>NC_068954.1:2500-715527 GCF_026419915.1 Harpia harpyja | reverse complement strand
AACTGGCTTCTTCACCACCCAGCCCAGCTGCCAGCAGGTTCTCCCAGAAAGTACAGATTCTTGTTTAATTGCCTACTCCTTTTCTCAGTAATGGTGATGGTGAAAAGTACCTAACGCAAGGATCACAAATCTCACTTCAGCTGATGCTTTTGAGGGGTTGAGAAGAATTAGATTTTCCAGAGGTGGTGACCATGCTTAAATTTAATGTCTGCAAATAATCCTGTTCATAAACTGTAAGTTATTCTAACTTCTCTTCACTAGCTGACGTATGGGAAGATCAATGTTTTGCTAGAAGACTTTATGATAAAGGGTAAATATGCATCTCTTCCCAGGAAAGCCTATCGGTGCTTTAAGAACAGATAGGTATGGTGTATTTTTTTCTGAAGGTCCTTAAAAAAAAAAAAAAAGGGCAAATAAAATTCTTCAGACAGATAGGACGATAAGCCAGGTCACCCTTTCAGCAGCCACCCACCCTGAGATCAGACCAAGTCAGCCATAAAACCACACCTCAGTGTGCCCCCGTAGTCCATCTCAGCACAGATATTTTCACAGTTTTGCAGCCTGGGGTGTAAGTATCGTACCACGGCATTCAGGAAATATGAGGCTGGATCCAGACTGTGTCATATGTGGTAACAGGTAATGAATGTTTTGTCTAATTTTTTCTCTGTTCCTCATCCACCAGCCTCGCCCACCAACAGACCTGGGTTTCAGCTTTGATGCCAATAAACAACAAAGACAGCTGATAGCAGAGCTGGAAAACAAAAACAGGTAAAAAGCAAGCTTTGATCAGTATTGTTTCAGGAACAATATTTGAAGAGAGAAGAGCCTTCAGTCCTTGTGCTTCGTTGTTTTTAACCTTTTGTATTATATTAACCAGATTGTTTTCCTAGTTCTTTTGTTGAAAGGTGTAGCTGCCTCTAACCAATTAGCTTAGGGTGGATGCAGCTGCAGTGCCCTTATTCCCCAGGGAGCAGGTTGATCTTCTTCACTGATCTTAAGATCATCTTAACTGGTGCTGAGCGTCAGGAGCTGCATTGCTATCTTGTATTGCTATCTGCAGACCCAGCAAACTTCTCACAGCAGGGTAAGCCATTCAGGTGGCAGCAGGAAAATAAATCAGCTGCGATGTAGTGGAGTGAGCTGGTTGGAAGGCTGGGGTGGTAAATTCAGCTTGAGAAGAACGAGTGCGTTTTTTCCTTTTGCTGTAAAACAAAACAGTCTGAAGAAACTGGGAGGCCTGAAAGAAATAGGAGATGGGCTGTAGAAGATGGTTTCCTTCTTCTGGACGTGACCTGGCAATGTGCGCTCACAGCCCAGAAAGCCAACCGTGCCCTGGGCTGCATCCCCAGCAGCGTGGCCAGCAGGTCGAGGGAGGGGATTCTGCCCCTCTGCTCCGATCGGGTGAGACCCCACCTGGAGTCCTGCGTCCAGCGCTGGGGTCCTCAGCACAGGACAGACATGGACCTGTTGGAGCGGGTCCAGAGGAGGTCACAGAAATGATCAGGGGGCTGGAACACCTCTGCTATAAGGACAGGCTGAGAGAGTTGGGGTTGTTCAGCCTGGAGAAGAGAAGGCTCCGGGGAGACCTTACAGCAGCCTGCCAGTACCTAAAGGGGGCTTATAGGAAAGATGGGGACAGACTTTTTAGTAGGTCCTGTAGCGACAGGACAAGGGGTAATGGTTTTAAACTAAAAGAGAGGAGATTCAGGCTAGATATAAGGAAGAAATTGTTTACGCTGAGGGTGGTGAGACACTGGCCCAGGTGGTTGCTGCCCCATCCCTGGATCCATTCAAGGTCAGGTTGGACGGGGCTCTGAGCAACCTGATCTGGTTGAAGATGTCCCTGCTCATGGCAGGGGGTTGGACTAGATGACCTTGAAAGCTCCCTTCTCAATGATTCTTCTTGCTTCAGAGGGACTGTTGAGAAGAGGTCACTCTGTTTTTATCATAATATTGCATTTTCACCGGCGTGATTCTTCAGCACTCACATTTTGAGTTCGTGTTTCTCTGGCTAAGAGAAACTAAGAGGGTACAGCTCTAAAGAGCAAGCTGTTAAGCAGCTGCAAACCCCGCGTGTTGTACGGCACAGGCAGCCCGCGGGTTACCTATGGAGCCTCTCCGGGTGCTCGATGATGTGTTCTCCTCATAAGCGTGCTCGGGTCTCCCTGTGCTCCAGCTGTGCCTCAGCTGGCATGCATGAGCTTGCTGCCTGCACGGCCCCTTGCCAAGGCACCCTCACCATGCCAGGTAAAAATACTTCTTAGGGTTAGTTTGGAGGAGAACCAGTTCCTGGAGAGCACAGGAACAGCTCAATCCTTGCACCATCTTGGCTTCAGTATGCTACCGAGAGACCTTGCAGGTATTTGAAATTATTCATCGAGATCACAGATAAGGGAGATTTCAGTCAGTGCTGGTATGAAACCTTGCAAGGAGAGCAGCTCAGCAGTTTTAAAAAAGAGCAGGGCGGGGGGGGGGAGAATTAGAGATTATAATCTTCACTTTCAGAAGGATTTCATTTCTATTTTAATGAGTGAGTCCTTGGCCATCAGTGCTACCTTTGCTCGCCTCTGGCTACACAGAACACAGTGGCCTTAATTGGGCTGCTGGCTGATCACCTTCCCTTTGTGAGACCTCACAAGTTTGTCTCTATTACTATGAGCTGTTACTTTCCTTATTCCTGCTGACCTGCCAGGAGCCCTTGGAAAGGTGAGTGGGAAGCTAACTGGTGCTGGCACAGCTGGGGATGCTGGCGGTGTCACTTCAGAGCCATTCCTACAGCACGTGCGATGCAGATTATGCTGAAAATGGAACTTTTTTCTTTTTAGAACAGTCTCTAAGCCCATTCTGCATGAAAAGTTTTGGAGAGACGTTGCCAGCGTATGGCACATAAGTGATTTCATACTTATTAAGTAATAAATTTTCCTGTGTGTATTACAGCAATTCATAGGACTGCACTAACTTACCTGTCTTGGGTTTGAGTCTGTGCCAGTCATACATGAACAAATTTGTTGTACTTAGGCTGGATACTGACAGAAAGAATGCTTGAAGGGCTATAACAGTATTCAAGAGCAGTGCAGAGATTGACCTTTTTCCTCTTTAATCTTCCCTATGTCATTTCTATAGAGAGATACTCCAAGAGATTCAGCGTCTCAGGCTGGAACATGAACAAGCCTCTCAACCTACCCCTGAGAAAGCCCAGCAGAACCCAACTTTATTGGCTGAACTCAGGCTTCTACGGTAAGAAATATCTAAAGCTCACGTGCATTTGGTACTTGGGCCAGTCAGCCCATGGGGTCTGCTCTGTGGCACAGACAGCACTGCCTGTTACTGGGGAGAGGGTAATGTCAGCATATCTTCAATGACCTTAAAGTGTTGTTTTAAACTGCTGAATTCTGAAGACTGACAGCATATTGCAATTTGCCTTTTTTTTAAAGTGACTTTAGAAGTAAATAAAAATGTCTCTTAAAGTGAATTTTATTTGTATAGTTCACAAAACTGTAAAGAAGAAACTGATAAGAAAAAACTAGCAGAAATTACATTAACTGCTTATTATTTATTGTCCAAGGAGTGGAGCTGAAGATAAATGTCAGTTATTTGATTAGTCGGTGAAACTCCAAAACGTCATACCTACAGATAATCAGACATACATCCAAAGCTGGAGAACAATCTTCAAAGCCTCTTTGATTAAGTTTGCATTTTGAAGTGACAGGGAAAAAATGTCAGTATTTATAGAATAAAGTGTTTCATAGTTTGGGTAGTCACAAGGGCATTCTCTGGCTATATTTTATTTCATCTTCTGTTACTAGTTAATTCAGAGCTCAACCTTCAAAAATGCCATCTGTAATCTAAAGTAGGTTCTAAAATACAAGCTCTTGGCAGTAGTAGCTCTTTGCAAACTGCATTGTATTTCATTTGTTGGGGTAAACTTTTCCCGCCTGCTTAGGAAATGGCATGGTTGTTGTGCTTCCCAGGAATGTTTAAAGGTTTTCCATGAAGTGCACTGTTCTTGGGATGGAGCTACTACAACTGCAGGCAGTGCCTGCGAGGTATAATCCAGCCCCATATTGCAAAATCTAAGGTTTTCAATTTCTTTCTTTACTTTTTCATATAGAATTTGCTACATTACAGTACATTTTGGTATCTCACTGATATTTTTCATTCTATTACCTAATGATAATAATAGCTCATAGATTTTCCTAGCTTTATGCTTTACATAGCTATGTATATTTTTCTTAATTTTTAAAAAACTGGAGAGGATGCAGAAAATACCCACAAATGTTATGTAAGAGGTGGAGAAAAAAGAGAATGCAGTGCAACTTGATGTGCTGTTTGACCCAGCAGAGAAAGAATCAAGAGCTTAAACTGGAAACCAGCCACATTCAGACCACAAATAAAGCACATGCTTTTTAAAGCGAGGCAATAATCTCAAGAGCAGTGATAGAGTTTTCAGTCCCTAAACATCTTTCCTGAAGATGTTTTTCCAGAAATATAGGTTATTGGGAACAAAACAGAGCTAACCAGGAAGAATTAGATGGCCTGTATTTTGCTAAAGAAAAAAAGCTGAATGATCATTGTAGCCATTTCTGGCCTTCAGATACGTAAACACCACTGGCAAATAGAAGAGTTATGAAAGAAAAAAAAAGGTTGAATTAAGCATGTAAAGCCTGTGAAGCCATCGTGATTGTCCAGTCTGGCCTTCTTTGTAACACAGGCTGGGAAATTTCTCCCTGCAGCACTCCTACAGAACCCTTTTTGATGGGGCTACAGCATCCATGCAAGACAAACGTTCAAGCTTTCATGTTAGAGATTTTAGTATCCCCCGATACTGTTAATGTGATCGTCAGTTAATTTCTGTGCCGCATCTGTGCTTGGTGGACTAAAAGTGTGCCCATTATGTCTAACCTTCATAAGCCTAGTGCCATTTTCCAAACCTTGTCTTTCCCCATGCTTTTGTCTGCTGGGCTAAAAAGGTCTTATTCAAAATTCCTCTTTGTGTGTGAGTATTTAGAGATTTTGATTCCCTCCCCTCTTAACCTCATCTTGCGTAAATAGCTTGAACTTCTTCAGTTTCTCCATAAAGCAGGTTTGCCAAATCTCCAGCTATCCCTTTAGCTTGCTGTCGGGCTCTCCCTAAGTCCTCTGCATCTCTTCTCTATATAGGCTGGAGTATACTGGCTGCAGTATCTCATACGTAGTCTCACTGGTGCTATAGATAGAAGTAGTGTTAGCTTTCTTACCACCAAACACCACTCTCATTAATAAATTCAAAGTGCATGTTAATTGTCTTGACTGCATAGCATCACACTGGAAGTTCATAATTAGTGGGCTATCCGTGATGTGAAAGTACTTTACAAAGTCACAGCTAACGAGGAGATGTTCCCCGAGCCTGTGAGCGGCATGTGATGACCTTGCCTTTGAGTATATGTAAGCACATTACCAAATGATCTCAGCTGCTGTGTAGAATTTAGGCTGTGAAAGCATGAGAAGGATAATCCATGGAAAATCAACGTGTCCCAGGTTTAAAAACCTGCAGACAACACAGCCTGTAGAGATGAGTCATCTCTACCACGCTGCTGGCAAATGTAACCTTGGAAGAAGCACGGCTGGATCCGTCGTCCTTACAGATCCCTGCCCTGGAATGCAGATGTGCTCAGCTGCTTCTGCTCCCAGCTCCGCAGGGTGCTCAGTGATACACGGGTGCCAAGGACCCGTTTGGCCCAGGCGTATGGCTCAAACTGCGTCTCTCCATTTGTCCCTAGAGGCTGTCCTGTCTTGTTTTTGTAAACATTTAACACCCCTTGTCATTGACAAACAGTACCTCCTCTTTCTTCACTGGAGGTCGTTGAAAAGGAAATTGAATAACATCAACGAAAATCAGACATACACATTGATGTTGCTTCTTCATTAACAACTGCATTTGGAGACCTATACTTATTTAATACGTTGATTTTTACATTATTTGTAGTTGTTAACCAGAATGTTACATTAAATAACTATAGAATAAAAGCCACAGACTTTGAACTGACCTAGAGAGAGAAAAAAGACCGTATAGACAGATAAAGCTATGTCTGTGGTGGTTTTTTAACACATTCTAGGTGACCAGGCATGTGTAATCTTGCTCTTTATCGCCTTATTTTTGTGATATGTGTCAGCATTTAATAACCACATTCTTCAAGATACAAAAAGATGTTGAAAGAAATACCGAGGATAGTTAATACTTCACAGTCTTCTGTCCTTTTAAGAACCAGTGTAGAAACAAGTTCATTCTGTTACGTAGTCTTAGCAGTTTTCTGGTTGGGGTGTATGCTTATGATATGCCATTTTCACCATCACCATAATGAAAGCAAGCCATACTCGGCAGATTTATTCAGTCTAAATAAATGGCCTGTTTCTTTTCCAGACTCTGATGTCTAATTGTTTTTTCTAAAATTAGTTGGTTATTAAAATTCCCAGAATGATTTATCCATAGTATATCACGTGAGAACACAGATATAATCTAAGACATTTACAAATTCAGTCTATAATATGTGGTGCCTTTAAGTTTGGATTCAGACATTGTGATGTCCACAAAAATAACTGTAGATTAATAAATAAGGCTTTCTAATCTCTTTTTTTCTTACAGTTATTTATCATTACCTATGATTGGGATTTGTGGAGCCCAGCATTTCTTAAATCATATAAGATACTGAACTTCTGACACATTGACATTCATCTTTGAATTTTTCCTTATATTAGTCACTTCTTTATTTTTTTAAATATAAAATAAAACCAAACTCCTATTTCTTTAAATATCTCACAGATAGGCATCTGTTGAAATACAGTGGTTTTCTCATGCCAAGGAAAGGGAAGGTCACTTATCTCCTTTTCTTGTTACCTGGGTTCTGGTACAGCAAATATGTCAAAGATTATACGTCACATTGGTGGACAGAAATAGCTCTGCCAAGTTTCCATCCAGACAGGTGATAGCTTTTCCTTTCCAAACATCTGCAGCCTTTTCTCCTCTTTTTTTTTTTTTTTTTTCTCTGTCTTTCCTCCCATAGTTCATTCGTGCTTGTCTGAAAGCTCTGCAGGATGCCTGGGTCTGACGTTAAGAGAGTTCTTAAAAGGAAGAAAAAAGCAGGCTTTTTTTCTCAAAATGCAGTGCTTTTGAAAAGGGCTTCCTACTACCAAGGTGCTGAGTGCAGATTTGTGGATTTTAAGTGAAAAGCTTGGTTGTTATATATACATTTCATGGTCATTGTACTGTGCTTTGCTCTATTTTTTTAAATTGGAAGCAGGGAGGAGTGATGAAAATCAAAGACACATTTATACGGGTGAATTTCCTGAAGTGGTTTTGAAATACCCAGCGTTTATTTTCTGACTCTTTCTTTCATGTAACTTGAACAGGCAGAGAAAGGATGAATTGGAACAGAGGATGTCTGCACTTCAGGAAAGCAGAAGAGAACTGATGGTGCAGCTTGAAGGGCTGATGAAACTGCTCAAAGTAAGCCATCTCCTGTCAGAAATGCAGTGCATCCTTCACTTCCCCAGGTCTGGAATGCACTACTGCTGCTCTGAGATTCCTGCTTTTCTGTCGTACCATTATAAATACTTCATGAGGAATAGAAGGAATTTGCAAAATGTTATTTCCATACTGGCTCTGCGTGGAGGTGCAGATGGTTAATGGGTTTTCAGGTTCATATGCTGCTGCTTTGATTAAAATATCAAGAACCGGTAAGATTTGGAAGGCTTTAAAGAAGTGTTGGGTTTGGTAATCAACTGCATGCTGTTCTGGGTACCAATTCAGGTCTTCCAACTTTAACTGGAAAATAAACTGGAAACTATAGGTACTGCAGTACAGAATATGACTCCCCAGTGGCATGGTGCTGTGTTTCACCAGGTAATCTTACACTAACCCTGCAATGTCTGTGGAGTTTTTTTGCTTTAGAGTATGATGGTATTGGCTCTGATCTATAATATATGTTGTTGTTTGGATTTCTGATGAGAGTCCATTATTATTTTTTATAGAGTCCTGCTAGAGTTGAGCTCATAGTTGGTGACTATAGTCTGAAATACTGTTATGTGTTTATTCTTTCCATTCTTTAAATTGGACAAGAGCCTCTCTATGAAGTGAATGGCAAAACATTGTCCTTAAGCAAAGAGGTTTTGGTCTAAGGCAAGGTGCGACTGTTGGCAATAGAGGTGGGGGAGAGATCGCAGCAATGACACTGACAGGAGCAGTGCAGGGGTTTATAGATTAGCTATAGGCACATCTTGATAGTTCCAGAAAAATTCAGAGCTTGCCTGCACTTGAAAGCGATAATGAATTCACATCCTCTGTAAATGTAAAGTGTGATTGCTCTTCAGATTAGGCTTGCATTCTGGAATAGGAATTGATATATATATATATATATACACACAAGAGGCTATGATCGAGTACTCTTCAGAGGTGCCTGTTTTATTTAGTTTCCCTTCGCAGATGAGCACATAGTTTGTATTAATATTTAGGAAGTAATTTTTTTTTTTTAAGTCAG
The DNA here is from genome assembly GCF_026419915.1 of Harpia harpyja. Classification (NCBI taxonomy): domain Eukaryota; kingdom Metazoa; phylum Chordata; class Aves; order Accipitriformes; family Accipitridae; genus Harpia; species Harpia harpyja. Next base: position 707,014 of record NC_068954.1, on the reverse strand, counting down.
TGGCTCTGCACGCTGTATTTTTTTTTCCTGTTCAGCCAGTTAATGTCTGTCTTCTAAAAATGTTGAAGACAATCACTTGCTAAATTCACCTTGATTTCTTCAGACCCTAAACCTTTGTAAGTTGAAGTGTGGTATCTCTGAAAATGGACATCCAAAACCAAATTACAGATTTAGGAAAGTACAAAAAGTTGTTGCATCAGAAACAGTTTGCTGCTTTGTGGTTCAGGTGACCACAGTCAGCGTTTTTCTTGCACACATTTGAGGAGCCTCTTTATAACAAAATCAGTTTGGATATCTGCTTTAACATGATGACAAACTCTGACGTGAGTTTTCTGTAGACCCCATTATTTTCAAAGCACTCGTGAGCCTTCACAAATGAATTCTCCCAAACAGGACCTGATGTAAATGCTGTCATCTCATAAGGGTGAACGGCTGTTCTGCCGGCCAGCCTGACTGTCTGCTCTTCCATCTCGAAAGCCTTGAAGGCCACGTGGACTATCTTTCTCAGATGCGCTGCTCTGAACCTGTGGACTCCAGAGCAACCTGCAGAGATTTGCCCACCCTCTAGGCAAGATGCAGCAGGCAGGCCGGCAGCATGCCCGCCTTTGCTGCCTGCTTGGCCATCATTCTCTCCTCTCCCAACTGCCCAAACAGTGTGTGTTTCCTCTTGCCCGGCTGGTTGGACGCATGAGCGTGGCATTGTGTGGAGCAGCAGAGGATAGCGGTGTCAGTAACACACCAGTGAGGAGAGCACGGATACCGCGGGGGATTGCAGAGGGAAGGGAGCACGAGTATGAGTGGTGGGTGCTGCAGTTGGGGAGACCCAGGAGGGAGGAAGGAGGATTGCAGAAGAGGGACGGGAACCGTAACTGACTCACCTTCGATAAACTGATGTTTCTAGGACCGATTCATTAAGTTGAATCATGCAGTTCGATTATGAGCTTGACAGAAACTTTAATGACATCTTCTAGGCTGCATTATACAGAAGGTTAGTTTAGAAGCTGGCTCTTACTAGACTTTTCATTTATAAATCTGGTATCTTTTCATTAACTCCCCCAGTTCCCAAAATTGTGTAAAAACTATAAGGGCAAATAGGACTGGATATAAGGAGAAACTACTTCCCCATGAGGATGGTCGAGCAGTGGAGCAGGGGCCCAGAGAGGTTGTGCTGTCTCCATCCTTGGAGGTGTTCAAGACCCAGCTGGGTAGGGCTCTAAGCAACCTGGTCTGAGATTAGCTTGACCCTGTTCTGAGTAGGAGGCTGGAACTGAGACTGCCTGAGGTCCCTTCCAACCTGAATTATCCTATGAGCCTGTGACTGTTGTAATTATTTGGTTCTACAGGTTGCATAATATGGTTCTTTGCATTTCCCCTTCTTAGCTTTCTATGGAGCCTGGCAGCTTCTCTTTGATTAAAGCATCTCCCAGAAAGACATCTGTTCTTGAGCTGAAGAAATCAAAAATGGAAATTCACTGCCAATGCAAATTTGCTTGCACAGTTAAAAATTTATGCCTCATTTTCAGTTTTAATGTATTTAGCTTCACTTTACACCCATTGGCTTTGCTACATGTGGTTCTCCCTCCATTAAATTAAGGAGTACTTTAGCACTCCTGGTTTTTTCCTACATAGATACTTACTCATCTCAGTGAAGGCACTTCTCAATCTTCTTTTTTAAATCAGTTAAACAGGTAGAGCTTTTCTGAGCTTCTCACAATACTGTACTTCAGTATTTTTTATGGTTGATTTCTTTGGCTTCTCCCAATTTTGAATATAATTTTTTAAATTGGGAAAAAACAAACTGTATGTTGAATTCTTCTCTGAATCTTAGCAACACTATGCAGAGAGTTACAGGAGGAGTTTCATTACTCTTCATGACTATTTTCTTTTTGTGCCTTTCTGCACCAGTGAGTGCTTTTTGAAAGCTGTCAGTAATCCAGATCTTACTCCATATAAAGTACTTTATTTATTTTGTATAGTGCTAACTGGTTAATGACAACGGATTACAAGTTTGGCCTCTAACAGAACTGCAGATATGAAAATATATTACATCTCTGCAGTTCCTTTAGAAGCCAAACCTGTAACACATTCAGGTAACAAAATCAGATTTATTTGGCAAGACCTCTTTTCCATGAAGTTATAATGCTTCGTATTTTACTTATTAGTTGAGTCTTGTATCAGCATTTCTGTTACTTTGAATAAATTAATGACAGGGTAAGATGTTTATGCTTATTTAAGTTGTCATACCTTCCTTTTTGAACATTAGTGCAACACAGCACATTCCAGTTCTGGGTATTTCAAGATCTATTAAAAATTACCTTCCCTGGACCATATAACTCCTCATGTAATTATTTTAAGAATCCCAGCTGCAAGCTACCCAGGCCTGCTGATCTAAAAATATTATTTCTAGTAGATACTTTTTAACACCTTTTCTCATTACTAATGGAAAGTACTTCACTGTTTGCTGATAGAAACTACAAGGGGAAAGTACTATTAGTCAAACACAGAACAGAAATACTAATTCCTCTTCCCACATTAAGAATTTTACCATGACTATCAAGAAGCAGTATACAACACCTCAGGGCTTTGTTTTCTTTCTGATTTGTGTTCATTTCAAAGTCTCTTTTTGGTGGTTTTTCGTGCCCTGCCAGACCCGAATTTTTCCTGCAAGGTTTTAGCTTCTCTCATCATTTGGTGCACTTCAAAAATTTTCATTTATAATTTACATCAGCTGTTAAGCTTTTATGGTTTTTTCCATTTTCTTATGGAGTATTTTCTACATTTTTAATGCTGCCTTCATTTCACCATTTAGAGCTGGATTCAGCTTACCTAACTTTGGTTATCTGTGAGTTTGGTACCTCAGCTCCCTCTGTGGAAAAAAAGGAGAGAGAGGAAAGCCTATGCTTGGAAGGACGTTGTTGTTCTCTGGAGGTTCATCCTTTTTTCCCATGGCGAGCCATGCTGTGATAGTTGGCCTCAGAGTAGAGAAAGGCCCTTGACTATCTTGGGTGGTAGTGCAGAAGTATTCAAAACCCCATGATTAGGGTCCTGCTCTGATGTTTATTAGCCCACACAGTGACCTACCCGCGCCGTTGCCATTTAGAGTTAAGGTTGTTTTTTGCATCGAGTGTTCTTCCACATCTTATTGCCAGCGTGTGTTGACGCTCCGGTTAGGAGGTTCTGGTTACGGGAATTTGTTGGTGGTTTTCCCCAAAGGAGAAGTTCTGGCCGTTCAGCTCTTCCCCAAGTGCTGCGGTTGGTATCTTCTGCTGTGTCGTCCCATGCACTTGTGAGAGCCTGGCTGTGTCTGTCCGGGTGAGCTCCTTAGTGCCGGATGGCGTTCCTTGGACTGCCACTCGGCTACCTGCTCTGCTCTTGGTGTGGTCACTGACGTGCCTTTGGGTCAGAACTGCCAGCACTTTCCCAAACCATCTCCAACCACCATCCGGAGGTTATCAGGTGCCCAGATCTGTTCCCGGGGGGCAGTTTGGATAAGGCCACCCCGATCGGGGCAATAAGGGATTTTAACAGCGTGGACGTGTGCAGATCATGCCGGAGAACAGTTGCACAATTTCATTTAATGCTGTAGCCTCCGAGTCTGCAGGGCTGCCGCAGTGGCCACCGTCAGGCTCCCCGTTGGCTGCTAACCTCATGTCCTCCTGGCCGCTCCAGCCAGCCTTTAGTTCAGCGGATTGAGCCCCTTGCACACAAGAGGCAGCCTGTCCCTCTAGGCTGATCAGTGGCCACAACCTGTCAGTACTGTCGTCAGTGACTTTCTTCCAATATTTTTACCTTCTTTTCCTCATCCAGGCCTTTGGCTTAGCTTCCTTTTTTTTCCTGAAGTCTTCTGTAATACACCTAGTGCCATTAGCTGGCACTCTTCTAATACGTAGTCCACAGTGATGATCGTCTGCCTGGGCTTTTGCTTTCAGCTACACGGATATTCAGCAGACATATCCCATTTCACTTTTTCCATTTCCTCAGTGGTAATTTCCTCACTAGCTGATTTGATGATTTATCTAATAACTGCTCAGTCCTTCTAGCAAAGCTCCATGCCTCTTGAGATTTTTTTTCACATCTGTAGTTAATGCTAAAGCCTCATTTTTCAAACTAACAACTTTTTTGTAGAGTGGAGATCATTTAAGATCTTTCCCTTGACCTGGCTCACCATCTGGTCCTGCAAGTCCCAGTGCTGGTAGGAGGAACAACTGGAAACATGTGGGAGTGTGGGGAGGGCAGCACTGGCCTCGGCTGCTGATGTTGATCCATGACTGAGTGGAGCCATACCCTACATCTGCTACATCAGTGTCTAAATACACACCTGAAAGAACCCCAAGTCTTGGGAGAAAAGCACAAAAGTATCTGCTCAGAAATGTGGAATTCTCTGCAGTCGTTCCTAGATATCTGTGTAGTGCCCTGAGTGCACAGTTGGGAAAACATCTTTTAGTAGAGTGGTCAGTGAGAAGAAGCTACTCTAAATTAAGGGACAGGTTCTGGTTAATCGTGCTCAGATGGGAAATAAATGAGGGAAGGTGGATAAATGGGTTCATGGGATTTCAAGGCCAGAAGGAGCTTTTATTCCATGAATTTTAATTCCATGACCTGAATTTCTGGGGAGACGTGCTTACCAGTTGTCCTGCTGCCCTCCACACCATGCAAAGCCACCGTTGGAGGGAACACACGCTGTTACCCTGAAAAAGCTGTAATTGCTATTTCTGCGTAGATGAGAGTCATCAAAAACATGCTGCCAGCCTTTCTTTTAATAGACAGTGTTGCTGCCCGCACCACAACTGCTGTGCTCCTCCACACAACCGAGCCCGCAAGACATGAACCCTCAGGACTCATAATGTTTGTTATATATGCGAGGACAAAATCTATGAAAACTTTTGACTTAAGAAAGAAACTCTCGACTAGGTGGTATTTTGCTCGTTCCCAGGAATGCTCATATAGTTGAAGTCAGAATGTGACCCCATTGGCCCAGTAGGATCAGAGTGTACATTCCCCTGCTTCAAGAGAGAATAAATTCATCCGTATTTCACCTTTTCTGGTCTTTCAAATTAGTAGTGATCCGTACTGACAAATGTTGCGTTGCAACAAAGGAATTGTTTTCTCTGCATCTTTGTCCTTACCCTGCATCTTTGGTGCTTTTGCCTCCCAGTTTCTCCCCTCCCATTCTGGACCCGGTTGCCGGCCGCTTGTTAATTTGCCCTTTTGAATCTGATCTGCAGAGATCCCTGCATGCCTGGTGGTAACAGGCACTCTCTGACCAAAAAGGTGATATTTTGCCTCTCGGGCTATGACAGTTTGGGTGTCTGTGATGGCAGATTTGTGCACACAGGGAACTGAATGCCATGCAGTGGTTGCACACTCCAGATGGTATTTCCAGACGTTAGAGGATGGTAGTCTGATATTTCTTGCCTTGAGGACAGCTAGAGAGGCATTTCTGAGCCCAGGGTAGGAAGAGAAGCCAGTGAAGGTTCTGCGTAAAGGAAAAGATATCCGTTGGATATCCTATTCTATATCCAGGATATCCATACTGTAATATCCATCCTGGGGATTCAACTTTTGCCAACACTGAGGGCCATTTTAGAGAAGACTCTTCTTCTGAGAATGGAACAAATGACAGCTTTGCTTTCCCACCACGGCTGTTGTGTCTAAGGTCCTTGTTTCCTTTCGTGTCTGCAGATGTTTCTATGATTTGCCATGTTCTGTTCTTCCATTGGGTCTGTCGTGTATTTTGTGTGCGTATGTTTCCTTTTCATATGATAATTAATCTATCCTGTTTCTCTCTTCACCTTTTTCTTTTGCCAACGTTTATAGGAAGAAGAGCAAAAGCAGGCAGTAAGTTGACTTCACTTTGTAGGTGATCTAACTTTTTTCTTTCTGCATGAAAAACAATTTTCTGTTAATTGGCTTGTATGCAAATAAACCATGGGAATGTGGGGTCTTTCTCACTTGTAAATTTGAAAGCAGCCTTCATCAGTTTCCAGTAGAGCATGTTTTTGTATACATCCTTAAAGTTATTTCTCTCTCCCTTTCAAATTAAGTTTATTGCCATGGGTACACAACCAGTGGCTGTATTCATTAGGTTTTTATAGAATTGTGCATCACCATCCAGGGTTGAAAATGTGGATTCTCAGCTGGCTTCATAATTTATTTTGTTGGAGATTCTTTGGAGTATTTTACATGCTAAGGAAGCTTTCTTGTCTCTTCAGGAATCCTTTAATTTGCCTCCTTGCCACATACAAGTCCATGCATGAAAACTAATTAATGACTTAATATTCTGGGCATGGATCCATATCATTCAGTCATGATATAGTCTCCTTGAATTAGTCCCAGTATGCTCATTGTAAACAGGATGAGTAAACTAACGAGAGACAAGAATGCATTTGCTTTGTTACTGATTTTCATTTTCTCTGCCTGCCTATTAAAATCTGAATCCTGTGTTAATTTCGGAATCCACTCCAGAGGGAGCCCTTTTGCTTTTCTCAGAAATAGCCAGATGTTCAATGTCTTCTCTCCAGCAGAACAAATTTTCAGCATTTTCGAACACAGTTTTCTTTATACACAAAGCTTTAATGAAGATTAATCCTGTGTTTCCCAGTGTTGGGGGGGGGGTTAAATGTTGTTTATCAGATACCCAAATTGGATATTGGATATATGAATTAGAAATTCTGGTGACTTATTTTTTGTAAGGAAATACATGTTTCTAGGTAACTTCTATTGCTGAAAATGCTTCAGTGCTACATGTGCTAAAATTGGCTTTTGGTGACTCCTGGATGGCCTTTTATTAACATTCTGTCATCAAATTAAAAAGAAGATGGTGGTAAGTGTGCATCTTCTGTTGGAGCCCAGTTCATCTTTACTTGATGCTGCCAGTGAAGATTTATCCCTGGGTTTGCTAAGGCAGCACCTTACAGAAATTCTTTGGCTTAATGAAAGGACCAGATTGCAGCATGTGGCAGCGATCTTCAAGGAGTTTCCTGGAGGAAGGAAAAGAACCAAGACACCACCATCCCTGTCTTCCAACTTCTAACTGTGCAAGTGGAGTGCTGTATTGTATGTCATTCTCTTACCCAGCATCATTGCTAGGAATAATCATCTGCATGGAAATGTAACATTATATTAGCTCGTATTTCCTGTGCTGTGCTGTTCATCTGCATTATGGATATAGAAAAGGGGCAAATAGAAGAAAAAGAAGAATTTGCCCAATTTTACGTCCCTTCTTTCCCTGGAACACTATGTTAGTAGGAGGATAAGAGAGCCAAAACTGACTGCTAAAATAATGTCAACACATTGACATTCGGTCCAGTCCCATTCTGTTGGAATCAATGATGAATGAGCCAAAAAGGATTTAGGAACTGAAACTACATCCTTATGTTTGCATGGATGGAAGTAGCTTGAAATGCTCTCCTCTTAACTATAAAAGTGCAGCCTGAAAAAAGCTGGAAGTCCCAGGATACAGTCCTCCACTTGGCCAAGAAACACACAGAAATCACAGAATAGCTGAGGTGGAAAGGCAGCTTTAGAGATCATCTGGTCCACGCCACCATGCTCAAAGCAGGGTCAACTAGAGCAGGCTGTTCAGGAATTTGTCCCATGTTTTGAGTATCTCCGAAGATGGAGACTCCACAACCTCTCTGGGCAACTGATTCAAGTGCCCTCACCCTAAGAAAGTTTTTTCTTTCTTTTTAAATGGAATTTCCTATATTTCCATTTGTGCCTATATTTCCATTCCATTGCCTCTGGTCCTTTCAGTGGATACCACTGAGAAGGGTCTAGCTCTGTTTTCTTTACTTTCTTCCATTAGGGATTTGTATGCATTGATAAGATCCCCCTGAGCTTTCTCTTCCTGAAGCTAAACAATCCCAACTCCTTCAGCCTCTCCTCGTATGGCAGATACACTGGGTCCTTAATCATCTTTTTGGGTCTTCCTTGGACTTGCTCCAATCTTGCTCCAAATCTTGTACTGGGTTGTCCAGAACTGGACCCAACACTCAGATGCAGCCTCACCAGTGCTGGGTTGAGGGGAAGGATCACCTGCCTCGACGTGCTGCCAATGCTCTTCCCAACACAGCCCAGAATGCTGTTGACTTTCTTTGCTGGAAGGGTACATTGCTGGCTTGTCTTCAACTTCTCTGCAGGACCCCAACATGTTTTTTCTGCCAAGCTGCTTTCCAGCCAGTCAGCCCCCAGAGTGCACTTGATGCCCAGGGTTATTACTTCCCAGGAGCAGGACTTTGCACCCTGTGTTGAACTTGATGAGGTCCCTATCTGCCCATTTCTCCAGTGTTTCAAGATCCCTCTGAATGGCAGCACAATCATCTGGTGTATCAACCACTCCTCCCAGTTTTGCATTGTCTGCAAACTTGTTGAGGGTGCATGCTGTCCTATCATCTAGGTCATTACTGAAGATGTTAAATAGTACTGGCTCCAGTATCAAACCTGGAGGCATGCCACTGGTAATTGGCTTCCAGCTGGACTTCATGTGGCTGATGATAACCCTACACATCACACACTGTGTTGGTATCTGCACTATTCTGGAAGGGACGTAATGGCATGTCTCCAGCTTGAAGTCCAGAAGAACTTGTTGGACCATACACTGGCTTCCAGATGTCTTCAGGACTTCATGGTCATCCATGTACTCCAATACTTGAATAAAGGGTGGATGTCTGTGACACTTAAAGGAACACAGCCAACTGAAGAACTTTAAAAATATTATCAAACATCCCTTTGTCCCTGAGAATCTTGAGAACTGGTTTTGGTGGCTTTAGTGTCATGTCTTCCCTCTGCATGTGTATAAAACCTTAGAGTAGCTAGGAGAGGGTACCAGTCTACTGTGTGCTCAGCCAGCCCCATCCTCGTGTCCACAAGCATCTGGCTAGGAAAAAGAAGGTAGAGGAGAGGAGGCTCGTCTGGTTAGTACATCACAAAGGTCTACGGACTAGTCCAGAAACAGCAGGACCACATATGACGGAAAATGTGGAGCACCATCTGGGTCCTGTGGAAGAGAAGGCCCAAGTGTCTTAGTGATCTAAAGTGATGATCCTCTCGACCCTTGACGAGGTGGATTGATTATGTGGTGGCAACATGAATTTATATGAAGGGTTAAGGTAAATAACAGGCAGAATAACAATCACTGATTCAGGACTGGCAGCACATCAAGAGCAGTAGCATCAGCATGCACATTAGGAATTTCTGGTTTCCCTTCACTGCTAAGGCTGCAAGTCCCATTCTACCTTCTCCATGTTGCTAGTAAGATTTACAGAGACGGGTCAAAGAGGATCAGCTTTCTTGGCTATGTTCAAGCAAGTTGCTTGGCAAGCAAAAAAGGCTTCCTGAATAAAAAGCCATCTCATTCATTCTGCATTTAACTGACACAACATACGCTGTATTCCAGGGGCTGAAAGTGTCCAGGTTAGCATGGCCATTTTGAATGGCTTGACTGTCATCTTGAGCCAGCATTCCACCTGGTGCAGCAAGACACTTAACCTGGTGGGGCAGTTTGTTCATGTATTTGCAGCCAGAGTGATTGCATGTCTAAGCATTGAGTAGAGATCTTTGCTGCTCCTGGGACACTAGTGAGAAGTCACTTGGCTGCTGAGGTTACCACCAAGTACCTCCAGAAAACTGTGATAACTGACTTTCATCTCCAGCAAACAACTAGGTGAGCACAGTGACATCCGAGAGACGAAACTCCAGTCACAAAAATGCCCTTAAAAGGCCTAGAAGCTACCATGTCTCTTGGCCAGTCTTGGTCAGAAAATCATGGCAAGCTATAAGGAATTTGTGTCAGGAGAGAGCCACTATTTCTGGTCCTGGTATTTACAGGAAAGTCCAAAACTTCTGTGCCCCATGTTCAGAGCTGATCTCCAACGAAGATTTTGAAAGTTTCTGTACTGTCTTTCCCTTTGCAGGACTGCCCCTTGGAATCAATGGGGCTGGTCCTGGTCACACCCTTGAGGAACAGTGCATTGTGTAGAGATATTAGTCCAGTAATGGAGTATTAAGCCACATGGTATTCATAGTCCACCACACTATTCTCTACTACTGCTAAGATTGTTGTGTCCCAGCTAATAAAGATCTTTGCCAGCGTAGATCCTAATTTACAACAGGACCGTTTTCATGTCACAGCTGGTGAGAGGCTTGAATAATCTGCTAAATATTAAAACCTCTTTGTTTTATAGTCAAATGAACAGCCATTGGAGCTGTACTGTTCAATATTCAGAAGAACGTTAAAGGAATTCACAAAGATGTACATCACATGTATGATGTTTTTTGCGTGTAGTACAATTCATACAACAAATCCAGAAGAGCGTCAAGCACTCGTACTCCAACACAAGAGAACTTCTCTAATGTCGAACAGGCACAGAAATGGCTTCACAGCAGAGGACCTCACATGGGAGTGTTTAAACACTGGAATGGAAATCTTTTCCTTTCAGAAGATGGTGGGAACCATACGACATAGCAGAGCAGATTGGGCTCATGAATTTCAAGGTTATGTTACCAATCAGAAAAAGTAGACACACTCTCACCCAACAATCCTTGTGAAGTCATGGAAATCATGGGAGGGTTGCTTCTTAAGCCCACGGAGAGGGAGTCAGGACCTCCCGTTTTCCTCCCATTGTTCAGATTCAGAGTATATAGATGATACCTTTCAGCCAGCTTGAGAAGTGCAAGGGCAGCAGTGCACGTACCTTTAATGAGGTGAACCTTCTTAACCAATGGCTATAGCAAAGCTGAGCCCAGACAACAAGCTAGGATGATACCTGCATTGTTTCCCAAGAGATGTAGAAACCTGTGAGTGGGGAATTCCTAACCTTGAAGAGCCCTGTAACAGCTGAAGAAGTCTCATCATGTTGATATCTGAATCTGAGACTGCTGTTCAGTTCTGCATCCATTTTTACATCAGCCAAAGGTCCTGTACACCCCTCCGGAGTGGATCACTGATGCATGTCTGGGTGACTCCCAGCATCACATACTGATGCGTTTTAAAAAAACTATGAAGAATTCCTCCTAATGCCTCAACACTGCAAGTCAGCTTCTTACACTGCATGGTCTCATTCATCTGCAGGGTGTGCCTTTGGTCTCTGTGTATGATTAGCAAGCTCTCAGCACTGATGGATTATGTCTGCCACCTATATAGCTAATATGACCCAACTTGCTTGAATGACATTCATTTATACTCATAACTGAAAAACTTTTCTGAAATAAGTGGAAGACCACCTTCTGGAGGGTAGGAGTGAACAGCCCGAGCAGAATAATGTAGAATAAGACAAAATTGCCTATTTGGGATGAATTTAAGGAAAGGACCATACCTGGTTACCCACCACACTGGCAGCCTTAAATGCCTTCTCTGGTTAAGCTGACAAGTATTGTAGCATGCAGGCTATGTCTGTGCTAGTAAATGCACACGGAAAAATTCTCTGACAATGAGGGCAACTGGCATGAAGATGCCTGCGTCCGTGCTAGCACCCACCTCCAAGACCTGGTGGCTGCATGCAGCATTGGGAGTGGTGTGCCTAGGAACTGATGGGGAGTGTGCTAGCTGAAATGTGTCACAACCCTGCCAGGGAGCGTTCTAACACTTAGATAGTGTGAATTATCTTGTTCCAGTGCCAGAAACACTCCTGCGTATGGTTCAATTCGCTAATATAGGCAGACATAGCTTTAGAATAAGCTTTGAGTTGGTGCCTCCACACTAAGAGCCATGTTCATGGGCCTCCTGGAGGATTTCAAACCTAGAAAGGCTCCTGAGAGAGCCATTTAGGTGTTGATTTAAAGTCACGTAGGGAACCAGATCTCCGTACCTATGGAGTTTATCTGTCAGTAGAGATTTTGGAAAGGAAGGCTGGATCTGTGTTGACAGCAGGTATTGGAGGTGAAGAAGACCTTACCCTGCTCTGTAATTGGCAGCGCTGCTCCCAGCAGATGACCTTTTCGGATATGAGGGGGAAGGCTTGGCAGGGAAAAGCTGTAGATACGCATCGGGATTACTTTCTTGGAAGTCTGTTTGCTCTGATGGATCACACTGTCCTGTGGTGGTTGCGTCAGGTAAGAGACAAATCCCTGAATAACGTGGTGGTGCTTCCTATTGCGGTGAGACGAATGCACTGAAACGTAGACCGAGGTGTGGAGCTGATGTCTGCAGAAGACCTGGTTTCTGTCTGAAGAAAAAGAAAATCCCTCTCCCCACACTAGCGGAGCATTAGCGAGTTTCTCCGGGCTCACGCAGCCCTCCCCTGCCGCCTTTGGCCATCTGTGCCAAGCTCGGCGGGCAGAGCTAAGAGGATTGAGCATGGCTCGGTCAGCAGCAGAGGAAAGTGGGTTGCTGCTTTTCTTTCTAATGCTGTGTCTAGTGGATGGTGGAGGCCAAACACTGCCGAAGTCTGCCAGAACCTTCCCAAATAAACGCAGACCTGCAGTGGTTGCGTCTGGTGGCTTTGCATAAACTTGCTGCTGGAGGGGAGCAGTGGAGAGGTGCAAGAGCCTCTCCTGACGCTCAGCTGGGGACTTGCTGGCCTGTTGCTGTCAGTCCAGAGGGGATCTAGTCATTCTGTCCCGTTTTGGAGGGCACACAAACAGCACGAGGGAGTAAGTAACTGTCAAACACAAACTAAAACAGTAGAGAGCACTTAGATGTTTTTAATCCTGAATTGTAGTAACCAGATATTTTCCAAAATAGCAGTTGAGAAAGCTGTCAGGGAGAAGTGTGTTTTTCCTGTGCTCCCGCTGTCCCATGAAGAGGTAACAGCCATAAGGCAGAACGGTTTCTGCAGAGTCCCACTCCATTCATGCCTTCCCTGAATCGCATTCCTCTGTACTTAATCATGTTTTGGATTGCACAGCTAGAAACAGGCAGGAGTTTGTTCAGTTTCTTGTCTTCCAAGCCCTGCCTTCGCTGAGAAAGATACATGTGCCAAGTTCCAACTTTTAAGCCGCTACCATTTTTAACAAAGCTCTGTGCAAAAGCATTGCAGATACACTTGCTTTTGACTTGGGGGGAAAAATACGCTTATTCGTTCTAATGTACTTCAAAACCAGCTGAAGGGATTGGTTTTATTTTCTAAACAGATCTTCTGTGAAGAGGCTGCCCAGCATGAAAATTTTTCAATTTTTATCTTCTAGAGGTTTCTGTTTATTTGCATACTTTTTTGTTTTAATGCACGCTATTTGTGAAAAGAGGATTAGAAATGAAATGGTGTTAGAGCGTTTACACCAAGATGCACAGAACTGGCACGCAGCAGTTCCTATAGATTTATCGCGGGCAGTTATAAGGAAAGTCAAGGCTTGGTCATACGCCAGGTGTGCTCAGAGGGGCTCCAAGAGCCCCGAGAGCTTATTTCTGTATTCGGTGTATTCTCCCCTTCCTTCTGATGTCCCATTTTGATGTTAATAAATTTGAAACACAGTGGCTGCAGGAGAGGAGTGTCCTTGCTTTGAGAAGGCACGTCGTGCACCCCTGGACGTGGCAGTTCTGCTGCTCGCTGGCCGTGCTGCCGGCTGGCTGTAGTGGAAGGGTTGGTGTTGAGATGCATTTCACTCGGGCGGAATGACCAAGACTCTGGTTCACACGCTGCTTTGGTTGCAGTTCCTACCTGCAGGCTCCTGGGTCGTTGCAGAAATCGTAGGGACATCCCATCCCAAGAGACCCTCTGCCCCGGGGAGTGGGGGCGAGGGGCACAGCTTTGGAGGGAGGTTGTATGTAGGAAAGTATGTGAAAGCTGTATGTGATGTATAATGTAGCGCCTGTTTTGTAGGTCTAGGTCTCTTCGGGACAGTTAAATACAGCCAGTTCTCCCTTACTTCTGCAGCGGGCCCTGGGGTGCCCCAGGCACCAGAAGAACCCAGGTATTGCAACGGGGAGGTGGTGCAGAGGCAGCCGCATGTCCTAGCACTGTGCCAACCTCCCTAATGCGAGTCCAGCGCCCATCCTGCCGGCTGCAGGATAACTCCAGCAGATCCGTGGGGTGCTCCTGCACCCCCCAGGAAGCCCAGGGTCTCAGGGGCTGCTTTAGCAGCAGCATAGCACAGGAGCACAGAGCCGGCTCAGGCATTACGATGTGCCCCAGCAAATAAAGGTGGAGATCGGGGGAACTGCTGCAGAAACGATGACTTTGCTCAGACTTAGCCTGAGTCTGACCTGCTGGGACCAATAATCCCATTAGACCTCAGCTGCTCGCTGCAGAACTGCAAGCGCCATCCCACAGCACCCACTTCTGGGAGCCCAGCACTGGGGCGCCCAGGCTGGACTCAGCCAGAGTGAATCCAACAGCATCCATTAATGGGCTCACCATGTCATGCCAAAGCAGTAGTCAGCACACAAAAGCATCGTGTCTTCAAGCCTAAACTTACCTTGGATGTAGAGGTGCATGGGAACAGTTCTTGAGCTAATCGCCACCACCAGATTGGAGCTGTCTCTGCGTCTTTGACATGAACAAGCTGTAGTGCAGGTGATGCCCCAGAGGCCACAAAGTAAGAACAGTGTCTGAGAGGTGTCCGAGCACGGGCTATCAGTTTGGGGTGTACCAACAACGGCTTTATTCCACGAGTCACTTATATGAGAAATTTTCCTTCTTGGCAGTTTAGTAATATTTTTCAAATACCCAGATGTATTTGTCAAATGCCCAGGGTTCAGCTTTACAATAAGCTGTCTGACAGCAAAGCCAGCTTGAAACATTCCTTTTCCTGTGCCAGTATTCACTGCTCCAGCAATTATGTTTGTACAGTTTTTGAGGGGCCGTGCTACAAATCAGAGCACTGAAATTGTCCTACTTAAAAACAGCACTTCTAGAAAAAAGGTGAAGCCAGAAGCTCTTGTAACTACGCCTTCACTGACCTTGCATCAGATCTTTGAGAAATACCGATCCAAACTGGAAGAGGCTGGATGCAGTTCCCGAGACTGATCTTTTTGTGTCAATCATTTAAGCTCCTTGGCAGAAAATAGGTAGCGAGCACCTGTGGATCAGGGAAGGTGTAGTTGCAGGGACATGGTAAGGTACGTGCCCCTTTGGAGCAGCAAGAAAAAAGGATAGTTCATGTAACAGCAGATCAGAAAGAAGGTTATAAAGGCTGACAAGCAATGTCTCTCCAGAGTCAGTGATTATTTAGAACCATGAATTCAGTGCTCAGGCTTATCCCATAGGAATATTTTATCAGTCACCATGAAAGATCTCATATGCAAGGTCAGAGTGGGGGTTTTTTGTTGAAGATATTCTCCCACTACGTGGGTGTTTCTGTTCTTTGTCACTTGTTCATGAGAATTCACTGTGGTGTGTTGGTGGTATTTTTCATTTCACATAGATGTTTCCACTAAAGCATTTGTTGCCACATTTGGGGATAGATATTCATGAGCCTATAGATGTTGTGTTTCTGTTGTGGAGACATCATTAAGATGACTGGAGGGATGTACTCCAAGGATTTGCATTTGTTTTGGCAAGATCGAATTTTTCTTGATGTTTGTTTAGTTCCTAAGAAATGTGATGCTGAGGATGAGTTTGGCAAGACTGAAAGCTAGAAGACAGAATTCTGGAATAATTTATTTTACCGTATTTTCTTTGAGCATGGGTTGTAACTGGTTAAATGATTATCCTTGTAGAGTCCAGGATGTGAAGTATTTATTGCTTCCCTGCTGAATTTCATAGCCATGCTGACTCTTCTAAAACAATGTTTTCTTCACTTCGTAGTCAAGGACCTGCTGTAGTATGTAAATAAACTTAAGTGCAAACAGTGCATGCACACTCCTTCAGGATACGATCCAGCATAATGCTTAATTCTCTGCAATTACTAATTCCTTCTACTGTGCTGTAGCACTGCCTTGGCACCCAAATACAACGGATTGATGCCATAAATAGTGGATATGCTTAGCTTTTCCATAGCATTTTAATCTTAACCAAACTACATAACCATACATTTTCACATCTTGCTGTATTAAATTGAGTGTGTCCATTTCAGAGACAGGGAAAACCGATACTTTTTTAGACATTCAAGACTATCCAACAAGATGTTGATGAAATTCAAATGAGAGCTGTTGCCTGTATCTTGGCTGTCACTTGTAGAAGGGATTGCTTCTCATAACACAATCGTGGAAAATATGGCAGAAGCCCAGATGCTGTAACTTCATCCTGAAGGACTGCCTGCTCTACACCTTGCAGGAGTGCCATCCACATAGCTGACCTGCAGACATTCGGTAGGGTGGGAGGTGTATAATGCTGTTAATGCCCAGTAATTCAATTGCAGAGAAATTAATATTAAACGTGTTTCTGTGTGTGCATCTGTAAAACTTTCCCTCCTGTCGTTATCCAAGCCTAGAAGGGTAATCAAAGCCACATGAAGGACATCTGGATCCAGTGTTGGTTTATATGGCACCTGGCCCTTATTAATAGTAATGAGGAAATGGCAGTTTGGGATTTCTTGACCTCACATGAAATTCATTTCACTGGGCAAAGGTTGCTAACAGATGGCAGCAATTTGGGGCTCATTTCATCATCTGTTACACAGACTTTATTGCTCCATTTTGGCCCTTTCCTTTGTAAGGAGCTATCCCTTTTTCCACCTCGCCTCTGTATAAGGGTTGTCTTTTTCAAAGGGAGTTTTGGAACATCTTGTTAAAGCATGTTATGTGCAGCACAGGGGTTTAGGTATGGTCTGATACAACAAAATGATCCCTTTGAGCATAAATCACTCTTTTACTAACTGTGTTGTAAACTTTTATCTTTTTGAAGTTGGTAGTTTCTTCTGGGTTATTGGCTTCTCTCCAATTTGTTCTTTATTTCCCCAGCCCACAAATACACTTTTGCACTCCCAACTTTGAGCAAATGAAAGAGCTATGAGAAGACACAACCCCATAATTGTCGACAAAATGCACTATCTCAAACCAGCGTTTGTGTCACTGAAGTCTAACTTAATAATAGATCCCAGCGAGCTGCATGCCAGCAAGCCTGGTTTTGAAGAGCGCATAACACCTGTAGAAAGGATTTGCATTTTGGCATCTACCTCGCTGTTGTCACATTGGTGTTGATTCAGTTATCCTTAAAAAGCATCCCAGGTTGAGCAGCTGAGAGGAGATCTTTGCACAGCTTGCTCTAGCTTGTTTGTAGGTTGGCTGGAAGTCCTCCCCACTGGCCATGGAGCTCGTTGCCAAATGGGACCATTTGTGGTGCTTCTGAAAGGGTAAAACCTTTGAGCTGTGTGTTTTGCTTTACTTTTTGGGGGGGGTTTTTTGTAGTTACAGCTGATTTGAAGCATGCTAGAGGTAAGATAAAGAAACCTAGGAAATACAGATGCAGTGCTGTTTAGTATTAAAGAAATACTAGGAATTCAAGACCCTGGAAATGATGAGGTTCAATATTTGCTTACTCAGATGTTATGTTAGCCATTATAGTGATAGCTTCCTCTTGTACAGTGATGGCTACTGCACTGTGACAACATGTATTTACAACCTAGCTATCAAAAAAATCAAAATACTTCACATAGTCAAACACTGGTGTAAATATTACACTGTACTGCAGAAATGAAAAAAAAAAAACGTACCTGGAATCAATTTATCCATAGTGCTAGATCAAAATAGTCTTACCTAAGAGCCTGATTGTATGAAATATCTGTTCCAGCTGTAGATTTGGCCTTTCATGATGCTTTCAGACTGAAACCTTTTGGGGGTTTTATTTATCAAAGTGAAATGAAAGTTGTTCTAACTACTAAAATCATCATGTAATCCAAATTCGGTTTAGAGAGAAATGCTTGTATTGTATTTGTGATTTAGTCTACTGTAAATATCCCTACAATTTTGCAAGCCTAAAGCAGATGTGCTTAAATCCACAAAGAATTAAAACAGCAGAGAAATAGAAAATCGCGGTATTTTAACTAATGTAGTTTAGTAAAAACCCTGCTCACATGAATATTAATTTTCTTTTCTCTGAACCTTACCCTGTTGAAATAAATTCACCAAGTTGAGGTGAGGGGGGTGCTTGCTTTAAGAAAGATCTGAATTCCAGTAGCATCCTGGGACTGAAAAAAACAAAAGTGGTAGTGCACCCGTGGTACAGTCAAACCCCATCGTCTGTACTCATTTGAAAACATCACGTTTACTTCTAGCAGCCTCATTTCTCCAGATCATTGGCAGTTTAATCCTGTGTTTCTGACAACATTAATGAGTTCATCAGATTAAATAAAATGCAGAATTCCAGGAGACCTACATCTTGCAAGTTGGGTTATGCCATTATGAATGCTCTTGGCACTCGTGCATGTCAAGGTCGGACTCTGCTGAACATTGCTGCGCATCCAGATGTCAGGTACACCCTGTGTCTGCATGGTCGGAGCAGTCGTGGCAGCCTCGGTCAGTACTGCCCTCTTGGCAAGATCGAATTGCCAAATTCTTAGCTCCAATATTTGTCTCAAAGATTCCTGCAGTTTTTCTCACCCATTGATGTATAGCCTCAGTAATTGGCTTTGACCTGTTCGAGCTGGATGCTGACCATCAGGTTCACTCCAGCCCAGCCTGTATCTTCAGATATCCCTTTACACATCCCTCTTCCTCAGTGTTGGAGACTGCAAACCTCTGGTCACCGAATCTCCCACTGCTGATAGTGGCTGATACCAAGAACTTCATCATCTCGATATCAAGGATATCAAGAATCTTCACCATCAGTTTCAGATCCAAAGTCTTACTTTCATTGTCAAGAATGGTCACAGACAATACGTCACCTGTGACGTTAGGAGATGCCGCATGGGATCATCAGCTCCTTTGACCGCAGGAGTAGCCTTTGGCAAAGGCCATCAGGAGGAAACAGGCAGGAGCTCTGAACTCCATCGTGTCCAGCCTGCCTACCAAGGAAGCCATTGCCAAAGGTCTTGATAGGGTTATAGCACAGTTACTTGATGTGGTTATACGTGATAAGAGGAGATCAGGCTTGATGTCTAGAAAGTCTTTCCCAGCTCTCTACTACCCTAAAAAACAGCAGGTGACTGAGGATTATTGGAAGAATTCATGAGTTTTAGAGACTCTATTGATAGTGACGCTGGTCGTCACCAGTGAAACCTCTTCAGAGATTTGATAATGTGGATGATGTTCAGCCACACTGCTGTACTGGCCTTCAAGCCACCCACGTTCAAATGGTTGGAGATCAGAGCTAAGCCCATCTGCCAGGATTTGTGTGTCTTATCCCATCCCCAT
Source organism: Harpia harpyja (assembly GCF_026419915.1). Taxonomy (NCBI): domain Eukaryota; kingdom Metazoa; phylum Chordata; class Aves; order Accipitriformes; family Accipitridae; genus Harpia; species Harpia harpyja. The sequence continues at coordinate 687,846 of NC_068954.1, read as the reverse complement.
TCTCGCTCCCTGCATGTGTCAGTACCGCAGGGAAACCCATTTGCTGAAGGGCACCTTTAAGAGCTGGTGACTGCAAAGGCCCAAGTTCTTCTGCGTCCCCGTCTGCAAGGTAGCCAAGCCCAGCTTTTATTTAAACTGGAGCAGGGTGCTTCTGTTCCTCTCAAAACTCTAAGGTGGTAGTGAGGGATGCAGGGGAGCTATTGAGGCAGCTGGGTCAGACAGCAGGAGGCATTTCTGAAACCAAGAGCAGCATGGAACGATGATTTAGAACGTCAATGCTGCAAGCACTGGGTTTCCCTAGAAAAGGGAAGAAGTCTAGATGTTTGAGGAGTTGGTGTTTGTCGGGTGGAGTGCGTGTGCTGCCACGCGCTGTGCACTGCCTGCCTGACATCTCAGCTCCCTGCTGCAAACCCTGCGGGCCATCAGCTCAGCCGAGGCAGCAGTCGCTCTCGCAGCGTCGTAGGCAACTGCTGCTCTACCCACAGGGAAAGACCCAAAATACAGCAAAGATCATCAGTCTGTGTCATCCGCAGCGGTGCATGCTGCTCAGCTGACAGCTCTGTGAATTTGATGCTGTTTTTGTGAACCATCTGAGAATGAGGGAGCATGAAATTTAAGAAACTTCACTGCTCTGCCCATGGCATCAGACACGAAGGGGCAGAAGCCATTGCTTGTGCCTCCCGTATCCAGTTGTGTGCCAGTCTGTGCTTCTCATGATCCTTCTTCTCTCAAGTGATGCTTCTTACATGAACTTGTTACAAAACAGCATATGCTTGTTGCTGTAGATAGGAGCTAACAACAGTTTTTATTCCCAGATTTTTTTCTTTCAAAGAAGAAAGAGCTTTTTTTCCTGATGCTTGACCCAAGAAGATGCAAAAAAAGGTGCCTCTATGTCAGGTTCAAGATGGTAATGCTTGCTTTGTTTCTTACTGTCCTCCAGATCAGAAGTGACATGGCCAGAGTATGCCCTGTTCTTACTTTCCTCTGTAAGCTTCTGGAAAATATGAGGAACAGATCATATTGTCATCATAGGGAACAAAGTCTACAGGGACTTGTCTGCTCTCAATCAGCAAGAAATTTCCTATCAGAAGCACAACACTTAAATTTGACCCCAGTCATCATATGTTCTGTGCATGGGACACAGGGTGATACATCAGCACGCATATCGTGCTTAGTCTGATCAGCTAAATGATCAACCTGGGAGTTTTCCATCAGAAAACACAGTGTGGAGGGGGAGGAGAGAAGCTGTACGGGCTGTTCCTTGGGCCTCGCTCTCTTACGGTGACAGGACTAAGCCTTTCAGATTATCTCCCTTCCTTTTGTGGCTATTTGCAGCTCACTAAAAGACCACAGCATCACATCAGAGGCTCTCGTGATGCGTCATACTCTGTGTCCATGTGTTATTAATTAGCTCGTGAGCCACTCCTTCTGAAGATCAAAGGAGCTTCACCAGGACACGAGGAGCTTGCTTTTAAAAACATGCCTCCAGCAGCTGTAAGGCAATGGAGCAACCTACTGCCTTGTGCTAAACGTGCGATCCTTGGTTTGGGTCTCGGGCAAACTTGGGGAGAGCAGTTCTTCCATCTCAAATTCACGTAGCAGCTGATGCTTCTCCTGTCCATCTAGAGTGGATTCTGCTTCCTCGGATTTCTCTTAGATCTTTCACCTTTTACTAAAGGTGTGAGTCCAGTTTACTTTTAGTCAGTCCAGGAAAGCATGCTCATGGGATTCACACTGCCACACGTTCAGACGAAAGGAGCCAGTGTTTATCCTGCCCTCAGAAGGGCTGTTGAACCAGCGCGAATCCCATGAGCATCCTTCCCATTGCTCATTTTCTAAGCCCACAGCTAGCGCGGGCATCTGCCCCATGCAAGGAGCGGTGTCTCAGCCGCCCCGGGCGCAGCCGTGCCCGTGCCGAGGAGCAGCGGGAGCCCGGGCTTGCGCCTGCTCCTGGGGAGCGGAGAGAAGATTCCTCCCGTCTTGTGCGCGAGAGGTGCCTAAACACCCAGCCCGAGAGCCAGCCTCCCAACGCGGCGCTTTCGGCAGGTAAGTAACCATCCTCTCTTCTGCGTTTGGGGATGCTGCCTGCCCGAAGCGCGGCAGCCGGCGCGGCTGTACTTACCAAGCCTCTGAGCATCACTAACGTTGCTGGGCAGGAGGGAGGAGGAGGAGAAATGAGGTTCGTACTGCAGGCGCGGTGTGACTAGGCGGCTTTACTGGCTCTCTCCTATGTCAGCTCCTCACGCTTTTCTGCTCTTTGTGTAGGCCATTGCCTGTGGAGGCATACACCGAGGAGTAACTTCACATGCAGATCATTTGATGAAGTTATTCATTTGTAGAGTATTTGCGGCATCCTTGCGCGCCAAGCCTTACAGACAACTAATCTGCATTTGTTATTGCTTCTTTTAAGAGCCAAGTATGTTAAAAAAGGATGACAAATCCTTGAGAATTTTATAGGTAGTACACTTCAGAAAAGTAGTGAAAGTTGCTAAGTAACCAGCTGCTACTTACCTATGAAAATTTATAAGACCGTGGCTTCAAAGAGTGTGGAAATGACTACTTAAGGGCACTGTAAGCCTTCCATTTTCTGCATAAAGCATAGATATATTTATCCAAAGAACTAGAGATTTCATCACAGCACAGCAATTTTTCACCGTCCCAAAATAAATATTTATTTGTAATCACAGTCTTCCTGAAATGGGTTTAAAATGTGTACTTTGATCAGTTTCTACAGAAATTCATAATGTTACATTAGCAATGAAATATGCTTTCCTTAAAGCTTGTTCCTCATTGTATTGTATCCTTCTCATCAAACACTTCATTTATCTTTTAATCTATTTTCACCACTTCACAGCTATTCAGAGAAAATGTTTAGGTACAGAAATCAAGCCGTGTACATTTTTTATTATTCAGTGGTTAGATTTAAGTTTATGGAGAGTAAAATATTCATTTCTGTATCCTTGTTAAGACTGTATTTATTATGCTAGTCTGTGGTCAGTGAAAGATACATCTTCCTAATAATCTTTGGGTTTTAGTGCTTTGGCTGTGTATATCAGCTGCATATAAACATCATATAAACATTTAGCAAACTTACCTCGTTTGGAAGGAGAAGACCAGAGGCTTGAGCAGTGTCTCGCTCAAAGAGTGAGACCGATGATATTGACTTCAGTGGCACTGTGCGGGACCTGAACACGTGGGGTCTTAGGCTAGTTCATTTTTTGTCATGGTCACTGTCTTCATGAAAGTAATGTTTTCTGAGAGAGCTCATGGTCAGAGAGGTTTCCTTATGTTTTTGTGGCATGTAAGCTCCACATTTGACACTTGTCTTTCAGGAGGAGTGTCCTGGACAGTAGAGAGAAAAGGAACAAATCTTTCTCTAGGAGCAAGACAATAAAAAGAGCCTGGAGAAGCGCTCAGTGCCCTCAGCCATCGCCGCGGCGGCGTCTGGAAGGGGACGCTGTAGGGTCCTCTCCCTGCTGAGCTCCTTGGCATGGAGCAATTCATGGTCCTGCTTACGTGCCTTCAGAGCGAGTCCTGGTGCTGGACCACAGGAGCGTCACCTGTAGTATCCGTGGGATGTTCTCAGGTGGTTGGACCATCTGAGGCATTGCAGGAGAAGGAGCTTAGGACTGGTACGCAGCATCTGGCAATTTTGAGGCCCTTTATCTTCTCATGTAGTATTTGTAGTTCGGTCTCAGTGCAGCCCATTCCCTGTTCACATCTTGGAGAAATGCAGGTTGGTCCTCACTGTATTCTCATTAGCCAGGGATAAGATCACCGTGAGCATGTCTACTTCGTTTTAACTGGAAGAGGGGAATAATATTTTGCCATCTATACCCGTTTTCACAACTGAAAACAACCTGGAGCGTGACTCCCTGAGGACATAGGTCTTTAGACTGGGAGAAGCTCAGGGTGAGAAGGTGCAGAGGAAGTTGAGCATCCAACTTCAGACACAGCGCAGCACAAACACTGAAACCATCAGAGTCCATGAAAGTTGGGAATTTCCACATTTCTCGCAGTAATAATGCCAGTGTTTCTCAAAGAACACGAGCTGTATTCCCAGCCACTAAGTTTAGCTGGTGAAACTGGTGTTCATGACTCTCGGATGAAAAGCTGGATGTGAGCGGGCAATGGGCCCTCGCAGCCCAGAAAGCCAGCCGTGCCCTGGGCTGCATCCCCAGCAGCGTGGCCAGCAGGTCGAGGGAGGGGATTCTGCCCCTCTGCTCCCATCGGGTGAGACCCCACCTGGAGTCCTGCGTCCAGCGCTGGGGTCCTCAGCACGGGACAGACATGGACCTGTTGGAGCGGGTCCAGAGGAGGGACACAAAAATGATCCGAGGGCTGGAACACCTCTGCTATGAGGACAGGCTGAGAGAGTTGGGATTGTTCAGCCTGGAGAAGAGAAGGCTCCAGGGAGACCTTATAGCAGCCTGCCAGTACTTAAAGGGGGCTTATAGGAAAGATGGGGACAGACTTTTTAGCAGGGCCTGTAGCGATAGGACAAGGGGTAATGGTTTTAAACTAAAGGAGGTTAGAATCAGACTAGATATAAGGAAGAAATTGTTTACACTGAGGGTGGTGAGACACTGGCCCAGGTTGCCCAGAGAGGTGGTCGCTGCCCCATCCCTGGAACCATTCAAGGTCAGGTTGGACGGGGCTCTGAGCAACCTGATCTGGTTGAAGATGTCCCTGCTCATGGCAGGGGGATTGGACTAGATGACCTTGAAAGGTCCCCTCCCACCCAAACCATCCTATGATTCGATGATTCTATGAGTCTCTGCAGTCAGTGGTCCTCCAAAGAGCAAGTCAGAGGCTGAACCAGCCGCCTGCTCTGAATCACTTTCCAGAGGATGCTGCACCTCCCACCATTGACTTCAGCATGACCTCAGGAGGTCAGCCCCACTAAGCGAAACTAGACTTCACAAAAAGCCCTGCCTCCCCCAGTGCTCAGCAGTTTCTATTCTTAGTCCATTGACAAGTAGTTTTCATCTGTCTTGATTTTTGGCACATAAAAGTTTTTCAGTGGAAGAGTGGATGAAAAAGCAAAAACTTCCTGTGCAGTTCTTGGGAACACCAAAGGAGCACGTGGTTTTTCTTAGTTGCCATTCGTGGACTCTGTAGGAATCATTTCCAGACCCTGATACTGATGACTGTGCTTCAGTTACACGAAGTGGCACGGACCCTCTGTGCCTACTCCATCAGTGTTAACTTCTTGCAGTTTTGATTGCATAAAGCTTCACGTAAAGCCCCAAAAGGTAAGATTTGAGGATTGTTCACAGATTCAGCTAGGGACAGCTAGCCCAAGGGGAGTGACAATTTATTATTTCGTGTCTTGACTCTTTGAGCCCAAGTAGGCATAGTAATCTTCCCAATTCAGCTCCTGGAGAGTCTCTGCAGTTTGTCAACACTGTTGGTTGCAGACTGAGCGCTCATCTCTCTTGTGAACAATGCATTATTTTTTCACATTCCAGGCAGCTCCTAGTCCCTGCCCTGCAAGCAGCATATTGCATAGCCTTCATGCGGTCCATGCTCCTGCTGGCCTGAGTGCCTCTGTTTCAGGGCCAACACTGGAACATGTATGTGTGGCTACAGCCTCTATTTCTAAATTAATCATGCCTGTTTCAGCCATTTCCATGGCACAACACAGGCCTGTGTTATTTTGGCAGCAGGTTAGCCTACAGCAACACCTGCGTTGGCAGTGTTCGTCACCAACACAGAACTTCCCAAGCACAGTCTCCAGTGTCCTTGAGGACCGCATAAAATATTGGAGAGTGTTCCAGGAAATGATGGAAGCCATGAAGAATTTAAATATTTTCCCGAGTTTTCTGTCCTCGCCCACATTCTGTCTTCGTTGGCTTCTTCTCCTTTTTTCCAACAAACTCAAACCTTGAGCCACGTTTTTTAAGGTCCTGCAAAAGCCTTGAGTGCTCTGTTGCTTTTACACTTCCTCTCTGACGTGACAGCCACGGGTTTAAACAACAGATGAACAACCTTGTAAATCCATCCAGTGTTTTCTCTCCTTTCAGCATCTGAAGCTGTATCATTAATTAATGATTAATTCTCCGACGCAGTTAGTAATTGTTTCCATCACCACCCCACATCAGTCTGCCCCTGGGACGACTCCATACCTTTTTTCCTCTGCATGCGTCAGTAAGGTCTCAAGAGCTCAATTTGGAACCAGAATTACTGTTCTCCTCCGTCACCCGATTGCCCCTGCGGGTCCCTTTACGAGCGTGTACACACCATGACTTGAGCGGTTACATAGTCCTGGCAAGTGGTGATCCCTGTTGCAAATTGCTCATGGTCCTGCCTCCTCACTCATGAGCTGGCTGTGAAGATCTCCTCTGGATGATTCTCCTGTAGGTGGGGGGGATCTCTGGAGGTCCTGCCCGGAGCAGGTCCAGCTGGAGCAGGTTGCTCCAACCACGTGTGCTGAGCGGGGAGGACGGCTCCCTTCCCCGGCTCTGCTGACCACTAACACACCCCAGGAGGGGGTTGGCCTTTGCTGCAAAGGCACGCTGCTGGCTCCTCTTCCATGGGGCTTGGCTTGCACCTTCTGCAGCGAGGATGGGCAGGAGCAATGTGTCAGGAAGGCTTGGAGCCCAGCTTTGGACTTTTTCCCCTATGGCGAATTCATTCATTGACTCAACGTAGCGTTACCCCGTAGTGAGTAATATATAAAATAAGTGCAGTATAACAAATAGCCCAGGAGGAACAGCGTTCTCGTGGTTGGGCACCTCGTGTGCATCAAGAGGAACATGTCTACCTGGAGAGATGTATTGGTCTTAAATACTGAGCATCTCATGCTGCTGTCAGGACTGGTCAGATAAAGTCTGATCCAAACCATGAAGCAAATGTAGGTGTTTATTGGGTCTCAAAGAAGAGTTTTGACTTGAGAAGTCTCTTTTCTGGATGGCTTCCTTCAAGCTTTATTGAATAACACAAGAGTTGCAAGTTCAGAGAAATCAGATTTTTCAGTAATTACCTGCTACGGTAAGAAACTGTTTTCTCTTTTGAAAGTAACAATATTCTCTTAATGCATTTTTGTCACTTATCTTTTCCATGAAGCAGGTGTTTTTTCCTCAAAGCAGCCTTTTTTAAGTGACTGAAATGTTTCAATTCCTTGGGAAGACTACTGTTCCCCTACCATTGTTTTTTATGCACTCCTCCAAGTTTGTGTTGTCTAAATTAGAAAACGTTTTTTTGTTTAAAAACATCCCCAAGGCTGGGAACTTCACTTTTCAGTGAATACTTTTATGTTCAGAATACATTTACATTTGCATAGCAAAGGTTCTCAAATATTCAGAAATGTCAAAATTACGTTGCACATACAGATTTTGTGGTGCTCGTAGGTTAATGCACTACACCTGTTCCTAAGGATTAGATGATAGGCAGTACGTGGCATAGAAAATGTGTGAGATCGGAGTTTGCGTGCGCATTGAGCTCTCCCCTTTCCAAGCCCATGCTCACCAAGGTGGGCGACCACCTGCACAGCTGCACTCTACCAGAGCTGGCCCTGAGCTACGCACACCCCTGGGGAGGTAGAGGATGGGCACAGCTTTTCGGTGCCCTTGGGTCCCTGACGTCCCCATCCAGAAGACCCTTGGCTCTCTGGCTATACTGTGTAACAGTGCTCCTTAGGGAAGGGTTGATGGTCTTATCTCTTGGCTTTCTTCTCAGACTGGCATGGACCCTTACAGGCTCCCTCTTGTCACTTGAGTTTCTTGCCCAAAAGTCCAGATGTCCATCTTGGAAACTGGTCTGAGCAGTTCATGGACTCCTGAAGGTGAGTGACCATTTCACCAGCTAGTCTGACGTTCTTTTTATCATAGGACATTTCATCTGGTTAATTCACGTTTTGAATCCAGTAAAATTCCATTCTGTATTAAATTGTTGAGCCAGAAATGTCTCTGATGTTATTGTGAAAACATGATGATACAAAGGATCTGTTGGGTTGCATTGCAGGTTATCCCACTGCTGCATCACACATTGTTGAAAAACATGTTGTCTCCATCCCAGGATGTACGTATCTGGCTTCAGCTGATTTTGATTTTACCTTTGCTTGCTAGATTAAACATCTCTGGTATTCTGTATTTTCATCCTGTGAATGTATCTAGTCGGCTCTTGACTAACTTTTGGATAACCGAAGAAGGTAGATGTGTCCTAGTCTTTTCAAATCTTTAACTAATGCCTCTGTTTGGCTTTTTTCTTGTGAGCACCTTCTCCTCCTCACTCTCTGTTTTACAATGTAGTGTCTAAAAGTTTTTCGCTCAGGTAGTCCAGTATCATCACCATTAGCACCCTCAGTACATATTGGCTCCTCTTCTCTTTTGCCGCAGCAGCCCACTAAAAGATCCTGTTAATGATCATCAGTTATAATCCTTTAATTTTTTGCTATTATAATCTCCTATCAGCTTTTTTTGTTATTCTGCCTGTTATTAACATTAGGCTAACTGGTGTTAGCTACCCAATCATTCTGCTTTTCCTTTTTAATATTATCCAGGAAAATGCTAATATACCATCTGGAATTTCCCTGTTACTTCAAGATTTATTAAAAATGGATATCAGTAGGCCAAAAAACTCTTCAAGCAAGTCTTCAGGGACTCTTAGGTTCAAGTTATCCACCCTGCTGCCTTTAAAAATAAGTATCTTCAGAGAACAGTGTGCTGAATACTGAAATACTGTGCTGTAATCAAGTCATAAAATCTGGTCCCAGAACAACGACGAGTTTCCCCAGCATCAGTTATTTCATCTTTGTTCGCCATCCTGAAGTCCAGGTGGTAATCTTGTGTTGGGTATGGTGCACTTTGTAGAACACTGTAATGTCTAACCTTTCTAAACACTAGCAGCGGTCCTAGGGGAACTCTTGCAAACTCATGTCGAATTTAAATCCTCCAAAACCACGCAACTTCACTTCTGTGCTTTGTGAGTAAGGTCTTAAAGAAGAGCTCATCCTGCTCCCTCATTTGCTGTGATACTTAATTCTATTAGACCTCTCCATCCGTATCAGTTACCTCATGGATCTATTGCATTTGAGATGGTGGAGTTCTGGCTTAACGATATATCTAAAGGAAGAATAATTAAGAAGATGTGCCACCACCCACACACATCTTTTTCTCTTTACGTTCTTCACCTTTCCTAAATGGGAAAAAGTTGGATTTTAAGATGCCAAGCATGCAAATTCTCTGTGATCACAGTGTCAGCACCATTGGTTTCTACTGCCTCGTTAACCATGATTTCTGGGGCTTTTTACTTCTTCTTTGGACTAATACTTTTGGATACCCAAAGGACTTCTTATATCTGAGTTTTCACAACACTGTTGTCCTTAGGTAGCAATAATATTTTTAATTTTGCTAAGATGGAAAACAGAGTTTGTGTCTTCCCCCATTTTCTCCTTTTCCGTTTCAAATTCCTCTTTCTGGAACAGGACTAACCGGATCCTATGCACGTTGTTCTGCAGGGTGTCTCGTCAGTGTTGTGGATGTTAGAGTAGAGGTGAGGACATATTAATGGTAATACCTTCAGAGTGTGCCCTGGGGCTACTTACATGACTACACTGTCCTGGTAATTAGTACTTATCTGGAATTAGTAACTAGTAACTCGTACTTGCCTGGTAACCAGTCACTAGTTGTCATCCTGTGGGCATCCATATGCCGGGGCATCAGAACCCCTTGCTTTGTTGTGCGTAAGTGTACCCCACGCCATTTCTATTCTTCTGAGCCTCCAGTTCATGTGTAATATTCTGCTCTGCCTCTGTATTAATGATTCATCCTAACCTTTATGTCATCAGGAAGTTTCATTAGAGTGCAGTTATTTTTGTGCACGTAATTAGAATATTAAATAGATGAATCCCTGAGGAATTCCTCTTGTACCCTCCAGCCTGCAGGTTGTCTTTCAGCAGAACCCATTTTCTTCTCAATACAGAGCCACAAATCACAACCCTGCCTTGCTAGTTGACCTGTGCTGACAACTGTTTCAGAGAACAAAACCAAATACCAGGTTTATCTCCTGTAGCCTGTTACTGCATGGTGCCTGGGGCAGATTCCTTGGTAGTTCATTTTCTAAGCATCATCTAACGACTCTGTGTTCTGACTTGAAGATTTCACGCTTCTGTCTCATGGTCACAAGTCGACAATCCATCTTTTCAGCTTCTCGCAGGCTTGTTTCTCTTATCTTTCTCTTTGTTGTGTCTTTGGCAATGGTTATCACATCAGGCTAACCAAAATGCCTTTATCCTTTGGATGCGGTGTTTAAGCGTGTGCTTCTAGATGTGTATCTTTTTGTCTAGTGTGGCCCCCAGAAGGTGCAAGCTTTGGAAGGTTTTTTTCTGGTCTGTGAAAAGGGAGCGCAGCTCATCCAGGATTGCAGAGGTACTTCTTTGTTGTCAATATCTGTCATGCATTTACACAGAGCTATGGTTCGTGTCCAACTTCCTTGCAAGTCACATGCCCTTGCCTGCTTAGAAGCTCATGTGCAAACTTGTTTATGTACCGTCTTTTTAGCTTCATGCTCTTATTACCAAGGAAGAATTTCATCAGTGACTTTAAAAGCTGTATTTCTTGAGAGACCCACTGGTTCTGGTTCTTATCGCATAAGCGCTTTAATTGGGTGGCTTCCGTCATCATAGTACCCGTATCCTGCCCGAGAACCACCACAAGCAATACTTCTCTCTCGAAAGAGCAGTTCTGCTTGTGCAGAGGGAGAAGGAACTTGATCTTGGGAAGCAAGATGTCAGACATGAGTGTTGTGCTACAACATGCTGATTATTGTAGCCTCCAGATTTGTTCCCTCCTGCTGCTTGCTGGTGACACTGTATTGGAGCAGTTGGGCTGGTCCATGGCCACGTGCTCATAGGTAGCCACGAATGACGAGAGACACTTTGATCAGGCTGTGTGTTCGTGGAGAGATGGGTGCAGAGCCAGAGCTGCAAGAGGTGTGCTCTCAACAGCCTGCTTTGTTGAGCACGAGCTCCCAATACAAGCTTTTGATGTTTTCTAGGGGAGATGGCTTCTCTCCCACGTCTGATCAGCAGTAATGGGTGTCCTCTCGTTACACTGCTGCCATGGTGTAACCATGCTGAAAGTCAAATAGACTTACAGCTTGCCTTCGTACTTCTGGTAGTGCAGGTCTGCCTTCTCAGCTTGGGTGAACTTTTCTAGCGGTTTTTTTAATGGTAGGGAAATTGGACCCGAGGCACTTCACATGTCCCCTAGTTATGTCTGCAGAACAGAGGAATCCCAGAGCCACCACCGCAGACAGCGGCTCCGGTGGTTGGTCTGGATGCTCCCAGAATTAAGGCATTTTTCTCTGACCCTGTGCAGACCGCCCTGGCGCTGGGGCTGCAGGATGGGGCCTGGGGCAGCTCCTCCACCCCTCCTGCATGGGAGCAGCTCTGCTTGCCTCCGGAGAGGCAGCGGAAAGCTTTCCAGCCACGTTAGCAATCCTGATGAGTTAAAGGGATAAAAGTGCAAACTGAGAAGCCTGAAAACAAAACTCGAATAATTCTGAAAGATAACACTTGCTTTTAGCCTTTGTAATACAAGTCGGTCAGGGAATCGGATGGGAATTGAAACTGTAGGAGTCCTGGGAACCGCTGCAAGTGAGAGCGCAGAGCGGCGGGGTGGGAGGCGATGCTGGATGCTGGGGAGGGGAGCAATCTGGTACATATTGAGCGCAGTTACGGGATCCCCACATGAGGCCCCGCTGGAAGGGGAGGCAGCACATGCCCCATAACTGTGGAAATGGCGGATGAAAGCAAAAATGTCAGGCTTTGAAAGGAGCTAGGAAAAAGGAGGCATTCTGTGTGGTAACCAAGATTTTATTGTTTCCTGATCCCTGCTCTATATCCCACAGCTGGGGGGATAGAGAGGAATGAAAACAAACAACATTTCATGAATGGCGGAGTTCAAACAACTGTCTTGCACTCGGCAGAGCTGGGGTTGGAGCAGACCTGTTTCTGGGGGGGTCTCGGAGCAGCGGCTGGGCTCCTCGGCAGCCGGGCAGCAGAAGGCTTCGCATCTTCTGCTTCCTTGTACCAATAAAAGAAGGATTTGGTTGCTCAGTGTTAACTGCTGGAAAACATGGATACCAGTGGAAAAGTCAAGTGGAGCTTTCTCTTCTTTCTCCCCCTTTTCTCTGTCATAATCCAGGGAGAAGCATCCTCATCGCTCTCTCCTTTATAAGACACAGTGTTTAATTCTGCAGGGAGTGTGTATGGCTCTGCTACATGACTCGCCCTGCCTGATGTGCAGGGAGAAGGCAGGGGAGGCAGGGCTGCCTGCGCGGCCATCACGTTCAGCAGCACTGCAAAGCAGCTCCCCAGCTTCGATGGGTAAATGGTTTGAAAATACTCACCTCCCAAAGCAGTGACGGCAAAGTTGCGTAAAATAGCTGTCCTGAAGTCATGGGTTATCCGTGCGTTAGAATTAAAGCTGAAAAAGCAAATTGTAAAAAGAGCTGAGTAATACCAGGCGGTTGCCAGAACAGCGGTGGAAACATCACTGAGGCTAGATGTCTCCCAGTTTGGCAGAAGGATGCACCGAGTCCTGCCCAGCTGCCGCAGGATTAGCTGCTGGCTCCGCTGGAGGCTCTGCCGGCTCCCGGGGCACTGCCTGGACGGAGGCGATTGCCACAGGGCCCTGCCCTTGGGATGGGAATTGGGGACTCTGGCGAAGCAGTTTTAATTTAGCGCTAACAATCATAGCTGCGTTGCAGCCCGGCGGTCTCGGGCTCTGCGATGCAGCAGTCGTGCAGTACGGGGGTTTCGCCAGCCTGTCTGCAGCCCCCAGCCCAGTGCATGGCTCTCACCTGCAGCGAGGGCTGGAGCTGCGGTCAGGAGGGGGGAGCCGCTTTCTTCCCAAGCAAACTAGCTGTTAATTAACACTGTGATTTAAAAACAAAGGCTGCTCCGTGCGCAGTCTTGGCCCCCTCTCCTCCCCTCTGTGTGCCCCCCTGGCACGTTCAGCCTCCCCGCCAGATTGCCTGTCTCACAGCCCACGCAGTATTGCTGGGTGGTTTTGTGTATCTAATCTAATTATGTGATTTTGAACAATTAAATGCAAACCTTTCGGTGCAATGGGCAATGTGCTGTCTAATAATCCCGTCGACTCTGCCTAGCCTCAGCACTGCACCGCTGGGTTAGACAGTTAGCATCACTGGGTTGGCATCGCCGAAAAGCCCGGCGTCAGCGGGGATCCAAAACAGAGCAGCCTTGGTTCGGAGGTTGGTGTTTGTATATTTGTAATGCATTCCCCCACGCGTGCCCACGTGAGCCCTCTATATATAAATACATCTTTCTTTTATATAGATAGGTGCATACGTCCATAGATAGATGTTGGGGTGCCAGCAGCACAGTGTCCGTGCAGAGCACTTTTCTCGCCCCGTGTTTCGGAGCAGCGTGTGCCTCTGCAAATCGGGAGCGTGACGTCTTCAGAGAGGCTGCAGCAGGACGGAGGTCCTTGTCCAGGCGAGCCGGCTGCTCGCTGGCTGCCGCCCCGTGCTGGGGGGACCGGGGGTCCGGGGGAGAGGGCATCACGCCTCTCTCCCTCTGTTGCCTTGAAAACAGCCCTGCGTTAGGTTTTAGTCGGGGGATTTTATTAATTAGCCTACCCAACTAATAAGCTTTTTATGTATTCCTTGACGTGATTGTTCCTGGAGAAGGGCGGCAGGCAGTGTGAGGCCTGTTGGAGCCGATAGCCCTGACTGATGTGCCACAGAGGAGAGTAAAATTCAATTTTCCTACAAGAATAAGGTTAACAGGACCAATTGGTGGGGGCTCTGATTTAATGACCTTATTTTCTGTTTTAAATATTTTCCTCAAAGTGTATTTGTGGAGAGGGGGTTGAATTATTTTTAGCACTCGCTTCGATCAAGCTGGAATTATTCAGGCAGCAACAGCAATAGTTTCATTTGCAGCACTGAAGGGATTTTTCTTCTCTGTTTCTGGTTAACATAAATAGTTTTTAAATTACTAGTAAAAAGGAAAACCGCAAATGGCGATACAGACCCAAATTCTGGAGAAGTACCTTGCAGGGAAGTTACAGCCCCAGTGACTGCAGTTGTGGTACTCAATTGCACAAGGGGCTGCAGAGCAGGAACAGGGAGGATGGCTCCGGTGGTGTCCCAGGAAAATAGCATTTGTACCCATGAGCTGCATCAGTGCCTAGCTTGCATCGTCATGCTTCTAGCACCTACCTGATCTCTCTGCAAAAGCTGTAGGGACAAGACCAAACGGTCTTACAGCAAACCGGCTGAACAGCATTCCAATTTTTATCACAGGTTAAAGCAATTCAAGTAAATGTGTATTGGGAAAAAGCAGCAAACAGTGAGCATCCCCTTTGTAGTTCTCCTTTGCAGACCTGCTCCAGAGCAAACTCCTATTTTCCTCCCATAGAGCTGGAGCAGCGTAGGCTAGATGAGCCTCATGCAAAGCAGTTATAAATTTGGTTGGGAAAGTTTTCTCCAAGATCAGTTGTCAAGGGTTTTCTATTAAAATAGAAAGACGTGTAAATTGAAATTCCTCTATAGTTCATTATTTCTGTCCTGAATTAATTACTATTCAGCCTTCCTGCAGGGGACTTGGATTTGCTCTTGACACCAAGCAGGAGGAGGTTGCTGGGGCTTTAGAGAAGGGGATGAGAATTCAAAATTATCCTGAAAAATTGCAGGAATATTTGGAGGGGAAAAAAAATGGATTTCAGTATGTAGGAAGGAATATATGCAGTATGTATGTGGGAAAATCAGCTAAGCAAATACGAAATGCGAAGCAACTGGAAGGATAGCTGTTCTGCAGACGAGCACCTGGGGCTGTGGTGGATTACAAAGCAAACATGAGTCAATGCTCTCATGGTATTAAAAAAAAAAGACTAGAGATGACTGTGGGGTTCACTAGACCCACAAACCAGCCTCCCACTCCACCGACCCTCGCTGTGGTCCCACTTGAAACAAGCGTTCCAGCCCTGGGCTCCAGCTCTCAAAAAAGATGCGGCAAGTCCCGGGGAGGTCGATAAGGAAGCTTGTCTTGGCTGAACCACTGGCTCACCTGACACGGCTGAAAGACCAGAGTTGTTTACCTGGAGAAGAGAGGACTGAGAGCAGGTTTAGAGAAGGCTTAAGATGCAGAAAAGATTGCTGCATAGAGGAGGGAAGAGCTGCTGTCCTTGCCCCACGGGGCTGGGCCATGCCACAGTCTTCACTTGCTGAAAATTTCATTTAGGAGTTTCATTTAGACTTTAGGAAAACCTGAATGTAGAGGTTTTTAAGAGCATGTGAGATAAACATCTATCAGGAGGGGATTAAAAAGAGCGGATCCAGCTGTGGTGCACAGGGGTGGATGAGGTGTTTTCGTACAACTTGATTTTTCTATGATGCTGTTCATTTCTGTGTCAGCAAATAACGTCCTTTCCCTGCACCTCACCTTTGTAAACAGCAGCTTCCATAACTCATGACTGCAGGAAAAGTGCCTGAAATTACAGTAAACACAAGTTATTTTTGTTACTTCTGTGGCAATGATTGCAAAGTTTCCCGTAGGTCTACAGCATGTTGGTTCTACGATAGAGTCTAATGGAAGAGGTGCTCCACATCCACATTGGGTATGTCCATGCACACAAGGGGATTGCTCTTGCTCCAGCAGTGGGGACAGGCAGGGCATTGAAGTGTGCATGAAAACTGCAAAAAAAATATTGAGGAAATTTTGCCAGCAAGTGGTCAGGATGGAGGAGGAAGTGCACAGCACATGGCTGTGGCTGGGGGCATCAGGCAGGACTTGGGCAATACATTGCTCTGAAGACCAAACCCAAATTACCTTCAATGTGACGTGCCCTTCAGTGGTACATTTTTTGAGTCATCTTTTGCTTAATCTGTGCAGAGTGCATGCTGCTGCTGCTGCCTACTGCTCACTTTTTTCATCAGAAAGTCACACATTACTAAATCAAATGCCTTATGAAGGATATTATTTCTCCATAATTATCCTCGTCAATAAAACTCATAATCTTCTCAAGAAAGGAAATCAAGTGTTATTTGGCAAGGCCTGTTTTCAGCAAAACCAACTTGTCCAACATCTGCTGTGTTTCTGTCATTTATTCCTCGTCATTAAAAACTTCTGGGTTTGTTGGTTTGTTTGATCGTTGGCCGAGGATTGCTGCCTGCCCAACCTGCCTGCAGTACTCCATAATATTCTGTCTAGTAAAACATTTGCACTCTTCGGGACTCAGAAATTTCCCCAATATTTCAAGACGTTTCTAAACAAAATTAACCTCAGTGCAAGGAGTGTCTCAGCTTGTTGTTTTCAGGCTCCTCGACGCTATTTATTGAGTTGGCTCAGCCCCAAAATGAGCAGAGGAATGCAAGGGCACTGTGGCATGTGGCTTTTGGGTTGTATATATGCGTGAAGTTTTAAACACAGATGATGTAGGCTAGACAGATGACCTATACATCCATGGAAAGAATAACTTGATTTCCTACTTGACAGTTTTTTTGGTGAAATACGCAGAAAGCATTTTTTTCTTCCCTGCTGCATAATATTTTGTGGTCACAGTACATGCGATAACGTCAGCAGAGGTTACTCTGCCCATTCGAGCAGGGTGATGTCAATGTTATTTGAAAATGAGGGTCTGAACAAGAAGAGCACCGCAGAGAAAGCCATGGGCAGTGTCAGCTTCGGGGGTCTGGGTTCAGTGTGTGTCCCCAGCCCTTGACATGGAGAGAACACCTGGGTGAGAAAAGAGGGGCTTTTGTTTCCAAGAAAGGCCCTGCAGCATGGAGAAGAGCTCCAGTTACTTACAGTGAATATTATAAAAGCTCTTCAGCTTGAGCCCCATGATACTTGACGTGAGGAAGCCGGGCTCAAGAGCCATCTCATGATTCTTAAGTAAAGACAAAGGGAAGCATAGTAAATGTGAATTAGACATCAAATGTGCATGGTATGCAGATGAAAAACCCATTGCCATTTCACTTTCTAATGAAGACCCCCTGCTTTTTCTTAGATGCCGTTTGACATCCTCTGGCTTGCTCTATCTCCTACAGCAAAGATGCAGAACAAAAAATGAGAGTTGTAGGCCATGTGTTCATATTTTCATTTTCGTTCTGTTTCTGCTGTATTTTCTGGAGTTAGTTATTTGGGGCATGATGAGATGTTTACTTGTCTAAATCACTTATCTAAAAACTGTTAGCTCTTTGTTCTTATATGTATACACAATCCCTTTTATTTTAATCTATTCATAGGAATATGCTACATAAGAAAATGCATTAAAATCAATGTATATTTCTTGCAAAGCAAGATTTCTTAGTTTCTCAGTAAACATCTGTAGATTGTAGAAATGTAAGGCCTTCTGGGGATCTTTAGCCCAACTTTCTGCTTGAAGCAGGACTGCTGCTGGCACTGGAGCAAGTCAGTTATGGCTTTGCGTAGGCAAGCTTTGAAAAGCTCTAAGGGTTGGAGGTCCCTTACGTCTCTGGTGACCTCCCCATGAAGAAGCTTTTCCTAATGTCCATGTTCTACAAAACCCTCTGGTCAGGGTGACATATGAGCTGGTTGTGTTCAGCCTGGAGAAGAGGAGCAAAAAGGAAATCCAGCTGTAATCTTCCATCTCCTAACGGGTGACCGAGAAGGCAGCAGAGCCAGAGCCTTCCCAGAGGTGCATGGAGAAACCAAGAGGTGATGGTCACAGATTGACCGGGGGGTTCTGGCTGGGTGTGGGAAAGAAATTCCCGTGACAGTGGTTCAACTTTGGAGCAGGCTGCCCAGAGGGTTGGTGGGATCTCCCTTTTGGGGGATTTTCAGAGATCAGCTGAAGAAGACCTTGAGCAACACTTCGAAGTTGACCTTGCTCAGTGGAGGAGGTTGGACTGGACACCCTCTGAGGCTCCTTCCGACCTGAATTTTTCAATGCTCCTTTAAAACTCTTCTCTGTCACGGTGATTGCAGAATATTTGACAGCAGGTCACCAGAGAGCTGGGGGACCTCCAATTAAACTGCTGGGCCGAGGGAGGTGATGGTGCAACAGCATTGTGTATACGTGCTAAAAGCTATTACGGTCACTGCTTCCTGTACCTCCATTGAACTGGGTTTGGTGCACAGGCCAGAGCTCTGCTTCTTTTCTTCAGGAAATATTAAGGTTTTTTTAGGTTAAACCTCAGAACTCTTGTATACAAGACTTGATAAGCTGGGGCCAATAAATAGAAGTCAGCTCCCAAACATTTCAGGAGCCGGGTCAGAGGTTTCCTTCATTGTTTTTCTAAATTGAAATCCATCTTCTGTGTCCTCCCTGGTGCAGTTTCCAGGAAGAACATGCAATAACTCCCAGGATTTTGTAAGTCTGCAACTCCAACAGAGTCAGAGAGGAGTTTACAAACCTATTCAAATCTGTCTCTGCTCTGTTTACAAAAGGCATCCCAGAATTTCCCATCTAGTGAGTTCTGCAGTGGTGGCCATGGAGGAGCAGAGCCCTGCACGCTCCTCAGTAAACCCGTCTTCATATCAAGGAAAGCTGCAGAAGCACTTGCCTGTGCTGGGGAACAGAGATGCTGAAACAACAGCCCCAGCACAGGCTCACTTAGAATCATCGAATCACAGAATGGTTTGGGTTGGAAGGGACCTCTCAAGGTCATCTAGTCCAACCCCCTGCCATGAGCAGGGACATCTTCAACCAGATCAGGTTGCTCAGAGCCCCGTCCAACCTGACCTTGAATGTTTCCAGGGATGGGGCATCAACCACCTCTCTGGGTAACCTGCTCCAGTGTCTCACCACCCTCAGCGTAAAATATTTCCTCCTCATGTCTGACCTAACCCTACCCTCTTTCAGTTTAAAACCATTACCTCTTGCCCTCTCGCTACAGGCCCTGCTAAAAAGTCTGTCCCCATCTTTCTTCTAAGCCCCCTTTAAGTACTGGAAGGCCACAGTAAGGTCTCCCTGGAGCCTTCTCTTCTCCAGGCTGAACAATCCCAACTCTCTCAGCCTGTCCTCATAGCAGAGGTCTTCCAGCCCCCTGATCATTTCTGTGACCTCCTCTGGACCCGCTCCAACAGGTCCATGTCTGTCCTGTGCTGAGGACCCCAGCGCTGGACGCAGGACTCCAGGTGGGGTCTCACCCGATGGGAGCAGAGGGGCAGAATCCCCTCCCTCGACCTGCTGGCCACGCTGCTTTTGATGCAGCCCAGGGCACGGTTGGCTTTCTGGGCTGCAAGTGCACATTGCCCGCTCATGTCCAGCTTTTCACCCACCAGCACCTGCAAGTCCTTCTCTGCAGGGCTGCTCTCAATCCCTTCATCCCCCAGCCTGTGTATCTGTGTTTGGGATTGCCCCGACCCAGGGGCAGGACCTTGCACTTGGCCTTGTTCAACTTCATGTTGAACTTCAACAGCTTCAAAAACCATGGGAACAACCTCAACTCCAGTATTTATTGGACCTTGCCTCATTCCTTCCTTCACTCCCTTTGCCTTCAGCCGTTGGAGAAGGAAGGTTGCAAGAGTGATTTATTGAACCCGCTTCAGTGATGCCTTGGCAGCCATCCCACAGCGTACCCGTTAACGGTCGCGTGCTGCCTCCGGGCTGTCCCGGTTCACTTCCCACGTCTGCAGAGGCACAGCTACACCGGCCGTGTCCTCCCACGGCTTCCTTTGCCCCGAGCCCTAGTGCCCGTGGGTCGTGTGGTGTCTGCCTTTGCTGGCAGGGCTCTGTGCTGCTCCCTCGCCGTCCGCCCCAGGTGCCTTTCTTGCTTTCTCAGTAGATAAAGTGCTTTCTAGGACAGGGCTGGTTTCATGCTGTGCAGTGTGAGCCCAGCTGTTGCTGAGGCTCGTTGTCACCGTTGGTGTCCTTGGCTTTTACTCGTGTCTTCAAGCATCTCCTTTGAGTCAGCCTCTGAGTTCCTTGTGGCTGTAGATGCCATCGGGGTCCCACAGGCAACACGCTGCCCGAGAGCCATGGGCTGAGGGGCGGTACAAATAATGTGAATGGTTAGGAAACGCCAACTCATACGTTCTTATTTCTGCTTTCTGTATGTATGTGCATCACAGTCAGAGGTCATATACCATTTTTCCACATGCATCATTTTTCCACAGGACTCATCATTCAGTACAGGGGGAAAACACACAAGCATGTTAAGACTACATGGCTATATAAAGTGCAAGAAGAGAGATCAATAAGTAAAATAGATATATTTTATTTTACTTTATTTTATTTTATTTTATTTATTTTATTTTATCTGGAATTAGAGAAGAACAAGTATTACCAGGTGCTAGAGAACCACATGCAGCCCTGGCCCAGAAAAGCACCCATTCACTCTCCTGTGGATATTTGTTTACGTGTATGCTCGTGCTGGGAGTACATCCAGCCACTGGAGACAACAGTGTTTTGTGCTTCAGCATCACCCGCAGAGTGTGTTCAGAAAGTCTTACCCAAAGTATGTCAGTAGTGAACACCCCACACACCCCCTGAGGTTGTTGCTGAGGTTGAACTGACTTCTGCTGACTTGTAATTTGGTGAATGCATCATTACATTTGCTTTGGACTCAATCTTTCTTCCTTTCCTTCCCAAAGCTTCTGTCCATTGTGCTCGTGATGCCAGTGCTACTTCTGGGTTTTAAGTTCTGCAGTGATGGTTGCTACTTTTCTTCATGCCTGGTTCCTGTACTGGCCTGGGAAAGCTCCATCGATGCTCAGGCTATGTCAGGCTCAAGCCATGAAAAATGTGGCCGTCTGATGGGAACTGTGGCCTCAGAGAGATCTCCCAAGAAATCATCCACAATTGATCAGATTCTTTCTTTCGTCCTAGAGACATAAACTTGGAGGGCTTTGTAACAGCCCCCGCAAGGTTGCACATGCCGTGCACATGTAGGTATAGCTCAGACCACGGCATTTCCCACCTGCCTTTTGGTCAATGCTGCACAAGAAGGTTTAGTGTCAGTGTTGGCCAGGAGTTGTTTTTTTACTCATCTTCTAGATCAGGAGTGAGAGGCGCATCCCTCCTTGGCTAGGAAGTCCATCCCAGATTGACCCAGGAGTTTTTTCTTGCTTTTGCTTTTCCACTTCTCTCCCCCATCCCACCGGTGGGGAGCGCACAAGCGGCTGGTGGGTGCTTAGTTGCTGTCTGGGGCCAACCCACCAGTGCGGCTACTGGAGCCCCTGGGGTCCCAGCACAGCTTCTGGAGCCAGTGGGATCCCAGTGCAGCAAGAGGAGCCCGTGGGGATCCCAGTGCAGCTCTGGGAGCACCAGCAGCCTGGGAACTGCAGCCCTGTGGTCCTGAGCAGCCGCCGTGTTTCCAGCAGGCAGGCTGGGACAGTGCATGTTTCTTGTGAAGGTGATTTTCAAGTCTTCACTGAACCGAAAACTTTCAGATCCTCCTTCGACTACTGAGTGCTGTGGGGTGCATCACGTAGAGTCACTGAGCACGGGAGCGTGAGCATGCATGAGGACAGGAGCAGCAGGGAAACGCAGCTCTGCCCTGTAACTGCTCCCCGTGGAAATATGTTGTCTGTGTGTGACCTCACAAGCTGTTCTCAAAATCACTACGGTTTCCAGGAACCGCGTCATCACGCAGATGAGGGACATTCCCAGCCCCTCTGCTCCGGTGGCTGCAGTATGCAAATCAGCAGGGACCATCTGCATGCCCAGCGGTTAAAAAAAACTTTAAAAAAATGATTAGAGTGCTTGGGCACTTACTCTAAGAATATAAATGTAGACAGCATGTCTCACGGATAAATGACGGTGAAAAAAAGATTTCCCTCTCCCAAGGGCCGAAGTCTACGTGTGCGTGGGGTGCTGCTCTCCCGGCTGTTGCTGCCAGCCCATCAGCGTGGGTGTTTCTGGGGCTCAGGGTCTCCCCTTGGTCCAAGGAGCGAGCACATCTGCAAAAACCACCGTGGGCCAGATGTGGAGATGGGTGGGACGGGTGGAATTTGCCGCACAGGGTAAAATCTGTCCCCTCGCAGCTTAGGCAAATGTGTTTTGGGGAAAGGAGGTCAGCGGTGAGGTCTTACTCCATTAATTGAACTCGTTGCTTTTCCAACTAACAAAATCTCTAGGTGGCTTTTCATTTGTAATCCCTCTCACACCTGCCACCCTCAGCAGATCTCAGGTGGTGAACAGGAACACGTGCCGAGGTCCCGCAACGCGAGGTGCAACCTGGGGAACAAACTTCAAAACATCAAATATTCCCACACCCTCCTCTGGCTCCCTCCTGGGGAACGGGGAGCTCCGGCTCACCGGCCGCTGCCTCCGATGTGGGTGTCAGCGCTGGGTTGCCTCCTGGTTTTGAGTCTTAATTTACGCCTGGGCTGTTTTTCCTCATCTGAGCGGCTGCCAAGGCTGACACTCGGTCTGGGAGGAGGAGAGGGAATGAACCGGTTCCTCCGAACCAAAGCCCTGGGATGGGTGAACGCTGCCGCTTCCACCCTGCCGCATCCCACATGCTGGACTAGGAGCGCCGAGCGGTGGGCAGGCGTCTTGCCACAAATTTATGCAAATTCAGACACTCCTGCCTGTTTCTGTGCATTTTCAGGTCGTTTTTTAAGGTTTTATTTGAGGTTTTAGTGTGGGGAAGTGAAGTTGCTGGTGTGGCATGTGCATTTTCTAATGATTTTACCTTTGAAAGACGTCATTTCCCCCCTGCAGCCCTCTCCTCTGCACACACCCGTGTCACAAGAACATTTTACTCACTTCTTTTCATCCCCCTATTATTAATACAGTTTCAAAATGACAATTTTACACATGACTAGATTTTCATGTTAATAAGAATATCAACTTTGGGCTGGCAGGGATTAGCCGGAGCTGCTGCCATCCCCACATGGTCCCGAGCAGCATCCCATTCCTGGGCGCTCCCATGGGAAGCAGGACCTTGCAGCAGGGCAACGCTCAACATGAGCACGGGTAAAACATGCCGGCGACTGATGCCGTGCCCTGTGGCAGCGCGAGGACCGGCTGCACGGGTGCTGGCGGTGTCACCGTGCCGCATCGTCGCTGTGCCGGCCGGGTTGCCCCGGTAACTGATGCACGTCAAAGGGAGCAAACGATGAACAGGCTTAAAAAAAGGGCGACAAATCAAATGGCACAAACAAACCAGGTATTTGCTCAGAGTAGTTGTATGGTTTTAATGCCCTTCATGTGTAATTATTTATGAGTAGCTTTCCTTTAATCAACAGCAGCATAGGGACCGTGCTTAAATATAAATACAGTCACAGATCATAAACCCTTGTTAGCAAAGCCAGACAAAACTGATCACTAATAACTTTGCAGTTGAGCAAGAGGGTTCAGAGGTTGTTGACAGACACGAGTGGCTGCAGAGAACAACCAGATTATTAACAATAAAGTAATACTGTGCACATTCAAAGCTCTCGTAAGTAATGGCTGATGCTCCGGGGCAGTGTGACGTCTTTGCCTCCCGGGCGGTGAGGATGGATGCTGGGGGAGCAAGCGACTGCCGGGGACGGGGGGCCCGGCCAGGCTGCACAGACCTGCATGAACAGCCGGAGGAGGGAGATGGGGAACTGAGCTCTCTGCAAATGTCCTTAAATACCCAGCGAGGTGCATCACTTGGTGAATGCCTCCTTGCTCTCTCTCCTGCTGGCACCACATGCCGAGTACTTAAGTGAGATTATTTTTTTGAAAGCACGGAGCCAGTAAGTGCATGTAGTCTCCTGTATTTATCTCGTCCTCATACGTTTGTCAGTCCCTCTCCTTTCTGGGCTCATCGCTCCAGTGCCTAACCTCAGGTTGTGCTCCGGAGGCTTTGCTGGGGCAGCATCTTCTTTGAAGCCAGTGGGAGTTTTGCCCGAGTGAGTATTGCAACAGTTTTCTCTGAGCCTTCGAACCACAGGGAAAAAATTATTCTCTGTTTATTTGTGATTTGCTATGAAATTCAGCAGTGTTTGCGTACATAGGCAGTACCTGAAAGACCCTTGGGACTGTCGCTCGTCATCCATGCAGGGCTGTAGGGGAGCACCAGAAGCCTTCTCAAGGAAGGCACCAGCACCCGCAATGCGAAGCTGCTCGCAAGGCTCTTGGAGCGGCACGACAGAGACGGGGCGGGTTTGGCTGGAGAAAATGTAAAATAAAAGATTTAAAATCACTATTTTAGTAATAAGTAGAAATATATAAGACATATAAAAATAAATCTAAAAAGGGGATGGACCTCCCGCAGAGCCTCAGTGGCACTGCGGAGCTCTGGGGGTTTCCTCACTGCTGCCTGTGGGAAGGATGAGCCGATGCCAAGCAGTTGACGGGTCCTTCTGGAGCACACGGCTGGGAAGGTCACTCCATGCCTTCCTGGGGTTTTTTCCAACCTGACCTTTGACCAGTGACACGGTAAGCATGTGGTGCGGAGGCCACGGGTCAGATCCTGCACCGGAGGCAGCATGGCTGCGAGCACCACGTGCAGCACAACCTTGGGTGCTGCAGGCCGACGCGTGATGCGTTGCGCCCAGCGTGCCACCACCGCGGGGTCCTCCCACAACATCTACCGATCATGCATCACATCATTACTCAAATTGAGAGTGTTTTGGTGAAGCGTCTTTCCTTATGTTGGTTTTTTTTTTTACAGAATTATTTTTAGACATTGACCCAAAAAAAAGTTTAAAATTTGGAAACTGTGTCTCGTGTCTCCCGTGCAGGCGCAAGCAGCAGGCTCAGCACACTCCTCGCCCACCCACGGAGCCAGCCGCCCCATGCCCATGCCCGTCAGATCCACCTCCGCCGGCTCTACACCAACTCACGTCCCGCAGGACTCGCTTGCAGGTGTCGGGGGAGATGTGCAGGAAGCTTTCACACAAGGTGAATATCACATAGAGCAGAACCACATCTGGTCTTAATCCTGCCATCATCATGTAAAAGAGTGTGTATTCAGACTAGACATAAGGAAGAAATTGTTTACGCTGAGGGTGGTGAGACACTGGCCCAGGTTGCCCAGAGAGGTGGTCAATGCCCCATCCCTGGAACCATTCAAGGTCAGGTTGGACGGGGCTCTGAGCAACCTGATCTGGTTGAAGATGTTCCTGCTCATGGCAGGGGGGTTGGAACTAGGTGATCTTTAAGGTCCCTTCCAACCCAAACCGTTCTATGATTTGATGATTCTGTGTATACAACAAAAGCGTAACTCACCAATAGTGAGACAATAATTACGAATCCCTTTCCTGTGCTCTAGACCAAAGAGATTGGGGACACGTTTTTAATCTTTATAACTTGATGAAATTATTTCTGTGATGGTGAACTTCCCTCCGGGGAAGGGATCTTCCATCCCAGAAAGTTACGCCCACAAGTAATTTAACAGTTAGATATTAAAAACTGGTCATATTTACAAATCTGGTGGTTGAACTGTGCTATGATTTGCAAGAGGAAAAAAACAGTTTAATGACAAAAAGCAAGAAAACAAGCAGGCCTCTTATCCAGAGTATTTATCTAATAGCTACTTGCCTCTCTGCTGGTTATGAGGCAGAAAGGAAGCTGAAATTTTGCAGCACACCTCAAGGCTGTTCCTAATGGAGCGGTTGGCTGGCGTGCACATCTGCAGAATGGCTTGCTTGCTCTGCTGGAGACACAGACGTGCAGCAGCCCTCTGGGGACAAGAAGAAAAAAGTGCTTAACATGAGAAATGGAGAGGAGAGGAGAGGAGAGGAGAGGAGAGGAGAGGAGAGGAGAGGAGAGAAGAGAAGAGAAGAGAAGAGAAGAGAAGAGAAGAGAAGAGAAGAGAAGAGAAGAGAAGAGAAGAGAAGAGAAGAGAAGAGAGAAGAGAGGAAGACCATAATGAAGAAGCAGAAAGACAGATAGGACAATGAACTTTTTCTTGCTCCAACACTCGGAGCTCCTTCTTTTGCACCTTTTCTACATGTTACTCCCCTCTGTGTTTGAAAAAAATATCACTTTCTGGCCTAAACTCATTGCTGTCAACTGCTCCGTAAGTAGACATAAGAAGTGCTGGATTATCAGGTAGTTTGAGCTGTACTCCTGTCTGACCACCTTGTCCTTCAGTTCTTTGCTAAAATCAGTGTGGCTGGATCAAATGGGTAAGCTGTCCATTTGTGGATAATACAGCTTATCGTGCTTTGTAGAAAATCAGGGCAGCAGTTGACATACATATTTTTATTCCCCAACTTCTGTAGGTAGTGTGAGTTTATACTTAGCTGCTGTTGCTTTTTAAAAAGAAAAAAAAGTTTTACAGTCACGCGTTTCAAAAAAGTCAAACTTTTCCATGTCAAACCCATTGTTGGCTCAAGAAGGGCTCCAAAATTGGAAAACCAGATGAAATGGAAACTTGTTCAGCCCAATGCAGACCACTGCCTCTTCCTCAAATACCAAAGAGGCTTTACTATCTGGCGATGTTGGAAGGCAGCAAGCAAAGACATGACTGTCAGTCTGCTGTCAAGAATCTTGGCAAATATTTTTTTACCTTCAGGGACCATCTCACTGCAAAGGAGAGGGAAATTAGTTATTCTTCAGTCCTACCTACTTCAGCTCTGCTCATGGTGAAGGAAGCCATTCCCAGTAGGAACGGGTGCCCATACTCTGTATTTCTCAGGAGTGGTGTCACTTGGGTTTTACACATTCTTTTCTTCTCTTTTGCCCATATTGGGCCAGAACTCTTCATCTTTAGTACTCCAGAAGCATTCCGGGATGTAGAGCTATGAGAAAAACAGCAGCAGGACCTGGTCTCCCCACGTACCTTTGACAGACACAGAGGTTGTTTCTGAACACGATCCGTGTTTCTGGAGGTGGACATCCAGTCGTATTTGATACTCTTCTCATTGACAATAAAAAAAAGAAGGACAGAAAATCCACCTCTCCCTAATGCACTGGCAAGGACTTCACCTGTTTGCGGGCAGAGACAACCGGTGGGCAGCAACTCTTCATACGGACCTCTTGGTACTCCGTGGGAAATCCCACCGGGTACTGGACATCTTAGAGCCTGTAGTGCCGGGGTGCTGCAGCCTCTCTTGTGTACTGGTCCTTTGCAGTAAACAAGAGCCCTCATCTTGTTGCAGAGGCCGGGTTGTTTATTTCTTTAAAAGATGACAGGTTGTATCATATGGAGTCACAAAACTGGAGGTGTTGTTTTCTCATTCTGGGTAGGGAAAATCGTGAATATCAGTGTCAAATACCTTTGTCAGATAGATGGTCTCCTTTTCAAAACAAAGAAAACATGAAAACAAACTTCCCAGAACTGAAGATATATCTCAAAACCAAACAGATTTTAAATAACAATTTGCATTTATCAGCTTCTCATTACACATATCCTTCCAGAACGATCTTCTTCCTTGCCTAAATGAGCTGCTGCCAGAAGGAGGTGAGGAAAGAGACTACAAAATGGTAGCAGAGGAGCAGGAAGTATCAGTGAATACTTTTAATTGGTATTTGATGCCTGGAGTGCTACCGCAAGGACTGCAAGCCCGTAGCCCCCAGCATACTCAGTAGAGGGAAAGGCTGTTACTTGTTCTCCAGAACTTCAGCCGGTGAACGGGTCAGGTGAAGGAGGACATCCAGTCCGAGTATCTACAACTCCTCTGTGAGAAGGATATATCTTTTTCCGATCCCATCGGTAGGAACAAGCTCCTCATCTCTCTAAACACTTCCAGAAACGACAGCAGAAGCAGGCATTTCCAGGGAGGCAAGATGCCAAATACCAGAGGCACAACACTCCATCTGTTGCTGTGGGTGGTCCAGTCGCCTCCTCTTCATCTCTACAACAAGTTTGATGGTACAGCCGAGAGCTCTCAACTGATTTCTTTGGCAGCTGCCTCTCCTTCCCCCCTTTGCAGATTGGCTTTCTTTTTCCAGGCTGCGTAAAGTGGAACAGCAGCGCAATGAGTCCTACCAGTTACTGGGAAAATCTGCTCTATCTGCTTCATCATTTTCCCCTTTCCTTTTTTAATTAGGAGAGCACAAAGACATGAAATTATCTCCTTTCTGCTGCTAGGAGTAATGAACACATGATTACAGTAGTACATTAGCTGTCCTACTTGATTTTTTTTCATTTTACAGTATTGCTTTGGCATCCAAATTTGCTCTCTTATCTATCTGCTTATTTCTTCGGAGATACAGGCAAAAGCCATGACAAAGCAAACTTCTCTCTGCATGGTTTACAATCACCAGAGCTGTCTTCCTCAAACTCCTGGCTCCGGTAGAAGCTGATGTAATTAATCAAGGGTTTATTCATGCCTTTTACCTGAATGACTGGTTCATAAGGCGATAGTCTTCGTCAGGACCTGTTGATATTGCCCAAAGTGAAAACTTGTTTTTTTCTAGGTTTTTAACACCTGACAGCAATATATGTTGCAATGAACCAGGTGTTGTATAAAACTATTCAGGGCTGGGCTAAGGATTTGTACAGCAGCCACATGACAACAGCTAGGTGTCGGTGGGGGTGACAACTCCCCAGAAGCAAAAAATCTATAGGCAATGCCTGCAGTACACTTATTTTATGGGAGTTTTTTAACAAAAACATTTAAATTATTTTTGCTAACTTTTGTGTGTCCACCAGATTCTTATAAAATGTCACAGTGGGAGAGAGGAGGAAAAGGGAGTGAAGATCTCGGTACTGTTCCACCTCTTGCTGCTGTGACCTGGGAGCGGGCAGGGATGTCAGCGTCTTGTCTTTCCTCCCAGGGCACAAGTCTTCTGCGAGCTTCCCCATCAGTGCAGGAAGGTCTAGAGAAGGAAACCTTTAAAGAATTGAATCCCAGTGATTTTAATAAAATAGTCTTAAGATTAGGTAAGTTTCTTCCATAGGTGATCTCTTGATCTTCCACTTGGCCAAAGAGAGAGAACACAGTAATACAGTAGTAGAATAAAATGTCCGGATGGTATTCCGGTTGAAATAGTCAGATACAGAGGCCACCATCTAATTAGAAAACTAATGCTGCTGTTTATCATCTTGAAAGAGAAGAAAACAGTCCCTCAGGATTTCTTAGATGCAAATACGATCCGCCGCTGGCAACAGAAAGGTGGAAGTTCCTCTCATGATAACCACAGTGGTGGCTTATTCAACTACTGGAAAAACCCTTGCAAGAAAAGAATGGTCAACAGACTCTGTAATAAATTTCCTGGAATGATCGTTCCGGAAAGGCAATCTGCACAATTAGTGCTATCAGGGCAACTGGAGAACACAGGAAACAGGATAAAATTTCTATGTTTTCACATAATAAAATAACTGAATGCCACCAGCCAGGAGGGCTTCAGGTGGCTTCTGCACGTACATGTCCAGACGTGCTCGTTAACATTATTCATCTGTTTCACAGGGGAGACAGGCTGGAATTTTACAACCTTTCACACCCAAAAGTAATGCCGGGCAGGGTGGTGGCCGTGCTTCACTGTCACGTGCAGTGACAGGACTTGGGACATCTAGAGGCCTGGATAAAGTGGCCTCTGTATGCAGAGGAGTCCCCTAAGTCAGAGGTCCCAGACTTGTTGGCCTAGATCTGCCTTTTTCCTGGGAATTGCACACTGTTTGTACGTGCACAGGAACACCCAGTGCCTTGTTGCTGCCTTGGGCATGATGCTGGTCAGCTGGCAACCTAACCTGGAGGAAAAAAATGCTGATGGAAAGCACGTCAGCTCAGTAGCGTGCTCTGGCAGCGCTCAAACAGCACCAAAATCCATAGGCAAAATGTAGGAGCAGGCACTCTGACAGCACCCCAGCCAAGGACGGAGTAAAAGCCAGCACAGCATTTGGGAGATTAAAGCGGCACGTCTGGAATGAGAGAGACACCCGACTTCAAACAAAAGTAAACGTGTAACGTACAGTTGTCGTTACTGCAGTTCAGTACAGCTGCAAAATGTCACATCAAATGTCTCCAGCAATTCCACGTGTTGTCTTCATGCCCTCGCTGGAGTAAATGGCAGGACAGGATCCCAAACGCCGAGATCTTAGAGCACTGTCAGACACTCAGCATCAAAGCGATGCTCCTGGCAGCTACGCCGGTGCGGACGTCTGGTGCCTGTGTGGGATAACAGACCGCCTAAAGCCATTTTCTGTGAGCAGTTAAAGCACGGGGACGGCTGAGTTGGGGCCAATGAACCCTTACAGGGACCTGCTCCCAGCAAAGCTGCAGCTCAGGGCCATTGGCTCCGCAACCTGAGAAACTGCAGCTACAGACCACCTGCCAGGGCAGAAAACGTGACCCCGCGCCATCAAAGCCTCCAAATAAAACCGAAACAGTGCAGCGCGAAAAGGTGCCGGAGGAAAGGGGGCTCGGCAAGGACGGGGAGTCACGTACTCAGCATCTGCAGGCACTGGAGCGCAGCAGAATTGGGCTGCGGTCGGCAGGATGGAAGCTCTTCCGCGAGAATATGGCTGGCTCTGCCGGAGGGACTGGCACGGGGAACCAGAATAGATGGCGAAGGAGATCGTTATCTTCCCAGCATCAGCAAGAGGCAATAAGCATTATCCCCGACACGCAGCAGCTCCTGCTGCCCTCACTCATCTCTCTTATGGGCAGCAGCCGGTTTGACGGTTCCTTTGCAGATCGTGGCCCCTCGCTGGTCCCGGTCATTCCGACGGAGCCGTGGCAGATGTCCAGGTTGCTGATGGGGTGAGCGGGTCCCTCGAGCAGAGGCTCGCACAAGACAAGTGTGCAGACTGGAACTGGGCAATGTCATGTGGGTGACAGCAAGGTGCCATGCCCCCGGCTGTGTGGCACACCGAGGAAGAGGATTGCTTCCTCCAGTGACGCAAGAGGAGAGCTCTGCAGAGGGCGAGAATTCGGTTATCTTTTATTCCGCTCAAACCTGAGCAATATCGATTGCAACAGAGAAGCCAGCAGCGATAACGACTCTGCACAAACAAAAAGCGTGGATCAGCTGCGCCACAGCCAGCGCCCAGCGACTCCTGTCATGGAGAGAGAAGCGTCTGCCCTTGAGCTGCCGTACGAGCGCTGTCCTTGTCAAGGAGAAGAGCGGTGTGATAGCTAATTATCCAAACAGGCAATCAGGCAGCCAAGCAGAACTGGGCTGTTCCAGAGCAAATCACCATCTCTTGCTAAGCCGAGCTGCTTTGATGGGGCCCTGCCGTACGCTGGGGTGTCCAAACTCTGTCCCGAGATGGGGACGCTGGTGGGGACCAGTGAGGGACGCGTGGCCGAGCATCGCGGCGCGAGGAGGTTGGGCAGTGGCAGTGCGGCACGTGCAATTCCTGCTGTTTGTGTGTCTGCTCTCCTCCCAGGTACGAGGAGGAACCTCCGCAATGACCTGCTGGTAGCAGCCGATTCCATCACCAACACCATGTCATCGCTGGTGAAGGAACTTCATTCAGGTAAGAGTTAACGTAGCGGTACATCGCGCAGCAGAAAAAGGAGAGCTTGAAGCCACAAGTTGGAGATTTGTCTTTAGGTTTATATTTTATAAAAACTACTTAAAGCGTAATGCAAGATTATGTGTTCATTTTTTCAATGATAAAATGAAAAATAATCTTTATAGCTAACGTCATTGAGAACTCCAAATGCCTCCTGAACAGGCTTTCCATTGATTTTTATCACTGATAGTTAAGGCAATACTCTGCAGATACAAGCCTGGCTGATAGGACCGTTTGGTGATTCATGAAGCAGACTCACATCTAGCTCCCGCGCTCCTGCTCGTATTGATCGTGCATATATAACAGCATTAAGCAGCTTTTCCAGAGTACCCTGCAGGCATGTCCTGGACCTCTTACGAGGCAGGAGAAGTGCCACTTCCCAGTCCCACTTCTGGAAGTCAGAGCTCCTTAACAACACAAGCCAGCAAGTCAGAAGCCAGGGCAGATGTGTGAGTGAGTCTCCCCAAAGTATTGCTTAGTGACAGCGATACTTGAGCAGCAGGTGAGACTCCTCTGCCATGAATCCCCGTTAGATGCCGTAATCACAAATATATAGTAAATGTATGTGAGGCCAATTGCAACAAAGGATTAAACAGCGATGTGGAAGAAAGATAATTATTCCCTTCGTGCCTTTTTACTGGGCCAGTGTAAGTAAACACCCTGATGGGACTGGAGCAGCTTCTGCTATAGTCCAGGGACGCATCCTGTGGCTCTCAAGCTTTGTCAGCGATGGAATATATGATCATTTAGGATTCCAGCAGCTTGTTTGTGGGCTGCCTTCTCTTAAGAAAAAAGTAAAGCATTCTGTATTCAGACTGAACCTCATGGTTTCTGTTTCGTACCTCCCCCAACCCCTTGCTGTATCTCATAATCCCCCCATAAACTTATCAAACTCCATGTTAAAACCAGTTAGGCTTTTTGTTCCCACTGCCCTTAATGGAGAAGTCACAGTTATAAACCGGGTTGATATTTTACTGCTAAGCAGTAAATTCACCCAGTCTAAACCCCGTGTCTTGGCTGCAAAGGCAGCTGTGAGTTAATAAAGTCTTTCATGTATGACAGCAGCACCGCTGGTGCCATTGCAGTGAAGGGCCGTGTGTTTCTTCAATAAATCACCATGCTCGAGACGCACAGCTCTCTTCCTGCTAGGCTGAAACCCAGTGAACAAACCCTCTGCCCAAAACAGATGTCTGCAGTAATTTATTTTTTGCTTTTAATAGAGGAGCGCGTTTGCAGCGGTACGGCTGAGCTCAGGGTCTGGTCCAGGGTGGCTGGTGGCAGAGCTGAAGCGACGGCTGGACCTGCGGTGCTCCTGCCCTCCTCTGAGATCCCTGAGAGTTTGGCAAATGCAAACAGCCCGGGTTTGCGCTATTGACAGCCCTTTCAGGCTTGTCGGGGATCGTGCAAAGCAGTTATGGTTCACAAGGGAGTGAAAATGGAATTAATTACAGTCTCCTACTTGAGGATATGCAGATACTAAAGAAGGCTCCCTTGAAAGTATCTGAAATCATTTCATTTGTGTAAATTAGGAAAAGCATGAGTTATCCTCAGCTGATGAGAGTCAGTGGGATTTAACACATATTGTCCTGGAGGTACGCTGTGAGAATAGACACCTCCTCCAGCCTCAGGCTCGCCCAATATAGCTGCAGGCATTGTGTTTTGAGCGTTTTGTGAGACATGGGTGCGTACACCACCCACACCTCTGTTTGCCTCTCCGTACCTTTGCACAAGCTCAGAAAACAGATTCCTTTGGAAAGGAAACACTGCTTGCATTGCCCCTTCCTAGATGGGCTTCCAGAGATGCTCTGGCCATCCCCCTTCTCCTGTGCCAATAGTCGAATGCTCCTGGTGCTGCAGAGGGAACACTTGACGTCATTTTTACTCCTAACTGAGCTTAAAAAGACACCCACTGCTGGTCTCCAGGGACCAGGCATGACGCTGCCGGAGGCGGCTCGGCCCCTGCCCTGCAAAGCTGCCCAAGAGGAGCCAGGTTCAGGACGCAGAGCGGCTGCTGAGCTCCAGGTCATG
Source organism: Harpia harpyja (assembly GCF_026419915.1). Taxonomy (NCBI): domain Eukaryota; kingdom Metazoa; phylum Chordata; class Aves; order Accipitriformes; family Accipitridae; genus Harpia; species Harpia harpyja. The sequence goes on along the minus strand of NC_068954.1, from coordinate 654,549 downwards.
TCTCTTGTTATTAAAAATGCGTTTGGTTTTGTCAGTGATGTCTTCTGCATTCGCATTAAGGACTCATTGGTAGCCATCGCTGAGTAGGCAGAGACTGTGTGACTCCCAGGTGTCTCATCGGTCCTGCTGTCAAAGCAACAAAGAGATCAAATGTGTATAAGAACCCCTTTGATCAGATCAATTCAGAATGCTTCTGTTTTTCAAATTGTGCTTTTCATTGCAGGGTTTTCTCCCTTTCTTTGCTCTCAGCAGCATGTGAAGTAGGCAGAAGTGATATCACTGCTCATAATAACTATTACCTGTTTACACAGGTCTCATTGAAATGTTGCACAGAGAGATATGAGCCACCATCTGCAGAAGAATGTGACCTTCTGCTCCCGCTCTCTGCTACATAAATACGAGCCTGGCCATAAACTCTCTTCAACTTAGCCGGAGTTAAATATAATGAACCACCAGCTCTCAGACATAATGAGCGCCTGTCTCTGGGGGCACAGCCTGTCACCAGTTACGTGGCTTTGCCCCAGTGTGAGCGTCGGCGTACCTGAACACCTTGCGTGGGCAAACCCTGCAACGCCAGGAGGGACCCTCCAAGGTTTTCACCTCACTGTAAACGGTTTTCATTTTTCTTCCTTAGGTTTGACCTCGGCATAAAAGTCGTGACTTCCTTCCCACTGTGTACATTGTGCAGTTCTCTGTTTCTTACAGTGCTAAAGTAAGAGTGCACAAGGAACTTTGGTCCCAGTACTACCCGGGCCAGCTAGTAGTCCACTCTTTCGGACAATGTAGACACCGCTTCCAGCTAGCATTCTACAACCTCTAATCATCCGATCAGGATGGAGCGGGGACCGTTTCACCGCCAGCAGTGAACAGGCACCATGCCGTAGGAAGGATGATGATGCTTCCATCCAGGTTCTCCTTGGGAGCCTGAACACTCGTCCTCCTTCCCCTCCAATGTCCGCTATGCCTGAAAAGCCAGTTCTTCCTTGCCACAGAAAAGTTCCCCAAGCATCTATTCTCTCACCTGCTTGTCTCATGTTTGCTTTTTTTTTTTTTTCCTTTTTTTTTGAAGCAGAGGAAGAAGATGAAGAAGAAACAGAAAAAATGCAGAATGGAAAGGACCGAGGTAAGGGGACAAACTACAGTCTGTGGGCTGTAAAGCATTTTCTGCCTTGCTCCTCCGCAGGAACTGAGTTTGGCATCTCCATTTGGAGCCCCAGGAGAGGGCTGTGAATGCAGATGGCTCCGGGTGGAAGCAGCCCGCCTTGCTGCTGCTGCTGTTACGCCACCTGCAGACACAGCACAGGTTTATCTGCTCCGGTCATCGCCATGCTGCTGGGTCGCTCTCTCCAACATCTGCCATGGCTTGAGATGACGTCATGGCCAGGATTTCTTCAGTGTGTGTATTCAGCTTTCAAGAATGTTTTTCTTTCAGCAAAGGTCATGCACAGAAATGTGTAAGAGGAGGAGGAGGAGTTGCTCTGAGTGCTGCGAGAACTCCAGATGAATATATTAGAAAAAAAAAAAAGCGTGGGCTGGTTACCAGTGAAGTTCCTGAGAGGTGGGACCGTCATCTGCTGAACCACTGCCTCCTGTGACCTTGGCTGGACAAATGTTCAGAATTACTCTGCTGACGGTAATCCCGTGTAGGCAGTGCCATCGGCTGAACACGGTTTCACAGGAGGTCTCTTTCATCTCTGCTATCCCTGGATTGCAGGTCTAGATACTAATCCTCCCCAGACCACATCTTCCTTTGGTGCAAATGAATCCATGACACGTGCTAGCAGAGTTATTCCCGGGGCTGGAAGTGATCATCGCAGGCGTGGAGCGCAGCCCCGAGACTTGCAAACAACCGTGCAGCGTACGGTTGAGTTGGAGGCGTCTGCAGGAGATCTGTTCCTCATGTCACACTCCACAAGTGAACACAAAAGCACCTCCCAGAGCCTCCTTGGAAAGAGACCTTGCTCAGGGGTCTCTTGACTTTTGCTTTCGATGTTTTAAACCAAAGCACGAGAAACAGACTCAGACAGGTTTGAATCAGCCCAAGCATTTGTCTCACTTGAGCCAAACCTAAGTAAGTTCAGCGTCAACAAACTGGAACTTTTTATCCTTTTTTTTGTTGTACGCACATTTTCCTTCTGGCTAAGCTGAAGTGGCGGGGCTCACATTTCTCACCAAAAGAGCTCGTTTTCCTAAATTTTTCTGTCCAGCGAGTCCTGCAAAGCATTCGGGTGCTTAGAAATGCTCTGCTTCCTGATGGTTTGTCCATCAGTATTAGACATTATAAGTTTGTAGGAGGAAGTGCAGTAAGTTTGATTTTAGCTAAAACTGGAGTTTTCAAAGCAGAATTGCATTGGCTTTAAATCACAGGACCCTGTCTTTGCCCTAGAACATTCCTCTTCAATTAAATATTTTAGATGCTTAGCAGATGACCCTTCTGCTTTTTTCCAAATGTGCATTGTATCTTGCATGGGAAATAGGGAAAGGGGGATTTTGAAGAGTTGAACTATGATGTATGGTAGCAGAGACGTAGTAAGACAAATTCAGCTCTGTTACTCATTGCAGCAGCATTGAAGTTGGGGGGGGGGACGGGGACTGAGACATGTAACCAAAAGCAGAACTTGGTCCAAAAGCCTTCATGTGGAATGTAAATATTATCTCTGCCAGAGAGTAAGTGATTTCTTAATGTCACAAAGTTAGTGAGATAAAAATCTGGCAGAAAAATCAAGGAATGATCAATATATAAACTGCAGTCCTCCTGTGGAGTGTGTACTCTATGGGAGCTCCTCCAGACACCAAAGCTCACACAGCAATGGGGAGTCCCAATGGGTTTTGTGTGAGCTACGTAGAGGACGGGCGTTACGAAAGCGCTTGCTCTCTGCCCCACGTTACCTATAGGGACCCGTGGCCAGGATGCTGCAGGCACGTGGGGTCCGATGGACCCTGTACCCACGCCGAGCACTACCTGCCCCAACTTCGTTCTTTGCACAGTGACTCTTGTGTGCATCCCCATCTCAGCAAAGCTCTTCCGTTACTTCCTCCCATCCTGGACGGACAAGAAGAAAAATCACTTGCAGCTCATGTATTCCCCCAACTTCTGCACTGGCGCCGACCAGGGAGACACCAGTCCTCACAGGGACTCCACTGCGATGTGTTTCCTAGGGACAGCATCACCCTTGGGCTTCCTCACAAGTTTCTTCACAAAGTTATTTCATATTTCTCTGGGTCCCAATTAATCAACCTCAGAACTCACTTCCCCGCTGGAGAGGCTTATGTTCGTATACTTGATATAGCAGCGGTGTGGTGCAGCTTTAGAAGGATGAAATCATTCGGGAAGACTCCAAGTTGGCTGCGTCTTTTGTGGTTAGGATTACAAATTAAGCAGCATCTCCAGAGATGATGTCTACATGGGTTTCCAGGCACAGAAGAGCACAGTCGGGAGCTGGCAAAGCCACGTCCATCCAGTCACGTTAGACGTCACCCCACAGCAGTTCAGCCAGCCTCAGCACTCTCTTTGAGTTACCCCTTCTTGAAACCTGGCATTACGTATCCATACATTGCACACGTGCCAGTCATTATCCCAGGTTGGATGCCTGCTTGGCTAGGGCTGTCCCACAGTCACTGGGTCCTGCTGCCTTTCTCCAAGACGGCATGCTTCTGTTGGTGACCGGGAGGTGAACCCATGACAGTATCACCTGAAACAAGACTCTCCATGAGCTGGTCCCTTCATGTATTGGCCGGTCAGATTTTATAACCCCCAAACCGCTAGAAAAGGGACTAAAGAGCTGTGATCTGCTCTGTCAAACTGCTGGAAGAAAGTGCCTGGTTTGCAGCCACGTAAAATTTGTTAGACAAAAATATCCAATTTGAAATACACCTGCCCACACCAATCAAAACTGTAGTCCATGCAGCCATCTGTTCTGGAGAGCAGGACGGAGCCCATCCTCAGCAGGTTTGCAGGTGACACCAAACCGGGAGGAGTGGCTGTACACCAGCGGGTCGTCCAGAGGGACCTCAATAGGCCGGAGAAATGGGACGGCAGGAACCTCATGCAGTTCAGCAAGGAGAAGTGCCAAGTCCTGGGAACAACCCCAGGCACCAGGACGGGCTGGAGGCCACCTGCACGCAGCTTTGCAGGGCAGAACCTGGGGGTCCTGGTGGACACCGAGTTGACCATCAGGCAGCAATGTGCCCTCGTGCAACGAAGGCGAATGGTTTCCTGGGCTGGCAAAGCATTGCCAGTCAAGGGAGGGGATCCTTCTCCTCTGCTCAGTGCTGGTGAGGCCACCCCGGGGGTGCTGGGTCCAGTGCTGGGCTCCCCAGTACAAGAGGGACATGGACAGACTGGGAGAGGGTCCAGCAAAAGGCCATGGCAATGATGAAGGCATTGAAGCATCTGTCACACGACAAGAAGCTGAGAGAGCTGGGATCACATCAATGTGTGTAAATAACTGATGGAAAAGACTAAAGAAAACCGAGCCAGAGTCTTCTCAGTGGTGCACAGTGAAAAGACAAGAGGCAACGGGCACACCTCGAAATACAGGAAATTCTGTTTGAACATAAAAAATACTTCTTTACCGTGAGGCTGGTCAAACACTGGCACAGGTTGCCCAGAGAGTTTGTGGGGTCTCCACCCTTGGAGATACTCAAAACCTGATGGGACAAGGTCCTGAGCAGCCTGCAGTGACTGACCCTGCTTTGAGGGGGGGGGGGGTTGGGCTGGGTGATCCCAGCGATGCTGGGATTTCTGGGATTCAGTAAGATCAGGAGCACTTTTCTACCCACCTTGTATTTCAGAGGACTTGCCATTTATTCCAATGCCTGTAAAGCTGTTTGCAGTCCTGAGAAGAGCAACAAGAGACGGGGAGGGTAGATTTTTCATTTTACAGGAAATAAAATTACCTGCTTTCTAAACGTGCCTTTCCGCCTGTGTTGCAGGTTAGATGGATGACCGCCGGCTGTACAGTAATTCAGGTAAGGATGGATATCTTTTTTCTTCCCATCTCCAGCAGCGTTGCTCTGTACGCACTGTTGCAATGCATAGGACCAAGTCCCTGGTCACCTCCTGCCCTTGCCCCTGATCTCCTATTTGTGCACAAGGAAGGTTCCCCGCCTGCCCATCGCTCCACAACCGTTCAAAAGGATGTTGATTTTTTTTTCTTGTTAAGACGGAATTCTGCTCCTGCTGCAGACAGTGGGAAAACGTCATTAACTTCAGCGAGAAGAGCATTATCTCCTATTTTATTAGTATTACTTCTATACTGAGAGGCCTCAGCCAGGAAATAGGACCCTATTGTGATGGACACTATCCAGATGTACTAAAAATACCATCTCTACCCTCGAAGAGCCTGTGCTTTAAGTTATAATAAGGCACAACAGATGGATAGACAAACAGGTGGTTGGAGAGCACAGGATACGGTAAGGGAGAAAGCCTGAGCCCTACGGTGACAATGGCTCCGAAGGACCTGAATAAGATCCCTATCATCCCCATCTGAAAAGCTCGTAGGAGGGCACCCGATCAGGTTTCCACACTCCCCATACACTCGCTGGACATTTGCCTTAGCCACAATGCCCATCTTTCACCATTCCCAGTGGGAAGGAGGAGGGTTCTCGTGGCAGAAAAACGTAGCGTGGATGCACACATAATTAGCCAGAAAGGGATGGGGACTCGTGTAGTAGGTAACCTTCCTTCTAGGACCTGTTCCTTTACACTGTAGGTGGGTTAGCTGTAGAAACCAGGCAGGAGAAAGTCTTATCTTTAGCTTATCAGTTCAGACCCAGCCCACGGTGGTAGTGGGCCAGATGAATTAGTCATGATGGATCTGAAACACAATTTTGCATGATAAAACCACCACAGTTGTCCTCTAAAGGTAATTTGCAAAGGAGAAAAAAGAGGCTTTGCCCTTTCTGCCTCCCTGCCATTTTAGTGGTGGATAGAGATAACATGAAAGTGGCTTGAGAGTTTTTCTGATAGTTTTTACATTAGAAATTCAAGTCCTGCCTCATCTGGGAAACAATCTGGTAACTCAAGAAGGAGTGAAATTATACCATTAGAGAGGAAGCCAGCAATGGGGAGCTGTTTATACTGCTGTGTGTGGCTTTTTCTTAATGTCCCTTTAACTCTAATGGCTTTGGAGGAAAGGACGGCTTTGACCCCGGTCACCCCTTAGCCACTGATCTGGAGACGAGAAGCTCCCTGTTCCCTGAGAAGCCCAGCAGTGCCTCCAACACCACCAAGGACCGGCGCTGATGAGCGCTAAATTAGACACAACTGAAAAAATAAGAGAGTGAAACTACTTTCAGGTTTCTTTATCCTCCAGAAAGAATGAAGACATGTCAGTGAAAGAAAAAAATCCTTTAAACTGTGGTAGCTCAAGTTCCTCGCATTCCCGTCTGCGGTGCCAGAACCGGTGATGGGTCCTCCTGAGCCGTCCTGGTGGCGGTGGTGTCCGGCCAAGCCACGGCTCTGGCTGCCCACCAGTGGCAGAGGGGGCTGGGACGGGCAGCATCGTCAGGGGCTTTCTGTTAACAGATCTTGGCTATTCTGGGGGGAAAATGCCCAGCACCAACCTCACCTTGGCTTGCAAAGTCAACCGTGTCAGCTCACGGGCCCTCGCTCGCGGGACCTGGGGACCTGCCACGGCACCACGGTCCCGGCATCGGTGACTCAGGAGCTCGTGTTTCCTCTGTTTCCCGGGTTGTCGGGTCCAAGGTGAGGAGCTCTGGGGTCAGCAGGACGCTTGGCGGCCGTGGTGGGCGCCGCGCGTTCGGTCTGCTCCAAGCTTGCCCGGGATGTCCCCAGAGATGCGCAGCCCCAACCGGAGGGTTCAGGAGGTCCCAGCAGAGGAGCTTGGCTTCTGCCCTGCGACCGCGCGGGAACTGATCTCCAAACCCGTGCAGGGTCAGGCCGGAGCTCTGCTCTGCAGATGCTGACGGCGCGTTGTGTGTTTCTGATGACGCAGGCATGGAGGGTTACGCTTACGATTGAGAGACGTCTCCCCATCCTTTGGAAGAGGCACATTTCAGCCGATACATTCACCATCGTGCAACTGTGACCGATCTCAACCACCTGCTGATGAAAGCGGCTTTCTCCGAACCACCTGGAGGGCTTTCCCCGTGGGCACTTGCCTCTTAGGTCATTGCATGTACTATTTTCCTTCATGTGTTTACTAACGGTAATCAGACAATGCCCCATCAAACTCAGCAATTTATGGGAGGTTTAAAAAAAAAAAAAAACCAAAAGGAAAGCTAATACTCCCTGCTCCTGCTAAGTGTACTGATCTTTTTTGATTTCCTCCCAAATGGTGTCATCATTGCGTCACACACTGGTTATTTCCTCTTGACTTCTGCCCCTCGATATGCATGAAAAAATGGGTGTAGAGCCTCCTGGGTCCCTTGCGTGTGACACGAAGGGGATTCTGCCTTCAAAAAACCCACCTTCTCCAAACACCGCGCTGTCTGTCAGTGTCTGGTTGCCATCGTGTGTGATGTCGCGTGTCATCCTGGGAGTAAATGGCAGGGCACGTCATGGGTGGAGGGCTGCACAGCCAGAGGAGCAGCAGCGGCAGCGATGGGCCACCAGCCGCCTGCCTCCCGGCGTTCCTGGCTCTGCTTCTCTTCAGACTGTTAAAAATTTCCCTTTATAAGCAAAGAATTCAGGGACGACCATTGCTAGGGTTAGATTAGCATCTCTGCATTCACTTTCAGGCGTCGAGTTCGGTTTTGTTTAAAATTAAGAGAAATAACCAAGTTGTGTAGTCTGAGGCTGGCAGCTCACCACTCTCTGATCCTTGCTAGGCTTTTCTTCCATAGCTGCTTAGAAAACATTGTAATCAGTTCCAATCACTGGTGATTTTTTTTTCTTCTTGGTGCTTAGGAATGTTATTTTTAGTGGAAGGAGCTGAGTGCCCTAATGCATCTATAAATATTTATCAAGGGTGATGAATGGAAAGGAGTGATAAACCCTGAAACCAGCCCTCAGCTTTTCTTCCTGTCTGAACCGATACATGGCCTCGGTTCTCGGTGGAAAGTGCTCGTTGGGTACCTACAGCCCTTGGGGAGAGAGAAAATAAACGCACGTGGTGGCCACAGACTTAGTTGAATATAAATATTGTGAATGAGCTGTCAAGAAGGAAAGGAAAGTGATGATAACCTGGTGCAGCATGTTAGCTTTAGCCTGCCAAACAGAGTGCGCTCGCGGGGATGGGGAAGGTTTTGTGTGCGTTTTCGGCTGAATTTGCTGAATTAGGACCTGCAGCGGCTTTGGCTGCAGCTACGGGCGGATTCGAGCACTGAAAATAGGAATGTTTTGCTGATGGCCACGCTTGGGGACCTGCTGGGGTGGTGAAGGCTGTCGGCAGCAGGAGGTGTTACGGCTGCGCAGGCACCGGGGTCTTCCTCCTGCTGACCAGAGGTGCGAGCGGCCGGGGAGTTTGCATCGTGCCGGTGGGATCTCCTGGCACCTCGTGCGGGCGAGAGGCTGGGAGCTCCCGGCCGAGCTCCGCGGAGTCCGGCGTCAGGGACTGGGTGTCTGCACCGGCGGCAGTGCCGGAGGAGGGGAGCTGCGCCGCGGGGCAGCCCGGGGCGGTGATGGGAGAGCCCGTGGCAACGTGCGGGATGGTGGGGTGGAAGTCGTCGCCTCCTTAGAGGTGCCGGGGCCCAAAATGTGGCGCAGACTGGAAGGAAGGGATGGAGACACGTCTCCCGTAGCCGTCAGGGAAGCACGTTACGCACGAAGCCTGGATCACAGGGGAGCGTCACATTTGCTGCTTTTTTCCTGTTATTACTCACCCTGTGACTTTCCCTTCTCGCTTTTGCTACCACGATTGCCAGGAGGCAAAAAAACCTCCTGCCGCAGCTGCCACCTCGGCCGCGAGCATCTCGCTGAGCCTGCGGTCCGGCCGCAGCTGGAGGAGGTGCAGGTGGCACTGCCGGGACCGGCCACCACCGGCCACCACCGGCCACCACCGCTCCGGCCGGCCAGGCGCTCGGAGGGGAGGCGCTGGGGAGAACCCCCCGCTGCCAGGGCTCTTGCAGCCAGCGCTGCCGGTCACAGGGAGGGTGACAGCCGGGGGAGCGGGGGCATCTGGGCTTTGTTCGGAAAACCTGGCGGGATCAATGGGGTTTTGTACAGATGCAGTGGGGATATCGTCTGTGTGTGTTAAATGTGACCCTGCGTGCCGTGGCTCTGCAGTGCCTCGCCCATTATGCCATTTATTGTGGCCGGTAAAGCATTTTAGCAGATACTTTATATTATTGCAAGGCTGGGGCTGCAGGTTGGTGCTGGCTGCTGCCGTGCTGGCTGCTGCCGTGAGGACGGCGTGCGCCCAGCAAGCCACTGCTGGAGCAGGAGGAATCTGTGCCCCCCCCAGTCTAAAGGGTCCTGGAAAGGCCACGGTCCTGTGGGCATGGCTCCGGTAATGTGCACCCTGCAGCCAGCAGGAGCAACCGGGAGTGATGGAGAGCCAGGGCAGCTGCTAGCCAGGTCCAGGCATCGGATCACCAAGGCCTGAGCTTAATTGTACCTGTCCTCGTCAGCCCGCTGCCGATAGCTTCCCCCCGCCATCGCTCGGAGGTGACGGGAACGATGCCGCAGGGTCCCCCCAGCCTTTCCCTGCGGTGCATGGTGATGCCGAGGAGAGCACGGTTAGCTGGCTTGGCGGCACTCCGGGCAGGCTGTCGTGACATGTCACTCAATGGTGTCGTTTAGGGAGGTCACCGCTGGTCCCCAGACCCTGTTGGTGAAGCCCAGCTGGTGCGGGCGGTCCCGGTGCCCTGGGGTCTGCCCTCGTGGTGCCGCTGCCCCCGGCACCAGTCCGGCACTGGGGTAGGCAGCGTGGGCTCAAAGCAGGGCTTGGGGCACGGACTGGTCCAGCAGAGCCCGGGAAGCACCGGGACAAGCGCGGATGCTGGGGTCCGAGCCTTGCCGTGGCCATCAGCAGGGGTTCCTGTGCCAGGCAGGATGCCCGGGATCATTTTGCACCCCAGTAACACCAAGCACCTCCACCGGTGACATGCTGGGACATTGTGTAGGGGAAAAACCACCCAGCACCCCAGCTTGCTTGTGGTTAACTTTGAAACCTGCTTACAAACTATTGTTTGCCTTTGGAATAATCGCCTTAAACCCTCCGGGAGGAACAGTTCAGGCCGGGCTTTTATGTATGTCCCCAGGCTGTGTCCTGCTGCGGCGTTACTGCACCCCGGCTCCAGCGTGTGCGGGTTCCCGAGGCCGGTGGCACCGTGCCGGAGGGACCGGCCGCTCACCCGAGTCCTTGCTCAGCGCCTGGGATGCAACGTCCCGGAGGCTGCCAGGGAAATCTGCTCCGCAGCACCAGAGAGCTCCCGGGGTCGGAGCCCGGCGTGTGTGCACATGTGTGCATGGGTGTGTGTGGGTGCACGTGTGCGGGTGTGCACATGTGTGCCTGTGTGGGTGGGTGCACGGGTGCCTGCATGCGCTGCAGGCAGCGTGTCGCGTGACGCTGCTGCTCTCGGGAGATCTGCTGGGTCCGAGCGTGTCTGCCGGTGCCTCCCTGCCCATCCCTGCTGCCCAGCATCTGCCCGCACCCCTGAGGCTGCTGGTAAAAATATAAATAACCACAGATACGGTTCTTTGCTTTCCAATTTGGGGCTTTATTTTGTGCAATTGGATGGTCATTTTTTGTCAGGATCCAGGAATGGGAGTCACTAGCAGAGAGCGGGACCGGATCCGGAGCCCGGGGAGGATGCAAGGCCCCGCGCAGAGCCCAGCCGGGCACGGTGCTGCCGGAGCCGGGCGGGTGCAGGCAGAGCAGGCAGAGCAGGCAGCCCACGGGCCGTGGTGTCGGGCATCGCTGCTGAATCCTGGGGACGGTGTGTTGAGGTGGGCTGTAAGGGAATAGTTGCTGATTGCTCTCCAGTGACTTTCTGTGCTGTAATTCCCTCGCCAATACTGACCAAACCACCTGCGATCGTCCCGGCACCTGCAAAACCGCTGGGAACGGCACCGCTCCCTCACCCGGGTCGCCCTGGTTTTCCTGGGAGATGGCTCTGCTCCCAGGGAATGGCCGGTCCCCAGCACAGACCTGGTGCCTCAGCAGTGATGGGAAGGCATGCCAGTGCTGCGGCATAGCCACGGCGGCTGTAATTAAGCCCCTCTTTAATTCCCACTTGGGCTGAGCACGGGCTGGGGCAGAGCCATGGGGCTCGCGGTGCCTTCTCCTGCCGGGCAGAGCCGGCCGGCAGCACACATCAAATTCGGATTGCAAGGAAACTGCAATTTCCCTAGGGCAAAACCTACCTGAACAAAAAAGCAAAATGCCACCTAAAAATGTTTTCTCATGGGAAAGTTACCTGGACAGAGCCATCTCCTTGCGTTGGCATCCCCGGCCGATGCCCCGGTGCCAGGGGTTAATGCCAGGAGAGGGAAACCCCCAGTTTTCACAGGGTAAGGAATAGGGACGGGCGCCCTGCAGTATGTCCCACACCCGGCTGGTCTGTCGGCGATGTGCCAAAGGAAGGCGGTGGCTTTGGCCGCTCATGCCATCCCTCGGCGCAGGCGTGCTCAGAGGCTCCCCGAGCCCTGACCGTGCTCGCGCAATCGGGGTGTCCCCGGCAGCAGAGCCCGGCAGTCGGGGGGTCGGGGACCGTGCCAAGCTTTGGTGCCGTTCCCTATTCCTGGCACCGCGTGAGTGCGGCCGCGGGCACGGGTGAGTGCGGGAGCGTCCCTGGGAGCGGCTGGCAAACCCGCGCTGGAGCCGATGCTGTAAGTGTGGGGAATGTCTCTAACAGAAACCTGTAAACTGGAAGCCATGTTCTGTCATCTGCCAAATATTTAATAAATTCATCTCATCCCTAAGGGGTGTCTTGTCCCTTCACCATGTGAAAAAAGCAGAGATGTTCATGAAAAAAAAAAGGTTTTTAATAGGAAACGACTGCTCCAAAGCAGCACACAGTATGAGAGCAGCTGCCGGCACTTTGCCGTGGATTCGTACGGAGCGGCAGAGCCAGAGGATTACCCGCATTTGTCATGGCTGCAGGTCACTGGAAGCAGACAGAGCTGCCTGTGTTCGGGGCCGTGGCGCCCGCCGCATCTGTGCCATCGGCACGGCGCCGACGCCCCGGCATGGCTGCCTCCTCCCCGCCAGATGTTCCCCCCCACTGCAAACCCTGCACCGGCAAGCACATCTGGTGGTGGCAGAAAGGGCGAGGGCCGGGCTCAGAGGGCGGGCAGGCACCGGGGTGGGAGCATCCGCACCGGAGCCCCCATCCTCTCCCAACGCAGCGTTAGGAACTGTACTGGGGGAGCTGGGGTTTGCGGTACCAGGTGCCCGACCCCCCCGGTAACGGCCCCTGCAATGGTGGGGCCGTTGTCGCCACTGGTCCCCCCAGACACAGAGCCGCTGATGGAGGGGGTCTCGTGCCCCATCCAGCCCCGGTGCGCTGGGTTGGCAGTGGCTCGCAGCCGGCACCGGCTCTGCCATGGGGACACCCAGTTCCCACACCGCAGGACCCAGCGGAGATGCTTCACGCCCACGCCCGGACCCTCCTGCGACCGCTGCGGAGGGATGCCCCAGCTCCCGCAGACCCCCGGCAGAGCCGCCGGCGGCAGGGGCCAGGCTCCGCTCACGCAGAGGAAACCTTAGCCCCAGGAATCCGCGGCTTCGCGGGCGCAGATGGATCCCCTCCGTTTCTCGGCCCCGATTTGGCACGGCGCTGCCCGGCTCCAGGCGCTCATTTGTGTAAGGGATTAGGCACCTTGGTGGGAAAGACACAGACCCTTCCCGTAGCCGGGGGGGCTGCCGGGCCTGGGGCGGCTTCGTGCTCCTCTCAACCCAGCGCGAGGTGAGATTGGGAGCGAGAAACCCCCCAAGAGCTCAGCCCGGCTTCGCAGGAGCACAGACGGAGCGCACGCCCAGCTCTGCCGCCACGGCACCGGCACGCTGCCGGGCTCTGCCTGGGGGCAGCTGCCTGTCCTCGGCGCAGGCACCATCCCTGGCGGGGGTCCTGCCCGGCCATGGCCGCCACCACGGACCTGGCGTTTGCCGAGTGCGGCGGAGCGGGTGGCCCGGGTGTTACCGGCACTGCTGGGCTCTGCTCCCCATCCCGCATCCCCCGGCCAAGTGTGTGCCCAGGGAGGGAGCAGTGGGTGCTGTGTCCCCCGACCCCATCAGCAGTGCCCAGGACCACCTGGGGACGGAGACGGTTTGAGATCCCAGTGCCACTGTGTTCCCTCTGCTGTCCCCCAGCCCCCCCGACTGTTCCCTCCCACCCCGCGCTGGGGGACGTGGGGGCAGCACCCCTCTAAATATAGCTATTGCCCTTAAAAGCCATATTTAACTGTCCATCACCACCCCCCTGCTTGTGGCGGAGGATTTTTGCCTCAATCCCCGGCTCCCCCCTTCTCCCACGCAGCCCCCACAGAGGAGGGTCCCCGCAGTGGGAACGCTGCTCTCTCCTCCCCAGGATCGGTCCCGTTCCCCACAGCACCCTGTGTCTCTCCCCCCCCTCCTTGGCACCCGCAGACCCCCAGGAGCCACCCGGAGCCCGCCAGGCCCAGGGCCCCATCGGGGGGGTTCCCCGGGGACCCCACGCGCCAGCCCACACAGGGACAGTGGGTGGGGAGGCCGGTAGACAGCCACGAGTGTTGTGTCCATCACCAGACCGTGCTCGCAGCCCACCGCCTCCCACTCACGGGGACCGACCCCAGCCCACGCTGCCGGGCTGAGCCCTGCCTGCACCGCGGCCGCCGGCGGGCACGGGGAGCCGAAGCCCCGAGCCTGGCACAAGGGCTGCATCGGCCGCTGCTCACCCGTGGGTGCGAGCACACGCGCCTGCACAGAGCGTGCGTGCACACACCGTGTGCGCGTGCACGCTCGCCCGTGCTTTCAGGCCTGTGCGCGCTCGCGGCGTGCTCTCGCACACTCCCGCGCCCCGCGTGCACGCGTGGGCAGGGTCCCCACGGGGTCGTGCATGCCTGTGCACACGCGCGTGCGCCTGCACGTGCGCCCACATACACGTGCGTGCACAGGCACGGCCGTGCACTGAGACAAACTTGTGCAGAAGCGCGTGTGCTCTTGCACACGCACAGAGCACCGTGCTCGGCGCCGGTTCCCCCGTGCTGCCTGTCCCCTCCCGTCCCCGGCGTCCACCCTGTCCTGCCCACCCACCCTGCCAGCCATCACTTGGGGACATCGAGCCACCGCGTTGGTCCTTCCCCAATGCTGCCGGCAGCTGCCTCCGTGCCAGGCGGGAGGGCACGGGGGGGGGACGCAGCCGCGGGTGCCATGGGGCAGCACCCAGGTCCCGGCGGCAGCTGGTGGGATCTCCGCGTGCGCTGAGCTGCTCCGCGGCACAGCCGCGACACCACGTCCCCGAGGGTGGGGAGGGTCCCCCGCCTGCCTGCGCCCCTTCCCAAAGGGGATGTGGGTGCTGTGCGTCAGCTGGGTGCTGTGCCGAGGGGGACACGGGTGCTGCGTGTGGACACAGGACCTGTTTGCAGGCTGCAGCTGAGGTGCCTGTCCAGGGGCACCTGTATCCCTGCCCCTCTGTTTATTCTACAGGTGATAACACTTTCGCACCTCGTTAGTGCCGTATTTGAACCCAATTACCCCCAGCCCCAGGAGGGGGATCAGCTCCTGCTCAGCATGGGGCAGCAGATGGGCTCAGCCCCACGGAGACCCCAGGGACCCCATGCATCCCACAGAGACCCCCAGGGACCCCATGTGCCCCACAGAGACCCCCAAGGACTCCACGTGCCCCAGGGAGACCCCAGGGACCCCCGTGAGCCCCACAGCTGGGCTCAGACCTGGGTGCCCCTTGCCAGGCTCCCCCCAGCCAGCACTGGGAGAGGTGCCAACACAACCCACTGCCCGCCGTGCCCACCCCGCTGCCACGCTCCGGTGCTGCGGCACAGCCCCTGGGCCCCCAGCCAGCAATGGCCCCGCATGCTGGATGGTGCTCACGAGCACCCAACACCTCAGAGCGTGCAAGGTCAGGACTGGAGTCCCTGCACCCACGCCCACCACCGCGACCCCCTCTGGACCCTGCTCAGGGGGTACGGCAGCAGGGCATGCAGCGCTCTCTTCTGCATCCCCCTCCTTCCCTTCCCACCCACAGCACGGGGTGGGCAGGGGGTCCCATGGGTGCCACAGATGGGGGCCGCTGCCCCAGTCTGGGGGGGCACGGTCAGCCGTGGCCCCGTGTCCGTGCAGTTCAGACACCTGCAGCCCCCTCCCCAGGGCAGCCCGCAGCATGGCCCCCCCGGGACGTGTGGCACTGCTAAGGGGCACCCGGCCTCGCCCCACGCAGGGTCGGGGGCCTCCATGTCAGTGCCTGACCCCGGGGCCGGGGCTGCTCCTCGTTTGCACCATTTAACGGCCACCCTGGGCCACATCGGCTGCCCCGGCTCCATCCATCACCAGGGAACCGATTCCTCCGCTCCGCTACAAGCCGTTGGTGTGACCCGTGCCCTTCCTCCCCTGCCCTCCTCCTCCTCCCTGTCCCACACACCCACCCATGATTTATGGAAGAGGAAGGGGAGCGCCGAGCGCGGTTATCGGTGGGCAAACACCACGCTGGGGCAGGACATGGAGGGTGCGGCCACGGGTGCCGGGGACCCCGGCACAGTGCCTGCCCTGGGGCTCCGCGGGGGGCTGCCGGTCCCTCCCTGGGGGGTCCCAGACGCACCCGGTTGCCTCGCACACACACCCCCTGCGCACACGCACCCCCGTGTGACACACGCTGTGTGTGTCCCCCCCCCGGGACAGGCCATCGCCACGTGCTACCAGTGCTACCAGTGCTACCAGTGCTCCCACAGCCCCGGCAGCCCCTGCACCCCGGCTCCCCGTGCCCCTCACCTGCTGCCCTGCCCCGGTGGGGGCTGTGGTGTGCCAGGGGGTGGCACAAGCCCTGGTGGCACTCCGGGACACGGCGCAGGGGACACGGCCCCACTGCAGCCTTGTGGGACATCTCTGAGCCCCTTCCAGCATCCTTCTCCCACCGGCACAACGCCGGGTTGGGGACGTCCAGGCAAGGGGCCGGGGCACGCGGGGTCCATCCTGGCCACCCCCTGCCACGCTTTGGGATGCCGGGACCATCAGCCATTTCTGCAGGCTCGTGCAGAAATTCGGCGGCAATTACATAACGAGGAGCCATCGGTCCTGAAAACAAGGTCAGGCGGGAAGACGGCGGTGGCGGGGGGGAGCGGGAAGGACCGGCCGGCGGCTGCTCTCCCTCCCCAGGCTGCGGCGGTGGGAGCAGCGCGGTGGGAGCCACGCGCCGGGAATGGCACCGGGACATGGCACAGCATGCCGGCCCTGCTCAGCAACGCGAGTGCTGAGAGCACGGGGGTCCCTCAAGCCATGCTGCATCACACCTGCATCCCTCGGGGTCCCTCTGGCCATGGTGGCATCACGCCTGCATCCCCACATCTGCCGTGGGGCCAGAGCCGTGGGGTGGGCCCCATCCCCGGAGCGCGGCTCTTGGGATTTGCTTAGTCTGGGGGTGCTCAGACCTGGACAGAGGGACTCTGGAACAGAGCAAATACCCCCCCACTGCAGAGGCAGGGGGACCTGTGGGGCACAGGCAGCGACAGGAGCCACCCCGAGCACAGCGGTGGCCGGGCCGGGTCAGTGGCATCACCAGGGAGCGGGGGGCAAATGTGGGGCCCCACTGCAGCAGCTCTGCCTCTTCCCAGGGGATGCCTTCCCACCGGCACCGCCGCTGCTGCCCCCATTACATCACCCCCACGCAGCCCACCGGAGCCTGCGGTGAGCGCTGCTGGGGCGGCGTGCCGCAATCCTCACGCCCCACATCCCCGGGGGACTGGCAAAGGTGCCCGTGAGAGAGATCCCCCCCACCCCGGCGAGGCCGCACGCCAGCCCGGCACACTGTGCGCCAGCCTGGCACGCCATGCCGCTGCCCGGCGCGTGACGCAGGTTCCCCCCGCACCGAGGCAGGATCAGCTGCTGCTCCCTCCGCGGCGGCGCTGACTAACTGGCTGACCGTGTGTCACCGGCTTAATTTGGCGCCTGCCCTCTTGGCAAGATTAATTAATCCGATCCCCGCGCCCAAGCCCCCAGAGGGAGCCGCCTTCCAAATTGGCAACCGTCACCGGGACACGCTGCCGCGGCTCCTCTCGGTGACGAGGCCGAGCTGCCGGGGGCGGATGGCTGCTTGGCGCAGGGGGACCCCAGGGACCCCCACCTCTGCCAGGGGCTGCGGGATGGGCGGCCGGTGCCCTGCGCAGTGGCAGGAGCACGGCTGGAGAGGACGCTGAGTCCGGCAAGCACTGCTTCCAGCCCTAACAAGCCCGGCAGGCAGAGGGTCAGAGCCCGGCTGGTGCCTGGTGCTGCACCATCCGTGGGACAGGAGATTTACGGCCGGTCGGAAACGCCTTGCCGGGAGCTGCTGCCCTCCTCCAGCTGCCCTGACCTCCCTGTCACGCAGAGATTTAAGCCGGGGATAATTGCACCTATTAGCCAAAACGAAGCTGCCGGTGGAGGATGGGCTGCCGGAGGAGCTGGCAGGGCAGGAGAGCGGGCAGGCGGGCAAGTGGCACACTGCGCTCCCCGGCACGGCCGCGGCTGCCAGCTGAGCCCCCATGGAGCGGGGCAGCAGGGACCATGCCGGGCGCCACAGCCTGCCGTGGGAAGTGGCAAGCGGGCTGGAAAGGCCCAATGCCAGCAGCCAAGTGGCTCCAAGGGACGCGGGCACTTCTCGGCACGGCAAGGGACACAGCCCAGGCCGGCTGCCCCGGCCACAGGGCTCCCTGGGTACTCGAAGGGTCTTTGGGGTTTGCAGAAACTCCCCGGAGATGCAAAGCACGGAGGGGACAGGAGTTGCCAGCTCCCCCAGTGGCGAGGACCACGGAACAGGATGGCCACGTTGGAGCGTGGAGACACCGAGACCTGGCAGGGGAAGATGGACGACCCGTAGCCATCCTCTACCTCCTCCTCCGCTGAGCCTGCCACCAGCCCCTCGCCAGAGCAGAAGAGCTCACCGGCTGCATCTGCCCTCACCAGCGGCGTTACCCAGGGATGGTCCCACATCTCTGCCAGGATTTCGCTTGTTCCCCATATGCTTAAATTCCCTTTACTGTCCCCCTCGCTGCTGCCCAGAGCCACCCCTTGAGCTTCCAGCATCCCCGATCAATATTCTGTCCAGCTTTCACAGCTCCTCACTTAACTCAGCCGCCCCCAGCCAGCGCCAGCGTCCAGCCTCCCTCTCCCACTGGCAAACACCGCTTCCCCTCCGCTGAGCACCACCGCCGCCTGCCCTGACACCAAAACCACCTTCCTCCCCACCGGTGAACCCGCTGCTTCTTGGTGACCGAGCAGCCCCGGGGAAGGTGCCCGGGTTCAGTCTGCGCAGGCGGTTGAGAGCCGGCCGGTCCCTCGGTGAGCGGGAGCTGCCCGTCCCCGGTGCCCCACGCTCAGCCCCGGCCGTTTCCTTCTTCCCGGCGGTCGGCGGCGGCTTCCTCCTGCCGGGCGCGGCGCCTGAGCGGCGATAACAGGATGTGCGCGCCGCGGCCCTGCCACGAGAGGTGGCACGCTCGGGTGCTTGTCACCAGAGCTTTCCCATCGCTGAGAGCAAGGATCGGCAAATGCCGAAACAGTGGCAGGGCCGGTTGGGTGATGCCCTGCCAGAGAGGAGCGTCGGCATGTGGCACCGGCACACGGCACCTGGCCAGCATGGCGGGCGTTGCCGTGGCGGAGTCCAACGTGGGGCTCTTGATGGAGGTGCAAACTCTTCCCCGGCACGGCAGGGTAATGTGGGGAGTGATACTGGAAGCGATGGGGACAATGGGGGGAATAGTGCCAGGATCAATGGGGATAATTCCAGGAGCAATGGGGATAATGTGGGGGATAATGCTGGGAGCAATGGGGATAACACTGAGAGCAATGGGGATATCACTGAGAGCAATGGGGATATCGTAGGGGATTATGCCGGGAGCAATGGGGGATAATGTCAGGAGCAAAGGGGACAATGGAGGGGACAACACCAGGAGCACTGGGGGACAACACAGTGGGGACGCTTGGGGTGCTGCTGGCATGGCTCGCATGGGAGCCCACCTTAGAGCCCTACCCACCCCATGCCCATCGCTGGTGAATGGGAAGTGGAGGCAAGACGCAGCAAATGCTCTTCCTATCAACTTTTCCTTTTCAATGGGGGTTTCAAAGCAAAAGGGGGAAAAAAAATGTCCTGTTTTTGGAGACAGTAATGTTTTCCATCCCGAAAGCTGTCAGCAAGAGCAGACACAAGGGCGAAACCTCCTGACAGGCGAGAGGAGAGGCGCAGGAAGCGCCGTGATGAGAAGCATCCCAACACCCCTGCCAGACAGCCGGCCGGGGGAGCGACCCTGCATCACCTGCAGCCCAGATGCCCAGGGTCCCCCCGGCTCTGCACCCACCGCGGCAGGAATGACAGGGAAAGCACGTATAATGGTCTGGCAGGAGAAACCTGCCCGTCCCTTCCCTCTGCCCCAGCCAGGAGCGCAGCTCCGGCGTGTTTCTAGCAATAAACCCCGGCATAAGCAGCACCATGGCCTCTGCTCAGCCAGAGGAAAAGCCAGGCTCAGCGCAAAGCCTGACCTAGTAGCAGGTTTAAGGAGCCCCAGCTGGTCACCGGGCAGTTGTTCTTCAAGGAAAGAAGTCAAAAATACAAACCCGAGCAGGTTGTTAATTGATCATTTAAATGAAGCTGCCCTGATGCTGTCATTGAAACGTGGTGAGACGGCTCTGCCTGGGCAGCGAGTGCAGGAGAGCCAGTGCCGCGGTGCAGCTGGTGCCCCGTGCCGCCCCACGTGCGGTGCTTCCCACCCCGGCTCTGCCGTGCCCATCCCCTGTTGGTCCCTGCGGCTGCTCCCCGGGGAGCGGGGCTGTGCCAGGGCTTCGCCCAGGGACGTCCCCGGCCGGGCATCCCTGTGGGGCAGCACCCGGCTGCTGAGCCGGGGCCGTGGGCTGCTCCGGCGGGAGGGAGCAGTGCTGGACCCTCACCACTCCCGGGCGCTGCTGTGAACCCACCCACAGCCATACCCACCTGCAGGCGCACCCATGTGCAGATATATGTACCTCCAGCTATACCTAACATGCAGATATTCCTACATGGAGCCATGCCTGTGTATACATATACCTATGTGCAGCTATACCTACTTGCACATATACCTATATCAAGCTCTACAGAGGTGCAGATATACCTATGTGCAGCCATACCTACATATAGATATACCTATGGGCAGACATACTCACTTGCAGATGTGCCCACGCATCAAGCTCTACTTATGTGCAGATATACGTGGGGCCATACCTATGTGATGCTATACCGGCATGGAGCCATACCTACATGGAGCTATTCCTACATGCAGGTATACCTACACGCAGCCATTCCTACCGGCAGCTATCCCCTGTGCAATGATGCACCTACCCACAGCTCAACCTGCTGCACCGGCACTGCGGCAGGGCTCTGTGGCTGAGCTGCCCGTGCTCCGTGCCGTAGGCAACACTGCCTGTTCAAGCAGCGCAGGCAGCGCGCGCTGCATGGGAGCGGTGCGTGCCCGGGCTGCTGCCGGGCTGGCTGCCAGCCGGCGCCGTGGGCACAGTCACCTGAAGTGCTGCGGCACGAGGCGCGGGGACCCATGGGTGTGCCAGGGTGCCAGCATGGCTGTGGCCAGGGCGCGAGGGCGGCTGTGCCGGAGTGCGAGGGCGGCTGTGCCAAGCAGCACTGCAATTAGGCTGGGGCTTTGGGATATGGAAAAAAATTCCTGCGGCGTGGCAGGTTCCCCTGGAGCCGGGAGCGGGAGCACACGTGCGGCAGCTGCAACAAACCCAAGCAGGCTGCTAAAGCGAGCATCACCAACACCCCGAGAGCCAGCTGGAAAAGCCCTGCCAGCCCTGGCACAGCCCGTGCCACAGCCGGGGGGGGACAGTGGGGCCGCAGGCGGCTCGAGGATGGGATGCAGGGGGGCACGGCCGGGGTCAGCCTGCCTGAGTTCAGCTGCAGGCACGCAGTTACCGCAGCTCCGCCGCCGGTGCCAGCATCCCGAAATAGCAGCTGGCGCGGTGCAGCTGGGGAGAGCCGTCTTGCGCTGCACCAGGGCGCGCGGTGGCTCGGGGCACTGGGACGCGGCTACTCCGGCTGGGGGAACGAAGGCTCTGTGGCTCGACACGGCGGCATGCCGGAGGAGACCTGCCGAGAGGGAGTGACGGCAGCTGCCATCACCACGGCACGTGCTGCTCCAGGAAGATCGCCACGGGATAGCAGGGCAGCCTGGGGCACGTTAAGCAACTGGAGAA
Source organism: Harpia harpyja (assembly GCF_026419915.1). Classification (NCBI taxonomy): domain Eukaryota; kingdom Metazoa; phylum Chordata; class Aves; order Accipitriformes; family Accipitridae; genus Harpia; species Harpia harpyja. The sequence continues at coordinate 633,283 of NC_068954.1, read as the reverse complement.
AAATGGGTTTTGCCGGGGCTGAGCTGCAGCAGCATTCGCCGGGAGCGCGGCGAGGCTCTTCACCTGCATCCCGGTGTCGGGGGCAGCCGGGGTGCTGGGGTTTAATCAGCCGATGGTAAAGTCCTGGCACACCCCTGGAGCCAAGGCTCAGCCGGCTGGGATCACCGTGCCAGCGAGTAGGGGCTGCTCGCCCCGGGGATCCCACACGCCATGCCGCTGCCAGGCCCGGCTATGTCGGCACAACAGGGAGCTGGGGCAGATCCCTCATCTCATGTGCTTGGGCAATGACACGCCGCTGCTCGCTGCACCCAAGCCTTGCTCTGGAAGCATCGCAGGGTGATTCCCAATGCAGCGCCGGGGCTGTGCCGTCGCGGACGCAGCCATCGGTGGCCGGCGCTGCTGCCAACCCTGTATGGTTTGGTGGGGTCGAGCCCAGCGAGCGAGCAGATGCTGGCTCAAATGCACATGCTGGGTCTGCCGCTGCAGGCACCGCGAGTGCTGCCGCCGGCTGTGCACGGGGAGGTACCGGCAGAAGCAGGCAGCCTGTCGGCCTTTGCCATGGCTCTGGGCCGGCAGGCACCTGCCCTTTTCCAGCCTGGAACACCGGCACCCACTGAAGGTCTCCTGCAAGAGACCCATGGGAGCGGGAGGGAGGGAGGTGAGGAGCAGCCTTCCCCTGCAGCAGTGAAGAAGACGGTCTATTAAGTCAGGGGAATGCAACATTAATTATTATTATTATTATTAATTAATGTCTTATTTTACAGTGCCCCCATGTGCACTAGGCGCCTTCCAGCACTGAAGGCGAGCCGGGGCCCCTGCCTTGAAAGGTTCCTCTCGGGGCTGCCGCCCGGCACAGCACAACACAGCAGCACAGCACGGCCGGGGGCAGGAGTGGGGCTGCCAAAACACGGCTGGGTGCTGCTGAGCCCCTCCATGCCCATGCTGGGGGCTGTGGATGCCAGCCTGGGACCCCCGGGCACTCATCCAGGCGGTGCTGTGATGCTCCCTGGGGCAGGCTGGCCCTCTCTGGGGTCACTCTGTCCTCAGCACCCACTGGTGCCAGCTTTGGCATGCGGCCCCGGACAAGCACAGGCTTTGGCGGTGCAGCCCATGCCCAGTGTGTGCGGTGTCGGGGGGCGGCAGCGTGAGCATACCTGGGTGCCCATTGCGGCTGGGGGGACCCAGCAACCCCCCCTCCAGCTCTCCATGGCCCCCCAGGTCCCCCCTTCTCCAGCGCAACACTGGCGCACGGCTCTTCTGGGGTCTCCAATGCTCCTTGTAGTCCCGACCTCCAGGTGCTTCCCCACTGGCACAGCGCAGAGCCCGTCTCCCCTCCACAACTGCTGCCAGCCAGTGGGTTGGTCCCAGCAGTGCCCAGGTCTCCAGTCCCTCCCCAGCACCCACGGCACCACCAGTGCCACAGGAACCTGTATCAGCCCCGAGGAAACCACAGGTGTGTTTACAAATCACGAGACTCAAAGACATCCTAACCGCCGAGTCCTTTGATCCATCGTCTGCTTTCCGAGCCTTCGTGATGCGTCCGTGCCCATCATGGGGCTTTGAGCCTCTCAAGGAACTGCCTCGCAAACGCCTCGCGGGGGAAGGTGCCCGAGGATGCTCTGGTCCCCGCTCAGCTCTGGCATCCCTCCAGCAGCCTCTGGCTGGGAGAGAAACAGGGGGGGTCTCCATCCAGACCGCCCCCCCAGCATGGGGCTGGCGTGGGGTGCTGGAGCACAGGGCAGGGGTGCCCAGCAAGCAGAAGCTCCCAGAGACATCCCGGCAGTGCCCGGCGGTGCCTCCTGCGGGTCAGGGCTTGCTGGCACCAGGGGACCAGGGGGACATGGCTGGCACGAGCGTGGGGAGAAGGGCTGGAGCAAGGGATGGGGCCAGGGGATACCGCGGGCTGGGCAGAGGGATGTGGGACCAGCCCTGGGGGGTCACCGCGGGAGGGTGCAGCGAGGGTCCCTGCCGTGGAGCAGCCCCCGTGGCTGAGCACCACAGAATGCACAGTGCAAACCATAGGGCAGGTCCCCACGGCACGGCACGGCTCAGCACTGCAAGGCACGTGCCTCAGCACCGCATGGCTCTCAGCTGAGCACTGCGGCACACAGCTGGCGTGGCTAGGCACAGCAGGGCGTGACTTGGCACTGCACAACTCCACTCGGTGCTGCATGGCACAGCTCACCAGTGCCCAGTGTGGCTTGCTTTGGCATGGCGCTGCACAGCTCGGCATGGTTCTCAACTGCGGGCACAGCTCAGCGCGGCATGGCTTGGCACAGCACGGCTCAGCGTGACAGTGTGCAGCTCGGCACAGGTAGATGCCACACCACATGGCACGGCTCGGCACAGCTGACCTGCACCGCATCGGTGCTACACTGCAGAATTTGGCTCTGCACGGCTCAACATGGCTTAGCCCTGCATGGCACGGCTCAACGCTGCGCTGCATGGCCCAGCACTGCATGGCCCTGCCTGGCTTGGCACTGCTTGGCACTGCATAGTACTGTGTGGCCTGACGCTGTATGGCAGTGTGTGGCACTGCTTGGCATGGCACTGCTCCAGTTGACACGGCCTGATATGGCATGACACCACTTGGCTCGGCAGCAGTCTTTATAGCGTGCCGTCGTACAGCCTGGGTCACCTTGGCACACATGGCTCGGCGCTGCACAGCCTGGCACTGCATGGCACAGCTTGGCATGGCACGGCCTGGTGCTCCTCGGCTGGGCACGGCACCACTCGGCATTGGGCTGGCACTGCTCAGAGCTCCCCAGCACGGTTCAGCGATGCCGGGCTCAGCCTGGCTCCGGGTGGCTTTGGCCCAGCACCGCGTGGGACTGCCAGGCCTGGCTCAGCTTGCCCCCCCCCCCCCCAGCCCAGCACCACACGGCGCGGCTCAGTTTGGCTTGCTTGGCTTGGCCTGGTCCAGCGTGGGTTGGCACGCCATGGCCTGGCCTGGCACGGTGCCGCGTGGCCAGCGTTGGCTCGACCCAGCCTGGCTCAGCTCGGCTTGGCACTGCGTCACCCAGCCTGGCTTGGCTCGGCTTGGCCCCGGCCAGCCCAGTTTGGCCCGACGCGGCACGCAGCCCGTGACTACGCTTGGCTCGGCTCGGTCTGGCTCGGCACGGCACGGCACGGGCCTGGCCCGTCCCAGTGACCACCCCCCGACCCCGACGCTGCCCCCGCGGCCGTTTCATCCCATCCCGTCCCGTCCCGGGCCCGCTCTGGACTGCGCTCGGCGCGGCCCGGCGGGCGCTAGGACCGCGCGGCGGGCGGGCGGCGGGCGGCGCGGCTCGGTGCTGCAGTGGAGGCGGCGGCGCTGCGGGAGGAGGCCTCGCCGGGCAGCGCAGCGGCGGCGGCGGCTCGGCACGGCTCGGCACGGCGCGCCGGGCCCGCACCGGCCCAGGTAACGGCCCCGCGGCGGCGCGGACACGGCGTGGCCCCCGCGGACCCCCGGGACGGGGCGGGCAGCCCCCGACTCCCCGCCGACTCTCCCTCCCCCCCCCCCCCCCCCCCCCGCCCGCCTTCCCCTCCGCCTCGGCTCGGGAGGACTCGGCTCGGTTCGGCAACACTCGGCTCCGTTCGGCTCGGCTCGGCTCGGTTCGGCCCGCGGAGCCCGGCGGGCGGCCCGCGGAGCCCCCCCCCCTCCGCCGACACCCCCGCCCCGGTGTGTGTCCGTCTGTGTCCGTCTGTCCGCGTCCCGGCCCGGGGGCGTCGCGGCGGCGGGGGCTGCGGCGGGGCCGAGCCGAGCCGAGCCGGGCCGGGCCGGGCCGGGGGGCGCAACGCCGAGCAGGAAAACATGGCAGCGGCCGGGCCGCCACCCGCCGGGCCGGGCCCGCCTCGCCGCCCCCCCCCGCCCCGCTCCTCCGCTCCCGGCCCGGCCCGGCCCCGCTCGGCGGGCGGGGGTGGCGGGCGGCGCGGCCCGGCCCGGCCCCCGCGGCGCCGCCGTGTCCTTGAGCGCCGCGCCGGGCGGCTGAAGGGCAGCGCGGGGCCCCGGCCCGATCCCCGCTCCGGGGCTGCGGGGCCGCCCCGGGGGGGGGGGGGGGTCACCGCCGGTGGGGGGGGTCGTCGTCCGCTCCCCCCCCCCCCCCAGGGCCGGTCCCGTCGCGCCTGGCAGCGGAGACCCCCGGGGCGAGACACCCCCCCCACACACACACCGGGGCTGCTGGGGGCCGGAGAGCCGGGGGGACACCCCCCCCCCACCCCAGCCCCGCTGCGGGGTCGGTGCCCGCAGCCCCCCGGCCCGGCCCGGCGCGGCGCTGCCCTCCCGCGGGCAGCAGCAGAGTTCGCCCCGGGGGACGGGGGGGGGGGGGGGGGACGGGCTAGCTGGCACCTGCCAAAAGTTTGATTTTTTTTCTTTTTTTTTTTTGTACCCCAAAAAATGCGTGTGCGCGTGTCTGTCCCCCACCACCACGGGGAACCAGAAGAGCAGCAGCCCCGGGCGGGGAGGGGGCGGCGCGGGGCAGAGGCCTGGCAGGGCGCTCGGTGCCGCCTGCCCGCCGCCTGCCCGCTCTCCGGCTCCTCCGGCCCTGGCAGGGCCACGGCCCGGCCGCCCGCTCGCTCCCCCCTTTCCTCTCTCTTTTATTTTTTCTCTCCACCCCCCCTCCTCGTTTTCGGGTGTTCGTGTGTGCGAACCTGTGGGCAAATGAAATTTTCCTCTTCGCTCAGTTCCTCTTTCTTTATTTCTTCCCTTTGTGTGACGTAGACGGTGTCACCACGGGATTGGCGTTCGGTGCTTGCATTGCTGCACCGAGTGCGCGGTGGCAGGAGCCGGCCGTGACGGTGGGTGCCCGCATCCTGCCCGGCTGTGCCGGGGGGCTGCCCCTCGCCCGCCCGGACGGGGAGACCCGGACCAGCCCAGAGCAAATCCCTCGAAGCCGGCAGCCACGGGGAGCCGGAGGGGAGAGGATGTTGTCGTACCCGGCGGCTGCTCCCGGCAGCTCCCGCGCCTGCACTGGCCTTTCGTGCTGAGTCAGCTCGAAACTTCCTAGCGGGAGCCTCTTTTCGTGACACGCAGCGCCCGCCGCCTCTCGAGGAAAGGCGGGATGCCGGTGCCCGTGCCGGTGGCCGGCTGGCGAGGCCGCGGCCCAGGCGTTCCCCCGGCTGCCTGCGTGACCGCCGAGCTGCGGAGCACGGGCGACGTCTGTGCCTGAAATCCGGTGGCGGCCGCTGCTTCGCCACCGGGACTGCCGCGGAGCCGCCGTGCCGGGGCGACTGCTCGGGGACCTTCAGGTGGTGGTTTTCGTACGGGTATTTTTAGGACCACACATCTGCGCATCCCTGCCCGACGCCTTCCCACGGGCTCTGCCTGCACCGCTGCCTGCCTGCCCCAGGCAGGCTGGGCCATAAGCGAGCGTGCGGTGCCCTGCAGCACCTGGAGGGGAAAGCCTGTGGGCTTGCCAGGTAACCGCCGGCACGTGTGTGCGTGTGCCCAGGGCATGCGTGTGCCAGGTGCACACGTGTCACAGCGGCTTCGGCTCCGCGGGAGGAGCCGGCGGTGTTTGGGCATGCGGTTTCGCGGGGTCGGAGATGTTGTCTGCTCTCCGGTTTGCTGCAGGAACCCGCTCGTCCTCGAGGCTGCGCATTGGTTTGGGTTTTTAACGCCGGCTGAACCGACCTGCAGAGTGGGACTCCCACCGGTGCCACCGTCGCGGCGTGGGGCAGTGACACGTGGGGCCGCACTGGGGCAAACTCGCCTAACCCAGCAGCCGGGGCCAGAAGGGGCGTCGGGCCGAGCCGCCGTCCCGCTTCCGCACCGCGTTCCCGCCGCGGGGCTCAGCACGCGCGGGAACGCGCTGCCGCCGGTTGGGCCTGTTCCTGCGGTTAACCGCCCTTCCCAGTTCAAAGCCCGTACCTGATTGCCAGTTTGAATCGCCCCGGCTCAGCTCCCGGCCCTGCTCCGCTGCCAGCTGGAGGGTTTCCGTGGTGCCCGGGGCTCTGCCCACAGCGGCACTTGCTCACCGTAATCACATCATCTCTCAGCCTTTTTTTTTCCCCAAGAAGCTGAGCATGTCGAGCTCCTTGGCTCTCTGCGGCGAGGCGTTCCCGGAGCTCTGGGAGCTCGCCCGCGGCTCCTTTATGAACCCCGCCGGGTTTGCACCGTCCCGCCTACAAAAGAGCACCACGTCCCGGTGCTGGGGTCTCCCGCGCGCGTGACCGTCCCGTCCCGTCCCACGGGCAGTTTCGTCTGACCCCGGCCCTTGCTAGTGCTCCCGCTTTGCAGGGTCTGGTTCTCTTTGGGGCTGCAGCCTGTGTTTCGGTTTGGTCGTGGCGTGGCTTAGCAGCGCAGGGCAGCGCATCGCTCCTGGGGGTGCAGTGTCGTGCAGTGCATCGCTCCCCGGGGTGCAGCATGGGGCTGGTTCCGTCGTGCCAACCAACCTGGGGTCCCCCCTCCGCGCCGTGTCTATTTTTGGGAGCGGAGGGCGCCCGCCGGTGCCTCGTCCCTTCAAAATCCCCGCGGGAGCTGGCAGCGGTTCCCAGGCGGCTGCAGCAAGGGCAGGAGCTGCTGCACGTGTGGCCGGGCGGGCGGCTGCTTCCCTGCCCGCCACGTGCACCCCCGAGCAGCGTGGCCAAATATTTTGCTCGTAAGTTATAATTACGGGGGATGAGGTCAACGCTTTGCCCGCGACGGTGGTTTCGGCACAACCATCTGTCGGAGGCGATCGCAGGGGAGCTGCCGCCGCTCGGCTAAATTTTGGGCCCTGGGGGACACCCACCACCCCGTCCCCGGTTGCCCCTGCCAGCAGCACCCACGCCGCGGGGGGCTGTGGGTGGGGGGGAGCGCCCCGCCGTGAGTCAGGGGTGGGGGGCGCAGGGGGTGGGGGGTGACTCATGGCCACGGCTCCCATCCCCTCTGAGTCAATCCTGAACTTCTTCCCCGGCGCTGGGAAGGAGGAGGAGGAGGAGGAGCGCGGCTGCCCGGGGGTGGCGGTGACTCAAAGTGACAACAACAATAATAATACGCTGCGGCACTTGTCACGGGAGAGGCGTTTGGACGGGGTCCCTCGTGCGTCCCCACCGCCTTTGGCGGTGGGGACGCACGAGGGACCCCGTCCAAACCCGGTGGGTGTCACCGCGCCGGGGGATGCTGCACGCGGGGTCACGTTAGGACAGGACAGGGGGACTGCGGTGAAGGTGTCACCCGCCACCGGCACGGGGGGCTGTCGGGGACCCTGCTCGCCGTCACCTAAAATGGCCGTTTGGGTTTCTGCGGGTTCCCGGCTGCGGCACGGCAACGGTGGGCGCCGGCGAGGTCCCTAAATATAAAAAAGGCGGGTTTTTTTTTTTTGGTTTTTTTTTTTTTTGTCAATACCGCGTGTCTCATCCATCCATCGCAGGTAACCTACTTTGAAACGCCTCTGCCGCGCGGCGAGCGTGACTCGCCGGGGCCCTGCCGTGCGGGAGCGGCACGGCGCGGGTTGGGGCTGCCGGTTCCCCCGCTTACCGTCAGCCGTAAGGTCAGCCCGAGCCGTTAAATAGGGAGGCAGGAGAGAGCGCGGCGAGTCCCTCCCCGCGCTTCGGCGGCGAACGCCGGACGAGGGTCTGTCCCCCCCCACCGCCGCCAAGCCACCGCATCGGCGAGGGGATGCCCCGGCGCTGCAGGAGGAGGGTCTCGGCGGCCTAGCGCGGGGGCACGGCGCCGCAGCCCCCCATCCCGTCCCGCTGCGGTGGGCGAGCCTCAACCGGGTAAGAGCGCGGGAGAGCGGGAGCGGTGCCGGGGGCCGTGGCGATACCCGCACGTACCCTCCTGGCGGGGCCACGCTCAGCCCGTGGGGCCGGCGGCGGGGCTGGGGGAGCGGGAGGCAGCCGGTGCCGCCGGCTTCTCCCCGTCTTTGTTCGGCGGCCGCCGGCCCGGGGCTGCCGCGGGGTTTGTACGCAGCCCAACTATTTTTAGTGCGTTTGGAGACCATGTTTGCTGGAAGCGAATCAAAGCCCGCGAGCTGGCCCTTCGGCAGCGCCAAGCGGGGCGGCTCGCGGCCGCGCGCTCCCCGGGCACCGGCGATGCCGGGGGTGGGGGGGGTGGCTCACCCACCCCCCGGCGCTGCCGGAGGGACCCCGGTGTGGTGGGGCCAGCCTGGGGGGCTGGGGGCTGCCGAGCCATTTTCTAGGGCTGCGGGGACGTTGAGGCAGGCGCCGGCGGCAGCACTGCAGGGCAGTGCAGGCAGGGACATGCCGGGCTCCCCCGGGGACACCAGCACCCTCTTTTGGGCACGGGGGGGGGCCCCGCCAGGGTGTCTGGGGTGCCCCTGCCGCGGAGGTGCCTGGGTGCAGCCAGGGTGTCCCCGGGCGCTTCCCAGCGGCACGTGTCCTCCCGTGCCCGCGGCCGGGACTTTGCTGAGGCACGGCACGGTGGGAGCGGGGCTGGGGGCTCGGGCGGGGGGCACGGGCAGAGCCAGGGCCTCCACCAGCCCCTGGCCCCGCGAGCAGCACCCCGGGGAGGCAGCTCGCAGGGAGGGACACGGGGCCGAGATGGCACGACGTGCTGTGCCGAATGGCGTGCTGTGCCATGCCGTGCCAAACGGTGTGCCGAGCTGTGCCGAACCGTGTGCCGTGTGCCAGACGGGTGCCTGAAGCGGTGCCATGTGGGTGCTGGGGGTGCTCGGCGCCAGTCCCGGCCCCTCACCGAGGGGCACCGCGGTGCCCCGGGTGCCGGTGCGGGGCGGAGGTCGGCAGCGGCGGGGGCCAAGCGTGCCGGGCTGGGGGCAAAGGGGTTCCGCGGGGAACAGGCGCAGGCCCTGCGCGGCAGAGGGCTGGCGGGGACGGAGCCCCGGGATGGGGCCAGGGATGGGACCTCCCCCAGGGGCTCCCCGAGCTGGCAAAGGAGACGGACGGGGAAGCCCTTCCCCGGCTCCCACTGGCTGGCACGGGGCTGTGCATGGTGGGAGGGGGGCAGACTGCACCCCCAGCCCGCACCCCATGTCCCCATCCTGCTTGCTGCACCCCCAGCCCACACCCCCAGGTCCCATCCTGCACCCAGCACCCCCAGCCTGCATCCTGCACCTGCATCCCACGCTCCCAGCTTGCACCCCCAGCCTGCACCCTGCACCCCAGCCCGCACCCCACGCCACCATCCCACCCCCCCTGCCTGCACCCCCTGCCCGCGTCCCACCCCTGCCAGAGGGGCCGTGCTGCGGCAGGGGGGGGAGCCGGGGCAGGGACGGTCGAGCTGCCACCCATCTCCCACCCTCTGTCCCACCTGCCCAGCACCCTGAGCCCCCCGGGGTCCCCGTGCATGCGGCGGTGCTGCTGCGGGGCCAGGGGAGGCTGCAGCCCTGCCGGGGGCCAGCCCCCCCCCAGCCCGCCCCCCCCCAGCCCCGCAGGCAGCCCCCCGCTGCAGGCAGCCGTGGGGACGGGAGGAACGTGTCGGGTTTTGAGTTTCTGTTCCTAGCAGCAGCGGCCCTGCCCGCCCGGCAGCCCCCCACCCCGCCGGCTGGGAACGGGCTGCGGCTGGAAAGCTCTAGAAACAAATTGCAGCTCCGGTGCCAAAGGCAACAGCAGCCTCGGCCATGGCTAATGCAGGCAGCGTTTGCCATAGCAACAGGTGCTGGGGCTGACGCCTCCTCCGCAGCCCCTGCCTGCACCCCGCACCCTGCGGAACGCACCCCGCACCCCGTGCTCTGCTCCCCGCAACCTGCGCCCCGCAACCTGCACCCCGCACTGCGCACCCTGCGAAGCGCACCCCGCACCCCACGCTCTACCCCGCGCACTCTGCACCCTGCAGAATGCACCCCACGCTGCGCACCGCGCGCCCCGGGCTGGGCACCCTGCGCCGTGTGCCCTGCGCTGTGCACCCCGCGCTGTGCACCCTGCGCTGTGCAACGCACGCCCCGCACCCTGCACCCCACGCTGCGCGCCGCGCACACCCGCACCACACCGTGCCCCGTGCGCCCAGCGCCGCTGCGCCAGCACTGTGCACCTTGTGCCATGCACCCCGCACCGAGCACCCCGCAGCCGGCGCGGGCCGGGGCTCCGCCGCCCGCCGGAGGCGATGCCGGGGACAACGGCCTGGCCCAGCCCGGCTGAGTCAAGGTTGTGGCGTGTTAATAATTGCCGGGGGCCGGGGCGCGGTGCGGCGGGCGGGGGGCGGCAGGGCCGGCGCTCCCCCCTCACCCCGGCCCTCTCTGCTTCCCGCAGGGGCAGGAGGATCCAGGCAGGCGGCGGGACGCAGGGGCTGGCCGCTGCGGCGGGCGACGGCTCCCGGACCCCCTCCTCGGCGCAGAGAGCCAGAGCGCGGCGGCGGCGGGGTCCGCTTTGGTGCTGAAGAGGCGACGGTCCCAGGCGCCCGCCCTCGCTCCCCACCATGCCGTCCAGCGGGACCCTCGACGCCAGCAGCCCCGCTCCGAACCGCGAGGCGCTCGACACGCACAAGGTAGGGTCCCGCCGCGGCTCTGCCGGCTCTCGGCAGGCGGGGGGCTGCCGCGGGGGCCCTGCTCGCGCCGCAGCCGTCTCCATCGCTGGGCTTGGCGCTGCTCCTGCCGGTGCCAGGGCAGCGGTGGGCTCCGGGGGTCCAGTTCGTTCCTGGCCAACGCTGGCTTGGCAGGCGTGCGGGAAAAGGGGGTGCAGGGTCCCCTCTGCCGTGTGCCGGCCCCGCTCCCCCCCTCGCTGCAGTGGGGAGCGCTGTGCCGGGCGGGGGGAGCCCTGAGCCGCAGCCGGGATTAGCGAGGATTGAGCTATTCCTGGCGGTGGGGGAGCGCGGGGAGGGGACGGGGAAGCAGAGTCCTGCCGTCACCTCCCGGCGGCGGCCAGGGCCGGGGCAAGCCCGGCTGCGGGGAGGGGGCTGCCGCAATGGCAGAGAGCACAGGGTCGGGGGGGGCATCCCCAAGGCTGGGGGCTGCCCCGGCTCTGGGGCTGGGCGGGTGGCGATGGGGTGCGTGGTGGGTACGCGTCCTGGGCTGTGGGGCAGTGGGAAGGGGACGCGGGGCGTGCATCAAGAGGTGGCCCCATAGCCTCACCACTGCCGGGCTCGAGCCCTCGTGCCAGTCCTGCTCCCCCCATGTGGGGGTCCCGCCTGCTGCGGGGGCCCAGGGGTCCCTGCACCTCCTCCTGCCTCCCCGTGTGCAATGCTCGGGGTCAGGCAGGACCCCCTTCCGTGCCGAGCGGCACCCGGTGCACGCTCACCTTCTCATCGCTGCACCGTGCGAGAGGCTCGTGGCCCCGGCGGATGGACCCCCATCCCCGGTACGTGTCCCCCCTGCCTCCCCAGCCGAAGAGCGGCTCTGCAGGGAGGGCTGCGCCCCAAACCACCCTGCCTGCTGTGGGACGGAGCAGGGCTGAGCGGGGGCCGGGTGGGGGGGCTGGGGTGCAGTGTGGATGTAGGGCAGGGCAGGCGAGGGGCTGTGCTGGTTTTGGGGAGGCCTGAGCCAGGGCGGGCGGCAGGCTCTGACCGCATCCTCGGTGCTCCCTGGCGTCCTCGCCACACAAGGACATGCTGGACCGGTGCGGCTGCTCCCAGTGCCGGCAAAGGCATTGCTCTTCCCGTGGAGAGGAGAAGCGTATCGGCGGGTGCAGGGGCAGGGCCTGCCCTGGTCACGGCGTGGGGATCGGGGCTGGCAGCCAGCTGGACGCTGTCCCGCTGCGGGCAGCGCAGGGTCGGGGTCATCTGAGTTCCTCCGGGCTGGCTCAGCCGTGGCGGCTGCGCCGTGCCTCCTGCGCCGGTGCTCCCCGTCCTCTGGCCATCGCTCCTGGCTGCTGGGGGGGCTGATCCCTGCGTCTGTTGGGAAGTGCCCGGCATGTTCTTGGTACGGCTGGCGGGTATGAGTAAACCAGGGGTCGGTCGGTCGGTCTCGTGCTTTTCCCCCATGGCGGGTTATGCCGGAGCGTGTGCATGCGGCCGAGCCCACCCGCGTGGGTCATGGCACCGGGATTGTGAGCGAGGCGGCAGGGCAGCCCTCGGGGGGTGGACGCGGCAGCCCACCCTGTGTTTTGGTGTTGTTCTGGAGGTGCGTGGCAGAGCTGACTTGGAGAGCGGGGCGCGGGGCCGTGGTGCCGGGGGGGCCGCCCGGAAGAGCCGTGGGAGAAACCAGCGCCTGCGGTGCAGCCCCGCTCACCCTCGAAAGCAGAACCGGTGCCGGTGCCGGTCCCCGCGGTGCCAGCGACCCACGTGGGCTGGCAGCGAGCACGCCGTGAGCGCGCCTGTCTGAGCGCTGTCCTGGCCTGACCCCGCCGGGACGCGGCATCGTCTCCCCCGTGGCCACGCGCGGAGGTCACCTCTGCCGAAGGGACGCGCGCTGCCTGCGGGGCCAGGAGGACGAGGCCATCCCCCGATGCCCATGGCACTGTGGGTCGCGGCAGTGCCGGCTGCTTTCGGCACAGAACCGGCGAGGCTGAGCTCCAGCTCCTGTGCAAGATGGGGGGTGTCTGTGCACCCACCTTCTCCCGCCCCACCGGGCTGGTTTCCCCCCACTACCGAGGGCTCACTGCTTCCTCCCCGCTGCCGGCCCGGCGCAGCCGGGAGCTGGGACCCGGTGCAGCAGCTGCGGAGCCAGCACTGCGTCATGCAGCAGCTCTCCTCCTCGGCGGTGGTTTCCCTCTGGGTTGTTGCTTGGCAGCGGCGCAGGAGCGCGGCGCAGGAGCGCGGTGCATCGGGGACGCGCCATGCAGCCCCGCGCCTGGCCGAGCCCTGGGGAGAAGGGGAGCGGGGTGATGTATGGGGAGATGACTCAGCTCCGAGCTGGCTGCAGGCAGCGAGGGGCTGCGGCACCAGCACCCCTGCACCGGGCCGGGGGGAGCAGATCCCCCTCGCAGCCCTTTGCACCAGCCCTGCTCGCGCCTGGGCTGCATCCCTGCTTCTCAGGCACTTGCCCCACTTTTGGGGTGCCAGCCACACCCTGGGGGGTCCCTGCAGCCCCGGTGCTGCCCCGGGCTCCGCGGTCCCCAGCTCGGTGCTGCGGGCACCGTGCTGAGCCTCGTGGCGGGGCTGCCCCGTGTTTGCAGCGGTGGGGACGGCTCGCGGGGGGCTCGCCTTGTCCCCGTGCGCACTGGGGGCACCTCCTGTTTCTGCGGCGGGGACCCCCGCTGCCCCCCCACCACCACCGCAGCGTCCTTCAAGCCGGCTGCCCCACCGGTGTTTCGCGTGCCGGGTGCGTGCAGCGGTGTGGGGAGCAGAATGGAGCCCTCAGCACCGATCCCGGGGGGCCGGGGGCAGTGCCAGGGGCAGCGCCGGAGGGTCCCGCACACCACGGCAGGAGCTGGCCGCGGCTCTCGCAGGCAGGGCACCGTGCCCAGCACCGTCTCGCCAGCACGGGGCAGGGCCAGGCCCAGGCCGTGGGAGGAATCGCAGCAGTGCCTGCTGCTGCCACTTGGGCGGTGAGACGGGGCTGGGGCAGCACAGAGACCCCCCCCAGGGGACTGCAGCCCCCCCCAAAAGGCGACATTGCCTGGGTACCCTGCAGAGCACTCCCCAGAGCCCCCCCTCGCCTCACTAGCACCCACCAGGTGCTCCCCGGCCGCATCCTCCCCCAGCCGCGGGAGGACCGGCCGCCCGGCACAGGCTGCGTGCCAGCGCCGTGCACTTGACACCCCGCCGTACCTTTCCTTTACATCCAGCGTAAACGCTGCCGGGGCCTGGCCGAAGTCGGCGCGTGGCGTGGGGCAGCTGGCTGGAGCCGTGCACCGGCGCCCGGGGCGGCACCGTCAGCAAGGGGACGGGTGTCGGGGGGCTCGCCTCTGCCATGGCACTCCTGCTGCCGGCAGCGGGGCTGGGCTGGGCCCCCCCAGGCTCCTTGGCGCTGCCGGGTGCCCCGGCGCTGGCAGCGGTGGCAGGAGCTGCTCGTTTCCCCGTGGCGCTGGATGAAGCGCGGCCTCACCGCAGGGACAGGCTGTACGGCTGCAGGGCCGTCCCGGCACTGTGGGACCGGGGCCGAACACCCGGAGGCGGCTCCAGCTGGGACAAAGTGCAGCACCGCGTGGTTTGGCAAGGCGGGTCCCTGTGGCCGTGGCGAGGGGGGGCTTCGTGCTGTTCCCCCCCCCAGCGGGCCTGCAGGGCAGGGACCCCCGGGATTCCCCCACCCGGGGACCCCGTTTGGCTCCTGCGCCGGGATGGAGCTGGAACCGTGATCCTGACGTCGTCCTTGGACCCGTCCCAAAACTTTCCGCCCAGGACCGCGTGGGGAGCGGGCCTCGGCCCGGGGCTGAGTTCCCGGGTGCCGAGGTGCTGCCTCTCCTTGCTCGGCCCTGGCTTCCCGGTCCGTGGCGCGGTGCCGGTGGGTGCCGGGCCTGGGCACGGTCATTGCGGGGCTGGCAGGGTGCGGGGTCAGGGCAGGGGGCTGGGGGCTGCCCTGCCCCACGCGCAGGCGAGTGGCACACGGCGGTGGGGCTGGGGCGCGTGTGGTCCCGGCGGGCCGCCATAGTGGCTGGGGACAAACCGGCACGTGGCTCCCGTGCAATCCCACATGCACGGCCCCGGGCAGGGGGAGACGGGGGCGCGGGGGGATGCAGGCTGGGTTTGGGTGGGCGGACAGTGGGCGGCACGGAGGGAGCTGGTCTGGGGGACCGTGGCTGTGGGGTACCGCGGCCGTGGGGCACCGCAGCCACGGGGCATGGCGTGTCCCAACTCCACGGGACCTTTGGACTGGACCCCAGCGGGAGTGTGCCGGCTGCGGCGCGGCGGTGCTGTGGGCAGCGCTACCTGCAGCTGCCCCGGCCCAAGGGGGAAGGAGGGCAGCGGCGGGCAGGAATGCGGCCGGGGCTGGCGCCTGCGGGGCCGTGCGAGTGCAGCTGGATGTCGGCGCTGTCTGGCTGCCAGCCCCATCCCCTCCCCGGCCTCTCCCTCGCCAGCCCCCCGCCGGCCTCTCCTCCTTCCCCTGCTCCCCCCTCCGCGGCCTCTTCCTGCCTTGGCTGCTGCCACCGCCGGGATCTTCTGGGGCTCAGGTGAAACCGGCCCCGCTGCCGTCGCCGCCGCCATGGGACACGCCGGAGACCCGGCGCAGCCCTCGTCCCGCATGCACATCCCCCTGCCGTGCCGCGGCGCTGGGCGCGGGCCCCCCGAGCGGGGAACGGGGGGGCCCCCGGCACGCCGCGGGCCTCGGGCGGCTGCTGCGGCCCCAGCGCGGGGAGCAGGTTTATTTCCCGGGGCCTCGTTCCTGCTCCGCCACCCGTGCCGGCGCGTGCGCCCTGACAGCGCCCGGGGCTGGGGCACGGCGCCGGGGAGGGGGGGGACGGGGCGGCGGGGCGCCGGCGGCTGCTCCGGGGCAGAGCACGGAGAGGGGCGCGCGGTCCCCCGAAGCGCCCGCGCTGGAGGCGGCACCGTGAAGCAGGCAGCTGCCTGCCTGCTCTGAGGGCACCCTGACTCCTGCTGCCTGCCCTCGTCCCCAGGGAGCCGCATGGCTCCTTGCAGGCCTGCTGTGCCGTGCCGTGCCATGCTGTGCCGTGCCACGCCGTGGGGCCCACGCAGCCCTTTCCGTATGCTGCGGTGCAGGAGCCCCCAGCCCCACGCGCGCAGGGCTCCGGCGGGTTGCGGGAGCAGGCACGTACCCCCGAGCCGGCCGCCGCACAGGGCCACGGTGCAGGAGGGCTCACCCAGTGAAGGCACCCGGCCCCACGGCAGCTCACGCCGCGGCCCAAGCCCTGGCAGGAGCCGTAATGGCCCTTCTAATGGTGCCCTGGGGGCCGCTGGCCTGGTGATGCCGGCAGCGCTCCTGCCTTGCTGGCCAGGCGCTCGGCCACGCGCGGCCCTCTGCGGTGCACCCACGGTGCCGGCGATCCCAGCGCCGAGCGGGAGCGGAGCCGTGCCCAGGACCCGGGGCTGCCCGGCCCCGGGGCTGGCGGCGTAACCGTCCTCTCTGTCTCCGGCTCGCAGGGGGAAGAGGAGCCCGAGGAGAACCAGAGCAAGGAGGAGAAGCAGGAGCCGGGGACGCCCATGAGGAAAGCCGGGCGGCCCGGGCGGAAGCGCAAGCATGCCCAGGTGAGCCAGCGGGCGCCGGGCGCGGGGGCCAGGTGGGGGGCGGCGGGGCGTCCCCCCACGGGGCCGTCCCGCCCCGCCGCCCGGCGGACTTGCCGCGCTGGCGGGAGACTACGGCTCCCGGCGTGCCGCGGGCCGGCCCGCCTCCCCTGCGTGCCGGGGCACGCGGCCGCTCGCTCACGGCCCCGGCAGCCTCCGGCCGGGAGGAGATCCCGAGGGCGGCGGAGCGGCAGGAGGGGAGCGATCCCCCCCCCGGCCCCCAGTGCTGCCCCGTCCCCGCGGCCCCCGGCAAGCCCCTCCTGTGCCTGGTGGCAGCAGCGTTCCGCTCGGCGCAGCTTCGGTCGAGGCCCTGCTGTGCATTAGCTCTCTGTCTGGGGGGGGGCTGGCACCCCCGTGTGTCCACCCCGTCCCCGAAGCTGCTCAGTCCTCCTCCGGCTGCTGGGGCCGGCTGGGTACGGGGAGCGGAGCCTCCCCAGGCGATGCTGCGCGGCTCCCGGGCTCGCGCCAGCAGCTGCAATAACAAGGCGGATGCGAGTGCGGGGGGCCGAGCCCCCGCCAGCTTCCCCGGCTCCTGCCGCGCAGGCGATGCCCACTCTTAAGCGTGCAGGGCTCGGCAAGCTCCCGGCTCGCTAGCCCAGCTGGCCGGGTTGGCAGCCTGCCGTGCGCCAAAGCAGCTGAAACGGCTCATCCCGGGGAGCACCGCGCGGGGCCCCGGCGGTGCCGCTGGCTGAGGGGCAGGCACAGGAGAGCGCCGCGGTGCTCACAGGCCGCCGTGCCCGCGGCGGGGGTGCTGCGGGGTGATGGGGTGCTCAGGGCTTTGGGCAGCAGCCCGCTCTGGTGGGGCACCGGGACAGGGTAGCCAGGGCTGGGAGAGGCACTCGTGGAGGCGGTGGCTTGGCCCCCTCCAGCCGTGGCGTGTCGTGGTGCTGGTGGAGGAGCCATGGTGGCTTCCTCCCTGTCAGCTGGCCGGATGTCGTGCCGCCGGCGGCTGGTTCCACCGTGAATTCGGTGTTCAGAGGAGGAGCGGAGGTTCCTTTCGATGCTGAAGCCCCGGAGGGAAGGTGCACATTGTCACCCTGGTCCCAGGAGCAGGCAGGGCTCGGGCAGCGTCCCCGTCCCCTGGCACCGCGGGAGGGGACGTAGGGGCAGAGCTCCCTGGTGGGGAGACGAGCGGGGCCGGGGCGCCTTCGCTGCTAGAAGGTTGCAAAACCTTTTTGCAAAGGTTTCCGGCTGCAGAAAGGGTTAATCCTGCACTTTGACGTGTCCAGATCTGTGCTGCCTGTCCTGATCCCTGCAGTCGTGGCAGCGGGGCTGGGGAAGCCGGGACGGCATCGCCTGGGGCGGGCGGGGGTGCGATGGGGCACGATGGGGCGCGGGGCCGGGAGCCGGCAGGGGAGCAGGCAGCCGGGCTCCGAAAGCTGGCTGTAAATCTGGCGGGGCGGGAGGTACGTGCCGGGGCGGGGGGAGCCGTTTCGATGGAAGAACAATGCTGGCACGGGAACAAATGGGGAAAGTCATCGGGAACAGACAGAGCCTGGGAACCAGGAGGTCTCTGGCCATCAGAGCAGGCGGCCCCAGGAGCACCCCCCCCCCCCAGTACGGCAGGTCCGGAGCAGGATGGATGGATGGCAGCGGTGCCCCGATGCCAGGCACCTCCCGGTGCCTCCTGCAGAAGAGCCGGCCGGCTCGCGGCGGGTGCTCGTCCGATGTACGCTTGCTGCATGCTCCCGCGCGCCGCACCTGCCCCGTGCACGGCGCCGGCCCGGCCGGCCGGCCAGTGGCTCCCGCTGCCAAGCAAGTGGAGCTGGCAAGCCCCACAGCCCCGTGGGCACTGCCAGGAGGCTGGGGAAAGCCCCGGCCGGGTGTGAACTGCTAAAAATATCCTCCCCGCTGGAGAGCCCCGCGGTGCCGGCGGCTGCAGGAGCAGCCCCTGGCCGGGGGCACCAGGCTGCGGTGTAGGGGAGCCGGTGTGTGGCACGGGGACCCTGAGCGAGCGGGCTGGCTCCTTGGGGACTGGCCGAGGGTGCCCAGGACCCTGCTCACAGGGACCCATCAGGCAGATGTGTTGCAGGAGGGTGCTGAGCACCCACCTCAGCCCGCGCCTGGGGCAGGGACATGAGCCCTGCTTGGGGATGGAGCTTGCCGGCATGAGGGGGGGCTCGATGTGGGACTGGCAGGGGGTCTGGGCACCGAGGACCCGTGCTGCTGCTGCCTTCCCTTCCTAGCACGTCCGTGGGGTGGGGAGCTCAGCCCCGAGACCCCCATCAGGGCCAGGACCCCACAGGGTGCTCAGCGGGGTGCAGAGGACAGGCAGGAGCTGGCAGGGAGGCGGGAGGAGGAGATGCCGACACCCGGTACAGGCAGGCCTGCCCGCGCCGGAGCGGGGGGCAGCGGTGCTGAGCAGCGGCCATGGGGATGGGCAGAGACAGACCCTGGCAGGAGCCAGCAGCTGCCGGGCAGAGCGGGCAGGGTGGGGGGAGCCCTGCCTGGCGGTGGTAACCGGCCCCTCTGATTTCCCAGGTGTCGGAGATATTTTGCCTGGGGTGTGATGCTGCTGGCCGAGGCGGGTGGCCTCCCCAGACCCCCGCCCTGCCAGGGGGGCAGCCAGGGGGTCTGGCTGGGGACGGCCCTGCAGGGACAGGTATCACGGTATCTGTGAGCCATGCCGTGCCGCGCCGAGCCGTACCGTTCTGAGCTGTGCTGAGCCGTGCCGGGCCATACCGTGCTGTCCTGTGGTGTGCCGTGCCACGTTGAGCCGTGCCGTGCCACGTTGAGCCGTGCCGTGCCATGCTGAACCGCGCCGTGCCAAACCATGCCATGCTGCGCCTCCACGACCAGTGCCCCCAGCCCCAGCTGGGCCCGGCAGGGGCTCAGCAGTGGGACACCAGCGGCTCTGTGGATGGTGCCGTGGATGGCAGTGGCTCTCCCGAGACCTCCCCCCCTGGCAGAGGGGACATGGCCCAGGGGCTGCCCCATCCCCTGTCCCCTCGCCTGGCAGCTCCCCAGGCCCTGCGGGTTTTTGGAGCTGCTGCCGGTGCTCCGGCACTCGGGTCGGCACGAGGCTCCCCGCGGGCTGCGGTGCATCTGGGCTGTCCCCCGTCCCTCTGCAGGGACCGGTCCCCAGCGTCAGCACGCATCTCCGGCGCAGCCAGCCCCCGCCCCGCGGCCGAGGCCCCACTGGTGTCACCCCGGCAGCGAGCGAGGCGGCGGGGCCGGCACGGGGCCGTCCAGCCCGGCGGGCTCCCGGCAAAGCAGCGTCCTTGGCGGGAGCCCAGCGGAGGGGAGGGGAGCGGGAGAAAGGCAACGCTTGTTCCCAGGGCCCGGCCGGCGCGGAGGAAGCGGGTGGGTGGGCAGGAAGGCAGACCCGCCGCCGGGGACGGGGACGGGCGCCGGGGCAGCCGGGGAGGGGCAGGACCGCAGGGTGGGTCCCGGCCTCCCCTTCCCCTCTGCCTCCCCGGCCCGGCGGCGGTGTCCGAGTGGCAGCACCGGGACGTGCCAGCGGCACGGGGAGGGGGGCCCAGCGAGCCGGGGTCCGGTTCCGACCCAGGTAGGGAAGCAGCAGCAGCGGTGGAGCCGGGGCACCAGGTTTGGCTGGGGCGGCTGTTGAGGCGCTGGAAGCACGAGGGCGCGGGGAGGCGGGTTTTGGATGGGTGCCGTGCCAGGGCATGCCGGCCGTGGTGCCGGGTGGCCTGCGTGTCCCTGTCCTGGTGGGCCGTCGTGCAAAGGGACGCGGTGCCTGTCCCATCCCGGGGTTAACCTCCGACGTGCCGCCTGTCCCACTGCGATGCGGACGGACCCGCCTGCCCAGCGCAGCTTCCTGGCTTTGTCCGGCAGCACCGCAGGGCCTGGGGAGCCCCCCGCCGCGGGCAGGGAGCCGGGGCCGAGCGGGTGCCACGGCAGATGCGCGGTGACGCCTGTTTCCTGAAAGCGCGGTGGGCCGGGGTCTGCCGTGCTGGCGGGAAGGGGCTGCCAAGGGCGGGGCTGGAGCGGGGCCACGGCGCCGGGGCGGCACGCGGCACGTCAGCTTCCATCTGCTCCGCTCGGCCGCAGCCCTACGTTGGGAAGGGGCGGCACGGCTCCCGGCGGAGGGTGCGTGGTGCCGGCAGGGTGGTACTCCCCGGCGGCATGGCCAGCGGTGATGGTTAACCCTGGTGCCGGTGCCGGTGCCGTGGCCTCGCAGCCCCGAGGGGAGCGCATGCCACCGTGCTCCTGCCACCCCCGCGCCTGCGTGGCCCCCCGGGCGCTGTCCCGATGGGGGGAGTGGGCCGAGCCCCCCGCAGCCGTGCCTCGCCAGCCCCCGCAGCCGCCTAATCCGGAGCACATTGCTGGCCTTCCCGTTTCCTCCCGGGAAGCCCACGCAGCCCCTGCGATTGTTTTCGGCACGGTGTCCAGGATGCGGCCCTGAGCAGGAGGCTGGAGCGGGGCTGGGAGCGGCTGGGCCCCCACCACAAGCTGCAGCCCGGCCCCGGCACCGCCTTGGGACGGCAGCCGGGGACCCCAAGGGAGGGCAGCAGATGCTGGCTGGCAGGGGACGGGGCGGGGGGACGCAGCGGGAAGCAGGTCCCCTCACACTCGCCGTGGAGCCTGCTGTGGGGACAGAGAGCCCCGGGCCGTTCCCATGAGGGACGTGGGATGGACCCCCGCCTGTCCCTCCGGCTACAGCCCCTGGCAGGGAGCTCCGGGGTGCAGCGCTGGGGTGCAGCCCACGAGCCCCGCTTCAGGTTGTCTGTCTCCCTCCCTCCCTCCCCTTTGCTCCGGGCTGCCCCATCCCCTTTGAGCCAACTCCGGCCCTTCCAGCAGCTCCTCCTGCGCTGAGGCCCCCGGCCGGCTGGGGCGGTTGGGGCGCCGGCGGCACACGGGCACGGTGGGATGCAAGCAGAGCGTGCGCCGCACAATCACTTCCAGAGCCAGCACAAGGCCCAGGCGCAGGCACAGCGGCGCTGGCGGCTCCCTCCCCTCCGCCAGCCGGGGACTTTGCTCTCCGGCATCCATCTCGCCGACGGCGCCAGCTCCCTCCGCTGCTCCAGGGCCACATCCAGACACACCGTGGCGTCCCTGCAGCCCGTCCCACTACCGTGGTCGGTGTCCAGGCCTCCCGGGGCTGCGGTGTCCGTCGGCCAGGCACGCCAAGGTTTGTCCTTCAGCCTTTGTCACCCCGTGCGCACCCTCGCTTGCAGCCGGGAGCTCCCGCGCGGTGGCCTGGCACGACACTTCCACCCTCCCGATGGCAGCGGTGTCTGCTCGGTTGAGCCGTGCCCTCCCCAGGAACCGGGCTTTGCCGCCTGCCGCAGCCGGTAGGCCATCCGGCACAGGGAGAGGCTGCCAGGCACCCCTGGGACTGGCGGTGGTGGTTCGCGTGTCCCCGGCGTGTGGGTGTGCCGTGGCCCCCGCCCTGGCGCGTGCACATCCCCGGCGCAGGTGACACCACCGCACTGTCCCCGGGTGGGAGCGGGGTCAGCCTGGCTGCGGCCGGGGGCTGCGCGGTGCGAGCTCGGCACAGCGGGAGGGCGTTTGGGAGCGCTTTCCTGCGTCCCCGTGGGCAGCCAGGCATTGCGCTGGCGTGGCCGTGGCTCCCCGCCGGTGCTGCCAGACACCCTGCGAGGGTCCCCCCCGGCCCCCAATACCCCTCCTGCCTCGCCAGCCCCTTCCCCGCTGCGGGTTGCGGAGCGGCACGTCCCCTCCTTCCCGGCTCCGCTCGTGGCACGACGGCCCCCGGCCCCCCACACACCGGGGCTTGGGCCGGCGAGCGAGCGGAGGAAGTGACTCTGCCAGCGAGCCGGGGCGGCCAGGCCGAGCAGGAAGCGCCCGCCGCCGCGGGGACGCGGCCGCCAGCGCGGGGAGGAGGCGCCTGCGCAAGGGCGAGCGGCAGCCGGACGGGGGTCTGCGCGCCAGCCGGAGGGGATGCACCATGGTAAGCGTCACATGCACCCCCCCACCGCCGCCTGCCGGGCACGCCTGGGGAGGGGGCTCCTGCACCCTGCGGGGGAGCGGGTGGCGGCGGCAGCATGAATTCGGGGAGCCCTGGAAAGCAAAGCTGCCACCTGCCGCCCCCCCCCCCGAGCTCCTGCCTCACACCTCGGTGTCCTCTCCCCGGTCCGCTTCGCAGCAGTCGCTGGGGCAGGGAAGGGTGGGCAGCACGGCGGGCACCCCGGCAGCACCGCGAGCACCCCGGCAGCACCGCGAGCACCCCGGCTCACGTCAAGCCTGGCTGGCAGCTCGGCATTTGCTCCCTGGCACCCTGCCACCGTACGGTGCATCCTGGGACATGTAGTTTGCTGGGGACAGACAGGAGCGTCCTTGCAGCCGGCTCCCCTCCGTGCCACCCCGGCACCGCGCCAGCCCCCCGGCACCCCAGCCCTCCTGCGCCACGGGGAGCTGGGAGGGCCGAGGCAGAGGTGGGGGTGAGCGGCGGTGCAGGAAAGGTGCTGGTGGGCTGCCTGCCTCCGCAGCGTGGCCGCGTTTCCTGGCATTGCTGCCGCAGAGACGGGGGGGCCCTGCTCCAGCCCCGGCGGGATGGCAGGCGGGGTTGGGCACGGCTGGGCTGGGAGCAAACCTGGGGCGTCTTCCCGATCCCTGGGATGCGGATCCTTGGGATCCTGCAAAGCCCCCAGCGCTCCCGGCTTCTTGCAGAGCCCTTGCTGTGGGTCGGCGTGGGGACGGGGACAGGGAGGCGAGCACAGGGCTCAGGGGTGCGCAAGCTCGTGGAAGTGAGCACGGGACACAGGATGCACAAGCTCACGGAGGCGAGCACGGGGCTCAGGGACGTACAAGCTCGCGGAGGCGAGCACGGGGCGCAGGAAGCGGGGCAGGGTGCCACCGCCTCAGCTCCCGGCCCCGGCGGCACCGGGAGGCAGCGGCAGCGGGTGTCTGTCCTTAGGGTGTTCAGCCGCTGGTGCTGGGGTGAGACACCCCACGGCGCAGGCACCCCTCGCCCGTGGGCAGCGCAGGGGGTCTCCAGGGAGGAATGGCGCTGGTGCCGGTACGGCTCCGCTGGGCTGTGCTGGCGAGGGCCTAGCCCCAGGGATGGGGCCCCCCATGCACCAGCATGGGGTGAGCCTGTGTCCCCCCGGGAGCACAGCCGGGAGGGGAACCGAGCGCTCCTCCCCGGCACGGCGGCAGCGGGGCCCACCGGGGCCCGGGCGAGCGGCGGAGGCAGAGCCCACCCTGCCGCGGCTGCGCCGCGCACCCGGCTGTTGCAGTGACGCAGCAGCACTTTCACTCTCCTTCGCCACGGAAACCGCCGGGCCGGGCTGCTCCTCTCGCTCTGACTCTGCTCCCGCTCCCGCTCCTGCGGCCGCCAGCCCGTGCCGTGCCACGCCGTGCCACGCCGTGCCGTGCCGTGCGGCTGCCCCGGGGCTGGCGCCATGGCGAGGGACCGGCAATGCCATCCCCAGCCAAGCGGCCTTGCTTGCGCGCTCGGCACCGCCGTCTCCTGCGCTCACGTCGGCGCCGTCTGTCACGCGGGCACGCGCTCGGGCCCGGCGTGCCGGTGAGTGCCGGCGCAGACGGTCCTCCCCCGTGTCTCACGCTCGCGCACGCTCGCCGCTCTGTCGCTGCACTCGCGAGCCGGGGCCGGCTGCACGTTTCCTGCGGGCACCGGCACCGCCTGTCACACGCGCACCCGCCTGTCGCACACGTCGGCACCGCCTGTCGCATACGCACACCCGCCTGCGAGTGTTGGCGTTGCCCATCTGACACGCGCACATGTGTGTCACGGGCTCCGGCTGTGCTTGTCACACTCTTTCCCACTCTCACACTCACCGTGGGCCACATTTGCGTGTGTCGCATTTGCGTGTGTCACTTTTGCACACACATCTGCACACGGGGTTGTCACAGGGCCTGGCTCCACCTGTCACCTGTACACACACACGCGCAGGTCGTGGTCCCCAGCTCTGCCTGCTGTGCACACACACACGTGTACGACCACCCACGAGCACCCGTCACGGGCTGTCCCTGCCGCCGTGTACACGCACACACACGGTTGTCACGCGCCCTGTCCCTTCCTGTCACAAGCGCACGCCGCAGTGGCTGGCTCTGCCTGTCACGCACACACGTGCACGGCCGTCGCGGGCCCTGAGTCCACCTGTCTTGCACAAGCGCGTGCGTGTGCACACACCAGCTGGTCAATGTTCCCGCTGCCGATGGGGACGGGCAGGAGGGAGGGGGTCCCAACGCTGGCCCCGCGCCGCAGCGTTGCAGCACAAGCGAGCCGGGCAAGACGGGCAGCTCCAGTGTCCGCTCTGCGCTGGGGGTGTCCTCACCGACATGGGGACTGGGGCAGCTGGGTGACATTCCAGCATGTCCTTGTCCTGAGGGTACCGTGGCACCATGTTCCAGTCCTGAGGGTGTATGGCCGTGTGTCGTGCTGCTGTAGGTGTTGTGGCGTTGTGTCCTGGTCCTGAGGGCTTCATGGTGATGTGTCCTGGTCCTCAGGGTTTCATGGTCATTCGTCCGGGTCCTGAAGGTGTCATGGCAGTGTATCCAGGTCCTCATGGTGACATTTCCCTGTGTCTTGGTCCTCAGGGGGCCATAGCATTGTATCCAGGTCCTCATGGTGTCACCTCCGTTTTTCTTGGTCCTGAGGGTGACATGGCGTTGTGTCCTGGTCCTAAGAGCATCGTGGCGGTATGTCCTGGTCCTGAAGGTTTCATGGCCATTTGTCCAGGTTCTGAAGGTGTCATGGCAGCGTATCCAGGTCCTCATCGTGTCATGTCCTTGTGTCTTGGTCCTGAGGGTGACATGGCTCCATGTCCTGATCCTCATGGTGTCACCTCCATTTGTCTTGGTCCTGAGGGTGACATGGCGTTGTGTCCTAGTCCTGAAGGTGTCATGGTAGCATATACAGGTCCTCATCGTGTCATGTCCTTGTGTCTTGGTCCTGAGGGTGACATGGTGTTGTGTCCTGGCCCTGAGGGCGTTCATTGCAATATGACCTGCTCCTCGGGGTGTCATGGCAGCGAGTCCTGGTCCTGAGTGTGCCATGGAGGTGCGTCTTGGTCCTCAGGGTGTCTTGACCACTTCTCCTGGACCTGAAGCTGCCATGCATTGTGTTCTGGTCCTGAGGGCACCATGGCCTTGTATTCTGGTCCTGTGAGTGTCATGGCTCTATATCCTGGTTCTCATGGTGTCACCTCCGTTTTGTCTTGGTCCTCAGGGTGTCCTGGCAGTTTGTCCTGGTCCTGAAGGTGCCCCAGCATTGTGTCCAGGTCCTCTTGGTATCACATCCTTGTGTCTTGGTCCTGAGGATGCCATGGATTTGTCTTCTGTTTCCTAAGGGTGTCATGGCTTTGTGTCCTGGTCCAGAGGATGTCGTGGTAGTGTGTCCTATTCCTTAGGGTGTCATGGCAGCGTGTTCTGGTCCTGAAGTTGCCATGACAGTGTATCCAGGTCCTCATGGTGTTGCCTACTTCTGTCCTGCTCCTGTGGGTGTCATGTCCCTCTGTCCAGGTCCTCAGGATGCCATGTCATTGTGTCATGGTCTTGAGGGTGTTACTGTAACATGACCTGCTCCTGAGGGTGCCATGGAAGTGTGTCCTTGTCCTAAGATTGCTATGGTAGAGTGTTGTGGTCCTGAAGTTGCCATGGCCTTTTGTCCTGGTCCTGCAGGTGCCATGGTGGAATATCCTGGTCCTCAGGGTGACATAGTGGTGTGTCCTGGTCCTGAGGATGTCATGGCATTGTGTCCTGGTCCTGAAGGTGCCACGGCAGTATTTCCTGGTCCTCAGCATGTCATATCCATGTGTCCTGGTCCTGATGGTTTCATGGCCATTAATCCTGACCATGAAAGTGTCATGGCATTGCATCCTTCTCCTGAAGGTGTCATAGCAGTATATACTGCTCCTCAGGGTGTCATTGCCATGCGTTGTCATCCTGAAGTTGTCATGGCATTGTGTCCTGCTCCTGAGGATCTCATGGCACCGTGTCCTAGTCCTGAGGGTGTCATGGCATTGTGTCTTGATTTTGAGGGTGCTGTGGCAATGTGTCCTGGTACTGAGGGTGCCATGGTTTTGTTTTCCTTATCCTAAGGATGTTGTGGCTGTGTGTCCTTGTCCTGAGGGCATCATGACAGCATGCCCAGCTCCTGAGGGTCTCAAGGCGTTGTGTCCTGTTCCTGAGGGTGGCATGATGCTGTGTCCTGGTCCTCAGGGTGTCATGGTTGTGTATCTCAGTCCTGAGGGTGCTGTGGCTGTGTGTCCCGGTCCTGAGGAGGCCATGGCTCTATGTCCTGGTTTTGGGGGTGTCATGGCAGTGTGTCCTCATCCTGAAGGTGCCATGGCTGTGTGTCCTCGTCATGAGGATGCCATGCCATTGTGTCCTGGTCCTGAGGGTGTCATGGCCATGTGTCCTGGTACTGAGAGTGCCATGGTGTTGTGTCCTTGTCCTGAGGATGTCATGGCACCGTGTCCTGCTCCTGAGGGTACAATGTCACTGTGTCCTGGTCCTGAGGGCATCATGGCAGTGTATCCAGGTCCTTGTGGTGTCACATCCTTGTGTCCTTGTCCTGAGGGTGCCATGCTGTTGTGTCCCCTGTTCTGGGGAGACCTTAGTGCAGCCTTTCAATATATAAAGGGGGCTTATTAGAAAGATGGAGAAAGACTTTTTACCAGGGCCTGTGGTGACAGGACAAGGGGCAATGGTTTTAAACTGAAAGAGCGTAGGGTTAGGTTTGGCATGAGGAGGAAATGTTTTGCGATGAGGGTGGCGAGACGCTGGAGCAGGTTGCCCGGAGCAGTTGTGGATGCCTTATCAATGGAAGTATTCAAGGCCAGGTTGGATGGGTCTTTGAGCAAACTGGTCTAGTGGAAGGTGTCTCTGCCCATGGCAGGGGGGTTGGACTACTCAAAGGTCCCTTCCAACCCAAACCTTTCTATGATGCTATGATTCTGTGATGTCCATGCGTCCAGGTTCTGCGAGTGCCATGGCAGCTTTTCCTGATCCTAAGGATGTCCTGGTAGTGTGTTCAGGTCCTGAGGATGCCATGGCTTCATGTCCTGGTCCTGAGGGTGTCATGGGAGTGTGTCCTAGTCCTGACAGTCCTTGACAGATTGTCCTGGTCCTGAGGGTGTCATGTCCATGTGTCCTGCTCCTGTGGGTGCCATGGAGGTGTGTCTTAGTCTTGAAGGTGCTGTGGCAGTGTGTCGTGCTCCTAAGTGTGTCATGATATTGCATCCTGGTCCTCAGGGTGCCATGGCATTGTGTCCTGGTCCTGAGGATGTCATTGCAATGTGTCTTTGTCCTGAGGGTGTCTTGACCACTTGTCCTGGACCTGAAGCTGCCACACAGTCTATCCTGATCCTGAGTGTGCCATGGCTCCATGTTTTGGTCCTCATGGTGTCACCTCCTTTTTTCTTGGACGTGAGGGTACCATGGCATTGTGTCCTGGTCCTCATGGTATCACTTCCATTTGTCTTGGTCCTGAGGGTGTCATGTCCATGTGTCCTGGTCCTGAGGGTGCTGTGTGTCCTGGTGAGGGTGTCTTGTGAGTTAAACCCGGCAGGCAGCTAAGCATCACACAGCCATTCACTCACTACCCCCCCCGCCCCCTGCCACCGGTGGGATGGGGGAGGAGGAAAGGAAGAGTAAAAGCAAGCAAATGTCTGGGTCAAGATGAGGATTATTTAATAAGAGAAGAAGTGGAAGAAGAGGGAAAGAAAACAACAAACCGAGGGACGCAAAGGCCATCACTAACCACCTATGGGTAGAGCGATGCCCAGCCAGTTCCTCAACATCAGATGTCTGACTTACCCAGACCCCCTCCACTCCCATTTTATTGCTGATTGTGACGTTACATGGTGTGCACTATCATAGAATCGTAGAATGATTTGGGTGGGAAGAGACCTTTAAAAGTCATCCAGTCCAACCCTCTGCCATGAGCAGGGACATCTTCAACCAGATCAGGTTGCTCAGAGCCCCGTCCAACCTGAGCTTGAACGCTTCCAAGGATGGGGCATCAACCACCTCTCTGGGTAACCTGCTCCAGTGTCTCACCACCCTCAGCGTAAAATATTTCCTCCTCATGTCTGACCTAACCCTACCCTCTTTCAGTTTAAAACCATTACCTCTTGCCCTCTCGCTACAGGCCCTGCTAAAAAGTCTGTCCCCACCTTTCTTAGAAGCCCGCTTTAAGTATTGAAAGGAATATGTCATTGGTTAGTTTGAGTCTGCTGCCTGATTGTGTGACATGGCACGGTGTCCTGGTCCTGAGGGCATCACGGTTGTGTATCTCGGTCCTGAGGGTGCTGTGGCTGTGTGCCCTGGTCCTGAGGAGGCCATGGCTCTATGTCCTGGTTTTGGGGTGTCATGGCAGTGTGTCCTCATCCTGAAGGTGCCATGGCTGTGTGTCCTCATCATGAGGATGCCATGCCATTGTGTCCTGGTCCTGAGGGTGTCATGGCCGTGTGTCCTGGTCCTGCAGATGCCATGGCACGGTGTCCAGGTCCTGAGGGTGCTATGGCAGTTTTTCCTGATCCTAAGGGTTCCGTGGCACCATGTCCTAGTCCTGAGGGTATCCATGCAGCATGTCCTGGACCTGAGGGTGTCATTGCAACCTGAGCTGCTCCTGAGGGTGCCATGGCAGCAGTCCTGGGGGTACCATGGCACCATGTCCTGGTCCTGAGGGTTTCATGACAGCATGTCCTGGTACTGGGGGTATCATGTCTGTGTGTCCTGGTCCTGAAGGTGTTACAGCACCATGTCCTGGTCCTGAAGGTGTCGTGACCACTTGTGCTGGTCCTGAGGGTGTCATGGCTTTGTATCCTGGACCTGAAGGTGCCATGGCAGTGTGTCCTGGTCCTGAGTGTGTCACAGCAGTATGACGTTGTCCTGGTGGTGTCACGGCAGTGTGTCCTGGTACTGACGGTGTCACCGCCATGTGTCTTTGTCCTAAGCATGCTGTGGTGTTGCGTTCTGGTCCTGAATATGTCATGGCCATGTGTCCTTGTCCTGAGGGTGTCACTGCAGCGTGTCCTGGTCCTGAGGATGTTGTGGCAGCATGTCCTGGTCCTTTTGTCCCATGGCAGTGTGCCTTGGTCCTGACAGTGCCATGGCAGCTTGTCCTCATCCTGAGGGTGACACAGCAGTGTGTCCTGTTCCAGATGATGTCACTTCTATATATCCTGGTTCTGTGGATGCTATGGCATTGTGTAGTGGTCCTCATGGTGTCATGGCAGCATGTCCATGTCCTGAGGGTTCCATGGCCACATGTCCTGGGCCTGAGGGTGCCATTGTAGCCCCGTCTCGCCCTGGGGCACCCTGCAGGCAGTGGCAGGGTGGCATGCCTGAGGTGCAGGAGGTGAAACTTGGCCTTTTTTGGCATAATCCGCATTTGTCCCCAGGTTATCACTGGGTCGTGGAGCCGTGACTCTGGGGGTATAGGCTGTGGTCCTGGAGATACCCTTTGCGCTGCGATGGTCTGCGGTGGGGAAGTAGGGTCAGGGCAGGGGGACGGGGATGGGGACTGGATGGAGCCGGCCACCCTGAGGTGGTGCAGGGGATCCTGCCGCGGGGTCTGGTGGTGGTGGCCAGTGGTGCCGTGGTGGGGTGCGGGCTGGGGGCGCGAGCGGGGCCATGCCCCCCTGCCAGCACCCATCGCAGCTCCTTTCCCTCTCCTTCTCGGCAGGTGGAAAGCAGTGACACCCCCAAAGACATCGCGGCCGTCCCCAAGTGCCCCCCGCCCTGCCCAGAGGCCAGCCCCGCCGAGCCGCTGCCCAACGGGGACGTGGAGGGGGACGGTGCCCAGTGGAAGGGCGCAGAGGAGGGCGGCACGAGCCCTAAGGGCGGGCGCCCCGAGGAGGACGAGACGGAGAGCCTGCCGGACGGCGAGACGGGCCGGGCGCTGGAGAACGGCCGCTGCACCCCCAAGGAGGGCCTGGACGCCCCGGCCGATGAGGGTGAGCTGGCCCCTTCCGACCCCCAGAAGAAACGCGGGAGGAGGAAACTCCTGGAGGCCGCAGAGAAAAGTAAGACCTTAGCGTTGAGGGCTCCCCGCTACGGGGCTGCGGCTCTGCCCGCAGTCCCACCGGCGCCCGCTGCGCCTCTCCGGGGACCCCCGGCCCCCACCGCCCTGCCCGGCACGCCATCCCCCGCGAGGGGTCTGGGCTGCGGCGGCTCCCAGGCTGGGGAACGCTGCCGGAGGAGGAGGAGGAAGGGCTGAGCCCCTCCGTGCCAGGCGGGATTTGGGGTGGGGGCAGCAGATCAGAGCGGGGGGCTGCCCTCGCACGCTCGTCCCATCGCGCCGCCCTTTCTGCCGGGCTCCTTCTGCCGGGCTCCGCTCCTGCCAGCAGGACCAGGGCAGGCAGGAGGGGAGGTCGGTCCTCGTCCTGCCAGCGCAGCCAGTGCAGGTGCCCGGTGGAGCAGGCATGCCCCTGCCTGCATGCGAGCCTGCCCCAGAGCGTGCCTGCCGCCGCCGGTGCTTGTGCCGCTTCGCATGGCAGCCCTGCATGTGCCGGGGGCAGAGCAGTAGGCGCGTGCATGGTGCGGTCCTGGGGCCACGCTGACGTGGTGCCGAGGAGGTGCCGGCTGTGGTGCCGGTGCTGCTCTGGGCATTGCGCAGAGCATGTGAGGTAGCGGGCTCAGCGCCGCGCTGAGGATCTGCACCAGGCAGCAGCACGTGCTGGGGACTGACCAGGCTGGAGAGCAGCTCGGCAGAGAAGGCCCTGGGGGGTCCCAGTGGACACCAAGCCGAGCACGAGGCCGCAGCGGGTCCTCATGCAATGAAGGCAAATGGCGTCCTGGGCTGCGTTAGGAGTGTTGCCTACTGGTTGAGGAGGCCACCCTGGGAGTGCTGGGTCCAGTGCTGGGCTCCCCAGTACAAGAGGGACATGGACAGCCTGGGAGAGGGTCCAGCGAGGGGCCACCACGACACTGAAGGACTGGAGCAACTCTGCTATGGGGAAAGGCTGAGGGGACTGGGACTGCTCAGCCTGGAGCAGAGCAGGCTCCGGGGGATTGAATCCATGCCTACAGATACCTGCAGGGAGGGTGCCGAGAGGACGGAGCCAGGCTCTTCCAGCGGTGCCCAGTGTCATGACCAGAGGCAACAGGCACAAACCGGACCCTGGGAGGGTCCCTCTGGCCCCCCGGGACACACTCCTCAGCGTGAGGGTGACACTGGCACAGGCTGCCCGGGGCGGGGCGGGGGGTCTCTGTCCCTGGAGACTCTGGTCGTGGTCCTGGGCAGCGGCTCCGGGTGGCCCGGCCGGGGCGGGGGCCTGGATGGGGGGACCCCAGCGGGGACCAGGCTCCTCGGGGCTGCGCAGTGCCTGTTGCTGGCTCCTGGCCCCGGCAGGGCTACCGCTCACCGGGGACAGGCTTTCCCCCACCTCCCCGGCACCTTCCCTGCCTGCGGCTGCTCGCAGGCAGGAGCAGCTCCGCTCTCTGCAGCCGGAGAGGGATGCCTGGCTCCGGCACGGGCCGTGGGGGAGCCCAGCGCTGGCCCCAGCTGCCCCCCAGGCACACACCAGCCTGTGGCCCCGCTGCCACCGTCCCTCTTGGCCAGGAGGTGCCGGGCGGTGGGATGGGGCAGCTTGGACCAGCCGTGATGGGGGCTGTGCTCTCCCCACAGCAGGGCACAGACAGCTGGCAGCAGAGGGGGCACGGAGCTGGGGTGTCACAGCACTGGCACCGTGGGGCATTGCAGAGCAGAAACGGGGTGACAACAAGTTGGGGGTCAGGCTCTGGCTCTCAGGGGCTTCTCGACCCAGATCAGCACAGAGATCTACTGCTGGCCATGCTGGCCCAGGGATGGAGACAAGCAAGGAAAGGCTGGGATGGAGCAGGGAGAGGCAAAGCTGGGTTGAAGCTGGGAGAGGCAGGGCTGGGATGGAGACGGATGGGGCAGGGCTGGGATGGAGATGGATGAGGCAGGGCTGGGGATGGAGACAAGCGATGCAGATGCTGCTGCAGTCACGAGGCACAGAGCAGGCAGCTGAGGGAGCGGAGAAGCCATAGCTGGCAGCGTGGTACAGACGGTCGGGAGAGCTTGCTGGGCTGGGCACGCCGTGGTCAGACGTGGGTCATGGTGCAGCCCCAGTGCCGGGCTGGCCGTGGCGGCCGAGGGGAGCTGGACCAGATGGGCTGAGCCAGGGTGGGTCAGCGCAGCACACCCTGACGGCGGGACCAGTGTGGAGTGGGGAGAATACAGCCCTGGGGGTGCCCTGCTACCGGCTCCCATGCGCGGCAGAGCTCTGCATTCAGAGGCCGGCAGCAGCAGGCACCGGCGCGAACATGAGCACAGTGCTGTGAGCACGGTGCGTGAACGTGGGTACCATGAATGTGGGTGCCGTGAGCAGGTCAGGCTTCACCTTCCGGCCTCAGGCTGGTGTTCAGCCCTTTCCCCTCGGCGTTACCGAGCCCATCCTCCTGCAGTGTGACCTGCCCGTGGGGCCCTTGTGCATGGTGCTCATCCTCCTGCTCTTCTCACCGCACGGGGAGAGCGGCAGCTGCCTGTATTCCTGCCAGGCAGGCGCTTTCTGATCATCCAGAGGCTCTTCCCTGCCCTCCCTTCTTCTCTGGCGCTTTCCTGCAAACACAGCCAGTGTCCGGCCCTGCTCCAAGGCTCCTCCACCGGCCTCGGGGCGAGTGCCCAGGTGACAGTGTCGAAGTGGTACCCGGTGGTACCCAGAGACTGTCCGGGGGAGCCGTGACAGCCTCCGGGAGCTCGCTCCCTTCCCTAGACGCCATTTCCAGCGCTTCAGCCATGTCTGCGCTGAGGTTAGCAGCGGCATTGTCACCTTCCCGCGACAGGCTTGGCTCCTGCCAGATCCTCCTCTGCTCCTTGGTCCTTCAGCTCCCGCTGCCTCGTGCCCAGCTGGCCAGAGGGCTCTCCCGGGCATCCTTCACCCCCTCATCCAGCACTCCTGCCTCCCTCGCTGCTTCCTCCTCCTCCCACGCTGGCTTTTCACCTCACGCTGCCCCTCTGACCCGGCATGGGGCCCACGACCTGCTCTTCCAGCGCTGCCCAAGCACGACTTACCAGCCACCCCATCAGCTCTGCACCCCTTCGCTGTCCGACCAAGTCCCGTCCCTGCCGAAATCCCCGGTGGGGGAAGGTCTCGGGCAGTCGGTAGCTGCATCCTGGCTTGTCGGTGCAGCGGGCCGGCAGAGAGCATGGGGCACGGCACTGCTGCAGGGTGCTGGGGCGGGCAGGAGCTGAGGCCGGGGTCTTTGCCGAGCCGCATCCGTGCCAGGCATGTGTGGGATAGCGGGGCCACTGCGGCCTGTCGCAGGAAGGCGCTGCGGCAGCCCTGGCACAGGTTACGGCCCGGCGCTGGGCTCTGCGCCCCCCAGCCGCGCAGCAAGCAGGGTGGCAGAGGGGTGGGGAGGCACCAGCTGCTTGTCCCCAGTTTGGTCGGTGCTCCCAGTTTGGCCAGTCCCAGTGCCTGGGTTGCTGGACCCAGTGACAGAGGGGACGAGCATCTCGGAAGAGGCCAGGTCCCCTCTCCTGTGCCTCAGTTTCCCCACCTGAGATCCCGGTGCCTGTGGGCAGGACCGGGAGGACAGGTTGCCCAGGCACCCCCAGGGCTTTCACACACTCCTGCCCTCACTACGGAGCCAGAAAGCTCGTGTCCCCCAGTGTCCCTCGCTGTCCGCCAGCACTCAGAGCAGGGCTCTCGGCCACTCTCCTGCTCGGGCCTCACTGCTTCTGGGGTGGGGGCTGGCTGCCATGGAGGGGTCTGGTCCCCACGGGCTGGCTGCGAGGGACTGTCTGGGTGTCACGTGGGGCTGCGTGGGCGTCCGGGGGGGCCGTGGCTGCAGCACAGCCCCAGGACCTGGGGGACGTTGCAGCAAAACAGGGCGCATGTTCAGCCGGCAAGGGGGCACGGGGGGTCCCAGCCGAGCCCCTCCCCTGCAGCCCAGGTCTGTGCCGGGCCGGCCAGGGCAAAGGGCGGAGGGATGCCGGCACCCAGGACGGAGGTCCCCTTCCCGGCACAGGCACCCACCGGCCCTGGCGGTGCCCGTGACGAGGCATGGGCGGGTGGGTGCCCCCGCATGTGCCCGCCGGCACACCCCACGCTCTGGCCCGGCTGCCCCCGCTTGGCCCCAGCCCCCAGCAGCTCAGGGTGCGCGGAGGTTTGCAGCCCCAGAAACGGTCGGTGTTATTTTTATCCACTTTCCTGGCAGCGGCTCGGCGCGTACCTGCAGCGTGCGAGATGTGCCGATAGCACAGGAAGCCAGCGGGGCTCCGCGCGCTTCCCCTGCCTGCTCCGGCCTCAGCGGGGGCTGCTCCCCCGGACCCCCCAGACCCCCCAGCCGGGGTGCGGGGAGGGGGCGCGGAAGCAGCCAGCTCACATCCCGGCAGCCGGCGTCCCCCGGGGAGCATGGCCCAGGCCTCGCACGGCGGCGATGGGTGCCCTTCCCCGGCCCAAAGCCGGCCCCCAGCCGGGCTGGGGGGTCCCAGGTGGGCTCCCTTCTCCCCTGCGGGGGCCCGGGTGCCCTGCCCCATAGCACCGAGCTGATCCCCCCAGCTGATGGCTCCTCTCTGTTCTGTGTGCAGGCAAGGAAGAGAAGGAAGAAAACAACTTCGACACCCTGAAAATGGAGGCAAGTATGTCCCGGGGCCAGGTCCCCGCTGGGGGCTGCACCGAGGCACCCGCAGGAGACGGGTACGGCCCTGCAGCCCACCGGCCAGCACGGTGCTCCCCGTGCCCGCGGGAACTGGCACCCTCGGGTCCCTCGGTGCCAGCAGCCATGGGGGAGCTGCAAGGGGGGGGGTCCCCAGCAGGACAGGGGTCGAAAAAAATAAGACCCTGCACCCCGACACAGCCGGGGTACCGGGCAGCACTTGCTTCTGTGCTGGGGACCAGACGGCACCGAGCCGTGGCCAGGCCGGTGAACCCCCCTCCATCCAGCCCACCTGCCCA
The DNA here is from genome assembly GCF_026419915.1 of Harpia harpyja. Taxonomy (NCBI): domain Eukaryota; kingdom Metazoa; phylum Chordata; class Aves; order Accipitriformes; family Accipitridae; genus Harpia; species Harpia harpyja. Next base: position 598,531 of record NC_068954.1, on the reverse strand, counting down.
CGGGACAGCGCTTGCCCGGACTGACCCCTCGCCTCCCCCAGGTGCCCAGGCAGAGCACGTCAGCCTGGGGCAGATCCGTGCCCAGGACGGTGCCGACAGCGCCCGCCGAGGTGCAGCCAGCCACGGCATGGTGCCCAGTCCTGGTGCGGATGTGGGCCAGAGCATGTATGCGTGTGCACGTGTGTGTGCACCCACGCGGGCAGCGTCCCCCGTGCCCGTCTCCCCCGGCCAGTCCCAGCATGCCCAAGCGGGGTGCTGACCTCCAGCCCCCCCGAGCAGCTCCGCTCTGTCCCCCGTCCTCCCCTCTGCCCCCAAGAGCCCTGCCTGTCCCGGGCCACGGCTCCCACCACGCTGCCGTTCCTGGTGCCCGCGGCAGCGCTGGAGCCGTGGCCTTCAGCCTCCTCTCTCTTCCTCCGGCGGCAGGGCTCCCGCGGGCGGCTGCGCGGCGGGCTGGGCTGGGAGTCGAGCCTGCGGCAGCGGCCCATGCAGCGGCACACCTTCCAGGCTGGGGACCCCTACTACATCAGCAAGAGGAAGCGGGACGAGTGGCTGGCCCGTTGGAAGAGGGAGGTAAGGAGCTGGACGCCGCTGGAGTGAGCAGGGAGGGGGGACACCGCGGCGTGGCGGTGATGCCAGGACAGGGTGGGCTGCGCGGTGCTGCCCGGTTCGAGCACCCCAAGCCCCACGGCGTCTAGCTGTCTCCAAGGGTCCCACAGCGAATTGCAGCATCACTAATGACAGCAGGCAGAGCTCCGGCAAAATGGCACGCGCAGAGCGCTCTGCCGGCCACCGGCAGTGCCAGGGTGACCGGCTGCATGAGGGGTGGTCAGCGCAGGGTGGGGGCGTAGGCGGGCAACCCCCCCCACGCAGGGCACCCTGGCTTGTGCCATGCCGTGCCGCGGGGCTGGCGGTGGAGCGGGCGCTCCCCATGGGACCGCTGCGGCAGTGCCGCTGCACTGCCTGCACCCGGTATTTGCGCCATGGCGGGCAGCTTCACTTCTCGTGCCTGTGCCCCCCGCCGGGGCCCACCATAAGCCGGGGACCACCATAAGCCGGGGGCCAGGGGCCCAGTGTGCGCGGCCACCAGCGCAGGGGGCCTGCCGGCGCGGGCAGCGTGGGGCCCTTCCGCGGCATGTGCCGAGGGATGCGCGGGGATGTGCCGTTCCTGTCGGTTTCCCGGGGAACCAGTGCGCGCCGTGACGCAGCCGAAATCGGCCAAGCCGAGGGCAGCGGCGGGAGGCTGGGGCGGCGGCGGGAGCCCCGGCCGCGGCGCAGGCGCAGGGCTGCGGGCAGGCCGCGGTGCCGACAGCCGCTCCGGGGGGTCCTGTGGGGCAGGGGCTCTGCGGGCGCCCCGGTGGTCCCGTTCCCACCGGCGTCCCCACCGCTCCCGCCTCGCCCTGTTCTCTGCGTCGTCCCCCCGATGCCGGCGAGTCTCCCTGGCAACAGGTCCCCTCGCGCCACCGCCGCCCCCCCCGGCACTATTTATAGCCCCGCGCTGCCGAGCGCCGCCATGCTGGCACCGCGCAGGGGCAGGGGGAGGCTGGCACGGCCGGAGCATCCCACGGGGCACGGCTGGCACGGCCAGGCCATCCCCGTAGGGCACAGGGCACGGCTGGCACGGCCAGGGTGGCTGTGCCAGTGGATTTCGTGGATCAGCTCCTCCCGGGGTGGTCGGCATGGGCACAGGGGGTCCCGCCGCCCCGGGAGGGGCTGGCAGCCAGGGATGGGGGGGGGGATCACGGGTGCACCCAGGGTCTGCGTGCGGCTGCTGCCCGGGGCAGAGGTTTAGCCAGGCACAGGGTGGGCTGGTGGAGCCGGCGGGTGTCCTGGGGGGTGTCCCGGCCGGGGTGGGCACCCCCAGGCGCAGGTGGGCTGCGTGCCTGGAGGGGGGTTTGCCAAACGCGTGGTCGTGGTCGTGGTTTGCTGCCCCTGCCCGGCGTGGGGGGCACCAGCGATGCAGGCGTTTGCCTGCAGCCACAGAGCGGCGCAGCCCCGGTGCAGCCGCGCTCTGGCCACCAGCAGCACTGCAGCTGCTGCCGGCAGTGCCACGGACGGACCCCTGCGCCATGGGCTCTGGCCGTGGGCTGGCGGTGGCTGCCCCGGCGGTGCCCGGCCTCGCAACCCCCCACCCCTGCCCGCGCTGCGTGCCGGCCCGTGCAGGCAGCTGCCGGCCATGCTGTGTCACGCCAAGCGTGCGGGGCAAACCACAGCTCGGCACAGCCAGGGAGGTTGGTTGCAACCGCTGAGTAACAATTTTCCAACACACGGTTCGCTCGCCAAAACAAATGCAGATTCAGGTCAGCCAGAATCGCTCGTCAGCCAAAAATAATTGGGAAAAAATGCTAAAAAAATCAAAATACTTCTTTTGAGGAGTCTCTCATTCTCAAACAATGCTGAATTTAGCCGCGTTTAATTCTTTTATTTTTCTAATAAGAATAAGTGTTTTCTTTTCATTACGGGGAGAAAGCCTGAAACGTTTTCAGGCTGGATCAGCCTTTTGCCCCCGATCTCGGCTGACAACCGCCTGCGAGCTGCACACCCAGCACCAATTGTCACTTGCTGGTGGTGTCAGCGATGAGGTCCCCGGGGACGGGACATGCCACCCACAGCCCATGTGGCTCCGTCGCAGTGGGGAGCCTTGACCTTGCCCCCTGCTCCGGTGAGCTTCCCGTGCCGGACACGGTGCTGGCCGTGCTCCCATACAGCACTGGCCGTGCCCCAAAGGGGTTTGCTCCTTTGGGGGTGCCGAGGACCCAGAGGGCTGGGGGACAGAACCCCTTCCCAGGAAGGGGCCCCCACAGCACGGTCCCCCATGCCCGGCAAACCTGCCTGGCGCCGGCGCCAGCCCTGCCTCGTCTCGCCAAACTGGAGCCCTTCGGCACCGGCTATTTCCTCTGCGGAGGTCCCCAAACCTGTAATCAGTCACCTCTGGGGTGTATTTTTAGCGAGTGTAGCGGGCTGGTGGCATCCCATCGGCCAGGCATGGCCGCTCCTCATCCCCGGACGGTGCCGGGGCTTCCCCCACCATGTGGCAAGCACAGACCCGTGCCCCCCACGGCAGGGACACCCACCACCCGTGCACCAGCACGCCAGTGCTGTTTGGGGGGGGCAGAGGCTGCCTGGCAACGTCCCAGCAGCTTGGCTGGGGTCACCAGCCCTGCTGCAGCGGGGACAGGGGCGGCCTGGCCCCCTCCAGCCTTCCCTCCTCTTCCTCACCCCCCACAGCCTCTGAGGGCCATCACTGCCGCTCGCCAGCCCCAGGGCTGCAGCCGGAGGAGTAACGTACAGGTCCGGGCGCTGGCCCTTGCCCGTCCCTGCTGGGACACCCTCAGCTGGGCCCTGGTGTGGGCTGTGCACCCCTAACCCTGTGCCAGCCGAGGGGCAGGGCTGGGGATGGGGCAGGGGCAGAGGATGGAGATGGGATGAAGATAGAGATGGGAATGGGATGGGGATGAGGCAAGGACAGTGGATGGGGATGGGGCAGGGACAGGAGATGGAAATGGAGATGAGGATGGAGATGGAGATGAGGACCAGGATGGGATGGGGCAGGGACCGTGGATGGAGATGGGGATGGGATGAAGATGAAGATGGAGATGAAGATGGGGATGGGGCAAGGAACAGGGAAAGAGGATGGAGATGAGGGTGGGGGTTGGGACGAGGATGGAGCAGGGGCAAGGACAGGGAATGGGGATGGAGATGGGGGTGGGGATGAGGATGGAGCAGGGGATGGAGGTGGAGTGGGGATGAGGATGGAGATGGGGCAGGGGATGGGGGTGGAGGTAGGGCAGGAACAGGAACGGGGCAGGGGCTGGGCAGAGCTGCCTGTGGCCCGAGGGCAGGAGAGCCGGCGGTTGGGTTGATTGTCTGGATGTGCCCATCCCCTGGAGATCCAGCTTATCTCTGCTTTAACGACCGGTGGATGGGAGATTTCCTGCCTCTCGCCTGACTCTTGCCTCTCCCCGAGGACAAAGCAGAAGCACCCCCCCCAGCGGGAATCTCCTCTGGCCGGGGGTGGTTTGTGTCCAGATCATTTTATTCCAGGTCCCCAAAGCAGCTTTGTTGCTCTGGCATGGCCGAGAGGTGCTGGAGGGGACGGGGTGCCCGTGGGCTGCGACACCCCGCTGTGATGCCGAGGGGCCGGTGCTGCTCACCTCCTGGTTTTTGGGGTCCCTTGGGGTCCCAAGGGGGCTGCCTTGGGCGAGGCGGTTTGGCCAAGGTACCGTCCCGTCGGCCCCGGCACCCCTTGGGCAGGATGGGGGGTTCGTGGGGCAGGAGGGCTCTGCCGCCATCCCCCCTACCAGCCCCACAGCCCTCCCACCTGTGGGGCAGCCCCATGCCTGGGGGTGACAGCCATCCACCCCTTTGTCTCTCTACTCTGCAACACAAAAGGGTCCCGGAGCTCAGGAACCACCGCTCTGCAGGACACCGCCTGCCCGGGGGACCCTCGGGGACCCCCCCCCGCCCCAGGGCTGGCAGGGAGGGCAGCGGGGGCAGCAGCGCCTGCCGGGGTGCTGGCAGGGTCCGTCCTGGGGTGCCGGACACCCCAAGCATGTCCCACCACAGCCCGGGGCTGCCACTGCGGCTCCCACCTGGGCTCCTTGCTCTGCTTGGCATCGGTGAAAAACTCCCCTAAAACACCCCACCGTGCCGGGAGGGCAACGCCGGCACCCCGCAGCTCGGTCCTGCGCCCTGGGTGCTGCAGAAGGGCTCGAGCCAGCACCCCGCAGCACCCTGCCCGAGCCCCCGAGCAGCTCGGTGCCCGGCCTCCCACCCGGGGGTCCCACGGGGCACTGACCCTGCCTGCCGCCAGCGGTGGGGAAGGAGAGGGGACATGGTGGAGCCCACGGGTGACAGGCTGCTGCCAGGGTGGCTGGTGCTGCCGCCTCGTCCTCGTCGCCGGCCTCGTGACACCAGCAAAGCCCCTGCGGCCGCAGCCGGCCGTGCCGCCTGCCTGGCCTTTGTCCTGCCCACCACTGGGGACATCTCTTGGGGCGTCTGGCTGCTGGGGGGGTGTCTGAGTGCTCAGGGCTGTGCCTTGGGGGGGTCCGGAGTCGGGGGAACCTGCTTTGGGGTGCGTCAGCTCTCGTGTGTTGGGACATGTGGCTCTTCAGGGGCGTGCGTGGCACATCCCACTGCTGGGGAATGTGCCGTGGGGCAGGCAGGCAGTAGGGGACGTGTTTTGGGGTGTCCAGCTCTCCACGCGGCTGCAGCTCCTCTGCGGGGCCAGGGGTGATGGGGACAGTACCTGCCCCCCCGAATGCCTCAGCAGCCGCTGGCAGGGGCAGCCTGTCCCGGTGAGCCCACCGTCCTGGTGTCGGTCTGCCGCGGCCCCAGGCTCGGGGTGCCGCTGGGGCTGCAGACTGGCCTGAACTGGGACAGCTGAGTCCAGACCAGGCCAGTACTAGTGTCAGTGTGTGTGGATGGGCTGGACTGGGTGACGTGGTGCCAGGCCACTGCTGTGTGGGTCTGGGTTGAACTGGGTGATGGGGTCCCAGACCAGTGCCATGTCGGTGTGTGCCAATGGGCTGAACTGGGTGATGGGGTCCCAGACCAGTGCCGTGTGTGTCTGGGCTGAACTGGACGATGTGGTCGCAGACCAGTGCCATGTGTCTGGCCTGAACTGGGTGATGTGGTCCCAGACCAGTGCCGCATCGGTGTGTGCCAGTGGGTGAACTGGTTGATGGGGTCCCAGACCAGTGCTGTGTGTGTCTGGGCTGAACTGGGTGATGGGGTCCCGGACCACTGCTGTGTGGGTCTGGTGCCGAACTGGGTGATATAGTCCCAGACCAGTGCCATGTCGGTGTGTGCCAATGGGTGAACTGGATGATGGGGTCCCAGAGCAGTGCCGTGTGGGTCTGGGCTGAACTGGGTGACAGGGTCCCAGACGAGCGCCATGCAGGTCTGGGCTGAACTGGGTGATGCAGTCCCAGACCAGTGCCATGTGTGTCTGGTGCTGAACAGGGTGATGTGGTCCCAGACCAGTGCCATGTGGGTCAGGGCTGAACTCGGTGGTGTGGTCCCAGACCAGTGCTGCGTCAGTGTGTGCCAGTGGATGAACTGATTGATGGAGTCCCAGACCAGTGCTGCGTCGGTGTGTACCAATGGGTGAACTGGGTGATGGGGTCCCAGAGCAGTGCCGTGTGTGTCTGGGCTGAACTGGGTGATGGGGTCCCAGACCAGTGCCGTGTGTGTCTGGGCTGAACTGGGTGATGGGGTCCCAGACCAGTGCCGCATCAGTGTGTGCCAATGGGTGAACTGGGCAATGGGGTCCCAGACCAGTGCTGTGTGTGTCTGGGCTGAACTGGGTGATGGGGTCCCAGATCAGTGCCATGTCAGTGTGTGCCAATGGGCGAACTGGGTGATGGGGTCCCAGACCAGTGCCACGTCGGTGTGTGCCAATGGGTGAACTGGTTGGTGGGGTCCCAGACCAGTGCCGTGCGTGTCTGGGCTGAACTGGGCGATGGGGTCCCAGACCAGTGCCGCGTCAGTGTGTGCCAATGGATGAACTGGGTGACGTGGTCCCAGACCAGTGCTGCAGTCGGTGTGTGCCAATGGGTGAACTGGGTGGTGGGGTCCCAGACCAGTGCCGTGCGTGTCTGGGCTGAACTGGGCGATGGGGTCCCAGAGCAGTGCTGCGTCAGTGTGTGCCAACGGATGAACTGGGTGACGTGGTCCCAGACCAGTGCTGCGTCGGTGTGTGCCAATGGGCGAACTGGGTGGTGGGGTCCCAGACCAGTGCGGTGTGTGTCTGGGCTGAACTGGGCGATGGGGTCCCAGACCAGCATCCGTACTGGGCTGAACTGGTGCAGCGGGGCCGGTGCCAGCCCGTAGCGGCCAGCCAGTCCCCAACTGGTCTGCCACTGGGGCGAACTGGGCCGGCGGGGGTAGGGTGTGGGGGGGCCGGCAGGCCCGGAGCCCCCCGGGCGGATTCCTGCCGTGCCGGGGCGAGGCCCCCCGGGGCGCCGCCGCCCCCCCCCCCCCCCCGTCCCGCCGCTCTGCAGCACAAAGGGGCCGGGGGGGCCGCGGCCCCCGGACAAAAGGCGGCGCGGAGCGGCCCCGCGGCGGGGAGGCCGCCCCAGCCCAGCCCGGACGGGATCGCTGCCGCCGGGCCGGTGAGTACCGAGCGGGCCCGGCCCGGGTGAGCGCGGAGCAACGCCCCCCGGCCCCGGCCCCGGCCCCGGCCCCGGCCCAGCCCGCTGCTGCCGCCCGACCCCGGGTCCGGGCCTGGGGAGCGGGGGAAGGTGCCGGGGTGGCCGGGGAGCCGAGCCCGGGACTGCACGGGACCGGACCGCGGGGAGACACCGGAGCCGAGCCGAGCGGGAGCGGGCCACGGTGAGAGAGCCGAGCGGGGCCGAGCCGAGCCGGACTGAGCCGAGCGGGGCCGAGCCGACTTGCCGAGCGGAGCCGAGCCGACCCGAGTGAGTCGCCGAGCGGAGCCGAGCCGGGCCGAGGCGCGGGCGGGGGGGGGGGGGGGGGGGGCCGAGCCGGGCTGTCCCCTCGGCGCCGCGCGGCCCCTCCCCGCCGCAGCCAACCAGCCGGGCCGGGAGGCACCATGTGACCCGGGGATCCCAGACAAAGAACCGCCGGCCCTGCCCCCGCGGCCCGGACCGGACCGGACCGGCTCGGCTCGGTTCGGCTCAGTCCGGCTCGGCTCGGCTCGGCTCGACCCGGCTCGGCTCGGCTCAGTCCGGCCCGGCTCGGCTCGGCTCAGTCCGGCCCGGCTTGGCTCGGCTCAGTTCGGCTCGGCTCGGCTCGGTCCGGCCCGCCGCGGCGCCCAGCCCGCATGGGTAGGTGGCCACCGCGGGGAGGACGGCCCGGCTCGGCTCGGCTCGGCTGAGCCCGGCGCTTCCCTGCACCGCTGGGCTTAGTGGCCCGGCCCGGCCCGGCCCGGCCAGCGCAGTTCAGCACGCTCGGCCCGGGGACAGCGGGTGCCCGGGCAGGGGAGGGCCGCGGGGCGGGGAGGGGGGGGGGTGGTCCGACGTGGGGGGTACCGGGCGACCCGGAGAAGGGTGACACGGGTCTGGGGGGTGCTGGGTGTCCCGGGATATCCCGGGTGCAGCGGGTGACCCGGTGCTGCGCCCCGGAACAGAGGTGGAGGGTGCTGGGGGGGGGGGTGTGCTCTCGGAATGGAGCTGCACCCCGGTGCAGGCGCTGGGGGGGGTCCGGGGGGGTCAGGAGGGACCGGGATCTCCAGGGCAGAGAGGAGCCGGGGGCGAGGGGACATGGACAAGCCCTGGGGGGCTGTGCCCTCAGGGAGGGGAAGGGGTCGAGGGGGGGGCCAGACAGGGGACCTGGCATGGCAGCAAGGCTGGGCAGGGGGGGCCAGGCCAGCCCCCAGGCCGGGATGGGGGTGGGACGGCACGCAGGGCTCCAGCACCGGTGCCATCGCTCCGCTGGCATCGCTGGGGGGGCGAGGGCCGTGTCCTGGGGGGACGTACCCCTGGGGGAGCCAGGCTGGGAGCAGGGACAGTCCCCCCCGGGGGGGGGGGGGCAGAGCAGGGGCAGCCCCTTGGCGGGGGGGCAGTTGCCACCTTTTTCCCCCAGAGCCACCCCCGGCAGCTTTGCCAACGCTCCCCAAGCTGTCCCCTCCTGACCGCAGAGGGAAACTGAGGCACGGGCACTAAGGGGAGCACCCCAAGCCTGCGGGGACGGGGCAGGGGAGTGGTGGCTGGGGGCAGCAGGGCCGTGCAGGTTGAGGGGTCCACGGCTGCCCAGAGAGGCTTTTGGGGGGCTGCCCTGGGGGGCTGCCAGGCTCATAGCAGGGTGTGGGTGGCACTGCCGAGCTCGCCCCCCACCCAGCCGGGCTGGCCCAAGGCACCCTGCCCACCCCTGCCTGCCCCTGCCCGCATGTCGGGGCACCGGGTGAGCAATGCCCCACAGCTCTGCCCTGACCGGTGTGTGTCCCTTCCGCAGGCGGAGAAGAAGGCAAAGGTGATCGCTGTCATGAACGTGGTGGAGGAGACGCCGCGGGCAGAGCCCCAGAAGGAGGAGGAGGCCAGCCCCCCCGCCTCGCAGCAGCCCACCGACCCTGCCTCGCCCAACGTGGCCACCACGCCTGAGCCAGTGGTGGCCGACGCCGTCGACAAGAACACCTCCAAGTCGGCCGACGACGAGCCCGAGTACGAGGTGAGGGCAGGGCCGGCTGGGTGTGGAGGGGTTTGCGGGGCTGCTGCCCCCCAGGGACGCGGGCACCCCTTCTCCACCGGCCTCTGACCTTCCTCCCGTCTCCTCGCGGCGCAGGATGGCCGGGGCTTCGGTATCGGCGAGCTGGTGTGGGGCAAGCTGCGCGGCTTCTCCTGGTGGCCCGGGCGCATCGTCTCCTGGTGGATGACGGGCCGGAGCCGGGCGGCCGAGGGCACCCGCTGGGTGATGTGGTTCGGGGACGGCAAGTTCTCGGTGGTAAGTGGCACCCATGAGGCGGGGGTCCGGCAGCCCCCTCTGTCCCCAGGCGTCCCCTCCCGGGCTCACGGCCGCATCCTGTCCCCCAGGTCTGCGTAGAGAAGCTCTTGCCGCTCAGCTCCTTCGCCAGCGCCTTCCACCAGGCCACCTACAACAAGCAGCCCATGTACCGCAAAGCCATCTACGAGGTGCTGCAGGTGAGCACCGGCGGCTGCAGGCCGGCACCGGCTGTGGGGGGGCACCGGCCCCAGCACCGGGAGGTTGGGGGGACATGGGTGCCCAAGCGGGTCCGTCCTGCCAGCCCCGGACAGGGTGTGTGGGAGCAGGCAGCTGCCCCTCTGCCCCACCAGGATCTGGCCCTGCCTCACCTCCTGCACCCAGCAGCATCCTGGGGGGCACAGGGTGTCTCTTAAAAGGGTGGGGGATCTAGGGGACTCTGTAAGTGACATCTTGGGGGTGTCTGGGAATCTCTTGTCCTAGCCAAGGGTGTCTGGAGGTCTGCTGGGGAAGCTATAGGGGAGTTTGGGGTCTCTGGGGAGTTGCTGAAGTCCTTGTGGGGTGATGCTGGGGAGGTCCTGGCTTTCTGGGGGTCTCTTGGCAGTGCTGGGAGGTGTTGGGGGTTTCTTGTGGCGCAATGTGGGGGAGTCTGACCATGTAGGTCCCTTTGGGGCTGGGGGCTGCCTGGCTGGGCAAAGTGGGCAGCGTCTGGAGCAGCTGGGGCAGGGGTCTGAAGATGGGGACCCCCTCAGCAGGGTGGGTGGGTGATGGCTGGGCCTGCGGCTCCCCTGGCAGGTGGCAAGCAGCAGAGCAGGGAAGATCTTCCCGGCATGCCCCGAAAACGACGAGACGGACACCTCCAAGGTGGTGGAGATCCAGAACAAGCAGATGATCGAGTGGGCCCTGGGCGGCTTCCAGCCCTCCGGCCCCAAGGGCCTGGAGCCCCCCGAAGGTGAGCGGGGGGAGGCTGAGTGGCCTTGGCGAGTGTCCCCCAGGACCCTCGGCCGTTGACTCCGGCGTCACCGGGGTGGTGTGGGCTTGGGCAGAGGAAGCGCCGTGGGGCGGGCAGGTCTCCCTGCGGGCGCGCAGGGCCGTCGGGACCCCGCTGACGGGACCCCATGCGCCCCTTGCAGAGGAGCGAAACCCCTACAAAGAAGTTTACACGGAGATGTGGGTAGAGCCAGAAGCAGCCGCCTACGCACCGCCCCCGCCCGCCAAAAAACCCAGGAAAAGCACAACAGAGAAGCCCAAGGTCAAGGAGATCATCGACGAACGCACCCGAGGTACCGCCCGGGGGGTCGGGGATGCCCCCGCGCCCACCCACCCACCCTCCACGGGTTTTTCTCAGCTGTGACCCTGCCAGGTCTTTGTCCCGGTGCCGGGAGGGCCGTGCTCACCCTGGGGGGGAGCTGTGGGGCAAAAGCTGCTCTGGGCCAGGTCCCGCTCTCCATCGGGGACCTTCCCTCCCGCAGGTCCCCTGCCTTCACCCCCTGCGGGGGCTGTGTGGAGGGGACCTGGCTGGGGCAGGGCCAGTGCCCTGACACCTCTCTCCCTCCCCAGAGCGGCTCGTTTACGAGGTCCGGCAGAAATGCAGAAACATCGAAGGTGAGCGTGGGGCAGTGCCCGGCTCCGGGGCTGGGACACATCCTGCTCCCCGGGGACAGGGACAGGGTGGAGGGTCCCTCCCCAGCCAGGCACCAATTCTGGCTGTAGAGCTGAGAGGCAGAGAGGGCTCGGAGGGGCAGGGAGGGCCAGAGGACAGGCTTGTCCCATCCCTCAGCCTGGCTGGCAGCAGGGACAGCAGCAGCCGTGACGGTGGACTGCTCCGGACGGTGGTGGGGACCCTTGGGACGCTGCACGGGGCTGGGGTCACCAGCACAGGAAGGGCTGAGCCTGGGCATGGAGTGAGGCAGGGCCAGCGGGGGGGGGGGGGGGGGCTGTGTGGGGCCAGGATGGGGACGGGGAGGCGGTGGGAGCCCTGCTACGCTGTCCCCAGGATTGGTCCCCGTCATACCGCAGTGGCTGTCCCGGTGGCACCAGCAGTTTGGGGTTGGGCTCTGCCGCTCCCTGGCTCAGGGGGGTGAAGCTGGTGTGACCCGGACACGGGGATGAGCGTTTGCTGGGGGTGGCAGCAAGACGTGGCTTGGGGTCAGGCTGCTCCCCGTGTGCTGGGCTTGCCCTGATCCGGGGTGCCAGGGGGTGGCAGAGACTGGGGCTTACGTCTCCCCTCCTGTCCCCAGACATCTGCATCTCCTGCGGGAGCCTCAACGTGACCTTGGAGCACCCTCTATTTATCGGAGGAATGTGCCAAAACTGCAAGGTACGGCGTGGCACAGGCAGCCCCAGCGCCAGGCAAGCGGGCACGGCCGGGTCCCCCCCAACGCCCTGTCCCGAAGGCCTACCTGCCAGGCCGCTCTGCCAGGAGCTGCCCCGGTGCCCTCGCAGCAGCATCCCGGCACGGGGCTCGGGCCGTGCCGCACCGCACTCACACCTTGGCTCTCCCCCAGAACTGCTTCTTGGAGTGCGCATACCAGTACGACGACGATGGCTACCAGTCCTACTGCACCATCTGCTGCGGTGGCCGCGAGGTGCTCATGTGCGGCAACAACAACTGCTGCAGGTCAGGGGCTGCCATCTCGGCACGGGGCTGGGGAGGTTTCGGTGATGCCATGGTCCTGGCGTGGGGCTGGGAGGTTTCAGTGATGCTGCAGTCCTGGCATGGGGCTAGAGAGGTTTTGGGAATGCCACGGTCCTGGCGTGGGGTTTTGGTGATGCCAGTCCTGGTGTGGGGCTGGGACGTTTTGGTGATGACAGTCTCAGTATGGGACTGGGAGGTTTTGGTGGTGCCACAGTCCCAGTGGGGCATTTTGGTGATGCCTCAGTCCTGGCATGAGGCTGGGCAGGTTTTGGTGATGCCCTGGTCCTGGTGTGGGGCTGGGGGATGTTGTGGCAATGTCCCAGTCCCAGCATGGGGCTGGGAAGTTTTGGTGATGCCATAGTCTCGGTATGGGACTGGGGAGGTTTTGGTGATTCTACAGTCTGATGTGGAGCAGGGGTGGTTTTGGTGGTGCCCCAGTCCTGGCATGGGAATTTGGGGATGCCAGTCCTGGTTTAGGGCTGGGGCGTTTTGGTGATGCCCCAGTCTCGGTACGGGGCTGGGGAGGTTTTGGTGGTGCCCCAGTCCTGGCAAGGGACTGGGAGGTTTTGGTGGCACCACAGTCCCAGCGTGGGGCTTTGGTGATGCCCCAGTCCTGACATGGGGCTGGGGAGGTTTTGGTGATGCCAGTCCTGGTGTAGGGCTGGGAGGTTTCAATGATACCACAAGTACCACCTGCGGGTCTTTGCATGGGGCTGGCGGAGGTTGGGGCAGCGCGCCAGGTCCCGGCGTGCCTCCCTGCCACTGGCCTTCGAGGGACGTGGCCGCAGCCTGGCCTTAGTCCCGCTGGGGCCGCGCAGCTGGCTGAGACAGCACGGCCGTGCCGGGGACGCCGTCCCCCCACCGCTGCCTGCACTCACCCCCCAGCATCCCATAGCGGGGATGCTGCCGGGGGGCACCGGACCCAGCCCCGCCACTGACACCGGCTCCCGGCTCTCCCAGGTGCTTCTGCGTGGAGTGCGTGGACCTGCTGGTGGGCCCGGGGGCGGCCCAGGCGGCCATCAAGGAGGACCCCTGGAACTGCTACATGTGCGGCCATAAGGGCGTCTACGGGCTGCTGCGGCGGCGGGAGGACTGGCCCTCGCGCCTCCAGATGTTCTTCGCCAACAACCACGACCAGGAGTTTGTGAGTGCCCCTGCAGAAGGACCCCCCGGCCCCAGACGGGCTCCCTGCCGCCTCCCGTGTTCCCCCTCCCCACCTGACCCCCACCTGTGGCTTTCAGGACCCGCCGAAGGTGTACCCGCCGGTGCCGGCCGAGAAGAGGAAGCCCATCCGGGTGCTCTCGCTCTTCGACGGCATCGCCACAGGTGGGTGGGGGTCCCCGGCCTGGCAGCCCCCACGGGGACCCTCCCTGGGGTGTGTTTGGGACCGGTGTGGGGGGTAGAAGAGAGTGGGTTGAGCAACCTGCCTGCACCCCACAACTGTCTGGCCTCGGAGTGGGGGGGTCCCGCACCCATCGGGGTGTCAGCGGTGGGTGGACAGACCTGTGCCGCCTGTGGGACCCCTGGCGGGGTATTCCCGTGGGCAGTCCGCACCGTCTCCTCTGCCCCGGGCCCTGGGGGGTCCACGCTGGTGGGGGACAGGGCAGAGGGATGGCACGGGGATGATGGTGCTGCCGGGGTGGGACGGGGAGGGGGGGGGGGGGCTGTTGTCGTCATGCTGCCCACCCCAGCCCCGCTGCCCGCAGGCCTGCTGGTGCTGAAGGACCTGGGCATCCAGGTGGACCGCTACATCGCCTCGGAGGTGTGCGAGGACTCCATCACCGTGGGCATGGTGAGGCACCAGGGCAAGATCATGTACGTCGGGGACGTCCGAAATGTCACCCAGAAACACGTACGTCCTGCCCACCGGTCCCCCCGCGGCTCCCCCCTCCCTGTGTCCCCCCAAAGCGCTCCTCTCTCCCCAAGACGGGACCGGTCCCTTGTCCTGCATCTCCCCACGTGCTGGTCTTCACCGGCACGGCTTCACCATCGTGCCGGGGAGCTCGGCCACCATCCACCCCCACTATGTGTCCAGGCGTCCCCCCCGGCAGGCACACCGTCCCCCAAGCAGGAGGCAGCGTCCTCCCCGGGCAGTGCCCGGCTCACCGGGGGCTCTCCCTCTTGCAGATACAGGAGTGGGGCCCCTTCGACCTGGTGATCGGGGGGAGCCCCTGCAATGACCTCTCCATCGTCAACCCGGCCAGGAAGGGGCTCTATGGTAGGTGTCTCCCTGCCGGGCTGGGGCTGACCCCCACCACCAGCCCCCCGCCACTGACACCGGCCCCTCTCTTCTCTCTTGCCCAGAGGGCACTGGGCGGCTTTTCTTCGAGTTTTACCGCCTGCTCCACGAAGCCCGGCCCAAGGAGGGCGACGACCGGCCCTTCTTCTGGCTCTTTGAGAACGTGGTGGCCATGGGGGTGAGCGACAAGAGGGACATCTCGCGCTTCCTGGAGGTGAGTGCCGGGGGGTCGCCACCCTCCGGAACCCGGCCCCGGGGACCCTGAGGGTCCTGCCCCCACGGCGGGCTGCCGAGCCCCGCTGACTTCTCACCTCTCGCCCTTCTCGCAGTCCAACCCCGTCATGATTGATGCCAAAGAAGTGTCTGCAGCACACAGGGCACGGTACTTCTGGGGGAACCTTCCCGGGATGAACAGGTTGGTGAGAGTACCCCGGAGCCACACCGCTGCGGCCAGCCTGCGGCGGCTGCCTGCCTGTCACCCTGCCCGCTGTGGGGCTGGGGCGGCCGGCAGCCCCTGGTCCGGCACCGGGAGGGAGGGTGCTGCCGGGGGCTGCGGAAAGGGCCAGTCCCCTGGGTCCTCCCCTGGCCTGGATGTGGCTCTGGGGGTCCCCTGACCCCAGTCAGTGCTGGGCGAGAGTGGGGGGCTCACAAAGTGGCACTGGGTGACAGCACACCCCTAAAGCCCAGAGCGGTGGCCCCCACAGAGGCCAGTCCTGCCCTTGCTCCCTTGTGCTGGTGGGGTGGCATGGAGCTGCCCTCCATGTCCCTCCTGGACGATGGTCACGGTGGCACACAGCGGGTGGCCACGGGCAGGCTCCCACAGGGATCGGCTGCTTCTCACCATTGCCTGCCACAGCCCCCCCAAAACAGCCTTGGCCCCCCCACAAACCCCAGGTGGAGAGCTGCCTTGTGCCCACGCAGGTGCTGGCATGGGGACATGGGGATGTGGTGCCCACCCTGTCTCTCTTCCCCAGGCCACTCGCGTCCACAGTCAACGATAAGCTGGAGCTGCAGGAGTGCCTGGAGCACGGCAGGATAGCAAAGGTCAGCCCCGGCACGCGGAATGCAGCCGGTGGGAGCGGGGACGGTGTGGCCGAGGGGGCGGTGGGGTCCGGCGGTCGTCCCTGGTGGTCCCACACCTTTTGGGGAGGGGTCCCATCAGGGTGGAGGAGGGATGTGGCGGCAGCACCGGTACCCCGGGATGGGAGTCACCCTGCCTGTGACCACCCTGCCTGCCCAGCCAGCACGCCGGGGGGGCTCCATCCCGCCCCCCCCCGGCATGACGAGACTGTGCCTCTTGCAGTTCAGCAAAGTGCGAACTATCACCACTCGCTCCAACTCCATCAAGCAGGGCAAGGACCAGCATTTCCCCGTCTTCATGAACGAGAAGGAGGACATCCTGTGGTGCACGGAGATGGAGAGGTACCACGGCCGGCCGAGGGCTCGCCGCGGGGCTGCGCGGGCGCCAGGGGTGGGCTGGTAGCGCCGCGTCCCTCGGGGCCAGCACCCCTCTGACCCCGCTCCCCGTCCCCTCCCCGTGTCCCCACAGGGTCTTCGGCTTCCCAGTGCATTACACAGACGTGTCCAACATGAGCCGCCTGGCCCGGCAGAGACTGCTCGGCAGATCCTGGAGCGTGCCGGTGATCCGCCATCTCTTTGCTCCCCTGAAGGAATACTTTGCCTGCGTTTAAGAGAGACAGACAGGAACTGGTGACACGGAGCGAGTCAGAAACAAAACCATCCACGCCAAGAGAAGTGAAAACACGGAATGAGAGAAGAGTCAGCACCCAGAAAAGAGACGGGATTTCGCAGCCCGACGGGAACCCAGCACACGTCTCCCCGAGCGAAAGGGTTCGGTGTCCTCTCCTGAATTTCCAATGTTCAGCTTTTAGCCTATTTAAAAAAAAAAACCACAAAAAAAACCAACGAAAACGACAAAAAAAACAAAAACGAAACGAAAAAAAAAACAAACAAAAAACCAAAACCATTTTTTTTTTGGGTAACCTTTTAATTTTCCGCTCTTTTCTGGCTGGGTTTTTCTGTTGGTTTGGTTTCTGCTTCTCGGAGCAGCGGGCGAGACGAGACGCCGTCGCCAGCTCTGCTCTCGGAGGAGGGGAAACGGCAGCGGGAAACCCCAGCCGGGAGAGGCGGAGGCGAAGGAGACCCGCTCCGTCTGCGCCGAGCGTGCGCCGAGCTCGTGGCCCCGGCCGCCGGCCCGGCGAGCTTGGAGGGAGCGCGAAGCGGCAGGGAGGCGCTCGGCCGGCTCCGCAACGCCCAGCGACTGAGCCTCACTCTTTTCCACCAGCACCGTTCACTGGTGATATGGAGCCAACCCAACTGGCAGGGAAGCCGAGAACACACACACCACAACACACACCTTTTCTACAGTATTTTGGGTGCCTACCACACGGGAAACCTTGAAGAAAGCAAATTCTAGAAGCCGCTGTTACCTCTTGTTTACAGTTTATATATATATGATAGATATGAGATATAGATATATATATATATAAAAGGTACTGTTACTACTGTACAACCTGACTTCATAATGGTGCTTTTAAACAGCGGGGTGAGTCGAGACATCAGCTTCCATGTTGCCTTACGTGCCGGGCCTTTCCGAGCGAGCGGCGCGGGAGGGGGCCGGGGCGGCGGCCGGGCGGGAAGCGTCTCCATCCCGAGTCATGCAATAACCTTTTTCTGTCCTAAAAGGAAGCGCCTCCCTCGGCGACGGTGGTGGCCGCCCTGCCCTGCCCGGCCCTGCCCGCGCTGCCCGCCCTGCCTGCGACGCGCACAAACGTACTGGTGCTCTTCTGCGTACGTGGCGTCCCCGGCCGGGCCGGTGCTGGTTGTCCCCCCTCCCCGACCCGGCGGCAGCGGCGGGGTGTTCCTGCCTGCTCCTGCCCGCAGGTGCTGCCTGCCGGGCCGGCACGGGGCACGGGTGCTGTGAATCGGGCTCTTGCCGAAAGCTGTGGCGGTGTCGCGCCGGCAGAGACGCGGGCAGGGCGGGAGGCAGGCAGGGAGCGAGCGTGGGACGGAGCGGTGCCGGAGCGTGGCTGGGGCGCTTCCGGCGCGGGACGGGGACGGCTGCGGGTCCCCGGACCCTGGTGCTAACATCCGCGGGGCCGGGCTGGTCGGGCAGGAGGGCGATGCCCCGGTGAGCCGGGATGGGACCTCGGTGCTGCCCGCGGCGGCGCCTTGTGCACCGGGCAGCTCGGGGCATCGCTCCTCTGTCCGAGCGTGGGTTTGGAGCAACTGTGTCCCGTTGGTGCCCCGTGCCGGGGGTGGCCCCGTGCCCCCTTTCCGGGGTGATGGGTGCCCGAGAGGTGCACGGTGGGCATGGGGATGCCGCAGGAGCAGTGGTGTCGGTGTCGAGGGCAGGCAGCCCCGGCCGCAGGGGGCCGGGTGCCGCAACGGCGTTGGCGGTGCAGAGGGGAGCCGTGGTGCGTGCAGGCAGTGTGCAGGCAGGACGCGGGCAGGTGCTGGCATTGCTGTGGATGGTGCTACTTGTCTGGCAGCTGTGGGTGCCGCAGGAGGTCGGTGGGTCCGGCTCGGTGCGGGGGCATTGCCCCACATCCCCGGTGCCCACTGGGGTGGCCGGATCCTGTGCCTGGTGCTGGAGCGGAGGGGCTCTGGCGGGGGCAGGGACTGGTGCTACGGCGCGGGGGAGGCTCTCGAGGGTCTCCGGCCCGTTGCCGTCTCTTCTCTAACTGTGAAAGGTGCTGGGGGTCCGCGTGCAGGCAGGGGCCGCCGGCCGCTCGGTGCGGGGTGCTGGCTAATTGGCAGCGAGCCACGCCGGTGGCCCCGGGGTGCTGAGAGGTGCTGAGAGGTGCTGGGACCGACAGTGGCGGGGGCAGGCGGGGGGTGGCCCCGGGGCCCCCCCCACCTCCCCACCGCGCCTGGTGCTACCGGGGTTTCGGAGGCCCCTCTTGTCGGTGTGGACGGCGCGGGGAGCTGAGCGGGCGCAGGGCGGCCGCCGTGGGGGGCACCGCGGGGCCCAGCTTTGCCAGGTGGTAAAGGAGGCGAGGCGGGACGCGGCCCCCCGGCCCCGGTGCTGAGCCGTGGCTGTGGGCTCCGGCTTGGTCCCGGGGCCGGATCCCGCGCTGCCCTGCAGCGCCGGGGCGAGTCTGGCACAGGACTGCTGCACCGCGCGCGAGTCCCGCCTGCTGTGGCAGCACCGGGCACGGGCCTTGCACGGCCCTGCAGCGCTGTTTGCAGGTCCTGTGTGGCCCGCAGCACTGGGTGCAAGTGCTACGTGGCCCTGGAGCGCTGGGTGCAGGTCCTGCACGGCCCCGCAGCATCACACGCGAGTCTTGCATGGCCCTGCAGCACCGCTCGCAGGTCCTGCACGGCTCTGCAGCACCAGCTGTGGGTCCTGCACTGCCCTGCAGCGCTGTCTGCAGGTCCTGCATGGCCCACAGCACCGGGTGCAAGTGCTTCATGGCCCTGCAGCGCTGTTTGCAGGTCCTGCGTGGCACTGCAGCACTGGGCGCGAGTCTTGTGTGGCCCTGCAGCGCTGGGTGCTGGTCTTGCATGGCCCCGCAGTGCTGGGTGCTAGTGCTGCACAGTCCTGCAGCACTGTTTCCAAGTCCTGCATGGCCTTGCAGCGCCGGGTGCAAGCGCTACACGGCCCTGCAGCACCAGGTGCAAATCCTGCACAGCTGTGCAGCACCCTTGGTGAGCCTTGTAGGGCCCTGCAGCACCGTTTGCGGGTCCTGCACGGCCCTGCAGCGCCGGCTGGGAGCCTGGCGCGGCCCTGCAGCAGGGTTTGGGGGGTCTCGGCGGGCCCCGCCACACCGCACCGGCCTGGCGCAGCGCCGCAGCGCTTCCCTGGGACCCTCTCAGCCCCGCGGCACCTTTCACGGGCCGGGTCCCAGCCGGCTCTGCAGCACGGTGTGCCGGCCTGGTGCGGCGTTGGCGCGTCCCAGGCGGTTCCTGCACCTGCCCCGGGCGCCCGCAGCTGGGACGCCCAGGCCGGTGCCGGAGCCGGTGCCAGAGCCGGTGACGGAGCCGGTGCCGGCGGGAAGCAGGTTCCCGTCGCGGCACAACTGGAAAGGCACCAGGGCGGCGCCGGGCTCGGCTCGGTGGTGCCGGGGGCACGTCGGCAGCTCCGCGGCAGCCGCCGGCGGTGGTGGGGACCGTGGGGACGCCTGGGGAAAGAGTTCAGTTTTTAACGTACCCGACTCACATCTTTTTTTAAAACAAACAGACAAATTTTGTTGCACAGCCCTAGATGAAACAGTAAAAACAAAAAAAAAAAGCCTAAATTCCTTAAGATCCGCCGAGGGAGTAGGTGACAAACACGGTGCTAAAACATTTTATTAAAAATATATATTGTTAAATTAAGTCTGCTGTCTGGACAATGACTGTTTGTTTTGTTTTCTTGTAGTGGAGTTTCAAAGAGCACTATTATTTTACTCTTATATATTATTATTAAAAAAAAAAAACAAAAAACAAAAAGGCATTTTAACTTTGTACTTGAAAACTAAACGAGAGATTTCATGTGTTTTAGCCTAGACATTGAAGTAGCTGACGCTTAACTATTTGTGGGGAATCATGTACTCATACCGAGGAATAAACGCGTAGAGTTCGGTACCCTCCTCTCCTATGATTTGGCTCAGCCCGCGCCCGACCGCCACATTCCCGGCAGTGCCAGCGGCGCTGCCGCGGCCGCCCCGGCCCAGCGTCCCCAGCTGCTCTTCCCCCCCCCACCCCGTTTTATTTTCTACTTTTCTCTTTCTCGGTTCGTTCCTTTTGTTTTTTGTTGGTTTGTTTTTTTAGGGTCGCTTCTCTATTTATTGCCGCTGAATACTGTGCATTTCACCGTATGGTTCTGGCCCGCGGGGCTTGCCCGGCACTCTGTTGTATCTGTGTAAGTATTGCTCGTGACATAGCTGTTCTGAACTAATTAAAGGTCAATGCGTGCAGCAGATGTAGAAAGTCTGTCCGTTCCGCTTCCATCCCATCCTCCTTTTTTTTTTTTTCTTTGGTGCCCAGAAGAGTATAATACAGACGAGCTCCTTTCTAATGTACTTGTGCTGGAGAACACTTGAATAAATGTACTGTTTTTGTGCAAAAAAAAAAAAGAAAAAAAGAGGAAAAAAAAAAAGAGAAAAAAAAAACAACCCTCCCTGCGGTCCTGTGGTCTATGTCCTCTTGGCATCCCGGGGGGGGGGGGGGTCCTGGTGGGCAGAGGGGTCCTGGTGGGGGGTGTGGAGGGGTCCTAGCACAGGTGGTTGGGTCCCAACGGGTGGTGGGGTCCAGGCAACGGTGGGGTCCCGGTGGGCAGCGGCGTCCCAGCGGATGATGGGGTCCCAGTGGGGTTCCAGCAGTTGGTGTGGTCCCAGCGATGACGGGGTCCCAATGGGTGGTGGGATCCCAGCACGGGTGGTGGGGTCCAGGTGATGGTGGGGTCCTGGTGGGCACTCAGTGGGGTCCCAGTGGGTGGTGGGGTCTTAGCAGGCAGTGGGGTCCCAGTGATGGTGGGGTCCCAGCGGGCAGTAGGGTCCCAGTCCCAGGTGCAGGGGGCCATGAGCTGAGGCACGGGGGGCTTTGCTCATGCAGCACTGGGGTGTGGGGGTGCAGACCCCCAGGAGAGTGGGACCCCCCATTTCTGCCCCATGAGCTGTGGGTGAGGAAACTGCCCTGAGCAGCTTCTGCCTCAGTTTCCCCTCCAGCCGGGCAGCGCCAGGTGGGTAGTGAGACTCCTGGGGACCCCCCCCAGTCCCTATGCCAGACTCTGAGGTGGTGGGGTCTTGAGCATGGCCGTGGGGACCCCTCATGGGACAGAGCCCAGGAGAGGGGCTGGCGGGGGTGAGGGACCCCTGGGCCAGGGACAGCGCCCACCCCCCCCGCAGCCGGGGGCTGCCCAGGGAACGGGCTGGGGCTGGGAACGGCAGAGATGGGTGACAAGCGCCTGGAGACGGGGCTGGAGGAGGAAAACTGCCAAAAATGGAGGACAACCAGGCAGGGGCTCTCCTGAGACACCCTGACCCCCCCCGGGGGTGGCACCCAAGGGTGCCCAGGGGCTGCCGAGGTCCTTGTGAGCCCCTCTTGGTCATCTCTGGAAGGTGACGGGGACAGGGGGACATCCCTGAGGGGTGGGGAAAGGCAAATGTCGCATCCCTGAACGGCCGGTGCTGAGCATGTGTGGCCGCGCTGGGACGTGGGGTCTGGCGAGTGGCGGGTGCGGTGGACGGCTCGGGGAGCCGTGCTCTGCCGGGGGCTGGTGGTGAGCGGGTGCCGCCGGGCACCGCAGCGGGGTCCCCGGGCTGTTGGGGCGGCCAGGCAGCACTCGCTGGGGTTTGCGGGTGACACACCTGCAGTCAGGACGGGGAGGGGGGGCTGGCATCCCCAGGGACCTGGGCAGGCAGTGGGGTGGGCCCATGGGACCCTCATGAGGTTCAACAAGGCCAAATGCAAGGTCCTGCACCTGGGTCGGGGCATCCCCCAGTTATCAACACAGGCTGGGGGATGAAGGGATTGAGAGCAGCCCTGCAGAGAAGGACTTGCAGGTGCTGGTGGGTGAAAAGCTGGACGTGACCCGGCAATGTGCGCTGGCAGCCCAGAAAGCCAACCGTGTCCTGGGCCGCATCAAAAGCAGCGTGGCCAGCAGGTCGAGGGAGGGGATTCTGCCCCTCTGCTCCCATCGGGTGAGACCCCACCTGGAGTCCTGCGTCCAGCGCTGGGGTCCTCAGCACAGGACAGACATGGACCTGTTGGAGCGGGTCCAGGGGAGGGACACAAAGATGATCCGAGGGCTGGAACACCTCTGCTATGAGGACAGGCTGAGAGAGTTGGGATTGTTCAGCCTGGAGAAGAGAAGGCTCCGGGGACACCATACAGCAGCCTGCCAGTACTTAAAGGGGGCTTAGAAGAAAGATGGGGACAGACTTTTTAGTAGGTCCCATAGCGACAGGACAAGGAGTGATGGTTTTAAACTGAAAGAGGGCAGATTCAGACTAGATATAAGGAAGAGATTTTTTTATGCTGAGGATGGTGAGACACTGGCCCAGGTTGCCCAGAGAGGTGGTCGATGCTCCTTCCCTAGAAACATTCAAGGTCAGGCTGGACGGGGCTTTGAGCAACCTGATCTGGTTGAAGATGTCCCTGCTCATGGCAGGAGGTTGGACTAGATGACCTTTGAGGGTCCTTTCCAACCCAAATCTGTGACTCTGTGATGGCCAAATCTGCGGGGGACCAGTCAATACACTCGAGGGCAGAGCTGCCACCAGCAGGACCGAGCCAGGCTGGAGGAAGGGGCCAGCGGGGACCCTACACAAAGGCAAATTCCTGCCCCTGGGAAGGAAGAGCCCCCAGCAGCGATACAGGCTGGGGGCAGCTCTGCTGGAGGGGACACGGGGGTCCGGGCAGACACAAGCCAAACGTGTGCCCCGGCACCACAGGCCAACAGCATCCTGAGCTGTAGGACCACAGCCAGCAGATCAAGGGAAGCGATCATCCTTCTTTATTCAGCGCTCGTTAGAGCACGCCGTGATTCTGTGTCCTGTCCCAGGGCCTCTAATACAAGGAAGACATCAAAAACCAGGAGCGAGCTCAGCTGAGGAACACCAAGCTGCTCAGGGGACTGCAGCGCTTGTCCTGTGAGGAGAGGCTGAGGGACCCGGGGCTTGTTCGGGCCAGGAAAGGGACCTGGTGGAGCCAGGCAGACCCCGAGGACCGGGAGGCATGGCCGGGATGGGATGGGGACAGGGGATGGAGATGAGGACCCACCCCATGTGCTAGCCCCGGCACCGAGGGCCGCATCCTGCATGCAGGGTGCCCCGTGCCGCCGGTCCCTCAGGCTGCGTACGGGGGAGCGGTGGGGGGGACACAGCACCATCATGTCCTCCTGTGTCCTGTCCCCACAGGCTCGGAGCCTGGGGCTGCTGGGATGGGCTGTGCTGGGGGGTTCTGGGAGGGTCTGGGAGATACTGGGCTGTGCTGGGGGCTGATGGGCATTACTGGGTGCTGCTGTGCTTTGCTGGGTGCTGCTGGGCTGTACTGGGCGTTGCTGGGTGCTGCTGGGGTGCACTGGGCACTACTGGATGTTACCAGCCACCACTGGCTGTTACCGGGCTGTGCTGGCCACTACTGGGTGTTACTGGGCGCTGCTGGGGTGCACTGGGCACTACTGGACGTTACGGCCACCACTGGCTGTTACCGGGCTGTGCTGGCCACTACTGGGTGTTACTGGGTGCTGCTGGGAGGGGCTTATGGGGACGTCATGGGTGGTCAGGGGGGAGCGATGCGATGCTTCGGGGGTGTCAGGGGGCGCCACGGGAGGGCCATGGGGTGCCGGGGGGGGCTGCCATGGGGGGGTTGCCCGGGGGGGGGGGGTGTCGGGAGGGGCTGTGGTGGGGGCCTACAGGTGTCCCACGGGGAGATGCCGGGGGGGTCGGGGGGCCACGGGGAGGTGCCATCGAGTGCCACGGGGGGGTCCGGGGGGGGCCCGGGGTTACTCGGGGCCGCCCCCGCGCGCCTTTGTGCCGGCTCCCGTCACCACGGCAACCGCGCGGGCAGGTGGCCGCCGCTGGGCGGGGTCCCGGGCGCCGGCCCCGCCCCCTCCGCCTGTCCGTCAGGCCGCGCGCAGCCCACCCTGCTGGGGGGGCCCGACCCCGCCCACGGCGGGGAAGACGGGCGGCGATTGGCCGCGGCTGCGGGTAGGCCCCGCCCCCGCCGCGCAGGTTTGGGTGAGAGGCGATCGCGGACGGGGGAGCGCGGCGGGCGCAGCCGGAGCCGGAGCCGGAGCGGGAGCGGGAGCGGGAGCGGGAGGTACCGGCGGGGCCGGGTGGGACGGGCCGGGATGTTCCCGCACGGGCGGGAGCTGGCTTGTCGCGGCCTGTATCGCGGCGGGTGGGAAAATCGCGACAGGTGCGCGTATCGCGACAGGCGGGGGTGTCTCGACAGGCGAGGAGGGGGAGTCCCCCGCCACCCCCCGCACGGGGCCCCTGGCGGGGGTACCGCCGGGCAGAAAGGTGGTGTGTGGCCCCCGCCCACGTACGGCGAGTCGCCTGTCGCGACAGGGCGATGGTGTCGCGACAGCGCGAGGGGCTCGCCTCGGCGGGGTGTGGCGACGGGGCCGCCCCGCCCGAGCGGGCCCGGCTCCCTCGTCGGCGCCGTGTCGCGACCGGCTGCGGAGCGGCAGGTGCGCCGGGCGCGGAGGAGCGGGGGCCCCGGGGCGGCCGGGGCGCGGGGGGCGGGCGGGGAGGCGGCGGGGGCGGGCGGGGGTCCCGCCGGGCCCGGCCCATTGTTCCGCGGGGGCTCCCGGGCGGCCCCGCCCCGGCTCGGAGCATCCTTTGTGCTGGGCGGCACCGGGCTTTGTCTGCGGGGCCGCCCCGGGGCTGGCGGGGCCGGCACCGGCACCGGGACCCAGCCGCCCCCCCGGGAGCCGGTCCCCGGGGCCCCGCCGCAGCTGCACCGCGGCCGCCCCTCGCCCCGGGGCCGCCCCCGCCCCTTGCCCCGGGGGCCCGGCCCCGCACCGGGGCTGCGCCCTGCCCGGCACCCCGCACCGGGGGCGGGCAGCCGCGGCTCTCGCTCTGCCCGGGGACCCCCCAGCAGCTCCCGTCTCTGTCCGGGGACAACCCCCCCCCCGCAGCCCCGGGACCCCCCTTACCCCCACCGGGGGCTGGCAGGACCCCTGGGTTCGGGGCCTGCCGCAGTGACGAGCGCGTCGCGCCCACCCGGCACACCCCGGGTGGGATGGGGACCCCCATAACGGGGCTGGGGGACCACGCCGGCCACCCGGCACCCCTCTGCCGTGGCAGCGCGCCCCGCGCTCGCTCGGGTGTGGCCGTGCCACGGTGTGCGGCACGCCGTGGCACGTGCCGTGGAGCGTGCCCTGCCAAGGTGCCCGCGGGGACCAGGACCGGCTGCTCGCCTGCCCACAGCATCCCGGCCTTGGCGGCACGGGCAGCCGGCTCTGCCGGAGCGGCTGTGGCCCTTTGCCCGTGGATCGTGGTGCCCCGGTCACCGTGGGGCAGCCCAGGTCTCCCCGTCCTTCCTGGGGTGGTGGCTCGGTCACCCCAGCACTGGAGCTCATCCTGGCCGGGGGGGCTGTCGGTGGGACCCCGGCAGCGGGGCACGGCAGCCTGGGCCCCTCATGCAGCACCGGAGCAGGATGCCGGTGCCCGGCCTGGCTGTGTCCAAAAGGGAGCCGGGGAAGGGGCAAGGTGGGGGGGACACAGCAGTCATGACGCCCTAAGAGGCATCTCCCGGGTGGGGGGCTATGCCCACCCAGCTGCCACCGCCGGCCAGGGACAGACGGTGGTCGCGGTTTGGTGTCACCAGCAGGGCTGATCCTGCCCAGGAGGGGATGGTCACCAAGCACGACCCCTGACAAAGGAGGGTCCCAGCCAGGGCCGAGGCCGGGTAGCCCCAGCTGGGAGGGTGGGTGCCGGGCAGGTTGGGTGCTGGGGGGCTCGCCGGCGCAGACAAAAGCGGGGGGCGGCGGAGGGGCCGCGGCAGGCCGCGGGAGCAGCCCCTGGCCTCGCCTCGCCGCACAATGCGGCTCTGTGTGCGGCCATGCCGCAGCCCCCACCGTCCCGGCACAAAGGCCGGGGCCCAGCAGCCGCCCTGGCCCCAACAGGTGCCCCCCCCGGCAGCCCCCGCCAGGGCAGGGGTCCCTTTGTCCTGCCGGGGTCACAGCTGTCCCCGCGCCCCCGCCCTGCCAGCCCCCGCGGCTCAGGGCTGGCAGAGCAGCCGGCGGGCGCTGGGGGGGCCGCGAGCCCCCCGAGATGGCCGCGCTGCTTTGTATGCCGGGAAGCGCCGCCGCGGCCCCCCGCCTCTCGGGGCTCGGCCAGGCTGCCGGCAGCGCCCAAGGACAGCCGAGCCGAGGGCCTGCGGCACAGGGGTGCCGGCTGCGGTGGCGGGGCTGGGCGGGGGGGTGTCCCCGAGGATGGTCGCGGCCCCCCCCAGCGCTGACGCTGCGTTTCTGCCCTGCCCAGGGAACCTGTTGTCTCGCAGAAACCTCCTGCCCGCCACGCCAGTGAGCAGCCACCACCGCTGCTGCCTGATGCCGGCTGTGCCACCGCGCTGCAGCAGCTCGCTGGGGCGCGGGCAAGAGCGCGGGTGTTCCCAAGGCAGGCTGTGCCGCGCTGGCGCTGCAGCACGGACTGGGGGACAGAGGGGCAGAGCCCCTGGGGATGCTCGGTGCAAGCTGGGGGGGACTGGGTGCAAGCTGGGGGGGACTGGGAGTGAGCTGGGGGGGACTGGTGTGCCAGGCAGTCCGCGGTGGGCAGCCTGGGCTGGGCACGGGAACCGGCGTGCCAGCTGGAGCAGTGGCTAGTGGTGCAGGAGGCGGGGGGTGGCAGGGGTCTGCCGGGGGGGGCGTGCAGGGGGAGACCGGCTGGGTCCCCAAGGAGGGGGGCAGGAGATGGGCCTGGCGCAGCAGGGTGGGGGGAGCACAGCGGCGGTGGCGTGGGCGGCTCCGTGGTGGCCGAGGCCACGGGCAGCGTCTGGAGCTGCCAGCCCTCGTCTGTGCATCGTGTCCAGCCCACACCAGGCTCACCCTCGCCTGTGTCCCTGAGTGATGCTCTGTCCCCACGGCCAGCAACTCACCCCCTGTGCGTCTGCCGCTGCCCACCACGCTCACCCCCTTCCAGCCCACCCATGGCAGCCACCCTCTCCCCAGTCTTGCTTGTGGGGCCAGAGAGCCCACCCGCTCCCCTATGCCAGACCTCACGGATCCGGCTGGCAGCGGGGCAGTGTCCGGCAGCACGGTCCTGCCCATGAGGGCCCAGCACAGGCCGAGCCGTGCAGGATGCCGGGGCAGGTCAGGTCCTATCCTGGTCAGTGCAGCACCGGGCACAGCAGGTGCCCTCTCCCACCACCCGACCCGTGTCGGGGGGCCCTGCCCATGCCACACGGCGGGGGGGTTCTGCGGTGCTGCTGGGAGCCGGCACAGGCTGCCTCCCCGCGCACTGCCGCGCTCCAGATCCATCCATCACAGCAACCCGCTTTCATCTCGGGGTGCCATGCCCCACCTTCCTCCCACACCCCCATTCCTGTGCCACGCAAGCACCATCCTGCCCGTCCCACCCCTGCCCTAGGGTCCCGGGTGGGTCGGGGCGGCAGTGGGCACCACCATGTCTCCCGTGGGCACCAGCGCATCTCCTGGGGTCCCTCACCCTACCAAGGTCGGTCTCTGCTCCGACATCTTGCCCCATCCTGGCTGCTGCTGGCACAGGGGCTCGGCAGGTCTCCAGCTGGGGCTGTCCTCCTCGTCCCCTGCTGCGCAGCCGTGGGTCCAGGTGCCCCCCAGCAGAGCCCTGGCATGGGGCAGCAGCTTCCCTGGGTGCCGGAGGCAGACCTGGGGGGCAGGTATGGGCAGAGGCTGCCCCTGCCCTGGGACCAGCTGGGATGGGGTGCCGGTGCCTGGCATGCCGCGGCGGCCTGGCATGCTGCGCGAGGAGCTGCTGCCGGCGGGAAGGTCGCTGCCATCCCGCCTCGGTCCCTCTGGGACCCATTTTCCTCTGCCATCCCTCAGCAGCCGGTGCAGCTGTGCATGGTGGCGGCATTCCTGGCAGGGCGGGGGCTGCCTTTCCCAGGAGCGTTCCCTGCGGCAGGGGGGCTGCCTACGGGACCCTCCGGCAGGTGCTTGCTGCAGTCCTGTGCCGGCGTGAGAGCAGCGGGACGAGGCACAGGCTGGCACCGACCTCACCCGCAGCAGGGCTGGCATTGCAATCATGGAGCCCTGGGGCACGAGCCGACCCGGCAAGGGCTCCCGGTGTCCCCCAGCCCCAGCACGGTTTTGGCACTGCGGTGGGCACAGCCGCTCGCCCTCCTCGGGCAGCTGCGCCTGCCTGCAGCGCTGGGAATGCTCAGCTGCTGGCAGGGCCCAGCTCAGCCCCGCCGGCCACCGCGGCTCTCCGCCAGGTCCAATGGCCAGGGAAGCCATTTGCTGCCGAGCCGGCGTTTCGCCGGGCGGCTGGGAATCGCTGGCACATGCTCAGGACAGTCCCTTCAGAGCAGTGCCCCCGGCCCCAGCATCCACACGGAATGGCGGCAGGGCTGTGGGGGCACCGGGCCAGCCCCTTGCCACGAGGGACCGTGCCCCCGCCAGTAGCATCCTCTGCCCCATGGCCCAGTGCTGACCCCGGCATCGCGGCAGGGACGGCGTGCACCGTCCCTGTCTGGGGGCCTGGGGACACTGGGGTTCGGTGGGTGCTGGGGCCCCGCTCGCCCTGCGGCAGCTGGGGCTGCTCAGTGCAGGTCAGCCGCGGCCGGTGCCGCTGTGGGCTCTGCCCCGTGGTTGTGCCGGTGAGGCCGGGCAGTGCCGTGGGTTCTGGTGGGGTCCCAGGCTACCTCGTGCCCCACGGGGGGATGGCGCTCCCGGGGTACCCGTGCAGCCGTCGCGTGCTGGCCCTGCTCAGACAGGTCGATCGTGTTTGACCTTCATCTACCAAATGAATTATAGATCGTGTCTGGGGACACCCCTTGCTGCCAGGGGGGCGAAGGCGGCGCTGGGCAGCGCGGGGAGCTCCGGCAGAGCTGGCACCGTGCGGGGCTGTGGGGCAGAGGCAGCCAGCCTGCCCCAAGCATGGGTGCTCACACCCCAGGGAGAAGCCCCAGCAGCGTCCCCTCGGCACATGTGGCACCAGCAGCCGGGGCTCGGCCCCCTCCCTTGCTCTGGGGTCCCTGCCCATAGCCAGGGAGGAACAAGGGGGGGTTGGCAGCGCGTGGGGCTGGCAGGGTGGGGGTCCGGCAGCCCCGGTCCATGGCCGGCTCCAGGTGCTGGGACCACGGGGCGGTTGGCGCTGGCCAGGGTGCGGGCTGATGTCACCAGAGGAGGGGGGCTCGGCAGGGTGGCAGCCCCTGACCCGGCGCCCAGGGCCCCCCCTCTCCGGATTTCCCGAGATAATCCAGTGTTGACATGGCCCAGGGCGGGGATGGGCATGGCGGATGCGCAGCCGCGGGGCTGCCCGGAGCCCTGCCTGCCTGCCTGCCTGCACCGGGTCCCCGTGCCGAGAAGGGGGACTCGACCCCGCAGCGGCAGCACCGTGCCAGCCTGGGACCCCCAGGGGCGGGCGATGGGGGTGAGCCCCACCCGGCCCCGGGGGGCTGCGCGGGACGGGGGCACCCGTCGGCCGCCCCGGGGCTGACTCCTGCTCTTGCAGCGCCATGCTCGCCAACGCGGCCACCATGCGGCCACCATGCGGATCCTCATCAAGGGGGGGAAGGTGGTGAACGACGACTGCACACTGAGGCGGACGTCTACATCGAGAACGGCATCATCCAGCAAGTGGGCCGTGAGCTCATGATCCCTGGCGGGGCCAAGGTCATCGACGCCACCGGCAAGCTCGTCATCCCGGGCGGCATTGACACCAGCACCCACTTCCACCAGACCTTCATGAACGCCACCTGCGTGGATGACTTCTACCACGGCACCAAGGTACCACCCGGCCACAGCCACCCCCCTGCACCCCCCGGGCTCGCTGCTGCCTGCACGCTCTGCCCGCAGCCCGAGGCCCCGGCGGGTGGGTTTGCTCCCAGCTCGGGGAGGGCCCCCCGGCCCCCCAGGTGCCAACGGGGTGCTGCAGGGAGTTGGCACGGAGCATCCGTGGCCAAGGGGGATGCCGGGC
This sequence comes from Harpia harpyja, assembly GCF_026419915.1. Classification (NCBI taxonomy): domain Eukaryota; kingdom Metazoa; phylum Chordata; class Aves; order Accipitriformes; family Accipitridae; genus Harpia; species Harpia harpyja. Next base: position 568,683 of record NC_068954.1, on the reverse strand, counting down.
AGGCAAGAGCGTTCAGTGGCCGGGTCCCGCTGGCAGGAGCTGTGCGGCGTGAGCGGGCTCTCTGCCCCGGCACTGCAGGCAGCCGGCTGCATCAAGTCCCTGGTGGGGTGGCACCGTGCCAGGCTGTCCCCGTGTCCCCATCCATCAGGTCCCCTTGCTGTAAGCATCCTCCTCCCCCCACTGGGACCACGGCACCCGTGCCGGCATGGGGTCCCTCTGCTCCTGCGGCTCCCTGCGTGCCACTGCCGTGCCCCCCACGAGCCGATGCTGCTGGCATGGGGCAGCGAGTGAAAGATGCCGCTTTCTGACAGATGAGCCCCCAGCCCCAGGAGGGCGAGCAGAGGGGTGGGTGCACCAGCAGGATCGGTCCCCATGGGGTGCAGCCCACCTGCCTGTAGCAAAGACGCTCTCTCCCACGCAGGGACCCCTCGGTGCCCCACAGACCCTGCTGGGGAGGGATGCTCGTCCAGCTCCAGACCAGGGCATGGCAAGCCCGGGTCTGGCTCGGCTGGAGTCACCTATAGCAGCAAGGCTGCCGTGGGGATGCTCTGCAGTGCCAGCCTGGCTCAGGGCCCTCCCTCTGCTGCAGGGCCCTGCTGTGGGACGGCGGTGCCGTGCACTGGGTGCCGCTGCCTCGGGGTGTCGAGGGTGCCGGCGCGGGCTTGTCCCGGGCAGTGCCGGGGCCGGCTGTCTCCAGCACCCCACACAGAGCAGCCATTGTGCCAAGCCAGTGCTGGCCGTGCCTGGCCCCGGCGTGCCCAGCATCCCTGGGCAGGGGGCTCAGCTCGGCTCTGCCACGGCAGCTGCAGCAAAGGGGTTGGGGGACCATCCCATGCTGCGGCACAGCGATGGGCCCGGAGATGTGCCGGAGGGCAGGATGCCGGTGCACCCTGTGCCTTGCCTGCTCCCCGTCCCCATCCCGGCAGTCTGCCTTGTAGCACCGCGCTGGCGCCAGCCCATGAAGGCCAATTGGTAAAGGAGCTTTGGGGATTAGCCAGGCTGGGGTGAGCCAGGGGACACCGCCGGGTGTGACAGCACCCGCCCTGCTGCCCACGCATGCCGCGGCGGGAGGGGGGGGGTCTCCCTGTGGCCCCCATGCTGCCAGGGCTGGGGCTGGGCAGCCCCATCCCGGATCAGACCCTGTGCCAGAGGTGCAGCTGGGGGGGCTGCAGGGACTGCGGTGCCCAGGCCCATGGGCAGCACAGGCAGGGCGTACCCCTGGCACCCCAAATCCAGTGGTTGGTGCTGGGGGGGACAGTCGGTGCCCCAGCAGGCAGCAGGATGGGGCTCTCCAGCTGTGTCATGCACCCAGATGTCCTGTTGCAACCGGGCAGCCGCAGGCAGGACCAGGGTACTGCGGGGGGTGGTTGCACCCCAGGGTGATGTGGGGGGATCCCTGCCTGCAACGGGGCCCAGCCCAGGGCCCCCACCTGCCTGCAGGCATCGCCATGCCCCAAATGTGGCTGTCCCAGCCCGGCCGCCCGGGCATCAGCCCTGGTCGTAGCCAGGCAGGACTAGTGTCGCCTCGCGGCATGGGCAGCACCGTGGGCCTCGAGGGCCATTCCCCAGCAGGACAAATCCTGCCCCCCACCACCGCTGCTGTCCCCCATAACCTGCAGGCAGCCCTGGTGGGAGGGACGACGATGATCATCGGCCACGTCCTGCCCGACAAGGAGACCTCGCTGCTGGACGCCTACGAGAAGTGCCGCAGCCTGGCCGACCCCAAGGTCTGCTGTGACTACGCCCTGCACATGGGCATCACTTGGTGGGCGCCGAAGGTGAGTCCGGCCACGCCACGCCGGTACAGCAAGGCTCCAACGCCGGCACAGCGAGGCAGGCGCCAGGGCCGCAGTGCCCGGGAGCAGCTGCTGCGGCCAGGGCTAATTCCCAGCCCCGCTGATCCCATTAGCTGCTTGTTGGGGTGGGCTGGGCTGAGCCCCCAGGCTGCCTTTTGAGCTGCCTTGATCCGGGCTCAGCGAGGCAGGGGGTCCGCGTGGGGCTGAGCCCCTTGCCAGGGTGGGGAAGGTGCTGCCGATCCATGGAGGGGAGCGGGGGTGCCTGGGCACGGTGGTCCCAGCTTAGGGGGGGACCCCATCCTGCAGCATGGCCCCCATGGGGGTGGCAGTGGGGGCTGGTCCTGCTCGGCACCCAGACCCCGTCCTATGGTGTATGCAAATCCCTGCCAAAACTGCCGGAGCAGGATCAGTCCCGGTTTGAGGGAGACCCCAGCCACTGTGTACCCTGTGTCCCAGCCAGGCCCTGCCCAGGCAGAGCAGGGGATGGAAGGGGACGGAGCAGGTGCCCCCCCAGGGTGCGTCCCAGAACTGGCACACCAGGGATCCAGCCAGGCCAGGGCCAGATCATGGCGTGACATGGCGAGCAAAATCCCCACTGTTCTCCCCCCAGCAGCTGTCACTCCCCGGATCACCCCAGGGTGCATGCACAAATCCTGCATCTCGCATCCCCAGGGGGGGAAGCATCAGTCCCTGCCTCATGGCGGGGTGGGAGGAGTGGGTCCCATGGCTGCCCGTGCACCCCGGAGCCACCGAATCCCCCCCACACTTTGCTGACCCCCCCCATCCTTGTGCAGGTGAAGGCAGAGATGGAGACACTGGTGCGGGAGAAGGGGGTGAACTCCTTCCAGATGTTTATGACCTACAAGGACCTGTACATGCTGCGGGACAGCGAGCTCTACCAGGTCTTCCGGGCCTGCCGCGACATTGGCGCCATCGCCCGAGTCCATGCCGAGAACGGCGAGCTGGTGGCTGAGGTGAGCGCCGGGACCGGGAGTGCCCGGCAGCGATGGGCACCCAGCCATGCGCTTGGGGCAGGCAGAGCCCCCCGTGTCACCTCCACCCTGACACACACACCCCTGCCCAATTCCCTAGGGAGCAAAGGAGGCACTGGACCTGGGCATCACGGGGCCGGAGGGCATTGAGATCAGCCGGCCCGAAGAGGTAGGCGACTGCTGGTGTCCCTGAGTCATCGCACAGGTGGTGGGCTGGGACGTGGCTGGATGCTCCGGGGCATCCTCATAGCTGGCACCACCCGTGCACCCATCTGTGCTGTCCGTGCACCCATCTGCACGCCCATCCTTGCACCACCCACCCAAACCCACACCGTGCCCTAGCCGGGGCGCTTTGCCGTGCCATGCCATGCATCTCACTGCCCACTCTCTCTGCAGCTGGAAGCCGAGGCCACGCACCGCGTCATCACCATTGCCAACAGGGTGAGTGGTCCCGAGCCAGGTGGCCGGGACTGAACCTCACTGCCGAGGGTCTGCGCTGGGGTGTCCCTCCCACCACCCTGAGCAAGCGGGGTGTGCAGCACACGGCCATGCCGGACCTCCTGCGGCTGGGGCATCCCCCTTTGCTACATCTGTGGGTGGGCGCCCCAGTTCCATGGGGGGGGTTCCAATGCCCCTATCGGGGTGCTGGGGCCCCCCCCCATGGAACTGGGGCGCCATGGGGACAGTGGCACTGACCCCCCTCTCCACAGACCCACTGCCCCATCTACCTGGTGAACGTCTCCAGCATGTCTGCAGGGGATGTCATCGCTGCCGCCAAGATGCAAGGTAGGGGGCCCGGATGGGCACCCCCAGGGCAGGATGTGGCCCCCCACCCGAGCTGGCAGTGGGGTGGGACGGGGACCCCCGTGGGCTCTGGACTCAGTGGGGTGGGGGGGTCTGGCACCACTGGGGCAAAACCTGCATTTCCCCAGGGATCGTGGCCACGAGGTGGGAGCCCTCTGGCCCCGCCCACCCGTCCTCTGGCCCCGCCCCCTGCAGCCGGAGCCGCTGGTTCTCCCTCTTGCCTTGTAGCTCCGCCCCCTACAGTGGAAGAGCCCTTAGCTCCGCCCTCGCCTGTAGCCCCGCCCCTTCTCTTGGCGCTTCGGGTCTGCCCTCTGCTCCGTAGCTCCGCCCCCTTTCCCGTAGCTCCGCCCCCTGTGGTGGGGACTGTCCCTGGGCGGGAGGCTGCGACACGCGTGGGCACACGCAGGGACACGGGCACACGGGCAGAGGCACCGGCGTACACACGGAGGGGTGGTGCACACACAGGCGTGAGCCCGTGCGGGCTTACAGACATGGGGCACAAGCAGGGACACAGGCACACACAGCCACGGACATGTGTGGGCAAGGGGCACATGCATGGACACGGACACACCCACGGACACGGGCCACACGCAGGGTGAATGTGGGCAGCGGGACAGTTGTGGGCTGGAAGGGACATGGACGGGCACACACAGAGCCGTGTCACGTGCAGAGGCGTGGACACTCACAGCACAGGAGGTACGGAGCCGTGGGCACGCAGAGACACATGGGCTCTCGCGTGGATAGGGATGCAGGCAGGAACAGGCACGTGGACACAGGATCACGTATGTGCATGTGGGGATGTGCCCTCAGACACGTGCACATGTGGGCCCCCAGCCACCGGGCACCTGCAGCTCTGCTCGCACAGACACGCAACACACATGAGCATGTGGTGTACACATGGGCACATGCGTGGACACAGGCTTATACCCAGACGGAGGCACATGCTGCCTGCAGAGATACCGACACAGACAGACCACACGCATGCCCCTTGCACGCTCACCTGTGCACACCCCTCCCTTGCACAGTCGCCCTCCGCCCCACTGCCCCCCCGCCCCACACGTGTGCCTCCACCCCGGCAGGAAAGGTGGTGTACGCGGAGACGACCACGGCGCACGCCACGCTCACCGGGCTGCACTACTACCACCAGGACTGGTTCCATGCTGCTGCCTACGTCACCGTGCCCACCGCTACGCCTGGACACCAACACCTCTGCCTACCTCATGAGCCTGCTTGCCAAGTGAGGCACCCCCGGGCACCCCGCGCCCTGGTCACCCCCTCCCCGCGGGCCATTCTTCCCGGCACCCCCTCCCCAGCTGCCACGCTTGCTGGTGCTCTCCAGGCATCCCTGGTGTTCTGCGTGCCCAGGCGTCCTGCTCCCAGGTGCCACGCCGTCCCGCTGCCCCGTCACCCCAGCATCATGTGTTCTGGCACCCTGCTCCCCAGGCACGCTGCTCCCCTGGTGCTGTGCTTTCCAGACACCCCATCCTTTGAGCACCCCCCCTCCTTGGGCTAGCCTCCAGGCACCCCATGTCCCTGGCACCTCACTTCTTGGGCACTGGGCTCTCTGGGTGCCTCGCTTCCCAGACACTGTGCTCCCTCAGGGCCTCGCTCTGTGGGTGCTGCACTTCCCAAGCACTCACTGAGCACCTGGGGTGCTGGGTGCCCCACTCCCCAGGCACCCTGCTCCTTGGGTGCTGAGCTCCCCGGGCACCTCACTGCATGGCTGCTCCATTCCCTGGGCACACCGCTCCCTGGTGCTGAGCTCCCTGGGCACCCCAGTGCATGGGTGCCCCTGCTCCCCAGGCACACTGTTCCCCAAGCACCCCACTGTGTGGGTGCCCCGCTCCCCGAGCACCTCACTCCCCAAGTGCTGAGCTCCCCAGGCACCCTGCTCCCTGGGCACTGAGCTCCTTGGGCACCTCACTGGATGAATGCCTCGCTCCCCAGGCACCCCCATCCCTGGGCTCTGAGCTCCCTAGGCACCCCACTCCCTGTGTGCCCTATTCCCTGGGCACCCTGCTCCCCACTCCCTGGGCACCCCACTGCGTGGCTGCCCACTCCTTGAGCACCTCAAGGTGTCCCCAAGTGCTGAGCTCCCTGAGCACCCTGCTCCCTGCGTGCTGAGCTCCCAGCCACCCCACTCCCCAGGTGCTGAGCTCCCTGGGCACCCCACAGCATGGGTGCTCCATTCCTTGAGCACTGAGCTCCCTGGGCACCCCACTCCCGGCCGCCTGCCATGCCACTGGCTGGCTGTGCCCAAGCTGTCCCGGCTGTGCCATCAGCAGCGCTGTCCTGTCCTCCCGCAGCGACACGGCTGAACATCGTGGCCTCCGACCACCGGCCCTTCAGCACCAAGCAGAAAGCCATGGGCAAGGAGGACTTCACTAAGATCCCCCACGGCGTCAGCGGGGTGCAGGACCGCATGAACATCATCTGGGAGCGAGGCGTGGTACGGGGTCCCGCACCCCTCCCCTGCCCCCAGGCACCCCCGGGACGGGGCTGTCCCCCCACCCCAGCTCTCGGGGGGCTCGGCAGTGGGTCCGGCTTGGGCTGAGCTGGCCCCAGCTTTAGGGCTGGAGGGCCCTTTCCGTAGGTCCATGGGACGTCCCTTGGGTGGGTTTGCCGTCCGGTGTGGGGGCAGGCAAGGCGCTTCCCCAGTGCAACCCAGTGGGTCCCAGCAAGGGGTCCGGCCCCAGCAGCACCCCCCCAAGATTTTCGGGGGGTTTGGGGTAGGCAGCACAAAGCACGAGGGACGGGGCACAGGCAGCTGGGCAGTCTTGCGGGGTTGGGGTAGGATGTGGCCCAGCACATCCTCACCCCCCCCGTCTCTGGTGGCAGGTCGGGGGCAAGATGGACGAGAACCGCTTCGTGGCCGTGACCAGCTCCAATGCCGCCAAGATCCACAACCTGTACCCCCGCAAAGGCCGGATCATCCCCGGGGCCGACGCCGACGTCGTGGTCTGGGACCCCGAGGCCACCAAGTAGGTGCAGCTGGCGGGGAGGGGACCGGGGAGGGGGGGCTCCCTGTGCTGCTGGCACCCACTCACTGCCCCGTCCCCCCACCCAGGACCATCTCGGCCAGCACCCAGGTGCAGGGGGGGGGACATCAACCTGTACGAGAACATGCGGTGCCACGGGGTGCCCCTGGTCACCATCAGCCGCGGGCGCGCGTGGTCTACGAGAACGGTGTCTTCATGTGTGCCGAGGGCACCGGCAAGTTCTGCCCGCTCCGCTCATTCCCGGACTCCGTCTATAAGAAGCTGGTGCAGCGGGAGAAGGTAGGGGGGTGGCGGGGGCCGTGCCGGTGCTGTGCTGCGGCGTGGGGCAGAGCTGCGCCGTGCCTGGCTCCCGGCTGCTGGAGGGGGCGAGGGAGGCAGTGGTCGCGGGTGGTCCCAGCAGCGTGGGTCAATGGGGGGACGGGTCTGTGCCGCCTAGTGCCATGTCATCACGGTGCTACACCATGCCGCGGTCAGTACCACGCTGGAGCATCGCGTGGCGGGAGCGCAGCGTGCCTCGTGCTGGGGACGGGGGAGGATGGCAGCGGCAGTGCCCGGTCAGGGGCAAGCGCCAGCGGTGGGGTCCCTGCGGGTGGGCGTATGATGGAGGACCCCCCCACCCCAGCTCCTGCCCCTCCCTGGGCCCTTGCCCGTGTGCCGGCAGTGCAGAGTGTTTGGGAACGGTCTCTGTGTGCTGCTGCGGCCGGCGGTTGTCCCGACACGTGTGCGAGGCGCGTGCCAGGCGTCTGGGGCCCCCCCGGTGCCCCGCTGCCCTGGGCTCTCTGCCCTTGGCAGGGTCCCCCCTCTGCAGCCCCCTGAGGCGGCCTCACAGTGGCCCCACGTGCACCGGCACAGGGACACGCGTGGCTGGGACAGGAGGGGACCCCGGGGCACGCGCTCCCCTGGGCTGCAGCGCAGGTCTTGCCCACGCTTGGTGGGGCTGCAGAAGCCCCCTCTTCCTCCTCTCTACCCCCGGTGCCCCCCACCCTATTGCTGACCCACTGCGGGCGAGGGGGACAGCCACCACCCTGCCATCCCCCTCTGCACTCGTGGGTCCCTGGGGCTGTCCTGGTGGGACACCCGGGAGCTCCGGCAGACCCCGGCACCGGGAACCCCTCCGTGCCCCTGCGCCTTTCGCCAGCCCCTGCCCAGCCGTGGGAGATGTGCTGGGGGGCTCGATGTGGTGCTGATGCTGTGAGGGAAGGGGCCCGCCTGGGGGGTCCGGGTGCCATGCCGGGGAGCTGGGAGCCAACAGCCAGCGCCGGGGGGGGGCACGGGGCATCGCCTGCCTGCACGGGCCGCTCTGAGCACTGGCCTGCGCCTCACTGCGGGGGGGTCGGCTTGGCATCGCCGGGAGGGACAGGGGTGAGGGGCTGCGCCGCCGGGGTCACCCGCCTCCCCCAGTCCCTGCTCTGGCACCGCTCTGTGCCGGTACCTCCCTGCACCAGGAGCCCCGCAGCCCAGCCAGCATCCCACTGGGTGCCTCTCCTCCCCGCCTGTACCCCTCCCCACGCCGCAGCCCCCCTCCCCACGCCGCAGCATGCCCCCGCACCCTCCCCTCCCCGCCACACCCGGCTGATCCGCACCCCGCTGTAAGGCAGTAGCACCCCTAACCCCGCTCGTGCCGCGGGGCACCCCCGTGCTCCCCCCCACACCCCAGCCGCAGCCCACCGCGGCGCGGTGTCGCCCGAGCTGATGCTCTCTCTGCTTTTTCTTTCCCTTCTGGCAGAGTTTAAAGCTGCGGGGTGTGGATCGCACCCCATACCTGGGGGACGTGGCCGTGGTTGTGCATGCCGGGAAAAAAGAGACGGGGACGCCCCTGGCCGATACGCCCACCCGGCCTGCCACGCGACACGGGGGCATGAGGGACCTCCACGAGTCCAGCTTCAGCCTGTCCGGTAAGAGCGGGGCCGCAGCGAGGGTCCCGGCAGCCCCCGTCCCGCGTCCAGCCCCCCCTGGGGCTCACCGGCAGCCCCACACCCGGCGGCTCTCCGGCACCGGCTGGGCGCTTGCCACCCTGGGGTGCAACCCCCCTTCTCCCGGGCAGGGGGCTGTGCCACCCCGGTGCTCCCACGGTAGAGTAGGGACCCGACCCCCTCCCCAGCCCCACAGCCCCACCGGCCCTCGCCCGTCCCCTCCACGCACCGTCCGTCGCATAGCTGCGCCTGGCAGGGGTCTGTGCCGGGCCGGGGGGCCGGGGCGGGCAGGACTGGGCCAGCGCATGCGTTGCGTTTGGGCGCCTTTGTCCCTGGGAGCGGAACCGGAGGGATGGGGGTCATCCCCGCGGCTCCGGTGGGCACCCGCTGTCCCACCCCACAGCCGCCACGGCACTGTCCTGTGCCGGACAGGACCGAGCCACGTGCCATGCTTGGACAGGAGCAGGACTGACTGCATCCTGCTCCCTCGGCTGCGGCGCTCCGTGCTGCCCGTGCTCACCGCGGCTCAGTGCTGGCTGTGCCAGGGGCTGGGATCCTCCAGTGAAGCTCCCTGCTGGCACCCTGCTCAGTGCTCCCAGCGGGGCCGGGGACACTCTGACCCCCCCAGGGCAAGACGCTGGGTTCTGGGGGGTCGCGAGCGTCAGTCCCAGTATGGCCAATGCTGCACGAGGCACCAGTGCTCCGGTGCTTCCCCACCGCGTGCGGCACCACCGAGGCAGCAGCGGGGGCTGCGGGGGAGCCGGGGGGACACGGAGCATCCGCTGTCCCCACAGTGCCGGCAGCAGGGTTGCCGGCCGCGCTGTGGGTGCCAGGGTGGCTGTTGGGTTCTCGCCCTGACGCCCGTCTGTCCATCTGTCCGGCAGGTTCTCAGATCGATGACCACGTTCCAAAGCGAGCTTCGGCCCGGATTCTCGCTCCCCCCGGAGGCCGGTCGAGCGGCATTTGGTAGAGCCGGGGACCTGTCCCCCAACTGAGGACCAGGCACCGGCCCCACGCCGCCCCCGCCCCGGGACCCTGGCTCCGGCGGGGCTCCCCTCGCACCGGGGGGCCCTGCCCGGTCCCCGTCCTGCCCGCGGGGCCGTGCCGGCGGCGTCAGCCGGCAGCCATGTGCGGTGGGCCGGGGGCCGGGGGGCTGCGGCCCGGACGGCGGGAGGGGACGGGGGCAGCGGGTGGGCCGGCCCCGGCCCTTTTCTGTTTGCACGTTGGGTTTGGATCAGTGAATTTTTGACTTGTTTGTGCATCACGTGGAAATACTCTGAAGTGGTTTGTGTCACTAGCGTTAGGGGAGAAGCAGGGACCCCCCCAACCCCCTCTCCACCCTTTCCCCCCTCCTTGGGCTGCCCCACCGGCCCCCACCTCCGCTCCCAGCCCGGCCCCCACGCGGGATGCGTGAGCCCTTCCCACGCCCCGGCAGCGAGCAGCGTCGCGGCAGGCACGAGCATGGTACCAGCAGCCGCTCGCCGGCACACACGTGCACGCACACCTGCATCCCTCTGTGCAAGGTGCCGGCGGGCTCCTCGCTGCCGCCTGCGTGCGCGCATACGTTGCACCGCGCGCGGTCCCAGTGAGGTAGGTGTTCGCTGCGCACACTCGTGCACACGCATGCACCCGCGTCCCCATCCCTCCGCGCACGATGGCGGCCGCCTGTTTCACGCCGTGCCGGGAGCACCCCTCGCCCCTGCCCCTTCCCGGCCCCTCCACACCCCGCCGCGGGGCTGCCGGCGACCCCGGGGCCGGCGATGCTCCCGAGCATCCGCGGCGGGTGCCGGTGGGGTGCGGGTCCGGGTGCGCGTGGCCCCGGCAGAGCAGGGTCCTCGTCCCCCCCGCCCCGGCCGCGCACTGGTGCTATCCGGCGGGTGCCCCGCTCCCCCCCCCCAGCTGTCCCCCGGGGTAGTGTCAGATGTGAATTGTTCCTTGTGCACTTTTCCCCTAGATGGTCCCTGTAGGTGTGCGGGGGGGCCGGGTGGGCACAGCCCGGCACGGGGGTCCTGCCCGCCCCCGGGTAGTTGCATATTGGCCGTTTTAGGAACCTGCAGTACGTTTCTGTTTGCTCATTAAAGACCGTTCTCACAGCGCCCGGCCTCGACGCCTGCTTGCGGGGAGGGGGGGCCTGGACGCCTGCGTGGGGGGGGGGGGTGTCCTGGTTGGGGTCAGGCATGTGGTGGGCTTTGCATCGTCCCCACCTCTCGGTGTGCGTGGCTGCACCCCAACCCTGCCATGGGGTCAGGGACTGTCCCCATGTCCCCCCTGCACCTCCATCCACGCTGCCCCTGGCGGGTGCCCATGGTGGGGGGCTCAGACCCCCCCCCGAGCGTGGCTGGGTGCTGTCTGGGGGGGGGAGTGGGGTGAGAGGCTGCCTGGGGAGGGGGAGCCCCATCCTCCCCGGGGAGCAGCGTGCAGCCCAGCGCACACGGGTGCGTGAATACACGCGTGTGCGTGAATACACGCGTGTGCGTGCATACACGCGTGTGCGGGCACAGACACGCCGGGTCAGGCCTCCGACCCCTGCGGGATGCTCCGGGTTGAGCCGCCGGCACGCAGCCGCCACGGCAGCACCGGATGCGGTGTGCGGCCCCCGGCCCGGTTCCCCACGGCTGTGGCACTGGGGACGAGGGCACACGCGTGCACATGTGTGCACACACGCCGCTCGCACAAACACACACACACACACACACGGGTGCATGAAGGGCTGCAAGGTGGGGGGGGTCTGTAGGGCGGGGATGGGGTGCAGGTGAGGGGGAGCGGGGTGCAGGGGGCTCTGGGTGTCCTGGGAGCCGCTGGGGTGTCGGGGGGGGGGCTCTGGGGTTTCTCAAGCGCGTCACAAGGGTCCCCGGGCTACGGGGGGGGGGCCCAAATGTCCCAGGAGTCTCTGGGGGTCCCGGGGGGGTCCCGGGGGGTCCCGGCGGTGCGGAGGCCGCCGCCCGCCCGCAGGGGGCGCTGTGGGAGAGGCAGGGCCGCGGCCGGCGTTGCCAGGACGACGGGAGGGGGCGTGTCGCCCGCCCCGTTGCCATGGCGGCGGGAGGCGGGGCAGAGCAGAGGCCGGTCCCGCCCGCGGGGAGGGGAGGCGGCGGCGGCGGCGCATGCGCGGGCGGCCCGTGCGGTCCCGGCCCGGTCCCGGCGAGCCCGGCGCGGTGCGGAGGGAACGGAGCGGCGGCCGGAGCGGCCGCGGCCCGAGCGCGGTGAGTGCGGGCCGGTTACCGCCGGGCGGGGCGGGCCGGGGAGGGGAGGGACCGGACAGCGCCGTACCGGGCCGCCGCCATCACCCGCATCCCGGCACCGGCCGGCGCCGCCCCCCGGGACCGGGGCGGAGGGGAGGGGGGGGGGGGGGGGACGCGCCGGGACCTCGGGTGATGGAGCGGGCGGGGCTGGGGGATGGAGCGACCGTGGCGCGGGGGGGGGGGCGGTGTCCGTCCGGTGGCGCCGGTGATGGAGCGGCCGTGACAGGTGGGGGGGCACGGGGATGGAGCGGCCGTGACCGGGGCCGGGGGAGGGGCAGCCGGGCCGGGGCTGGAGCCGTGAGGCCGGGGACCTGGGGCGGCCGGGTCCCGTGGTGCCGGTGGCGGCGGCAGCGTCCGTCCTGACTCAGCGGCGGCCGCCCCTGCGCCCTGGCTGCGTCTCTCGTAGGGCCGCGGCCCCGGTACGGTACGGTACGGTATGGCACGGCACGGCACGGCATGGCACGCCGGGAGCTGTAGTCCCGGCACTGGCGGGGCCACCCGGCACCGCAGAGCACCGGCCTGGGCATCACCGCCGGTTACCGGGCATCACTGCTGGTTACCGGGCATCACCGGGGCCCAGGCATCACCGCCGGTTACCGGGTATCAGCCGGGTCGCCACCGGGTGCGGGGTTCACGCTGCCCTGTCCTGCCAGGTGCCGGTGCGGGGTGATGCTCGCGGGACGGGCAGGCAGAGGCTGCGTGGCACCAGCTCGGCCAGAGCAGCCCAGGACGGCGGGGCGGCCATCGCGGTGACCTGCCAAAGCGTGACGCGCTCCCGTCCTCCCGGTTGGGATGGCAGCGGTGGCTCCGGCACAGTGCCATGCCGGGGCTGAGCAGGGCATGGGCAGCCCTTTGCTGGCTGGATGGCAGCGCAAGCACCAAAGGGTGCCCGCTGCGGTGAGGGGGGCACGGTGTCCTTCCCGGTGCCCCCCCCCCGCCGTCCCTGGGGGACGTGCAGCCCCATCTCCTGCCGATGACCTTCTCGCCGGGTGGGAAAGAGCAGGTCCCCAAAGTGGCGGTGCGGGGCGCGCAGACCCCAGCCCCCTGGCGTGACAGGACGTCGTGTGCCGCCACAGTGGCTCCCTCCCGTCGCGCGCATGGGGACACGGCGGGGCAACGGCTCTCCCCGGTGAGCGGCACGGGCGCGCTGGTATGGCCGGAGCACATGGGGCCTCGCCGCGCCGGTGAGGGGCTGCCCGGGTTGGGGGATGCTCTGCCATGGCACGGATCTGCCAGCGTGGATGTCCCCTGCCCTGGCCGTGGGGTGCCGATGAGCAGCTCTCCCTGCGCTGGTTCTAACAACCACCCAATTTGAATCATCAAAAGGCACTCGGCATTAATATTTCAGGGATGCTGTGCAGGATAAGGATGCCAGCACGGGCGAGGGGGGAGCAGGCGCGGTGGGAGGCGCTGCCGCCGGCACAGCGCTCTGCACATGCTCCTGCCGCTGCTATTTCAAGTTATTTAGGTTAGCAAGAGTGGAGCAGGCGGGGGACCCGTGAGGCTGGGCCACCCTGCCCATGCTCCCCCCCGTCACCGCCAGCCGGGCACCGCGGCCACACCAAGCACTGCCATCGGGAGCCACGAGCTCCCAGTGCATGAGCAGCCGGTTTCCCTCGCCACGGGCTGGGACAGGCGCTGCTGCTGGCTAAAGAGCCGGGAAACCAGGAAAGGTGCTGGGGGGTTGACCCAGCGAGGAGCTGGGTGCTGTCTGCGCCGGGGCAAACCCATCTGCCATGCACGGGCTCTGACGCGGCATGGCATGGCACAGCACGGCGTGGCGTGGGGATGCTCCCCTCGGGGTAGGGGGAAGCGGCGCTGGGGGGGATGTCTGCGATGGCCGGGGGGACGAGGGCGAGTGGCCGCCCCTGCCAGCACCTGGGTGACCCTGCCCGCTGCCTGGGGCTGCCTGCCAGCTGCCAGATCAGCCGGGCAGCACCGCAGCGGCTCCGCACGGCGCTCAGCCCCCGCTGGGTTGTCTGCCACCCCCCTCGCGTATTTGTCACTTGAGAAGCCACCGGGACGGCTCCCAAAATAGAAGCTGCGAGTCGCAGCAGCCCAGCTCGCCCCGGCACAGCGGTGCTGCCGGGCTGGCGCAGGCAGCGAGGGGCCGGCACCGTCCCGCGGCCTCGGCAGGCGGCACTGCCCGTCCGGCTCCCGGGCAGCCACTGCAGCGCGCGGTCAGTGCCCGGCCTTGGCCGCCGGCGCTGGCACCACCGCCTCGGTGCTGAGCAAACACGGCCGGCGCGGCCGCCGGCCTCATTCTCCTCTCGCTTTGTTTGGCCAGAGCGCGCCAGCCCCGTCCCGGCGAGGGCTGCGGCGTGGGACGCCGGTGCCTGCCGCCGCCTCCCCGGCAGCGTCGGCACGAGGAGCCGGGCTGGACGACCTCTCCGCGCCCCGGCAGCGCCGGCGGGACGGGGCAGAGACACGCGCCCGAGTGTTTTGTTCGCCGTTGGGCCTTGATTAGCAGCTCGGCGGCCGGACAATTAAAATGCAGCGGTAAGCGTCCCCTCTGCCCCGTCAGCACGGCTGGCCGGGCGCCCTGCGCAGGCGGCACGGGGCGGGGGGGCTGCCGTGTGTGGCGAGGGCTGCGCCCCAGACCCCCGCATTCCCTGCACCGCCGCTGCCTGCAACCTGCCTGCGTGGCGGAGGCACGGCCGGCATCAAGGGCAGGTGGCAGGAGCCGCACTGCCCAGCCAGCCGCTGCTCCCCAGGGACCCGGCACCTGCAGAGCTGGGCCGGCACTTGCCCACTGCCGAGGCAGCCGTGTGCCGAGCCCTGTGCCGGAACAGCTCCTCTCCCCACGGCTTGCCGGGAATCGGGGCTAAATTCTTATTTTTATTATTTTTTCGCAAAAGCCAGCGGCAGAGGCAACCTGCAAACCGGCCGGGCCGGAGGCTCCCTGCCTTGTGGGTGCGTCCATCACCCGGCGTCAGGGCTGGGGTGGGCAGCGGGGCCGGCTCCTGCCCCGGCCGGAGGGCTGGCGCAAGCGTTGGCTTCCCTGTCATTATGCCGGGGCGTGCTCGGCGCTGCGGCGGAGGGCTTTGAAGCCCAGCGTGGCATTTCAGAGGGTGGAAATGAGCAGGGTGGCACCGCGCGCCCCGGCAAGCATCCCCTCGCAGCACCGGCAGCTCCGGCTGCCTCACCTCACCACCGGCTGCTTGGGGCTGGGACATGCCCGTGCTCGGTGGTGCCGCGTGCCCGAGCGGGGTCAGGGTTCTCCCTGCCGGGCTTGCACGTGTGGTGGCACGCATGGGAGTCGGGGTGCAGCTGGCAGCGGCACGCCGGGGAGCGGCTGGCGCGACGAAGCCTGAATTCATCCCGCTGTGAAACCCGTTCCTGCGGCTGTCGGCATGGGCCTTGGTTTGCTTTGGCAAAGGGGCACCAATGCCGGCAGCCTGCCGGGAAGTGCAGTGGAAATCCCAGGTGGGGAGGGGTGAGGGCGCAGATGCTCCCTCCCGCTTGGCGAGGTGATGAGGAGGGTGCCCGGGAGCAGCCGAGGTTTCTGCCAAGACTGCACCCCACTGGTGCCGGCACTGGGATGCCGTCGGGGGCTGCAACCGTGCGGGGAGGGCGTCTTCAAGCCAGCCCCACTCGGGGGGTGCGCTCCTGGGCTCTGCACTGCCTCACCTGCCCAGAGAGCATCCCTAGTGGGGGGCTGCCTGCCTGCCCCCCCCCCAGCTGTGGTGTGGGGAGGGTCCCTGCAGACCCGGCCATGCAGGGCGTCCCAACGTGTGGGGCTGTGGTGGAGGCTGGGGGGCTCGCTTGTGGCTCTGTGCCCACCCCGGTGCTGGCAGCGTGTGCCCCATCTGGCAGCGTGTGCCCCATCTTGCACGTGCACCCCTTCACATGGCATGCACCCCACGGCGTGCGCCATGCATCCCCCCAACTCGAGTGGGGTGAGACCTGGCCCCCGTGGCTCAGCGTGGCGGCCAGATCCTGCCGGGAAGGCTCCGGCACTCGGCCCAACCCCGCTCCGGCTCTGCCGTGTGCGCAGGGTGCTGGCAGCTGCTCCCAGCTATTTTGGGAAAGGACGGCGATGGCGGGGTGGGGGGGTGTCAGCCGGCCGCTGGCTCCTCGCCGCGGTGGGCAGGTGGCCCCCTGCCCCGCAGCAGCACCCCCCCCAAGCCTGCCAGCCCCCTGCCCACTCCGGCAGCAGGCAAGCGCCGCCGCTTTCCCGGCTGCACCGCGGCGGCCGCACCGCAGTGCGCGTGGCTCTGGCTCTGCGCCGCGCATGACTCAGCTCGGTGCTGCCGGAGGGAGGGGACCCCTGCCTGCACCCCAGCCAGCACCGGGCAGCATTAGGCTGTTCGGATGGGCGCTGCGGCCAGCACGATGGGTGGCTTTGGTCCTCACTGGCTGCCAGGGGGTGGGACGGTGCCCACCACACCGTGCTGGGGGCTCAGGGGCCGGCAGTGGCCGCAGGGGCCTCGTTTCCAGCTGCTCCCGCGGCTAAAAATACCGACACCCCCGGCTGTGTGCCGGCGACGTGGCCCCACGCAGGGCCGGACGGGACGGGGTGCTGGGGGTCCCGGCCCTGGCGGGGGTCCGGGCCGGCTCAGCTGCCGGTGGCGGTTCCACCGGCCAGGGCGTGTGGCTGTGCCGGGGCCAGCATCACCGGTGCTGAGTCACCACGGTGCTGAGGGTGGGGGCGGGGGGGGCGAGCTGCGGCCACCAGCACCTTCCCCTCTCGCAAGCGGGCACCCAGGGAGGTGGCAGCACCCCACGGCCACCCTGCCATTGCCCCCATGGCCCCTGTCTGCTGGGGGACAGCAGCTCCTGCACAGGGGGTGTCCCCCCCCCAGGCCCAAGGTGCAGGCGATGCCCCCCGTCGCCGGCCCCACGCAACACCCTGGGCTGCGGCAGCAGGAGAGCAGGGCCGGGGGGGGGTGAGAGGGGGCTGCCCCCCCGCCCTGGGAGCCCCCAGCCAGCAGCTGGGCCTGAGCCCTGCAGCCCCCCTCGCCAGGGAGAGGGGAAGCGGATTAATGCTGCTGCTGGGGGGGGAGGTGCTGGGGCAGCGGGGATGGGCCCCCACTGCACTCGGGGAGGGGGCAGGGGGGACAGGGACCCCGCTCTGGCAGCGGGGACGGTCCCCACTCTAAATCCCTTGGCGAGAACCGGTGGGACGGTGCCTCAGTGCCCCCCCTCCCCAGCTCTGCGGCACGGCTTTCCAGCGCTCTGCTGTGCCGGGGCTGCAGCTGTGGGGTCTCTGCTCCCGTGGTGCCCAGGCAGAGCCCTCCGCCATCTGGGAGCGGGTTTGCGGCCGTGCCTGCCGGCAGATGTTGCCCCTCTAAGCCCTGCTCTAATGGACCCCGATCCTGGCCCCGGCAGATTAGGCATCCACCGAGGGCTGGGAGGGGGGGGCCATAAGCTGCTTATGGGCTGGCACCGGCCCCCGTGGCCACGCACAGGGAAGGAGCTGTGCCCCGGTGCAGGGGCAGTGCCCTCGGTGGTGCCGGCATCCCCTTGGGACCCCCCTGCCCATGAGCCGCATCCAGCACCCCATCCGTGTCCTGCGGTGGGTCCTGCTCCCAGCGGCAGCCTGGGACCCAGCTCCCCCAGGGCTGTACCCCTGCTCGGGATGGGGGTCCGCCTGGCCGGGTGGGACACCATGGGGCTGCCATGGACCCTTATGCCCTGGGGGTGCAGCCGGGGTGGGGGGGGGGTCCCACGGGCTACACTATGGCAGCCTGGCCCCAGTGTCCCCAGGTGCTGGAGCCTGGGTGGGACAGGCGCCCCAAGTCCTGCCACCCATGGAACGGAGCGGGGCCGGGCTGGCGGGCACACGGGGGTGCCGGCGCCGGCGTGACGCCCATCTCTCGGCAGCTGGGGCATGGCCGTCAATGTGTACTCGACGTCGGTGACCAGCGAGAACCTGAGCCGCCATGACATGCTCGCCTGGGTCAACGACTCCCTCCAGCTCAACTACACCAAGATCGAGCAGCTCTGCTCAGGTGGGGTGCGGGTCCCGGGGGGGTGGACGGAGACGGGGCGGGGGGGGGACGGACGGTGGCAGGGTGCCGCCGGCCCTCCCTGACGCTGCGGTGTGGGCCCGGCGCAGGGGCTGCCTACTGCCAGTTCATGGACATGCTGTTCCCCGGCTGCGTCCACCTGCGGAAGGTGAAGTTCCAGGCCAAGCTGGAGCACGAGTACATCCACAACTTCAAGGTGCTGCAGGCCGCCTTCAAGAAGATGGGAGTGGACAAAGTAGGTCCATGGGGGCGGTTGGGGGGGGCTGCGGCCAGGCGGGGGCCGTGCCGGGAGGGCAGCCCCACCAGCCCCTCCGTGTCCCCCCTCCAGATCATCGCGGTGGAGAGGCTGGTGAAGGGCAAGTTCCAGGACAATTTCGAGTTCATCCAGTGGTTTAAGAAGTTCTTCGACGCCAACTACGACGGGAAGGAGTACAACCCGCTGCTGGCGCGGCAGGGCCAGGACGTCGCGCCCCCCCCAAACCCAGGTGATCACATCTTCAACAAACCCAAGAAACCCATTGGCACTGCAGGTAATGTCCGGGTCCCCCCCGGCGAGCGCTGCCCCCCCCCCCCCCGCCCTCCCGCCCGGCCTCCTGCACCCCACATCGCTCTGGCCACGGCCAGGCGTCCCCCCCGCCCCTGCCTGCACCCCGCTCTGCTGCCTGCCTGCCTGCGACCTGGGGGGGGGCCGAGCGGGTCTGCAGGGACACCCGGGACGGAGGGGACGGCGGAGGGACCCGTGGGGAGCTGGGCAGGGCTCGGCTGCCTCCTCCTTCCTGCCCACCCCGGGCCTGGTGGGGGGTTTGTCCCCCCAGGCCACCCCGCCACGGCTGCCATCCCGCCGCGGTGCCCGAGTGCCGCTGCGCAGCCAGGATGCTCCCGGCCGCGGGCGATGCTCCGTGGGCATCGTGGGCTCCCTGTGCCAACCCATGGGAGCATCTCAAGGGCCGGACCCCCCCCGATCCCGCTGCAAACCCCAGCCAGGCTACGAGCACCCCTCGAGGGGGCTGGGGGTGAGATCTGCCAGGGGAATCTGAGGCGGGGGGGGAGGCTGAAGGCAGGACAGCCCGGAGTCGTGGCTCAGCCCCGAGTGCTCTGCCTGCCCTTGCTGCCTGCTGCTACCTCCGGGCCCCTGCCACCCCGCACGAAGCGGGGGGGGGGGTCCCTGCCGGCAGCCCCCCGGGCCTGCATTAACCCATTGGTCCCCATCTGCTGTCAAGTCCCCCAGAGGACCTCTCCCACCGGCCCCAAGAGCACGCCCAACCCGGCCCGCCTCAGCAACGTCCCCAGCAGCATCCTCCGGAAAAACTCCCCCGCGGCCCGTAACGGGGGCACCGAGGCCGACGCGCAGATCCTGGAGCTCAACCAGCAGGTAGGCAGGGCCTGTGCCCACTGCTGCCGGCGCCCGGCTGCCGGCAGGGCCGGGGGATGCCCCGGCGTGGGAGGGAGGGGATGGTGCTGAGCCGCCCTGGGTACGGGGGAGCGGCCCCCTCCCGGCCTCGAGCTGAAGGGTCTGGCCCCCCGTCTCCCACCACAGCTGATGGACCTGAAGCTGACAGTGGACGGACTGGAGAAGGAGCGGGATTTCTACTTCAGCAAACTGCGGGACATCGAGCTGATCTGCCAGGAGCACGAGAACGAGAACAGCCCCATCATCACCGGCATCATCAGCGTCCTCTATGCCACGGAGGTGAGGGCCGGGCACTGCTGCACATACCCCCCCCGCCCTGGGACCCTCATCCTGCTCTCTGGGCTTCCCTGGGATGAGACCCCCCTTCCCCACGGCTGCTTTCAGCCTCTGGCCTCCTTCGCTCCCTGCGGTGCCCAGGGTGGCTTTGGGCTTTGCCGAAGCCCTTGCGCTGTGCCGGGAGGGGACGAGGCGGGAGCCGCCCGGGCTGACGGCCGCCTGTGCCCCCTCCCCTGCCAGGAGGGCTTCGCCCCACCGGAGGATGACGAGCTGGAGGAGCAGCAGCCAGAGGACCAGGACGAGTACTAGCCCCGGCACGCTCCCATGCCCCGCGACGCCCCGCGCCGTTCCCCCACCATAGACATTTGAGGTCTGAGCCTGTGCGCCTCGCCCTGCACTGTCACACGCCATCACGGTCTCCGGCAGCCGAGCCCACGGCCTCGGCGTCCAGCAGCTCCGGTGGGAATCCACTGTCTCCATAATAAATAGATGTCCATCCAGCGAGGAGCACGGCTGTACCTATGGCGGGGACTGGGGGGTGGGGACGGGCTCTGGCCGCCGTGCCCGGGGCCTGGCCCTCGCCACCCCCACCCCGTATTTATTTCCGTTGTCCCCTCCGGTGTGAGTGCCGCAGCCGCCCCGGTGTCCCCGCCTGCCCCGCTGTGTGAGAGTGAAAGACCGAATCCTCGGGGTGTTTTCCTGGGGTGGAGCGTGCTCGTGTGCTGCCTGCGCTGCCTGCATCCTGCCATCCCCGGTGCCCGGGGATGGGGGCTGGGACTGCTGCATGGGGGTCGGTGCCTGCTCGGCAGCCTGCGGGCAGCGGGGAGGACGTGGCTCGGAGGAGGGAGGTGTTGCTTCAGGTTCCTGGGAAGGTGAAAAACCCTGGCCGGGCTGAGGACGTGGCCGCGGCCGCCTGCCTGCGCGGGCAGGTGCAGGCAGCGGGGGCACCTGGTCACCACAGGCCAGGACAGAGGATCCCGGAGTGGGAGCGCATTCCCTCTGAGGCATGGGGACAGTGGTGCCCCTCTCCCCGCCACGGGGCCCCATTGCCCTCGCCCACAGCCACCGAGGACCACCCCCTATAGCTGGACTGGCTGGGTCTCCCACCCTGTGGGGTGCCGGGGTGGGTTTGCCAAGAGTGGCACGCGGCGCCTGCCCTGGCCGTCGTTCTCCCTGTTGCATCGCTTGTCTGGTCCGTCACTCCGGTTGCAAAGCCTGCATCTGTGTTAAGTTTTATTTAAAATAAACTCGTGTGGTAAAACGTTGTCTTCCCCGTCTGTGGCCTGGCTCCGGGCCCTGTGCGCAGCCTGGGTGCTGCAGGAGCTGCTGGGCCTGGGTATGGGTGCAGTGCTGGGCTGCCCGCCCCCCCTCCCCCGGGGGAGGGGCCAGCGGAGCATCGCAGGGCACCGGCCCCTCCAGACCCCTGGGCTGGATCCTGCTGTGGGGCGGGTCCCTGGGCCAGGCCTCTTGGTGCTTCAGGACCCCCCCGCCCCCGTTTGGAGGGCGGGAGCTGTCACGTAAGGAGATGGTGCGCCCCAGCACGGCCTCCGAGATAGGGGAACACCGTGGTAGGGACGAGAGACATCGAGCCCCCCTCGCTCCCGCGACACAGAGTTGCGCTTACTACTGCTCGCAGGCTGGTTTTCCGTATAAAGGCTCTGTTTTTGTTCACCGCCAAGCCAGGGGAGAGCGCGAACGCAGTCCCCCACTACCACAAATTATGCAGTCGAGTTTCCCGCATTTGGGGAAATCGCAGGGGTCAGCACACCCGGAGTGCAGGGGATGAGCCTCGCCCTGGGAAAACCACCTGCCTGATCATGGTGTCTCCCCTGCCAGGTAAGTATGCCTCCTCTCACGCCCGACAACGCCGCACGCACCACCACCTACTCCCAACACACGGACACGCGCGCTCACAGGCCCACGACGCACCCACGCACACCACCACTCGAAACCCCACACTTGCCCGTCACGCGGCGCCCACGCAGCTCCTGCGACGCCCGTGGCCGGCGTCTTCGTGTAACGGCGATAAGTCCCGCCATCCCGCGCCGTGCCTGATCTGCATGCACACGCCCCCGTCCCGCAAAGCCCCGCCCCTGGCGGCCCGGAGAGCCTCTGCCGCCGGCGGCGCGATCTGCGAAGCCACGCCCCTGTCCCCAAGGCCCCGCCCCGGGTCACGCGCGCAGGGCAGCGCCACCGGGCGGCCTCGGGGAGCGCTCCCCCCGCCCCTCCCCGGCCGCCCGCGGAGGTGCCCCCCCGACCGCGCCCGCCGCGTCGGCGATAGTCGTGACAGGACTCGGGGCGTCGTCCCTCCAACCCAGGCCACAGCGTCGGGAGCGCCGCGGGGACGGCCAGCGGGTCCCCGGCGAAGCTCGGGCGGCGCGGGGAGCGTGCCGAGGCCGCAGCCGGGAGGGCGACCGGGGGGGCAGCAGGCGCGTCCCGGCCCCGGGGACCAGGCCGGGCGAGGTGAAGCCCCGCGGGAGCCGAGCGGCCAGGGGTGCCGGAGAGCGTGGGCAGGGTGCTGTACGCGGGGGACCTGGTGACACCGGAGGTGGCAGAGGCGGAGGCGTCACCCCGGGCTTTGGGGTCCCAGCACCCCGAGAGCGGGGAAAGGCTGGAGCAGGGACGGTGTGCCCCAGGACGGGGATCAGGGCAGGGAGCGCTGCAGCAGCCCAGATGCACACGAGCGCCAGGGCCCGACGGGACGGTGCAGGCGTGCCACGCCAGCTGGCAGAGCGTCATCCACCGTGAGCCACGCTCGGTGACCTGTGATCGGCCACCGTGATGGCGGAGGTGCCGGTGGGCTGCAGGAGGCAAATGTTGCCCGCGCCACACGGGGCCGGTGCCACCGTGGGAGCAGCCGAGCCCGACAGCGGCGCGGGGGCCTGTGAGGCCTGTGAGGCCTGTGGGGAGCGTCGGCTCCGCGGTGGGCGCCCGGCGACAGGGACAGACGGACGCCAGCCGACCCACGGCCGGGGGCGGGGCCATGCAGATCGCGCCGCCGGCGGCAGAGGCTCTCCGGGCCGCCAGGGGCGGGGCTTTGCGGGACGGGGGCGTGTGCATGCAGATCAGGCACGGCGCGGGATGGCGGGACTTATCGCCGTTACAAGAAGACGCCGGCCACGGGCGTCGCAGGAGCTGCGTGGGCGCCGCGTGACGGGCAAGTGTGGGGTTTCGAGTGGTGGTGTGCGTGGGTGCGTCGTGGGCCTGTGAGCGCGCGTGTCCGTGTGTTGGGAGTAGGTGGTGGTGCGTGCGGCGTTGTCGGGCGTGAGGGCAGGCATACTTACCTGGCAGGGGAGACACCATGATCAGGCAGGTGGTTTTCCCAGGGCGAGGCTCATCCCCTGCACTCCGGGTGTGCTGACCCCTGCGATTTCCCCAAATGCGGGAAACTCGACTGCATAATTTGCGG
Source organism: Harpia harpyja (assembly GCF_026419915.1). Lineage (NCBI taxonomy): Eukaryota > Metazoa > Chordata > Aves > Accipitriformes > Accipitridae > Harpia > Harpia harpyja. The sequence goes on along the minus strand of NC_068954.1, from coordinate 545,872 downwards.
TAGTGGGGGACTGCGTTCGCGCTCTCCCCTGGCTTGGCGGTGAACAAAAACAGAGTTTTAAGAGGAAAAGCGATTGCTGCACGGAGGTGTTTCCAGTGGTGCGTACTATAGCATAGCCCTGCCTCTGAGCACGCCGAGTAGAGCGGGGGGTCCCGGACCGCGGTGGGGGAACAGGACGCGACGTCGTCGCGACTCTATGGGGCCCGGTGGGATTCGCCCCAGAGGGCGGAAGGAGCTGGCGGAGGTTTTGGCAGGATCCCCTCGGTCAGCTACCGAAGGTCTGGGCGGTCTGGGGAGGTCCCTGCTGACTGGAAGCTGGCCAGTGCTATTCCAATTGACAAGAAGGGCATGAGGTAAGATCCAGGTAAACACTAGACCTTAGTCTAACCTCAGTTCCTGGAAAAATTACGGGGAAGATCATCCTGGGCCCTATGGCAAGGCTTTTAAAGAACAATGCAATTGTCAGGCATGGTTGGCATGGGTTCCTGAAGGGAAAGTCCTGTTGAACTAATTTGATATCCTTCTACAATAAGGTCACCTGCCCAGGGGATGAAGGGAAGGGATGGAGGTAGTTCTGGATTTCAGTAAGGCTTTTGATACTGTCCCTCCCAGCATCTGTCTGGACAAGCTGTCCAGCCGTGGGATGAGCGGGTTCACGGTGCGCTGGGTGAAGCACGGGCTGGACGGCAGGGCTCAAAGGGCCGCAGCGAATGGGGCTACAGCGGGCTGGTGACCAGTCACCAGCAGTGTTCCTCAGGGCTCAATCCTAGGGCCAGTTCTGTTCGATACATTTATCAATGATCTGGATCCAGGAGTTGAATGCACCATTAGCAAGTTCACTGATGATACTGTCCTGGTTTCAGCTGGGATAGAGTTAACTGTCTTCCTAGTAGCTGGTACAGTGCTGCTGTACCCATCCCACTGGGGGGGGGGGAGGGAGTGAGCGGCTGTGTGGTGTTTAGTTGCTGGCTGGGGTTAAACCACGACAGACACCAAACTGGAAGGTGCTGCTGACTCTCTCGAGGGACAAGAGGCCTTGCAGAGGCCTCTAGATAGCTTGGAGCATTGGGAAATCATCAACAGCATGAAACTGAGCAAGAACAAATGCCAGATTCTGTACCGGGGACGGAGTAATGCCAGGCACAAGCCTAAACTGGGAGAGGAGTGGCTGGAGAGCAGCCCTGCAGAAAGGGACCTGGCGGTGCTGGTCGGCAGCAGCTCAACAGGAGCCGGCAGTGTGCCCTGGCAGCCCAGAGGGCAAACCGCATCCCGGGGGGCATCAAAGACAGCGTGAGCAGCGGCCAAGAGAGGGGATCCAAGAGAGGGGATTGTCCCGCTGAATTCAGCCCTGGTGCGGCCTCACCTCGAGTACTGTGTGCAGTGCTGGGCCCCACCGTTTGAGAAGGCTGTTCAGGTCCTCGAACGCCTCCAAGAGGAGGGCAGCGATGCTGGTGATGGGGCTGGAAGGCATGTCCTCTGAGGAGCGGCCGAGGACTCTGGGTTGGTCTGGTTTGGAGAGAAGGAGGCTGAGGGGCGACCTCTCTGCAGCTTCCTGAGGAGGGGACGTGGAGAGGGAGGTGCTGAGCTCTTCTCCCTGGGATCCAGGGACAGGACGCCTGGGAATGGTTCAAAGCTGCATCGGGAGAGGTTCAGACTTGACGTGAGGAAGCATTTCTTTACCGAGAGGGTGTTCAAACCCCGGAACAGGCTTCCTGAAGAGGTGGTCAATGCCCCAAGCCTGTCAGGGTTTAAGAGGCATTTGGGCAATGCCCTTAACAACGTGCTTTAACTTTTGGTCAGCCCTGAAGCGGTCAGGCAGTTGGACCAGATGATCCTTGTAGGTCCCTTCCAGCTGGGAAGGGGACCCTACCCTATCCCATCCTACCCTTTTATCCCTGAGCAGGACAGCACACAGTGTGCAATACCCCTGGGGTCAGCTGTCCCGGCTGGGTCCCCTCCGGCCCCTTGCCCACCCCAGCTGCCTTCAGTGCTTCAGTTCAAGGGGTTGGGCGTGCTGCAGGATGGCAGCGAACCTGTCTCCATCCCAACCCCCTGCCTGGATTGTCATAATTCTCGAGGGCAGAGGCTTTTAAGGTCCCTAGAAGGGACCCAGCTCCCTGGGGAGGAAAGAGCCAGAGATCCTCTCTCTCTGCGGGTCAGGGATGTGTCCGCGTGTCCTTGGACACCAGGACCCCTCGTGCCACCACCAGTCGGAGCGGCTGACCCTGCGCCGTCCTGCCCGGCCACGGACGTGCCTGACGGTCCAGGGGCAGGAGCCGCAGGGATGGACGTTTCCCCCAGTGCTGCGTTTGGGGGGAGCGACACTTGTCCCGCCCAAGCCCCCCTTCCTCGGCAACGCTGGCTCTGCTGCTCGGCTCCGGCAGGTGCAAATTCCTGGACACGGCGGCCGTTCCGCGCCAGTTCCGCATTTCCCGCCGGTTCCGCATTTCCCGCCCTTCTGCCGGGTCTTCCGCGTTTGGAAGTTCCGACCCTGGAAGGAGCCCGGCCGGGCTGTGGGCGGGGCCATGCAGATCGCCCCGCCGCCAGCAGAGCCTCTCCGGGCCGCCAGGGGCGGAGCCTTTCGGGACGGGGGCGGGGACATGCAGATCAGGCACGGCGCGGGATGGCGGGACTTATCGCCGTTACACGAAGACGCCGGCCACGGGCGTCGCAGGAGCTGCGTGGGCGCCGCGTGACGGGCAAGTGTGGGGTTTCGAGTGGTGGTGTGCGTGGGTGCGTCGTGGGCCTGTGGGCGCGCGTGTCCGTGTGTTGGGAGTAGGTGGTGGTGCGTGCGGCGTTGTCGGGCGTGAGGGCAGGCATACTTACCTGGCAGGGGAGACACCATGATCAGGCAGGTGGTTTTCCCAGGGCGAGGCTCATCCCCTGCACTCCGGGTGTGCTGACCCCTGCGATTTCCCCAAATGCGGGAAACTCGACTGCATAATTTGTGGTAGTGGGGGACTGCGTTCGCGCTCTCCCCTGGCTTGGCGGTGAACAAAAACAGAGTTTTAAGAGGAAAAGCGATTGCTGCACGGAGGTGTTTCCAGTGGTGCGTACTATAGCATAGCCCTGCCTCTGAGCACGCCGAGTAGAGCGGGGGGTCCCGGACCGCGGTGGGGGAACAGGACGCGACGTCGTCGCGACTCTATGGGGCCCGGTGGGATTCGCCCCAGAGGGCGGAAGGAGCTGGCGGAGGTTTTGGCAGGATCCCCTCGGTCAGCTACCGAAGGTCTGGGCGGTCTGGGGAGGTCCCTGCTGACTGGAAGCTGGCCAGTGCTATTCCAATTGACAAGAAGGGCATGAGGTAAGATCCAGGTAAACACTAGACCTTAGTCTAACCTCAGTTCCTGGAAAAATTACGGGGAAGATCATCCTGGGCCCTATGGCAAGGCTTTTAAAGAACAATGCAATTGTCAGGCATGGTTGGCATGGGTTCCTGAAGGGAAAGTCCTGTTGAACTAATTTGATATCCTTCTACAATAAGGTCACCTGCCCAGGGGATGAAGGGAAGGGATGGAGGTAGTTCTGGATTTCAGTAAGGCTTTTGATACTGTCCCTCCCAGCATCTGTCTGGACAAGCTGTCCAGCCGTGGGATGAGCGGGTTCACGGTGCGCTGGGTGAAGCACGGGCTGGACGGCAGGGCTCAAAGGGCCGCAGCGAATGGGGCTACAGCGGGCTGGTGACCAGTCACCAGCAGTGTTCCTCAGGGCTCAATCCTAGGGCCAGTTCTGTTCGATACATTTATCAATGATCTGGATCCAGGAGTTGAATGCACCATTAGCAAGTTCACTGATGATACTGTCCTGGTTTCAGCTGGGATAGAGTTAACTGTCTTCCTAGTAGCTGGTACAGTGCTGCTGTACCCATCCCACTGGGGGGGGGGGAGGGAGTGAGCGGCTGTGTGGTGTTTAGTTGCTGGCTGGGGTTAAACCACGACAGACACCAAACTGGAAGGTGCTGCTGACTCTCTCGAGGGACAAGAGGCCTTGCAGAGGCCTCTAGATAGCTTGGAGCATTGGGAAATCATCAACAGCATGAAACTGAGCAAGAACAAATGCCAGATTCTGTACCGGGGACGGAGTAATGCCAGGCACAAGCCTAAACTGGGAGAGGAGTGGCTGGAGAGCAGCCCTGCAGAAAGGGACCTGGCGGTGCTGGTCGGCAGCAGCTCAACAGGAGCCGGCAGTGTGCCCTGGCAGCCCAGAGGGCAAACCGCATCCCGGGGGGCATCAAAGACAGCGTGAGCAGCGGCCAAGAGAGGGGATCCAAGAGAGGGGATTGTCCCGCTGAATTCAGCCCTGGTGCGGCCTCACCTCGAGTACTGTGTGCAGTGCTGGGCCCCACCGTTTGAGAAGGCTGTTCAGGTCCTCGAACGCCTCCAAGAGGAGGGCAGCGATGCTGGTGATGGGGCTGGAAGGCATGTCCTCTGAGGAGCGGCCGAGGACTCTGGGTTGGTCTGGTTTGGAGAGAAGGAGGCTGAGGGGCGACCTCTCTGCAGCTTCCTGAGGAGGGGACGTGGAGAGGGAGGTGCTGAGCTCTTCTCCCTGGGATCCAGGGACAGGACGCCTGGGAATGGTTCAAAGCTGCATCGGGAGAGGTTCAGACTTGACGTGAGGAAGCATTTCTTTACCGAGAGGGTGTTCAAACCCCGGAACAGGCTTCCTGAAGAGGTGGTCAATGCCCCAAGCCTGTCAGGGTTTAAGAGGCATTTGGGCAATGCCCTTAACAACGTGCTTTAACTTTTGGTCAGCCCTGAAGCGGTCAGGCAGTTGGACCAGATGATCCTTGTAGGTCCCTTCCAGCTGGGAAGGGGACCCTACCCTATCCCATCCTACCCTTTTATCCCTGAGCAGGACAGCACACAGTGTGCAATACCCCTGGGGTCAGCTGTCCCGGCTGGGTCCCCTCCGGCCCCTTGCCCACCCCAGCTGCCTTCAGTGCTTCAGTTCAAGGGGTTGGGCGTGCTGCAGGATGGCAGCGAACCTGTCTCCATCCCAACCCCCTGCCTGGATTGTCATAATTCTCGAGGGCAGAGGCTTTTAAGGTCCCTAGAAGGGACCCAGCTCCCTGGGGAGGAAAGAGCCAGAGATCCTCTCTCTCTGCGGGTCAGGGATGTGTCCGCGTGTCCTTGGACACCAGGACCCCTCGTGCCACCACCAGTCGGAGCGGCTGACCCTGCGCCGTCCTGCCCGGCCACGGACGTGCCTGACGGTCCAGGGGCAGGAGCCTCAGGGATGGACGTTTCCCCCGGTGCCGCGTTCGGGGGAAACGGCGCTTGTCCCTCAAAAGTCCCCCTTCCTCGGCAACGCTGGCTCTGCTGCTCGGCTCCGGCAGGTGCAAATTCCTGGACACGGCGGCCGTTCCGCGCCAGTTCCGCATTTCCCGCCGGTTCCGCATTTCCCGCCCTTCTGCCGGGTCTTCCGCGTTTGGAAGTTCCGACCCTGGAAGGAGCCCGGCCGGGCTGTGGGCGGGGCCATGCAGATCGCCCCGCCGCCAGCAGAGCCTCTCCGGGCCGCCAGGGGCGGAGCCTTTCGGGACGGGGGCGGGGACATGCAGATCAGGCACGGCGCGGGATGGCGGGACTTATCGCCGTTACACGAAGACGCCGGCCACGGGCGTCGCAGGAGCTGCGTGGGCGCCGCGTGACGGGCAAGTGTGGGGTTTCGAGTGGTGGTGTGCGTGGGTGCGTCGTGGGCCTGTGGGCGCGCGTGTCCGTGTGTTGGGAGTAGGTGGTGGTGCGTGCGGCGTTGTCGGGCGTGAGAGGAGGCATACTTACCTGGCAGGGGAGACACCATGATCAGGCAGGTGGTTTTCCCAGGGCGAGGCTCATCCCCTGCACTCCGGGTGTGCTGACCCCTGCGATTTCCCCAAATGCGGGAAACTCGACTGCATAATTTGTGGTAGTGGGGGACTGCGTTCGCGCTCTCCCCTGGCTTAGAGGTAGCAAAAACAGAACGAGAATCACCGTGCAGCGGCTATGCTTTTCTTCTTCCACCATGGTCTTACTAACGCTGGGCCCCGCCGGCGCCCGAACCGTTCAGCGCGGCGGAGGCCGAGCTCGGGGCTGGCCGCGCTCCGGTCTGCGTCTGCAGGGGCCTCTGCCGTCCGAGCTCCGCCCTTTCTCGCGGCCCCTGGGGATGGAGCTCGAGTCGGGGGATGAAATGACGGGACTGCTCTCGCTGCTGGCACCGGCGGGGCCGATGGGCATCCGGTGCGCGGAAAGGCCCCGCCGTGGGACCTGGGGACCCGGCGCAAGCAGCCGCGGTGGAGCCATAGCGTCAGGAAGCGGACGGGATGCTCGTGGGCAGGGAAATACCTTGTTCTGACCATTACCGCCGAGTTCCGATCGCGGCTTTGAAAGCCACGGAAAATCCCCGGCTCCTGCGGGAACCGCTGCGCCGCGGCCCGGCCTCCGCTGCCCGCCCTCCGCTGCCCGCCCCGGGTCCTGCTCCGCCCGCCGCCGAGATGGTGGGAATCGTGGCCGGGGCGGGACCGGGTCTTCCGCCGCCACCACGAGGGATGTGCCCTGCACGGACGGACCTACCCCCGCCCATCTACTACTCAGCCCTCGCGGGCCACAACCCGCGGCTGGACGGGCTAAATAGGACCATCTGGCCAAATAACTCCTTATGCTTTTTCATCTCTATTTTTGCTCACAGGTAAATCAGGGGAGAGCGCGAACGCAGTCCCCCACTACCACAAATTATGCAGTCGAGTTTCCCGCATTTGGGGAAATCGCAGGGGTCAGCACACCCGGAGTGCAGGGGATGAGCCTCGCCCTGGGAAAACCACCTGCCTGATCATGGTGTCTCCCCTGCCAGGTAAGTATGCCTCCTCTCACGCCCGACAACGCCGCACGCACCACCACCTACTCCCAACACACGGACACGCGCGCCCACAGGCCCACGACGCACCCACGCACACCACCACTCGAAACCCCACACTTGCCCGTCACGCGGCGCCCACGCAGCTCCTGCGACGCCCGTGGCCGGCGTCTTCGTGTAACGGCGATAAGTCCCGCCATCCCGCGCCGTGCCTGATCTGCATGTCCCCGCCCCCGTCCCGAAAGGCTCCGCCCCCGGCTGCCCAGCCTGCGGCGGCGCGCTCTGCATGGCCCCGCCTCACCTGCAACGCCCCGCCCTGCATCTGCTGTGTCTGCATAGCCCCGCCCCTCCGTCGAAGGCCTCGCCTCCTTGCTCCTTGGCCGGCGGCGGCGCTATCTGTATGGCCCCGCCCCACTCTTCAGGCCCCGCCCCTCCGCCTTCTCGTGCCGCCCTCTCCTGTGCCGTGCCGTGCCCGGGGCCCGCGGAGGAGGCGGGGCGGGCCGGTGCCGCCTTTGGGGCGGCGGTGCCCGCAGGTCGGCCGTGCCGTGGCCCGCGGTAGCGGCTCCGACAACGCGGGCAGTGCCGGGGCGGGCGGCGGAGACCTCCCGGCGGCGGCCGCGCTGCGGGGGCGGAGCCGGGCCTCTCTGGGGGCGTGGCTAGCCCCCTCTGTGGGCGGAGCCTGTTGGCCCCGCCTGGACGACTCGGGGCGGGGGGGGTGGGGCTGGCGGGTCACGTGGCGCGGCGGGGCGGGGGAGGGGGGGGAGACGTGGCACCCGCCGCGCGGGTCCCGTTTGCGCGGCGGCGGCCGCCAATCGGCGGGTCCGGCGGGCGCATGCGCCCCGCCCCGCCCCTCTCGGCGCCGCCACCGTCCTCCTCCCGCTCCCCTGGGCCGGCGGCCATGGCGGCGGCGGCGGCGGGCCCGGCCTCGGCCGGCGGCGGGCGCTGGGAGGTGGTGCGGAAGGGCCGGCGTCCTGCGGGCGGCCCCGGCAGCCGCCGCGCCCTGGGGGAGGCCAACGCCGGCCGCGCGTTGCCTTTGGCCGGTGAGTGCCTGGGGTGTCGCGGCCCGGCGGCCCCCCCCGGCGCGGGTTGCGAGGGGCCCGGCGGGTCTCTGCGGCGCCCCGGGGAGGGGGGGGGGGGTTGCTGGGGGCCGGGTGGTCTCAAGCGGGGCCGTGGGCGAGCGGAGCCCGGGGGCCGCTGGTGGGACCCGGGGTGGGCCCGATCCACCCCCCACCCCCGCGCCGGGGCTCAGTCCCGGTTTGCCCATCGGGCCCGGGGGCCGCCGGTGCACCGCGTCGGACCTGTCGGCGGAGCCCTCGGCCACCTTTTCCCCTTTCCCCCGGGTTCTAGCTCCCATCGCTACCTCCGACACCATCTTCGAGCTGGGCTTCGAGCGGACACTGAAGAAGCAGAACAAGGAGCAGGTCCCTCCCATTTCGGCGCCCGAGCAGCCGCACCGAAAGCAGCACGCGGGCAAGAGCGCAAAGAAGCCGTCGGCGAATGACGCCGGCGTCAAGCCTGGCAAATGCCGCTCGCTGGAAGAAGCCCTGAGAACCGTGAGTGTGCCTGGCCAGGCTGTGCCCTCGTGGGTGCCCTGCTCACGGGCTGCTCGTCCCCGTGCCGCCCCATTCCTGCAGGCCTGAGAGTTCCCAGCTCACTCCCGACCCACACCAACGCAGCAGAGCCGAAGCTCCGGGTGCTGTTGTTCCGTGGCCGGCATTCCAGCAGCCTGTGCTCTCCACCACTTTGGGAGCGAGAGCCTGGGCGCTCAGGGCATTGTTAAATCCTGTAGAAGGGAGCAGCAGAAAGAGTACAGTGCCCTGTTTCGGTTCAGGCTTACAGCACGGGTTCATCGCACCTCTGGAGGAGGAGGCCAGCTCCCGCCCCCCACCCCCTCTCTGCTGTGAGACCCCCCCAGGCTCGTTAACGTGCCCCTGCCTTCTTGCAGGGATGAGTGCTCCTGCCTGCCTCTGGCTGCGGCCCAGGGTGGTCGCGTTCGCTGTGGGAGCGGAACAGATGGTGCTCGGTGCTTTGGCGAGCGCCAGGCTGGCCTGGGAGATCTGTCTCGTGCTTGAAGTTGTACTTTTGCAGGAGACAGAACAGCAGGAGGTGGCTGGAAGGGAATTTCTGGTTTCTTTCTTCACCCACTCCCTGTCTGCTGTCTGGGAGGAATCCTGAGAAAATGTCCTTGGTGAAACCCCCTCCCTGTCTGACCGGCTGAGGCCCTGGGGAGCCGTTTCTGCAGCTCACACTCCCTGCGTTTCAGATGAATCTGTAGAACTCGTTTGTCTTCCTCCCGCCTGTTCTTGTGGTGTCTGAGCATGGATGCATTTTAGAAGGGAACCCCAAATTGACTCTCTGTTGAGGTAACATGTCTGCTGGGAAAGCATCTGCCTGGCAGGGCTTTCCCGCAGTGGTCGCCCACCCAGCTCCTCACTTTCACCTGAGTGTTGGGCCCTGAGCACCTCTGCTCTCCCCTGCAGCAGGGGTGGGGGGTTTCCTCCGCTCCACTGGGCACAAGCGATTCTCCACATCCAGCTTTTGCACATGGAGACAGCTCGGAGCAAATAAACGTGTTATTTCTGTGTGTGTCAGGGCAGATATTCCTCAGGGAGAGCGGCCTGGGGCTGAAGCGTGGTTGCCCTGTAACTGCTCTGCACAGCTCAGCAGCGACAAATGCCATTGTGTGACTTGCTCTGTCAGCTTCGCTGACAGCGTCGTTTCATTTTTTGACGTAGCAGCAGCTATTTTTTTCTTATTCCTGTTTTCAATATGGTTGCTGAAATAAACATGCAACAAAAGGTGACCAGCTTAGATTTAGTAACATGCTATGGCTGAAATCTGCTGTGTACTGAAATGTTAGTCTCTGCAAAACTTCAAACAGCCGTTAGTCTTGCTGCATCTCCTAAATTCCCTGAAGTGTAGACAGGGTATCTCTCCCTGCGAGCTTGAAGATAATTGTAAATTTAAAAGCAGACAATAAGCATGTTTCATGACAAATAGCACAGGCGGAGGAAGGTGAAGGGATGTGAGCTGCTGTCCGTACTCGTGGTTTGTTGGTTGCAGGTTGTTAATTGGGTAGGTCTTGATGATCTTGGCTATTTTCTTCTTGGAGGACTGTGGGTGTAGAGTTGCCTGATGGTGCTCACACAACCCAGCCACACTGGGATAACACTGGGCTGATCCTCCCCGAGCTGCAGCCTTGAGCTGTCTCCTGCCCAGAGCAAGCCTTTGATGATGCCGACGTGCTCCTCGGCAGTTTGCACAGAGCTGCCTGGTCCCAGGCAATGCTTGCCACAGGGCATGTGGGAGCACAGAGCGGCAGAGCTGCGGCTGGCGTGCCGGCGCCGGCGGGAAGGTGGAGCAGGGCTCTGAGGAAGGGGAAGAGCTCGTTCCTGCGGCTGTGCCAGTGCAGCCTGTCCTTCTGACATCTCTGTTGGCTCTGGGGCTTTCTGCAGCCCCTTCGGTGCCAGGCGCCTGCAGTTCCCCATGTGGGTTTTGTTATTCCCCGGTAGCGGTCTTTGCTAATCTGAAGAAAATGTGTTTCCAGTACAAAACTAAATGCTGTTTCCCATTTGCATTAGCAGGTGGTGGACGGGGGGGGGGCTGTTTCCATATGGGAAGGGCAGCGTTCTCAGGATGAAGGTGGGCAGCATTCCACTCTGTGCCCAGCAGCCCCTTAGGAGCTGAAGTTAACTTTCTTCTTTCTGTGCTTTTTGAGTAGTTCTGCACATCCTGAGTTGAACTTGTCTGTCTGTCGCTTCCAGCTCGACTTGGCAGATCTGCAGAAGGAGCTGGATAAAAGCCAGAGCGTGTTCCCCGAGAACCCCTCCGTCTGGGTGAAGGACCTGGCCAGCTATCTCAACTACAAGCTGCAGGCACCCAGGAGTGACCCCACGCTCAGCCAGCACCCCCACGGTCAGTGGTGTTTAACCTGCCCCACTGCTGGGGGGAGGCTGCACCCTGGAGCTTCGCTCTGGAGTGGCCTTGTGTTCACAGAGGCGTGCAGAGCCGTGGGGCAGGCGCTTCTCTGCATCTGGGCCAGCTCAGCATGGTCCTTAAAACCATGCAGAGCCGAGCGGTGGGGTGATGGGGCAGACGGGCATGGAGTGCGGTGTGGGACAGTGCCCAGGAAGAAGCAGCCGCTGACTGCTCCCCTCCTGTCCCCCCCCAGGCAATCTTAGAGAATCATTTAGGTTGGAAGAGACCCTTAAGATCATCGAGTCCAACTGTCTTGGTCCCAGCAGGAAGACTTGAAGGAGTTCAGTGCTCTATTCTTTGCCAGGTTTATTTTGTGCAGGTTTCTTAAGAGTACAGGTTAAAGGACAGCTCGCTAAAGAGGCAGTTTTTAGAAACATCAGAGCAGACAGGACCAAAACAGTCACAGACATGAAAGGAAAAAAATCTCCTGTTTTCACCTGAGACAAATCAGGTCAAGCCTGTCCCACAGTCCAGGCTTGTTCCCTGCAAACTGAGATGTTTGGGCTTTTCTTTGTTTTTTCCCCCCTTCCAAACAGGTGTTTTTTTCTGTGCCAAAACTGTCTTAGGAAACTTGGTAATAGAAAAGGCACAAGACTGGTGTTCTTTATTCAACAAATAAAATGGGGATTGTTTGCTTGATTCTGTGATATCACTACAGTTGACTTGCCTTGATTACAAAGACAATGGAATTGTGTATACAGCTGGCAAATTAGAGACTTTCCCTAGTCACTCCTTCTCTGTAAGGACCCATGACCTGTACCTACTATTGTGGAATTCAGGAATCTGCTCGCAGGTATCTGCACTCATCTTTAAAAGGGACATTCTGGCTGGGTTTCCCTTTCATCCATGACCTGTTGGTCTACACTTGCTTTGAGCACTTGTTGCTAGGGGTGGCAATGGGTAAAAGAGCAGAATATCTTCTCAACACCTGTGTACATCCTGCAGTATCAACATTTAACAGAAAGCAATCCTTTATTGCTGAAATAGATGCATCTAATGTAGAATGACTGAGAAAGAAGCCACTTGTTGACCGTGTGGTGTATGAGAACAAGTTGCTTCTCTGCGACCACCTTGCACACTGGTCAGCTTCTCCTTGCAGCTGCAGCTGAAAGTCTCAAACTGGCGCTTGCTAAACTCTTCCTACTCCTGTGTTGCCTCCAGACTATCCGTACTGCCTCGTGAGCAAGGAGCTGAAGAACATCATCAGAACCCTGCTGGGAAGGTCGTCCAGTGTGCTGGAGCTCTTCTTCGACCACTGTATTTATACCATGCTACAGGAGCTGGATAAAACCCCAGGTAAGGTGCAGTCAGCGCAGGTCTGGGGCACCGACACACCCGTTGTGGTCCATTCGTGCGGCAGTTCTTCTACAAGGCAGTCTGGTGCTGAGGTTTTCTGACTGTGGGGATGCTGCTGCTCCTTGTTGCCTGTTTTAAGAGCTCTTCTGAATTCCTCTGTGGAGAAAGTGAAGTGGGAAACTCCTTCTGTGCATCTTGTGTGCCATGAGGGGCTGTTCCTGCCCAGGTGGCTCATCAGTGTGATGCAAAATGCTGTTGAGGCTGTGGGGTTTTGAGCTGGAGGAGCCAGAGCAGGCATAGCTGGGTGTAAGGTATGAGCCCAGCATGGTGCTGTCAAGGGGAGAATTGCAGACCGAAGGGTGCATGGTGGAAAATGCCTTTGCGAGGGCTTTCACATTGTGGCGTGTGTTGCTGCAGCTTTTAAAATGGGGCCGTTTGGCCTTATGAAACTTGGTAAAAGTTGTTTTGTTGCTGTGCTGCAGTAAGGGTGTTTCCTGCGAAGCGAGGGGTCCTGTCTGAGCTGCCGTGCGGGGAGCAGGTGGCTGTTTCTACCCCCTGAGCAGAGCACACAGATGTCCAGCGGTGTTGGCTGGGTCTTCGGGCAGCCAGAAGCAGCATCCTGAACGATGGCAATGGCCTGGTGCTTTCAGCAGAGTACAGACACAAACCCTAAATACCTGTTTCCATACATCCTCTGCCATGCCGGCAGCTGCTGGCAGCTTTAGCAGCAGGACCCAGGTACCGCCGGTTCCCAGCCCCCAGCTCTGCTGTTTCCTGCGCTGAATGGCTGGTAACCCCACGGGTGTTTTGTTTCCATCACAAAACCTACCTGGCTGATAAAAACAATGGGACAGGAGTAGCACAAAATAGTTGTTAGTAAATGGCCGAGGTGCTGCTTTGCTGTTGGAGTTGCGTTCATACGTCATTCGGGAAGATGCTTGGCTGTCAGCAGAGCTACCGCGGGGTCGGTCTGTGACAGGGAGGACTGAGGGGCTCCACCTGGTGCCGCGGCTGCGCTGGCCTCTTCTGCCATCGCCGCTGCCCTTCCATCAGCCTGACTGTGTTGTGGGCTGGTGTGGCCGGTGCATCAGGCGTGAAAGCCATGTGCGCCCCAGGAGAGGGTCGTGGCAGCAGCGGGACTGTGCCGGAGAGCAGGACTGGCCTAGAGGGAGCCAGCCTTTGCCGTGGGGGGCAGCTAGCCCCTGCCATGGCCGAGCCACCCGTCCCGGGGGATGGGTTCTCTGGATGGCACCTGGGAACCACGGGGGTCCCCTGAACCCTCCTTCTCTTTTGAACATGAACAAGGGGGAAACGAGCCCTTGGAAGCTCCCAGACTTGGGGCCGTGACCATGCCTTCCTGCTGGGGGGGGGCTTTAGGAAGCTGCTGGTGGGTTTCTGAGGGTCTGTGGGGTCTGTCCTGCTTCTGCGGGCTGGAGCCCTGCAGTGGGGGGTCCTAGGCAGAGGATGGGTCAGGGGCAGCCGAGGAGAGAGCAAGACCCATGCCGCTGTGGTGGGGCTCGTGCCCAGAGCTCATTAGCCAGTGAACAGGGCAGGTCTGCGCAGAGGGGGTCGTCAACCCCCCCCGCCTTCTGGGGGTATCGCAGGGGGAGGGAGGCATGTGAAGTGGCCCGTGGCTGAGAAGGCCCCTTCTGTGCTCTCTTTCAGGGGAGTCTTTGCATGGGTACAGGATCTGCATCCAGGCAGTGCTTCTGGACAGGCCCAAAATCGCCACGATGAACCTAGGCAAGGTGAGCTGGATACCTGGGTTTGCAGGCGCTTTCCTGGCAGATGCAGTAAACTCGGCGGTGCTGCTCCTCCTCCCGCCCCAAGGATCCCCCGGTGCAGCCGGACAATGAACATCTGTCCCCGTTAATTGGAAGCCCTTTGGGACCTGTTGGGGTTGTCCCACTCATGAAGCCCTTGTGCCTCCCTGTGCTTGTAACCCACGCAGAGGGACTGGTACCTCCAGTATCTGTCCTCCTCCCCAGATGTGCTGGAGCTGCTGTAAGCACCAGTGTCCCGCGGTGTCTTTTCTTTAAAGACCTTGTCCAAAGCTCACGCTCCCTCTCTGCTGCACGCTCTGTGCTCTGCTGCTCTCGGAGGGAGCAGAACACGTCCACCCTTGGCTGTGCTCAGCGGTCAGGCAGCCGTGGGACAGCAATGAGGGTTTCTGGGGTCCAGCTCCTTTGAAGCAAGTGGCTGAGAGGGTGATGGTGGCTGCAGCTCGGCTGCTGTCCAGCACCATGTGGTGCCAGCAGCTCTGCTTCCCCAGGGCTGGGTTTGGCGTTCTGCCTGCCACCAGCCAGCATGGCTCCTTGGCCTTGCCTGGTGCTGAGGGTCCCTCCTGGGGGGCCAGGGGCTCTACCCCACGCCGGGGGCTGCTCCCTGCCAGGCTGGGCAGCCCAGGGCCCAGTGAAGCCACTGTGGTCCTGCGGCACTGGTGGCCTCACGAGGTGACACGGCAACATTGGGGTGGGACAGGCTGAGGCTCTTCTCGACTAACATGTCTTGTCTTCACCCCAGTACTTGGAGGTGTTACGGTCCCACCAGAACAGGCCAGCGAAATGCCTTACCGTCCTCTGGGCACTGGGACAGGCCGGATTCACGGACCTCCATGAGGGCCTGAAAGGTGAGAGCTGGGAGTGGCAGGCTGGGCACCCGTCCCCGCTGAGGGGGCTCCCCCTCCCCTGGGGAGCGGGAGGACAGCCAGGGCGGCCCCCGGTACTGCCCGCGCATCTCCGCTCCCACTGGTGTTACCGCTCGGGCACGTGGTCTGCTTCAAAACATGCCGTCACGCTGCTGAAATGCTGGAGAGGGGGCTGCAGCACTTGGGGGGGCCCAGGGGCAAACGGCTCCGGGGGGACACCTGGGAACTGCTGCCTGCAGCTGCTGCGGGTACCTCCTGGTGAGGGCATACCAGGCCTGTCAGATGCTCATTTGGGAGCAGAATCACAGAATCATTTAGGTTGGAAAAGACCCTCAAGATTGAGTCCAATCGAGTGGTGGTGTCCCCCACGCTGCGGTGGGGCTGGCTCGGGGTTTGCTGACTGGCGTGTCGCTGCTCGCTGGTCCCAACGGCTCATTATGCCTTGTGTGTGCCTTCATTCCTTGGCCATATATGTTAAAGGCTAGTCACCACCGCAGAAGGGGAGCGACTTGTGCTGAAGTGTGTTTATAGAGGCAGAAATACTCAATGTTTAGAGTGGTGACATTGTAGAGCTGTGTGAAGTGGTTAATTATTTTCGGGGAAGCTGGAGATGTCACAAGAAGCAGGTTGCTTACAGAAGGGTGAGTTCAGATCTCGTGCCCAGCCTCAGCGGCTCCTCTGCAATGATAGAAACTGTCCTTACGGCATCTTGTCTCTGGAGAGCATCTCCCCCTGGCAGGGACAGGGAAACCGCTGGATCCCAGGAGGAACCATCCTTCCTGGAAAGACAGGGAGTGTGCTGCTCTGCCATTCCTCTGAGAGCTGGTGAGGTAGCGTGGTTGCCCTGGAGCCCTTCCTGAGGGATCTGTCTGTCTGTCTGTTTGCCTGCTGGGCGTTTTGAGTGGGGGAATGAGGTGATGGTTTGTCCTGGGTTTAAATATAGCTGTGGTCCTGGCACCCGAGCGTTCCTCTGCTTTTCAGTTGCCACTTGCGGACCCAAGGAGCGCTTGTGCTGATGGAAGGAGCGCGCAGCGCGGCTGGGGAGTGCTCGGTGTTGCCTGGGGTGTGGAGGCACGGCAGGAGCCCTCCTGCTCCCTGATCTGACCACTGCCTCTCTCCTGCAGTGTGGCTCGGTGTCATGCTCCCGGTGCTTGGGATCAAGTCTCTCTCCCCATACGCCGTTGCCTACCTGGACCGTCTGCTGATGTGAGTTACACCTCGCTTTCATTATCAGGGTATCTTCGTTCAGAGGAATGAAAGCCTGCCTGGGCTGCTGGGTGTCCTGTGACTTTGTGTCTGCATTTCTGCTGGTGTAAAAAACCTGAGCATGTGTGTGTAAGAGTGCGAGTGAGTGGGTGGGTGTGACCTGGAGAGCCTGCAGCGGTGGGCTTGCCGTGCAGGTTAGTTTGTCCCTGATCTTTGGTGGCTGCCTGTTGTGTTGGGTGTCCAGACAGCATTTGCAGTGCCTCCTGACCGCCTCTGGTGCTTCAATGGCTGCTGGTTCCACTATGGCTCTATAGAAACGCTGGATTTCTGCACAGGTTTCCTCTCTGGCCCTGCTGGTGCCTTTCCTAAAATGGGGGGGGGGGAAGGTGCTGATGGTGGAGGGGAAGCAGAGCCCTTCCCCAGCCAGCCCTGGTCACCTCCCCGGGGGAGGCGAGCAGCTGAGCCGCCCCTTGGCTCTGGCTGGGGCGGCAGGACAGGCTGCTCTGGTGCCGCAGCTCGAGGCCACGGCAGCGCTGGTGTGACCCTGTGCCAGGAACAGGCTTCTCCGGTGCCTGCGCACCTCATCGCCTGCCCAGCGTGCCTGGGGGAGCACGGCTCCGCTCTGAGTGCAGGTGGTGTCCGTGCCCGGAGGGATGGCACTCAGAGGAGCAGGGTCCCCATTGCTGCCAGCTCTTGCGGTGCACAGGTGTGTTGGGGTTCCCAGCTGCGGCGAGAGGTGCCTGCAGCATCAGCCGTTGCAGGCAGATGAGCTTTTCCCTGCAAGGAGAAGGGAGGTGGCGTTTGGCTGAGGGTTGGGACAGGCAGCTCTGCTGGCCTTTGTGCGGGTGAAGGCAGCCGCTGTCTCTGGTGTCGCTGCCTCAGCACGGTGTAAGGAAGCTGGGTGTTACTGCGGCAGTTCCAGCACCTGATGTGGAAGAAAGTCTGGTGCCGCACAGCGCAGATAGCTGACACAGAAATGGGAAAGGTCAGGAGCGGTTTTGTGGCGAGCACTGAGGGACATCCACTGCCCTTCCTAAGGGTTCAAGAGCTTTTATTTAAGGGGTTCTTTTTACAACTTCACTGTAACAAGAACGTTGCATTTGGTTGTGCTGGAGGACTTTATGGAGATGCATCAAGCCAAACTTCACAGTTCATCCTGATCTTTCTGAAACTTTATTTAATTAGTTTTCTACAATCTGGTTTCTCTTCTCTGACTACATTTAATTTACCAGCAACCACAGCCACAGGCCTGCCAGACCTCCGTTGTCTGCAGCTTCTCGGGGAGGAAAAAGACCACATGAACCCTTGTGCCTGACACCAGCAGCGGGTGCCAACGCTGCCTCTCGCTCGGGTTGCTGGAAGCGGCTTACACAAACCGCTTTTTTTTCCTCTGTGTGCTTTGGCAATGGGGCCACAGCGGGAGTGTCGGAACACCGAGAGCACCAAGGGCCAGGGGGCTGCTTGGCTGCTGTGGCCTGGGGAGGGGGGGGCTGTCCCCTCTCAGCCCCCTGAGGCCGCCTGCCTTCTCCCAGGGGTGTGGAGGCAGCTGCCTGCGTCCATCCTGTCTGGCCGGCTGCTGCTGGGAGGGAATACGGCCCCTGGAGCCCCGGAGCTGCCTGCTGACTGTGCAGGGCATCTCTGAGTAGCAGCGAAGGCAGATGACTGTGGTGGCCAGAAACTGCCCATGTGTACCTGATCAGTGTGTCCCGCTGAAGGGAAACCGCCGGTGCCGGGGCAAGGGCGGACCTTCCCTCCAGGGCTGCGTTCGTCCGCCGGCATGTCTGTCACGGCTCATAGGGTTTGTTTCTGCTGCGCAGGATGCACCCAAACCTGACCAAAGGCTTCGGTATGATCGGACCCAAGGATTTCTTCCCCCTCCTGGACTTTGCCTTCATGCCCAACAACTCGCTGCCACCCAGGTATGCTGGCACCCCCCCCAGCACACCCCAGCGCGGGCTGCACTGTGGGCCGAACGCCCTGGTCGCCCCGCTGACCGCTCTCTGCAGCCCCGGTGCCATCTCCCCTCAGCCTGCAGGAGCAGCTGCGGCGGCTCTACCCTCGCTTGAAGGTGCTGGCGTTCGGCGCGAAGCCGGAGACGGCGCTGCACACCTACTTCCCCTCCTTCCTCTCCCGAGCTACGCCAAGCTGCCCTCCCGGCATGAAGAAAGAGGTGAGCCCTGAGCAGGGGACGCATGGCCGTTGGTCCCGCGGGACCCCCAGTCCCAGCCTGTCACCACGTGGCTCGGGGCAGCCCTGGTGCGCCACTGAGGAGGGACAGCTGAGCAGGTCCATTCCTCCCTGCCCAACCCGCTGCGGTGGGTGCCGGGGCTCTGCCATCCGCTGGCCAGGCTCCCCGGCATGGCTGGGTGCTGGCCACCTCTCATGGGGGCTTGGCTCCCCCATGTCGGAGGCTGAATGGGCAGGCGGGTCGGGCAGGTGGGAGTGTGTCCCTGTAAAGGAGGGAGTGGGACCTTCCCAGGAGCGGTGAGCGTCAGGTCAGCACCCAGCCCAGCTGGCCTGTGAGGTGCTGGAGGACAGGTCGGGTTCGGTGGTCCCCCAGCTGCCTGGGGAGGGAGGCTTGGGGAGAGCCCACAGAGCAGCAGCAGGCCAGACCCATGCCATCACGAGGCAAGGATGGTGATCGCAGGCCATCACAAGGCAGGGACGGCGATCGTGGGCCAGGGTTCCTGCCACCCACACCCAAGGTCTGGGAATGCTGGACCTGTGAGTTCGGTGCCCCAGGAGCTGGCTGGCATGAGAGCAGCGAGCCGGCAGGTTTGGGGGATGGTCGGCTGCACCGGCCTACAGCCTGGGGCACGGTGTGTCCGATGCACCAAACTGAGTGACATGTGTCACACTGGGGGCCAGGATTGGGTGTGATGATGTGGTGTGTGGTCTCTTCCCA
This sequence comes from Harpia harpyja, assembly GCF_026419915.1. Classification (NCBI taxonomy): domain Eukaryota; kingdom Metazoa; phylum Chordata; class Aves; order Accipitriformes; family Accipitridae; genus Harpia; species Harpia harpyja. The sequence goes on along the minus strand of NC_068954.1, from coordinate 527,015 downwards.
GCTCCTGACCTCCATGAGCCAGTGCCTGAGCCTGGACCCCCTGACCTTCAGCGTCTGGAGGCAGCTGTACACCAAGCACCTCTCTCAGTCCAGGTCGGTTCGTGCCTGCTGCCTGCCCGCTGCTCTGAGCAGGCCAGCACCAACCTGCTAGCATCTAGGAGTGTGTTAAGTTGCTTCTCGGAGCTCCTGACTGAGCCCTGTGTTCTCTTTCCCCCCATAGTTTGCTTCTGAACCATCTGCTGGAGTCCTGGGACAGCAGCAGCAAGAAGGTAGGAATGAGCTGTGGAAAGGAGTTATGTGGGGTGGGGAGACAACGTACCTGTGCTGCTGCAGGAGGTCCCTGTGGGACCTGTGTGTGCCCACCCGGCGCTGCTCCAGCACACTGGCGGCTCAGCTGGGTCCACTGGTGTGAGTGTGTGTCTGCCAGGCTTGAGAGCCAGCACTTTGTCCTGGGAACAGGCAACATGCTGCCCGCAGTCAGGGCATTTATCTGCTTGCTGATAGAGAGGAGAGCCCCTTTCCCTCTACGTGCTGCATCAAGACTCAGATATTCTGGATTCAGTCCCCATTAGGCCTCACTGTTCTGGAGCTGTGATGAGTGGGGAGGTCACGCTGGCCATGGCTCAGTGTCCCTAGAGAAGCAGCGCAGCTCCTGCTCCTGTGTGCAGGAGCCTTGGAGGTGTCCCCACAGCCTGATCATCCTGTAGGTCCTCACTGTTTCTACCCTTCCCGTCTCCTCTCCCTCTGCTCCCTCCTGCAGCCCCTGCGGTGCTGGGTTGTGTGGGCGCGCAGTGCTGCCGGCTCGGGGTGCTTGGTGCCGTGACACAGCTCTTGCTTTCCCCAAGGTGCGTCAGTCGCTGCAGGAGACGGTTCGCTCATTCAAAGTAACGAACGAGGAGCTGGTGGCGAGAGGATCCAACAGTGACCAGGACGTGGCCGCCTGCGATGCTGCCTGCAAGGTCAGCCCTGGGCAGGGCTGGGACGGGTGGTGCCTGGTGTCAGCTGGCAGCCAGATTTCGGCTCCACGCTGGGGTTGTGGTCGGCCTCTCCTGCCACCGGCACGCGCCGGGCTGTGGGCCCCGCAGTGGCACATCTGCAGGACACGCTGAGGACAGATGGTGCTGGCCTTTGTCCATCCTACCAGCTGCTCGGCAGATGACACTGGTTTCCACTGGGAAGCCGGGGGTGGGTGGTGAGAGCAGCCGCAAGCACGGCAGCGTGCTGCCGGAGGGTGCCGCGGCCGCACGGATACCTCCCCAGCCTCGGGAGCCACACGGTGATGGGGCCTCATCCTCCCACTTGCCCAGGAGCTGCTGCGCAAGATGAAGGGCCGGGGCTTCCCCTGGTCGCGGCTGCTGCTCATCCTCCTGGTCTTCGCAGCTGGCTTCCTCCTGCACGATGTCCGGACACACGGCTCCTTCCAGGGTAAGGCAGCAGCTTTGTTCATGGCTCTGTGAGATGCAGAGGAATGTCCTTGCGGGACATTATCTTTGCCGTTCTCCCGAGTGAAGCCCCTCCATGCCCCTGCCTTCACCCTGAGTCTGTGTCACTGGCCGCCCTCGAGCAGCGTGGCCCCGTTGGTCTGTCTTTAAATGAGGGGTGCTTGGGGGGGTACATGGGCTGCGTTGGGCTGGATGTTCTCAGCAGGCTGCAGACAGACCCCCTGCCTGCCCCCTCATGAGGGTTTCACCCAGGGCTGCCCTAACCCAGGTTTTCTCTCTGATTGGGAGTTTCTGCCCCTCTTTGTCCCATCTTGGAGCATCTTCCGAGATGTTTTGCAGACAAGCTCAAGCTGTGCATCCCCAAAGAGAGGCCTCGGGGACAGACTGAGCACACAGCTCCTGCAGACCCGGCCAAAGGTTTGCTCAGGGAATGGCTCTTGTGTCTTCCAGCCTCCTCTTCTGCTCACCTGCTTCGTTCCTCTGGCATCCTGCTGGCCTCGCAGCAAGCCTGGCAGAAGGTCTCCCACTGCTGCCTCGAAGGGTACAGGTCAGTGGCAGCGGTGCTGGGTGGCAGCGTGCGTGTCTGCATGGGTGTGAAGCTGTTTTTGCAGCACAAAGTGATCTCTGTAGGGAGCACTCTCTGCTGGGAATGTGTTCTCCAGCTCTGCCTGAAAGGGCTTTCAGCTCTGCTCTTGAGTTCTCTTCTCTTGGCCTGTGGCAGCAGCTCCAGGTACCTATGTGCCCCCGTGGCTCCACCGGCGGTGCTGGGGCAGCCGACGCTGCCCTCAGCCGGCACTTGCTCTCTTCCAGGTGGCTGGAGAGGAGCCTGCCGGTCTACGGCTCCCAAGTGGCGGCCGTTCTGCAGCCGCAGCTGGAGCTGCTCTGGGCGAAGAGTGGTGAGGTGGCCCTGTACGCGTCCGAGCAGTGTTCCGCCCTGCTCTCCTGGATCCACGACAGCCTGCCCTGGTTCACTGAGTGGGTAAGAAGGATGTCCCAGCTGCCGGGAGAGATGAGGAATGCCAGAGTGGCCGCAGCCTGTGGGGGCTTGTGAGACTGAAGAGCCCGTGTCGGGGGTTCCTGCCAGGTGGCAACGCCAAGGGTGGGAGGTGGGGGGAGAGGCCGAAGGAGGAGGGCGACATCGCTGTCGGTGCTTCTGCCCTGGCCATCGGCTCAAGCCCGCCGGTGCTGGTGGGTCTGGGGACAGGGAGACACTGCAGCCAGTCTCTGATGCCGTTCTTCCCCCATGGCTACCACTCACCCTGGCTGCCTTCCAGCTGCCACCAATGACTCTGTCGGGTCTGAAAGGGAGAGGTCTCAAAGATAGCTCACTAGTTTCCTGAAAATCAGCAGTTTGGTGGAGGAGGGGTGACTTTAGCATCCCACAGAGCAAGCAGCGTGGGTACTGTATCTCTGCTGTTTGGTGGAGACGTGCTGTGCCCAAGCCAAGCAGTGAACGTGGGGAGGGCTTGGTGATGCCAGACCGTGGAGGGAGAGTGTGGAAAGGGGAGGGAGTGGGACAGCCTGGTTTGGCAGAGCTTCATTCACGGGTAACCCAGGCATTGGGCTCCTCGGGGTACACAAACCCAGCGCTTGAAGGGGAGGTTGGTGTTAAACCTGCGCCGGCTCTCTCTGCCCCTGCAGCTCCAGTCCCGGGTCCCAGATTCCCTGCTGCACTTCGCCGAGTGCGTCAGAGAGCTGCTGCTCTTCCTGGTGCGAAGCTGCCTGCTGCCGCTGCTGGAGTGCGTGGCCGCAGCGCTCGAGCGGGGCTGGAAGCACTGTGTGGACTCCTGCAAGTGAGCATCTCTGCTCTCCTCGACCCCCCCGGTGCTGCAGGCTCCGGTGTTGCTCTGCTTCCCCCGGGATGATCTCCAAGCCCAGTGCTGCCCCGTGGCTGCCGGCAGGGGGGTCAGTCCCTCGGTACAGCAGCAGAGTCTCTCCCTGTCCTGGCTGGGGGTGGCTCCTGGTCCTGCTGGGGCAGAGGGGCTGGGACGTGGCACTGTGACTGGTGTGAGTGACCTGCGGTCCCCCAGAGAGCTTGTACCCCTGTGGGAGCAGCGTTTGCCCTGTGGGCAGCGCAGGCAGGTGCCTCTGCCGCAGAACCTGCAGCTACCCTGAGCTCTGCACCTGCTAAAGGCCGGGTGCGCTCAACCCCGTGAGTGGGCACCGCTGCCAGCTCGAGGGGCTCCCGTCTCCCTCCTGAGCTTGTAATGCTGGGGCTGGGTCACCATTGCTGCCTGCAGGTCTGCCTGCTCCATAGACGGCGGGTTCCCTGCCTGTAACCTGTTCTCCTCGCTTTTCCAGTGGAGAAGTGTCATGGGACTGCATGAGAGAACACCTGACAAGCTTTACCTATTCTTCTTGGATTTACCTGCAAAACACAACTCTAGCCGTCAAAAACTGGGCCTTGGCTATGATTTCTGGACACTGATCTGCTTTCTGGAGGAGTGGGGACACGGTTGTGCCATCTCCCGATGTTCCAGCCACCGAGGAATATCTTCAGCGCAACTTGGTGCTGGCCGCAGGATGGGGATGCCGAGGGAGATGCATATGGGGACTTTGGGCTCAAATTGGGGCTTACAGGGGAGTTTTGTTTTGTTTTGTTTTTTCCTGGGTAACACAGGTCCAGCTTTTCCACAGCTTTGGCTTTCCCTGTTCCACTGTCCCTGCTCTAGGTCTTAACCGCATCTGTGATCCCTGTACCTTCATGCTTTTGCCTGCAAGTGTGTCTGCTCCGAAGCATCAAAGGATCAGAGTTGGACACCTGGACATCTCCCCCCCTAACACCCACACACCCCCCTCCCCCTTCCCATGGGTGAATGAACCACACTGATTTTTTTATTTTATTTTATTTTTAATTAGTGCTTTTTGTTCCTTCTTACTAAAGGTGCCTGCAGGGTGGGGGGCTATCCAGAACCATTCGGGGTGGGGGGGAACGACCATAATTGCCATAATTTCCATTGCTGATAAGCACCCCATGCCCCCTCCAGGGCTGTGTTGCCTGCACAGGCAGCTGCCTGCACTCCTACAATGGAGCTGGGCCTGGGTAGATCCCCCCCCGGTCCCGGGGGGGTGTAGGGGGGTCGCTGGCGGGAGATGAAGCGGCGGCGGGGGATTAGCTCAGATGGTAGAGCGCTCGCTTAGCATGCGAGAGGTAGCGGGATCGATACCCGCATCCTCCAGTTTTGGCTGGCGCGGCGAGGGGTGGGGGTGTGGCGACACACGCACGCGTGTGTGCGTACATGCTTATCCTTTCGTGTGTTTTGACGTAATACGTGCACGCAGCGGCGCGCGTGTAGCCCGTTCACGGGTGGGGGCGGCGAAGGGTGCGGTTAAACGGGGCGTGGCCAGCTGTGGTGGGGGCGTGGTCAGCTGGGGGGGCGCGGCCCTAGCCGCGCTAGGGCTCTCGTTGCCGGGGCGCCGTCCAACGGGCGGGTACGTTGCTAGGGAGCGGTGGGCCAATGGGCGTGCGCGTTGTTGTTGCTAAGCGGCGTGGCGGGCCGAGCCGGGCCGGGCCGGTGAGATGAGCGGGGCCGCGGCGGCCCGGCAGCCATGGAGATCCGTTGCGGTGGGCTGCTCTTCAGCTCCCGCTTCGACTCGGGCAACCTGGCACACGTGGAGCAGGTAGAACCGCCCGGGGCGGGGGGCGGCGGCGGCGGCCCCGCGGCCTGGGGTGCCGCTCTCCCCGCCGCCGACTACGAGTTCAACGTCTGGACGCGGCCCGACTGCGCCCAGACCGAGTATGAGAACGGCAACAGGTAACGGTACGGCGGGGGGGGGGGGGTGGCCGGCGGGGTCGAGGGGCTGGGGGGTAGCTAGCAGGGTCAGGGATGCCCGGGGGGGGGGCTCATGGGGTCTGTTCCCCCAGCCCCGGGATCTGACAGGCTGGCGGGGGTGGCCTGGGGAGGGGGGGGACCGGTGGGCTCAGGGGCTGACCCGGCGCTTCGGTCCCTCCCCAGGTCCTGGTTCTACTTCAGCGTGCGGGGGGGGGCTCCGGGGAAGCTGATCAAGCTGCACATCCTGAACATGAACAAGCAGAGCCGGCTGTACTCCCAGGGCATGTCCCCCTTCGTGCGGACCCTGCCCGTGCGGCCCCGCTGGGAGCGCATCCGCGAGCGGCCCAGCTTCGAGGTACGGGCACCGGGGATGGGGGCTCGGCTGAAGGGCGGTAACAGCTAGGGAGAGGAGGACCCTTTGTTCGGGGTTGGGGGGGGCAGCTCTGGGGCACAAACACCCCTCACTCACTAGGCCGAGGTGATGTCCAGCCTCTTGTGGCAGGGCAGGATGGGGCAGGTGAGCGGCTGGTTTGTACTTTGGCAGCCCCAGGGGAGAGGGCAGGGGGGGTTTAGTGACAAAGCCCCTTCTCTTGGCTGAGCACTTGGGAGCGGAGGACCCAGCAGCCTTCTTCTCTGCTGGCCAGCTCGGGCTGGGGTGTGGGCTCTTGCTGGGTGATTTCCCTGTTGCGTGACAGGGGTAGCCACAGAACTGCTCTCGAAGCACACCTGGTGCTTCCCTTCCTGTTCATCAGTCATTGGAGTGGCCAGTAAATGGCTCTTTGTGGCAAGCCACGTGACCTCAGGTTGCTGATGCCCCTGCGAGGGGAGTGGTGCTGGCCACAGGGCAGTAGGACGAGAGCCCAGGGAACCGAAGCCAGCAGGAAGGGCCACAGCAGCAGGTTGACTCTCACACCCCCGCTAAGCCGTTTGGACCTCAAACAGGAGTTTGCTGGTCCCGGCATTTTCTGTCTTCGGTCTGGGTAGGAGCTGCCTGGGGGAGAGTCGCTTGCAGGTGCTCTGGGTTGTCCTTGCTCTGTGCATACTGCTGTGGGGAGGCAGCAAGCCCCCCAGCATGCCCCCCCCCCTTCTGCCCCACAGAACAGGGGCCAGAGAGAATCTCCCATCCCCTGACATAGGACAAGATGATGCTTGATTTGCCCCATGCCAGCACCAGGGAGAGAGACACAACATACACCTGAGCTTTGCAGCGCTCGTTAACTTTGTGAAGTGTGCTGAAATAGAGTAGTTGTTGTTCTGTCTCAGAGTGCTGGCGGGTGGGCACGAGGACTAGAAGGAAACCCCTGGGTTTCCCAGACAGCTCTGCCCCAGAGCCAGGCATACGCCGAGGCTTTGGCACTGCTCCGGAGACCCGAGTGCTGCGTGGCAGGGCAAGCAGGGAACCAAAGGCTTTGTAGGAAAGAGCGTGGTGTTTTGGGGATCTGAGCGAAGCGGGCTGGGATCTGCAGGGAGCGCAGCTTTGATTCCCATACAGTTAGAGAAGGGCAAGCGGCTGCAGGTACCACCTGATACACGAGGGAACCGGCGTGGCGGTGCTGGAGGAGAACCATGGGGGCCTGTGGTGGCCGTGGCTGCCTGGCCTGTGCCCGGGAGGTGGATCTGCATGCCCTCGGCTGGCTGCTCCTGGGGCCGTCCCTTTGCTCAGCCTCTGCTTTGTGTCTGTCCTAGATGGTGGAGACGCAGTTTGTGCTGTCCTTCGTGCACCGCTTCCTGGAGCACCGAGGTGCCACCACCTACTTTGCCTTCTGCTACCCTTTCTCCTACACAGAGTGCCAGGAGATGCTGGCGCAGCTGGACGGCCGCTTCCAGGAGTGCAGGCACATGTCTCCCAGCAGGTGCGCACCCCCCCCACCCCATTCCCAGCCCTCAACCGCTTGGCTTTGCCCCTGCTGTGGAAGTGCAGTGTCGTCCAGCTCTGGCTGTAGTGGGGTAGAAGGCAGAGGGGGGTATGTGTCTTTGTGCCCCCCACTGCCCCCCGGTAGTTGCCTGGTGCTTGCTCCTCTGGGCCCTAGCTCTGCAGGGGCAGCTGCAGCAGCTCCCCCAAGCTCCTAAGCACGTGCTTCCGAGGGGCTTCCAGAGGGGCCTTTATTGCTTCAGACCAGATCCCTCTGGCATTCCTAAGGGCAGGTTCCCATCAGGCAGAAGAGGCTGAGGAGGGGCTGTAACAAAGCTGCAGCCCTTGGTTTAAGGAGAGGGGGTTCTTGGAAGCCAAGACCTCGTTTGCTTTCCACCTCCTGGCTGCAGGAAGGTCTGGGTATCTCTCTTCCACTGCTCCCTTCCTCTGCAACTGCTGTCGCAGAGGGAGATCTTGCTGCCAAGAGCCAGCCTCAGCATCGGGCTCTTTGTGGATGGTGCTAGGAAGATCCTCTGATCTCAAGAATTTCTCTTGAAAGTCAGAGGAGAACTTAACGCCCAGCTGAGGAGGACAGAGTCAGTCTTCAGGTGCCTCTGCGGATAACTGCCCTGCAGCCCCTCCTGGCCCCAGAGAGTTTCTGTGCCGCAAGGCTGGGATCGTAAATACTTTTTCTTCAACAAGGGCTGAGCAATGGCTTATTGAAAGGGGTTTGTTCTTAAATTGTCATGCAACAGAGAACTATAAGAATTTCAAAATCTGGCAGTCGGTTGGCAAGGTTCTGATGGCAATATCATAGTCTCTATGGGTCAAACTCACCTACTGACGCAAGGCCCCTGAGCCCCTCGGGATCACGGCAGGGCTGGGTGGTCCCAACCGAACCATCCCGCAGGAGGCCCCGGCACAGCGGGAGCTGCTGGGGGCCTGGGTGGGGCCGTCAGCAGGGCAAGGAGGGATGTCCACGCCGCGTAGGTGGGTCACGCACAATCGTGACATCGAACACCCGAGTCCGAGGCCAGAGGCTGGTCCTGCAGCAGTGCCCGGCGGGCTGTCTGGTGCCCAGGCTGTTGGTGACCCTGCACACACCTCGCTGCTGCTGGGTGCTGCCTTGGCCGCGGTGAGCTCCCAAAGTACAGGGGGCTGTTGCCTCCCCTGCCCATCCCAGCTGACACCCTTGGAGGTGGCCAGCCCCTCTTGCTAGCCAGGGTTTATTTCCCCACCGGAGCAGTCTTGTGCCGCCACGGTGGGATGACCTGACGGCCACGGGCACCTCTGCTGGGTCTGGCTGTGCAGGAGCCGTTCTCCTACTGCTCTCCGCAGCCATGGAGGGGGCCAGGCAGCATGACCCCAGGCCCTGAGCCACCGCTTTTTCCTCCAAAGTAATCCTCCTCGTGATCCTGGTGGACTCCAAGGGGAGCTGGCGGTGACCAGCTCAGCCATGGGTGCCTGCAGGCAGCAGGAGAGGGTTTGGCGGTTCTGGTCAGGCTAGGGCTGTTGAACTCCTGGGGAGCAGAGTGAGCAGGGACGCGGTCCTGGACAAGCGGCTAGAGGCAGAGCTCAGGGCTGTAGGTGCGGAGAGTGTCCCCTGCCCAGCTGGGAGCCCCCTTCGCTCCTTGAAGACATCTCCCGCAGCTGCCTACGGCGAGGCTCGGCACCCTGTCCCTCAGTCCCCAGCCCAGCGGCATGCTCAGCCGGGATGGCAGCTGCCCCAGCCAAGCTGCTTTCTTCCCTGGTGGGTGCCCCTTCCCAGCTGACCGGGGCAGGCTGGCTGAGCGTTTCTCCTCGCCCTGCAGCCCCCTCGACTCTGTCTATTACCACCGGGAGCTGCTCTGCCACTCCCTGGACAAGCTGCGAGTGGACCTGCTCACCGTCACCTCGTGCCACGGCATGCTGGAGAAACGGGAGCCCCGGCTGGACAAACTCTTCCCAGACACGACCACTCCCCGGCCACGCCGCTTTGCAGGGAAGAGGGTGAGCTGCCGCCACCGGCTTTGGGGCTGCGTTGGGGACAGCGAGTGTGGTCGGCAGTGTGTGGTGGCCTGTGTGTCGGGGCCTTGCTGCCACCCTCACGTCTGTGACTTGAAAAGTGTCATGTCCTGGAGGGCTGGAGCATGGGGAGTAGAGAGTCTGTGAGATCCTGCATCGAGGTGTGGGAACTGGTTGCCTGCCAGGAGCCCCAGTGCATCTACTCAGCACCATGAAATGCCCTCTGGTAGCACCACATGCCTGTTCCTCAGGGCAAAAATTAGGGTCTCGTTTCCTAGGAGTTTTGTTCTGTCCTTTTAACACTGTTGTTCTGTTAAGCTGTGAAGAAACTGATGGAAGGGCTGTATTTGGGGTGTCAGCCCCTGCTGCAGTAGGTGGGCCCTGCCTGCTGGGAACAGGGATGGGCAGGGAGCTCCTTCTGTGGCCAGACAGAGCTGCGATGGGCAGCTGGGTTGCACCACACATGCATCTCTTCCTGAGAAGCTCCCACCAAGAGAAGGGTTTTTCAGGAGGTGCTTTATGTTGTCATTGCATTCGAGGTCATTCCCCGCTCTGTGGGATCGCTTGGGGCTTTTCCCAGGGGCGCTTCTGCATCTCTGCTCCTGTGCCGCCCATGCTCTGGTTTCTCTTGGTAGCAGGCTGCGGGGCTTCTGTCCCTTTAGTCTCACACAGGGATAAGCAACCTTATTCCAAGCAGGACCTAGGGGAGGCACTGGGCAAAGAAGCCACTGAAAACTGTTGTGTTGCTGCACCCAGTACCTAGTTGTCTGCTCCACGTAAAGACCTTAGCTGTGTGTTGGGCAGCATGGTGCCTGGCTGCGGTGCAGGGGGGGAGCCCCAGGGAGCGCTTGGCCCCTCGGCTAAGCCATTGCAGCATCTTGGGGCAGGCAGGAACCTGCCGATCGTCCCTGTCTCTTTGCCCTCAGGTGTTTTTCCTGAGCAGCAGAGTCCACCCGGGGGAAACACCCTCCAGCTTTGTCTTCAATGGCTTTCTGGACTTCATCCTGCGGGAGGAGGACCCCCGTGCCCAGATGCTGCGGCGGATGTTCGTCTTTAAGCTCATTCCTATGCTGAACCCTGACGGGGTGGTGCGGGGCCACTATCGGTGAGTGAGCCCAGGTTGCAGCTGCAGCTTCGCTGGGGTCCAGGCTGAGCTGTTCTCTCCTGGTTTGGAGCCTGTCGTGCATTTCGTGGTGGCTGGGAAGAACAATCCCAAGATTCTGTGTCAGTAAAATGAGCCGAGGCCTACAGGCTACAGCAACTTCTCCCTGCTACCCCCCGGGATCTGTGGCAACGGCTTGGGGCTGCTGTTGCCTGCGTAGGTCATCTCCTGGATCAGGGCTTTCTGGCTTGGGCGAGCAATGCTGCCCTGCGCGTTTGAGGCACTCAGATGCTGTCTTCTCCTTGCTCTCCCTGGGCCAGCTTCAGGGAGGAGGGAGGGAGATCACTCAGGGCTCTGCCTTGCTGAGGCAAGTGCCACACCAGGAGAGAGGTTCTCAGCTGCTTTGGGGTAGAGTCCATAGCCCGTGAGGGGACGGTTTGGCCAATTGTGCTCCAGGATAGAGCCCAAAGCCGCAGCCGTTATGAGTTAAGGTCAGATCTGCCTTTGCAGAATGGACGGCATTGTGCAAAGGACCTCACACCTCCTCTGCTCTCTCCATAGAACTGACTCCCGTGGGGTAAATCTGAACCGCCAGTATCTCAACCCCGACGCTGAGCTGCACCCCGCAGTGTATGGGGCCAAAGCTGTCCTCCTCTACCATCACATTCACAGCCGCGTCCTGCCAGGCTCTCCTGACTGGAGGACATACATCTCCCCGCTCAGCACCAGCTCGTTAAGCACAAAATCTTCCAACCATTCCGTCTGCAGCAGCACCCCGTCCCCGGAGGCAGCCCTGTCGGAGCTGGAGAAAGCCAATAACCTCCGCAACTCACCCAGCACCTGGCGTGCCAGCACATACTTCAGCCCTTCTCAGGAACCCCGGCTCTCGGGAGCGCCTGCCACCGAGCTGGGCGGCAAGGACCAAGCTGTCTGGATCCTCCCTTCAAGCCACACCGTGGAGCACTGTGAGGAGGAAGCCAGGAGGCCTCCACCAGCACCTCTCCCCGAAACCATCCTGCCCCAGGACAGTGGGCTGGCCTACTACATCGATCTCCACGGGCACGCCTCCAAGCGCGGCTGCTTCATGTACGGCAACAGTTTCAGTGATGAAAACGATCAGGTGAGGGCAGGGGGTAGGAGTACAGAGGTGCTGGAGCAGGCTGGGACCCTCACAGCTCTGCCCCATCTCCAGGGTCCCAAACGCTCCCTCCCACTGCTGGGAGGGGGGTGGCACGTCCCTGTCACACCCTGTCGGGACAGGGGCTGGGGCGCAGAGCTGGCTGCCCTCCCTGCTTTCGGTGCTCGGTGGGGTTTGCTCTCCCTTTCCCCTCCCGGGGCCTGTTACCGGGGCAGCTGCAGCAGGTCTCAGCTTTCTCCCTGGCAGCTGGCGTGGGGAGGACAGAAGAGCTACCCCCCTTCTCCTAAGGGACGAGAGGGTGGGGGAGAGCTGTGCCGCTGGGCTCCCTCCTCTCTGCCTCCACGAGCAGGCTGTCAGGAGAGCCCAGCTGCTGCCTCTCCCTGCTGGGGATGGGCAGGGGGCAGGCAGGGGTGGGCAGCATCCCCCGGGCAGGGCTGGAGCGTGTGAGACTCTGGAATTGGGCAGGGTGGGCCCAGCCAACAGCCCAGTGCATCCCAGAGCTTGGCACTGGTAGTGCTGGAGCAGGACAAACAGCCAAGGGCTCTCCTCAAAGTCACCCGTGTTCCTCTCTGTACATCGCAGGTGGAGAACATGCTGTTCCCCAAACTCATCTCCCTGAACTCACCTCACTTTGACTTCACGGGCTGTAACTTCTCGGAGAAGAACATGTACGCCAAAGACAAACGGGACGGGCAGTCGAAGGAGGGCAGTGGGCGAGTGGCCATCTACAAAGCCTTGGGGATCATCCACAGGTAGGCAAACCTCCGCTCACTTGCTAAACGTCCGTGCCAGCTGACCTGGCCCAGCTCCCCTCTGTCCTGGAAGGGGGTGGTCTTGCTGGAGGCAGGATGTTAAGGGAAGTTGAAACCACTTCTGTGGGGGCAGCTGTGCCCTGCGCGGCTCTCTGGTGGGGTTGGGACTGGCCAAGAGGAATGTTAGGTGCTTGGTGTAGGCAGAGGCCAAGACCCAGCCGTGCCAGTTTACTGCCGCATTTGACTCCTTTTCCTCTTGTATCTCCTGTCCGTTCACATCCCTCCTGCAGCTGCTCTGGCTTCTTGTCCTCGCTGTTGTAGAGCTGCTTGTGCACCGCTTTCCAGGAGGAATTCACCTCTTTCCCAGATGTTTATATTTGTAATGAGCTGTAATTAAAACCTGTTTAGTTGTAATGGGCTCAGCTTCCCCAGACCTTGCATGCAAGATTGCCATGCAAGATTCCAGTCTCAAGCAATCCGTGATTCTGTGGGTTGAGGATATTCGTGTGACCCGTAGCAGCCACGTGTGCTCCAACAAGGGGTGGGATATTTTTGGCCTGTTTGTTGTGGTTGCTGGGAACATAAAAACGGCTGAAGCAATCAGCCCAACGGCCTGTCTTACCCTCTTCTGGCCCCAGTGGTGGCCAGACACAGATGCCGAGGAAAAAGTGCAAGAAGTGTGTAATGCTTCTTTAGAAGGTGCTGCATTCCGCAGGAATCTGCGGTTTGAGGGAATGTGGAAGCAGCACCGGGCTTCCTACCAGCCCTGGACTTCCCCCAGAAACCTCTGCACCCCTTCTCCTGTGAACAGCTGCTTTCTGCAGGTGCAGTTTCATTGCTGGCTTAGGCTGGTGTAGGACCAGGCTGCCGGCAGCGATGGTGGCACCCTTGGCTCCTTTCTTTCCCCCGTTTCCTCAGCACTTGCTGTGCACTCTGCTGCTTCTCTGCGCCTGGCCACAGGGCTGGGTCAGAAAGCCTGCTGATTTGGCTAAAACCAACCCTGCAGTAACAAATACACGAGTTTTTTAGGCTCGGGTTCCTGTTGTAGCTTGCTCTGTGCCCATTTGCTGTGGCTGGCAGGGAACAGCCCATGGTTAATCCAACAGTGACATCCCGAAACACAGTGGGGGTTCTGCTGGTGTCTGGAGTGCTCTCGGTGCCCGTGCCGAGCGGTACTGTACGGGCGCGTCGGGTGGGGAGGGAGACTCGCTGGTTTTCTGCGGTGGTAGCAAGATGAGCTGTCTCTGAGCAGTCAGACAGATGCAAGCGATCCTAGCTGGCAGCTCCCAGTCACCCTCTTCTCCTTCCTGCCTCTGGAAACGTGCTCTGGGAGCGCTCACTCGGTGATTTCACAGGGACCGAGGGGAGGCTGACCGGCCGCTTGGTCCCTGGCTGGTCTTTTGTGACAACAGATGCAACATTTGCCTTTCTCCACCCATCAGGAACCACCCCCCACTCCCTGTCATCTTCCAGAGATGACTGAGAGGAGCCCCACAAGGACCTCGGCAGCCCCTCGGCACCCTTGGGTGCTGCCCCTCAGGGCCCATGGGCTCACATGGGGATCTCCTGAGAAACATGACCCAACTTGATTATTGTCCATTTCTGGTGGTTTTCCTCCTGGAGCCTCATCTCCAGGCAGAGCGATCCTCCCACCCCACCCACTGTTTTCTGCACTGGAGCTCCATCACGAGTTCACTATCCGCCAGCTGATCTCCTGGCATATCTGTGCATCTCACTGAGTACTGGGACGGACCGTTCCTGCAATTGGAGGATGCTGTCCTCAAAAAACTGCCACCTTTCCTAAGCTTCTTTGTCCTTCAGAACTGTCTCCAGTGGGATCCCCCTTACTAGTGTACTGAATTAGCTGAAATCTGATCTTCTGAGGCCCAGAGTCTGCTCTGCTGCTCTCCTCCCTTCAGGATCATGAACTCCACTATTTCACAGTCACTACAGACAACGCTGATGTTTATTATCACATCCCCAGCTGACAAGTTCCTCCTTGTCCATGATCCAGCTGTGCATCACCCCTGAGTGGCCCATCCAGCACCCGTAGACCCATATCAGGAAGTAATTCCCCAACACCCTCCAGTGATCTGGAGGGCTCCAGGACTTTCTGGGGGATAGAATCAGTACTTAAGAGATGATTTCTTTTATATTTTTTCTCAACCCTGCTGAGCACAGGTGAATTTCTAGCACACATCTCATTGTGTGACAGACACACACAGAGTAACCGGGTGCCGTGTGCAGGTATTCATCAGGTACCTTAAAAGCCATTAGGTTTTTTTCCCCACCTTGAAAACGCTGAGGGTGGAGAGAGGTCAAAGCATGGAATAAAGAACACAGTAAGACAGCAAACAGAGAAACTGGAAGAAGGGCAGACCCCAATTAGTGTCCTTGGGATCAGTTTACAAAACTAGGTGCCCAGCAGGATGCCCAGGTCTGTCTCTGCGGAGCCACTCTCCCCCGGCTGGCCCCAGGGTTATTCCTCCCTGCAGCAGGACTTTGCCTTTCCCCGTGGGAAAGTGGGGACGTCCCTGCCTGCCCCCTCCTCCAGCCTGGGGAGTCCCTCCCCAGGGCAGCACGACCGGCTGGAGCATCACCCCCAGCTCTGCATCCTCTGCAGCCTTGCTGGGGGCACATGCTGCCTTGGCACCTCGGGCACCGGTGAAAGGGCTCAGCATCCTGACACCTGGTACCAACCCGGGGCGCACCGCCACTGCTGGGGCTCCAGCTGGGCTCTGAGCCAGGCGCATCAGCCAGCATCCAGGCCACCTCCCCATCCCCTGGCATCGCCTGTCCTTCATCTGCTCGCCTGCAACGGTGGGGTGGGAGACGGTGTCCAAAGCCGTAAGCCATCGCCCACGGCTCTCCCTCGGCCTCGGAGCTGGCCGTTACATCATCAAAGGCTGCTGGGGTGGTTATGCGTGATTTCTCCTTTGTAAATCTGCTGACCACTCCCAGACACCTTCTGTCCTTCCTGGGTCTCCACGACTCTTTTCTCCCATCATCTACCTGGGGATCGAGGTGAGGCTGACCAGCCTATGGGTCCCTGGCTCTGAAGACAGAGGTGACGTTTGCTTTCTCCCTGTCCTTGGGACCCACCTTGGTCACCAGGACCTCTCTGAGATAATCAGCAGCAGCCTCACCAGGATGTCAGCCGCCTCCCTTGGCACCCGTGAGGGCGTCCTACCGGGTCCCACGGAGCTGTGGTGTCCTGGCTGTGCAGGTGCGCCCTGAGCTGCTTGCCAGTGACTGAGGTGAAGAAGGCATGGAGTACCTTGGCCCCTGCTCCAGTCAGCAGCTGGCTCACACTCTCCCTTGTCTTCCTTCTGCTACTGATGCACCTCTAGAAGCTGCCTTGTAGCCCTTCTCATCCCTCAACAGATTCAGCTCCGGGTGGGCTTTGGCTTTGGCTTTCCCAGCCCCATCGCTGCCCATTCAGACAGCATCTCTGTGTCCCTCCTAGGTCACCTCTCCCTTCTTCCAACTCTTGTGCGATTCCTTTTTTTTTTATCTGAGTCCAATCGGGAGCTCTGTGTTCATCCACGCAGGCCTCCTGCCGCCTTTGCTTGACTTCCCACCTATCTGCATGGACTGTTCTGGAGTTGGAGGAGGTGAGCCCTGAAAATGAATCGGCTCTCCTGGGCCCCTCTCCTCACCAGGGCCCTGTCCCTGGGGACTCTTCCAAGCAGATCCCTGAAAAGGCAAAATCTGCTCTCCCGACGCCCAGGGCTGTGATCCTGCTTTTTGCCTTGTTCCTTTCTCGCAGGCTACTGAGCTCCAGCATCACATGGTCACCACAGCCAAAGCTGCTCCTGACCTGCACACCCCCAATCAGTTTTCCTTTGTCTCTAAGTATGAGGTCCAGCAGTGCCCACCCCCAATGCCCGTGTTAGAATAGCCCCCCCAGGCAGGAGGCATCCCGTTGGGTTGGAGAGGAGATGAGGCACCTCTTGACTGCGCTGCAGCGCTGGAAGTGTGCAGCAAGTTCCTCGGGAGGTTGGTGTGTGCTTTCTACTTTCTGGCTCCCACCTGGGGGGAGATTGGTAAGTCTCAGCCAGCTGGCAATGTCAGCCCAGACAAAGTCCAACTCTCCAACCAGGCATGTATTCAGGATCTGGCATTTTTTAAAGAAAATTGGTCATTGTTGTCGTTAATAGGCAAGGTTGACATCACTGTAGTATCGCGGTTCCAGGGCACCAATCTTTTGCTATTTCGGTTTAACGAGGCTCAGCCCTGCTCTAGCCCCCTGAGCTGAGCTCCTGCCTTGCTCCCTGCATGGCACCTTGCCCTGGCAGCCAGGGAAGGCTGTCAGTCTGTCTGTCAGTTCCCCCTCCCTCCCTGCTCTGTCTGCAAAGTGCCAGCACCAAGCTGCTGGGGCGTGGAGTGGGCAGTGCAGGGCTGGGAGCAAGCGAGGAGGGGGCTGTGCTGGGCTACAGGACCCTCTGTCTCTGGAGAGGGGTGATCTGGGGCCCCTTCTCCAGCCCTTCTGCAGCTTGGGGGGTGCACACAGTGGCCCCACAGTGATAGCCGAGAACTGATGGCTGGAGAGAGGGTGATCCCCTCCGCCTTCTGGAGCCCACTGAGCTGCTGTGGTGGTTAGCCCTGTGGGTGCCAGGACAGCGTTGGCACACTGCAGCAGATGAAGGCGAGTTTCTCCCGTCAGCAGGCTGTGGGGGATGCCCCTGCAGCTGGGCTGTTTAACACCTCCCTCACACCAATCTCCCCATACGGCTTTGGCTTTGCCAGTTTTATTGAGTTTCCTCAGTGAGAGTTCCCACTTCCCCATGCTCGTTACACACACTCCCGCTATCAGTTTGCAAACTATCAGGATACGCATCCTGGCCATATGTGTATTTGCAAATCCCTCAGCTCCACGCGTTGGCTGTGCAGCACGTCCAAGCCCACACCTCCCTCCCCTCCTCCACCACTGATCTCCTTTCCACTGCACGCTCCCGGCTCTGCTGGCAGCACACCAGGCTGCTCCTCCGCACAGGGCTTGCCAGCGTAGACCTTCAGTGTTGCACCCACAGCTCTGTCCCAGTGACTTCTCGCTGGGTTTTCCCTGGAAGTGGAGAGACACGAAGATGGCCCTGTGACTCTCTTGCCCCTTCCCTGAAGTCCTGCAGTCTGTGCTGTGTCGATGGTCCAGTGTCTCATTGCCAGAAAATCGGTACAGCTTGAGGCTTTGCTCCTGGGGAACAACGTGCCACCCGTTCTCCTGTGCCCTTTGTGAACCTCTTGCCCTGTCCTTAAGCATGAACTCACCAGGGATGACTGCAGACCCTTTTAGGATAACCAAAGAACATCTTTTGGTAGTTGATTTAAGGTAAGAGGTGGGTACTCTAGCGCTTTGGGAGATGGGTGCTCAGCAATCACTGGCCACTCCTGCTCCTGCTCTCCAGCTCCCCTTAGCCAGTCCTTTCTTTGGCATTGATTTCAGAGTCCAGTTCATTGGCACCTGTGTCACAGGTGCCTCTCCTGTCCTCGGCACACCTCTGACTTCCACCTGATGGCCAACTGTTGCTTTTTTTACCTCCTTTATTCCTACCTCAGCGGACGAGAAAATGCAGTGCACGTGAAGCAGGTCGCAGCAAGAGCTGCGGCTCAATGGCAGAAGCCACGTCTTCTCTCCAGACTCCCCCGGGGAGCCTCCCCTCCCAGGGTTGGGGGACAGAGCGTCTTCCAAGAGGCAGCAGTAGTGCTGCTGTGCTTGGGCAGCGGTGGATCCATCGGGTAACGTGGGCTTCCTTGTGCTTCACAGCTACACACTGGAGTGCAACTACAACACAGGGCGCTCGGTGAACAGCATCCCCGTGGCCTGCCACGACAACGGGAGGGCCAGCCCGCCGCCCCCTCCTGCCTTCCCCTCCAAATACACCGTGGAGCTGTTTGAGCAGGTAAGGGGATCCCCAGCGGCAGAGCAGCTGGGTCTGCGCAGCCCTCCCCTGCCCTGAGTGCTGCAGGCAGGACTTTCGGCTCCCAGGAAGAAACGCTCACGCTCTCTCCTGCTTCTGCACTTGCATGTCCCCGTGAAAACAGCGCAACTCCTGCGCTAGTCCGTGGTGCGGGTTTGGAGAGCTGTGTGAGAGACAGGGTGTTCTCAGTGTCAGTGCCGTAACCTGTCGGTACGTCCCAGCCCATACCAGTCTGCGGGGCCGTCTGTGACTGCCCCCGCCACTAGCCCCAGCCCCAAAATGCTTTGCCCCCTGGCTGGACTGGAGGCTTCTGCCCTCAGCCTCTGGGGCATCCCAGGGTTGTCCCTGCGCATCTCGCACCACTGCTGACACACGGGGTCCCTGGTCCCTCACTGCTGAGTGTAGGGCTGCCTGCTCGTCTAATGCCTGCAGCGAGAGGCAGCAGGTCCTGGTGGCTGTGGGTGCCTGACTCACCCTGGCCCTGCATCCGTGCTGTGCGCCTGGAGACTTCCTACGGGAACACTCCTTCCGCCGGGGAGCTCGATCGGAGTCTGTAATGGAGATGAAATGGGCTCGGGGGGGTTGTCTGGAATTTGGGGTTGAGTTTTCTTTTCTTCCTTTGTTTTTTCTGCCTCAAGTCCCAGAGAGTTGCTGCTCTTTCTCGAGGCCTTTCTCACCAGTTGCCTCTTGCAGGTCGGGAGAGCCTTGGCTGTGGCAGCACTGGACATGGCAGAGTGCAATCCCTGGCCCCGGATCGTCCTGTCAGAGCATAGCTGCCTCAGCAACCTGCGAGCCTGGATGCTGAAGCATGTGCGGGGCATGAAGGGCGCAGGCGGGGGCCCACGGAGGAGAGGAGGTGCCAGGACCCCCCCCAGGAGCTCCACGTAAGCGCCTGCCGGGTTGAGTGTTCAAGAACTGCAGGATAACGCCAATTAGAGATGATAAATGTACTCCAAGTGAGTTACCCTGCAGCTAATGAAGCCAACACTTATTTGCTTGCTTTCCCACCTTGTTGGGGCCCGTGCTTGTCCCTGCAGAGTTTGCTTTGTGAAGGGTATCCCTCAGCTCCGAGTCATCGGCAGGCCAGAGGGGCACGCAACCTTGCAGGGTGAAACTGTTTGGGATTTACCTGCCCCAGTAACCTGGGAAGTGGTTATCTGCCTGCAGAGAGAACCAGCATCTCTTCTGCTTCTCCCCCTCCCCAGCCTGGTCCGGCGCTGGACTGGGATGGATTTGGGACTGGGGGTGAGGGAGTGGGAACTCTGAAACCATGCTGCTGCACCGAGGCTGCCGGGACAGCGATGTACAGCATGGGGGGCTGGGGTCTGCTGCTGCTCAGGGACATCCCCTTGTGACATGGGCTCTGTTCCTGTCCCCTGCTGCCTGCCAACCGCTGGGGAAAAGTCCAGGGGTCTGACAGAGATGGTGTCTCTGCAGCATCAGCAGCCTAACGCTCAGTGCCTGGGCTGGAGACGACAAACCCGCTCGGCAGGAGTGGCGCAGGGCCGGCTGGGAAGGAATGGGGGTGCGCAGAGGTGGCCGGTGGGGGGGACCCCCTCCCCACAGAGCCAGGCTGAGCCTCCTCTTTCTCATCCCCTTCCAGCGGGCTTCCCACCTCAGCCTCCGATAACGCCCTGTCCCGCATGAGGAGCTTCAGCAATGGCACCAGCGGGAGCGGCAGCAGCCAGCAGGACTCTCCGCAGATCAAAGCCTCCCCCAGCTTCACCTTCAGCTGCAGCAGGCCCTCGGGTCCGGCCGCTGTGAGCCAGAGTCCTCAGAAAGGCAGCGCCAGAGCCCCGGCACCGGGCAGAGGTAAGCTGGGCTGGGGACCTCTCGTGCGCTTGATCCAGTACCTGTCGAGCTGCTGTGTGAAGCCGCAGCCCTGAGGAGAGCTCTGTGCCAGCGTAACCGTGTGCTTTGACGTAATAAAAGTGGTTTTGCGTGGAAGAAGTGCGTGTGAACCGCCGCCCCCTCCCCTCGGAAGGGTCCTGAATGCCGTGCTCAGCTCCGTGCTGTGTCCCGAGCGGAGCAGCCCTGGCTGAGTCAGGACAGACGCCACACGGCGAGACCTGTGGCTCCTCCAGCCCAGCTTCTGCAGGGAACCGAGGGGGCCCAGCTGAGCTCCTGCCCAACGGCTCTGCAGCCCCTGGCTGGGCAGAAGCTGCCGGCCACTTCTGTTGCACCGAGATTAGAGGGACTCTGTCCGCTGTGGGCTGCTGGGGGAGATGGCCCTTCCTGCACTGGTGGCGCAGGGGCCAAGGGGCTTCTGGAGAAGCCAGCACAGAAAACCTCCGCTCAACTTCCCGAGGCCTCAGCCGCTCCCAAAGCATTCCCAAGGCCTGCAGGGATACACCAAAGTGCCTTCTCCCTTCCCAGGCACCTGCTGAGCAGCAGTCGATCATGGCACATGACTGTGGTCATGGCGAGGCAGGCTAGCAGAGCTGTAATTAGTCACTGGGGGCTTTGAACACACGGCGAGTCCTGTCCGGTGGGGGCCGACTCGCAGCACCAAGCTGCCAAGCCACCTGCACAGCTAGGAGAAAGGCCCCGGCTTACCACCCCAACTCTGGCAGCGGGAGGGTGCCAAAAACAAGGCAATGCTGGCTTCCTCACCATGGGGCAGGGGGCTCAGCACCACTGCAGGCTGTGACAGGGCAGGCAGTGCTGCTCCAGGCCCCTTGGGGGTTCAGAGCTGCAGCTGGCTGGCCGATGGTGGGGGAAGCCCCGGTGCCCCATGCTATTCTGTGGGCTGGTCCCACAGGCCCCCAGCTGAGGAAACAGGGCTGGACTGGGAGCCCCGGTCTGCTGTGGGGCTCTGGAGGCCAGTGAGCACCGTGCTCTGAAGTATCCCAGTGCCCAAAGATCAGAGGTGTGAGAGCGAGGGTCTGCTTTCGGGGCAGAGGGGGCTGCCTGTGTGACTCTGGGTGTGACTCTGAAGCTGTTGTTGTGTCAAGGCTCTGTGTACTGGTGCTGCTCTCGGGAGAGATTGCTGCGTTTCTGACTGTCGGCTTGTTTCTCGTGCTCCGCCTGTGTTTCTCGCGTTGCTTCGTCCTCCATGTTTGCTTTCCAGCACTTTGTAGTGACTGTTTCTCATCTGCCATGAGAACATGGTGGGGAGGAAATAAAAGGCTTATGTTCTCATGGGCACATTGTAACGTCTGTTCCTTCTGCCGTGCATGCTTGAGCCACCCCAGAGCCAGCGGGAGCAACCCACTGGCCCGATCCCCAGCTGCCGGGGAGTCGGTGATAGTCGGGCGCGTGAGCAGGAACAGACCTTTTGGGGCTGGAGGGGAAGAGCCTGTCTCCATGGGATGGATCAGCATCGTTCTGCCTCCCTAGCCTGCACTCTCTGCTTGCTGGCTGCCGGTGTGGTAGCTGGGTGCTGTCTGCACGGCCTCCTCCGGCAAGGGGAGCTGTGACCGGCAGAGCCGAGTGCCTGGTGGGATGCTGTGCCCTCGTGCTGGTGGAGCCCCGGCTGCCTGGCTCTTGGGACTGGGACGTGGCTCTTCCTTCCCTGCCCCAGCAGCACCTGGCAGCTTGACCTTCTGTGTGCCCAGTCTGGCTGGCACCCCCCGCTCTGGCTGCCAGCAGCTTTCCCCACTGCCTCAGCCAGCGGTGCCAGTGCTCTGAGTGTGAGGGCCCCGGCAGCGCTGGCACTGCCACGTCTGCGCAGGGAAATGCGGCCCAGGAATGCTTTGACCCCACGGCTTTGCCTTACGAGCACCATGCCACTGCCCTCCAGTCAGCTGTCCCATCCTGGGGTGGTGCCGGGATGCTGTCACAGACTCTTCCTTCCCCAGGCAGCCGGGAAGGAACCAGGAATGCTCTAGATCCTGCCGGCAGCCCCAGCTGCTGCCAGCCAGGTGTGACAAGGTGATGGTTAGATGGCACAGGCTGAAGACACTGTGCCCCGGTCGTGTTCCATCCTTCCCCTTCCTGCACACGTGCTGCTGAGATCTTTGTCCATGTGGACAGGCAGGAGCCAGTCCCCACAGGCAGGACATCATGCCCAGCCGTCCCCACCGGCCGTGCCTTGAGGGTGAGGGGAGGCTGCTCTCCTGCCGTGGCCCTGCAGGACAGCTGTCCCCTGGTGATGGCCGGGTTACACAGAGGAGGATGTCCTGTCCAGGACCTGCTGCTCGGACGGGGGCCCTGACAAGTGTCAGAGCCATGTCCTGCTCCCAGCTGCTTACTCCGAGCCTCGCGGGAAGGGAGCCCTTTCCTGGTGGGCTCCAGCCACAGCCCTCTGGCACAGCACGAGCCTAAGCTGTCTGGTGGCCGCTGGGCCCCCCCTGCCCTGCTGTCTCTCCACTGTGCCACCCAGCAAGCCCTGGCTGTGGCAGGGACCGGTGTCCCTGCAGACATGGTGGGGAGTTCACCCAGCCGGCTGCAGGGGTGCAGCCCTCACCACTGATCGGCAGAGCCATGGGCGCTGCCGGGCCAGGTCTTGTCTGGCAGCTGCCATGTCTGAGGAGCAGCAGTGCCCAAAAAGGGGGCCGGGGAGGGGAAGGGCAGGTCTCTGTGCGAGTGCGGGAGGAGAGGGCACAGCCTGTGCCTGCGCAGTGCTGCCGCAGGAGCCGCTTTCCCAGAGAGCTGCTTCATCGGGCTCTCCTCAGACACCCCATGCTCCAGCCCCAATCCTTTCCACGGCTCCCGCTCCAGCCTGCCCGCATCGGCCGAGCCCCAGGGAACCCAGAGGGGACCTGTGCTCTGCACATGGCCTCACAAGTGCTGGCGGGGGGGGGGTGTCTCTGCAGGACCCCTAATGACCTTCTCGTCTGTGCAGCCTCAGCTGCCCTGGCCTTTGCTGCCTGGAGTTCATCACCAAGTTGTGCCGTTTCAGTTGTGACGAGTCCAAGGTTAAGAGTTGTCACTCACCGGTACCATCTGCTGTTGCCTGTAAAGCCCCACCACCCAGAGAGTGCTTCGGCATGCCGCAAACTTGCCCCAACCCAGACTTTGCCGCAGCCTGGCTCCTGCCTGCTCCTGCTCGCAGGGTCTCATTTGCTGTGGGGTCCCACCGTTGTTCATGGTTTACTCAGGTGTTTTACGTGGTGTCCATTTCCCAGGGGACACTGTCATGGTTTCACCCCGGGGGGCAGCTCAGCCCCCTGCCGCCACCCACTCGCTTGCTCTCCCGATGGGATGGGGGAAAGAACGGGAAGGGTAAAAGGGAGAAAACTCCTGGGTTGAGATAAAGACAGTTTAACAAGGAAAGCAACCCTTGCCTGCACGCTGCGCCTTCCCTGTCCCCCTCCTCGGCTGCCAAGCGATTGCCGTAGGCGTGGGACAAGCTCGTCAGCGCTGCCAGCTCGGCCAGACAGCGTGCGAGTGCTCTTAGGGCTGATCCTGTCTGATGCCATCAGCGTGGCTGGGTCTACTGGTGACTCGTGCCCAGCATGCTGCCGGCCTCCATGTTGGTGCTGCCCAGCCAGCCCCAGCCCGTTCTCTCCGGGTGCAGGGTTCTGCGTCTTCCCTCCAGCCGCCCGAGGTTTCTCTTGCCCCATTTTGGCAGCCTGCGCAGCCCTGCTGATGAAGGGCAGCCCTCGTGGCATCGGTTACTTCCCCAGCCCAGTGCTGCCTATGGCTTTGCCGAGGGCACCGCGGTCCTACCCTGCCCAGCTGTGCCTGCCTCCCACACCGCTGCCGAGCGCCAGCGCGGGCGCAAAGCCTGGTCCTCGGCCGCAGCCTTGTGCTGCAGCAATCAAGCCATGTGTCTGGTGCTGCTGCCTCTGGCTCCGACTCTGGTTCCCACCAGCGGCCCTGGCCCCGTGCTGAGCCGTCGAGTGCCTGTCGTGGTCCTCCCCGCCGGCACTTCGGCAGCTGCCAAAGCAGCTCCTCTTGCTCTTCAGCTTTGGGGCTGTGCCTCATGCCTGTGCTATGGTGGGGTTCCGGCTCCAGCGAGCAGCTCCGTCCCGGCTTTCCTGGCTAAAAGGAAACACAACCACAGCCAGGCCTCGTGGGGGACGGGGGCTCAGTGCATGGCAGCTGCAGCCACGGGGAAAGGTGCCAGCATGGGGGGGCAGCGCCGGCGGGGGGCCACTGCCCTGGGCACACACCAGCCTGTGCCTGGGGTGGGTCCGGGCAGGTGTCAAGCCCCGACGGCCACCGCAGGCCGGTGTGGCTGCCGGGGTCCTGGCTCCTCCTGCCAGCGCTGCAGCAGCTCCGTGGTGCTGCCGGCACCACCAGCCCATGGGTGTCTGTGTGTCTGTCCCGTCTTGTGCCGCGCCGGGCCCTGGCCCCTCCTGCGTGCTCGCAGCGTGGGCCACGTCCTGCCTGCGCGGAGCCCGCGGGCAGAGCAGTGCCGCCATGCCCGCCGTGCCCAGCCCACCAGCCGCCGAGGCTGCTGCAGCCGCCCGGGGCACAACCGGCAGCTGTGGCCGGATCAGCTCCCTGCCCGCGTGGGACAGGCAGCTGCCCAGCCACAGCACAACTCGGTGAGGGCTCTGCACCGGCCCCGGCACTTCCCACCACAGCAGCACTCAGGGCTCGGCCAGGCCATGCCGATCTGCACCGCAGCGGCTCTGTGCGCCCAGGGCAGGCAGCCGGTACCCCTGCTGCAGCTCACAGCCCCCCTTGCCGACCCCGGCACATCCCTGGCGTGGGCTGAGCTCTGTCTCATTTGTCACACAGGGACCCTGCCGGTGGGTGCCCGGGCAGCGCCCAGCACCGGCACCAGCCATGGATCGCGGGAGGCCCAGCGCGGCGTGGGAGAGCCAGCGGCTACTCATGGCACAGCACTGCTGCAGGTACCGCTGGGCACCGGCAGGGCCTGGGGCAGGGAGCCTGGGGGGACGGCAGGGCCCTGAACCCCCACTCTGGTGGTCCCTGAGCCCTGGGAGGGGTCTGCCCCATAACTCTGCCAGCCAGGCCTGGGGGACGTGGGGCTGGGGAATACCGGGGGGCACACCAGGCCCAGGCTGTGCTGGGAGCTGTCAGACCCTCCTGGAGCACGTGGGGCACTGCACACCAACAGCCCAGGCCGGCTGGGGGGCTTCCCTAAAGAGCTTGGAGACCTCCCCATCTGCGGGGCTCAGAGACCCCCATCTCTGGGGCTGAGACTCCTGGTCTGTGGGGCTCTGCCAGCTTTTGCCCCATGTGTATTTCTTCTGAGCCGTGCAGACACCACTGGTGGCAGGGGTCCGGTTCTGTAGGACCCCCGACAGCCGTGGGGGGTCCCACAAGACCAGGGACAACCACCCCTCCCAGGCACTGACCCTCCCCTCCCCGCAGGCGCTGCCGAAGAAGCTGGACACCAGGAGAGCCCCAGAGCAGCCCAGGTAGGTGCTGGCGTCAGCCGCGGTGTGGGACCGTCCCACGGCGTGGGGTCATCCCTCAGCCAGCCCAGAGCCCGTGCCGACACCGGGGCGGTGGGAGCCCCGAGCAAAGCCCCCACCGGGCAGCAGGGCTGCAGCTGCACCCTCCACCCCAGCGGCATCCACCGGCCCTGAGAGGGGCTGTAGCCCCCCACGCCCGGCAGCCCCCTCAGGAGTGGCGTGTGGTTCTCCGCAGCCTTGGGGGGCCTCCCCTGCGCCCCAGCAGGATCCCTGTGCGGAGGAAGGGGGCAACGACCGGCCAGAGCCTGCTGGGGCTCCACGCTGACAGCACCGCAGCCCGCCGGGCCGGGAAGCACAGCCACGGCGGGCCCTGGGCCTTGCAGCCTCTGCCAGGTAGGGCACGGCACAGCACGGCACAGCCCTGGTGCCAGGGCTGCTGCGGTACCCCCTCCGGCAGGGCCCAACACAGGGCTGGGGGGCCGCAGCGCCCGTCCTGCATCTGGCCCTGTTCACCCGGGCACAGGAGGGCACCGGCACCCCCCGGGAGCCCCCAACGTGCTGCAAGAGGCAGAGGGGGTGGGGGGGGGGGCTAGGACCCCGATACCCCCCCAGGCATGGGGGCTGTGGGGGCAGCGCTGGTGCATAAGGGCAGCCCGGGGGATGCCCTGGCCCGGCCCCACACTCTGCCGGTGCTGGGAGCACCTGCCTGCCCCGTGCCCCACCGATGGTGACGCCGGTCTCTGTCCCCGCAGGGCTCTGCCAGGAGGCCCCCGCACCCCCCGGGGGGGTGCAGAGCACCGAGGGACTCTTCCTGTGCGGGGGCAAGGGCCTGCACCCCCAGGTATGGCCCCACGGCATTGGGGGGCTGCGGTGCGGGCAGGGGGACCTCAGCCTTGCTCTGCCCTGTGCCGGCAGGCCCTGGGCAGGGGCCGCGGTGCTGGGGAGGAGGCTCCAGCCCCTCTGCCCTGGCCCCCGTGGCCGCGGCTCCTCTCCACCCCACTCTCCTGCACCGCAGTGCCCACCGGGCCCGGCCCGTGCCTCGCTCAGCTCCTACCGGCAGCTCCTCTCCTTCTGCGCTGAGGCCTGACCACAGCCACCAGCCACGGGCCCCACGCCGCCAGCCTGCACCGCGTCTGCACCTGTGCTTGGGGCAGGGCCGGGGCACCCCCCCACAGCTGCTGCGGCCCCCCCAGACCAAAGCTGCACCAGCGCAGAGCCTAAGCCATGGCGGCACCAGGGGCCCCGGACCCGCTCTGCCGCTCGACCCCCTCCCCACTGGGCTCCAGGCACAGCCGCCGGCTCGCGTGGCCATCACCGCCCAGGGTGCCGGGGCCGGCTCACGTGTCTCACCATGGCTCACCGCAGCGCCCGCTCCTTGGCGATGGCGGACTCCCACCCCGGGACGGCCCTGCTCCTCCCCGCGGGACCGGCGGAGGGACCCGGTGCGGGCGGGAGATATTTTTACATCACACGGTTTCCTCTTGTATTATCGTGTTTCTGTTAAAGTTTGGAAGAAGCACGGCCTCCCGCCTCAGCGCGGCACCGCGGCGGGCACCGCCATGCTCCGGGCGAGGGGCCGTGCTCGGCCAGGCCCTGCTCCGCCATGGCACGGTGCGGCTCAGCTCGTTGCGGCCCTGTGGGGGGAAGAGGGGTGAGCGGTGCCGGGGCAGGGCCGGCGCGGTGCCGGTGCCGGTGCCGTGTCTCACCGCGGGTGCCCTCACTCCTGCTTCTTGGGGTTGTTGACGGCCACGTAGTGGTAGAGGACGACGAGGAGGAAGAGCGAGACGCCCAGCATGTTGGCGAAGATGGCGAGCTGCACGTCCGTGATCATCCTGCGGGGGGGGGGAACGGGACACGGGACACACGCGCTGCCACCCCCCCGCCGGGAACACTGGGGCCGGACCCTCGGGGCCCCCCACCCCGGGGCCGGTCCCCCCCGCCTCCCCCTCCCGCCTGAGACCCCGGGGCCCGACCCCGCGACGGGACCCTCGGGGGTGGGGGGGGGTATGGGCCCCTCCCGGCCGGGCCCCCCCCCCCCGGGACCCCAGCGGGGCAGGACGCCCCCGCCCGCCCCCCCGCCCCGGTACCCACGCGCTGCCGGCCCCGCCGCCGCTACCGACACGTCTGCCTACGCCGCGCGCGACTTCCGGCCGCCGGGCACGGCGGGAGGGGCGGGGCCTCGGGAAAGCGGCCCGGCTGGGGAGGCGACGTCACGCCCGCCTCGGGTTCCGCGGTGGCGTCACGGCCCTGGTCCCGGCCACGTCGTGACATCACGGCTGCCGGGCGAGCGGTCGCCTCGGCGCTTTCCTCACTCACGCGCGCAGTGACGTCACAGCCCCAGCCCCGCGGCGACGTCACGGCCCGGCTCCCCCTCCTTGAGGCCCTCGGCAGGGGCTGGGGGCGGGGCCGGGGCGGGGCCGGGGGGGGCTGGAGCCCCCCGGGCGCCGCCGCCGCCTCCATACAAGGCCGGGCGCGGGGGCGGGGGCGGGGCCGGGGGCGGAGCCGGGCGGGGGGTGGGCGCCCCGGGGCCGCCGGGGCTGATTGTGGCCGCTGGGGTGTACTGGGGCGTGCTGGGGCGAGCTGGGATCTACTGGGGCATACTGGGGTGTACTGGGATGTGCTGGGGCATTCGGGGATGTACTGGGGCGTTCTGGGGTGTACTGGGGCATTTTCTGGGATGTACTGGGGTGTGCTGGGGTGTACTGGGGCATTCTGGGGTGTTTTGGGGCATACTGGGGTGTACTGGGGTGTGCTGGGCTCGGGATGGGCCAGGCCGAAGCCCCGGGGGTCCCCCCGGCCCCCGAGAGCACAGAGCAGGGTGACACCATCCCGCCCGGGGACAGCCATGGCGGGGTGCCCAGCCAAGCACAGCCCCGGCCCCCCCCCGCCGCCCCCTCGCCATCCCCCGGCCCCGTCCTGCCCATCCCCCCGCCAGCTGCCGGCAGCTGTTTGTGCTTAACCCACATTCGATGAGCCCCAGATAGCGGCGGGTTCCCGCGCTGCTGCGCCAGGCTGTGACATCATCCCGGAGCCTGGGCCAAGGTGTGATGTCACCCGGAGGCTGTTACATCACCGCATGGTCTGGGGAAGCCATGGTGTCAGCGCAGGCCCCGGGGCTGTGGCGGGGTGGCCGCGGTGTTGCCGCCTCCTCCCTGCTGGGTCCCCGCTCCTGCTGCCCCGGTGACCCCACCGTCCCTGGCGCGGTGCCGGTGGTGCCAGGGCGGGGCCGGGGGTGCGGGACCACGCCCGGCTCCGGACCCACACCCGTGTCAGGGCGCCAGGGCACCGCCGCGGGGACACGGCACCCCGGCACCGGGACACGGCGCCGCGGGCGGCCGCGCAAAGGCGCGGGGAGCCACGCGAGGAACCGTGCGCCGTGCGGGACCGCGGCTGCGCGAGGAGCGGGGCGCCACACGAACCGGTGGCCACGCAAGGCGCGGGCGGCCGTGCGAGGCCGCGGCAGTGCGGAGCGGGGGGGGCCGCCTGTCGCGGTAGCACCGGCCGCGCTGGCCGCCTGCAGCCCTGGCCCCCTGCCCGGCCTCTCTGGCTTCCCCCGTCCCTCCTTCCCGTCCTCGCTGGCGTCCCGGCCTAACGAGAAGCAGATGTGCGGGCGGCGGGGGCGGGGGCCGGCGGGGGCCGCGGTGCCCGGTGGAGGCCGGGGCGCGCCGGGGGCTGCGCGGGCCGGGGAAGGGGGCCGCGGCGGGCAGGAAGCGGGGGGCCCCGGGGACCCCGTCGGCGGGCAGCGCTGGGGCGGCTCTGGCGGCGAGGGGCTGGCCGAGGCGCGGCCGAGGGGAGGGCAGAGCCGCCGTGCCGAGCCGAGCCGAGCCGTGCGGCGCAGAGCCGGGAGGGACGGAGCCGCGACGGGACGCGCCATGCGCTCCTGAGCTGGGCCGTGCCCGCCGAGCCACGCCGTGCCGAGCCGGACCGTGCCACACCGAGCCGTGCCGTGCCGAGCCGCCCGCCCAGCATGGCCCCCTGGCTCTGGCCGTGCCTCCTGGCCGCCCAGGCCCTGGCCGCCAACTTCCCCCCCAGGTACAGCCTCTACACCGGGGGGGCCGCCCCGCACAGCGCTGTCCAGGCCACGGCCCCGCAGGGCCCCACCGCGGCCCACAGCGGTGCCCGGGCTGCCAGCCGGCACAGGTAGGAACCGTGACCGCCGGGCCATACCGGGAGGGGACCCAGGCGGCCGGGCGGCACCGCCGGCCCCGCTGCCCGCGAGCGCCGGGAGGCCGCAGGGTGCAGCCGCCCGCCCCGACGCCGCGGGGACCCTGGCACCGGCCGGGCACCGGCACGTGCCGCGACCGGCTCGGGCGAGGGGCGGCGGGTCCTGACCCCAGCCGGTGCTGCCGTGCCGGGTGCTGGGGGCTCCCCCGACCTGACGGGGGGCCGCCCCCCACCCCTCGCTCACCCGCCGACCCCGGCGCAGGTGCCCGGCGGGCGCGGGCGGTGGGCGCACCGGGAGGGAGGCGGTCGGGGGGGGATCTGCGAGGCGCCGGGCCGGGGGCACGTGGGGGGGACGGACCCGGGGGCCTGCAGAGGCACACGTGGGGCAGGGCGTCAGGAGGGGCTCGGGCGAGACCCAGGCGCGGCGCAGCGGGCGCCCGGCGAGCGCCAGCTCCCCGCGGGGGCGGGTGGGCGTGCTGGGCTCAGCGCAGGCGGGTGCCGACGGCCGCGCGTGCCGCGGTGCCGGGGGTCGGGGATCCCGGGGCTGGCCCCGGTGCAGGGTTAGCGCTGTCGGGGATGGCGAGGGGGCGAGGGGCCCAGACCCACCGTGTCCGTGTCCCCATCCCTGCCCATGCCGTGCCGGGGGCTGGGGGCTGGCTGCGGACGGGTGGCGTGGGGCCGTGGGTCGGGGAGCTGGGGGGGGGGGCGCAGGGCTGGGGGTCACACCCACGCTGGGTTGGGGGGTCACACTCTCACCACGGCCACATCAGCGCTGCAGCAGCGTGGCCGCGTGGGGTGGAGCTGCACCGGCACGTCCGCGGCCGGCATCTGCCCCGTCCCTGCCCCTGCCCCGCTGCTGGCTCTGCCGCAGCCCCACAGCAGCCCCACGGCAGCCCCAGCAGCCCGGGGCAGGGTGGCAGGACCTGGCTGCAGGTGCGGGGCTGCCTGGAAAGGGGGGGACATGGGACAGGCACCCCCAGGCCCCAGCCCAGCCCCACAGCACCGTGGTGGGGCATGGACACGGCTGAGCATTCACCTGCGGCTTTGGGGGCACAGCAGGGTCTCCCCATGGGTTGGGCGGCACTGCGACCCATCCCCATGGCTTGGGGGGGGTGCAGCGGCCCCTGACTGTGCTTGGGGGGCCATCCCCATGCCCTGCCCTTTCAGGAGGGCTCTTGTCCCATCCCATCCCATCCTTGGGATGTGGACATCCCCGGTCCTGGGCGGTGGGACCCCAGGGCAGCCTGGGGGGTCCCAGGCTGGGGCTGAGGGGGCACAGGGGGGCCAGGAAGGGAAGGGAAGGGAAGGAGGGAGGCGAGGGGGGGGTGTCGGTCGGCGCAGGAATTCCCGGCGGCCCCCGGGGAAGGAGCTGGAATCCAGCCGGGGCCTGAGGGGAACCAGCCGGGCTGACGGGAACTGGCCGCAGAACCGTGGGCCCCCACCGCAGCCCAGCTCCCACCGCGGGGGTCCGAGGGGCCTGGGAGGCTGCTCCTTACGGGGCTGCCCGGGGGGGCTGCTCTGCGTGGGGCTGGGGGTGCTGGGTATGGGGCTGGGCTCCAGGATCCAGGCTCAGACCATATAAGGCTGCGCCAGGGTCCCCGCAGCCTGTGGGGCCGGGCTGGGGTCCCGCACCGTGGGGCTGGGGTCCCCAAAGCCTGTGGGGCCGGGCTGGGGTCCCGCGCCGTGGGGCTGGGGTCCTCGCAGCCTGTGGGGCCGGGCTGGGGTCCCGCACCATGCTCCAGGGTTTGCACCCAGCTGGGAGCCGTGGGGCTCCATGGCTGGTCGTGCTGCAGCCCCCCATGGGGCAGCCTGGGTTCTTGCACCCCTGACGTGGGTGCGGGTGCCCCCGCAGGGACGCCGTCCCCCCACCCCTGCCGTCCGCTCTGGCTCAGAGGGGCGGTTGATCCCCAGTTGCAGACTCCTGGTTGGGGGCGCACAATGGCCGTGGGGTGGCTGAGCCCCCCGCCGCAGTGGGTGGCTGCCCCAGCTGCCCCTGCCCCACCAGTGCAGAGGGGTCCGGGGACACGCGGGGCAGTGATTGGACAGGCCGTCGAGCGCCTGTCCCTGGGACAGGCAGCACGGGGCCCCACAGCACGGCATGACGGGGTGCCTGGCACCCCAAACACTGCCTGGCCACCCCGAACCCCACAGGCAGAGCCCCTGTCCCCGCAGGGCTCCCCAGGGGCTTGTGGCCGGTCCTCTGGTTCCACCGGCCCCTGACGGGGCTCGGCAAAGGGCTCTGGCGCTACGGACTGCCGGGCAGAGCAGGGATGAAAGGGCTGGGGCATGGGGCAGGATCTGGCCCATTAACCACACAGCACTGGGCCGTGACGGCTGCTACCGGTGGGGCCGGCAGGGTGAGTGTGGGGGTGTGCCGGGGGGGGACCTGGTGTGTGCCGGGGGATGCCTGCTGGGGGCTGGGCAGGGGGATGCTGGGTGAGCGCCGGGACGATGCCCGGTGCGTGCCGGGTGGGCGCCCTGACCCCTTTCCCGCAGGAACTGGTGTGCCTACGTGGTGACGCGCACCGTGAGTTGCGTGGTGGAGGACGGCGTCGAGAGCTTTGTGAAGGCGGATTACCAGCCCTGTGGCTGGGGGCAGCTCCAGTGCCCCCGCGTCCTGGCGTGAGTGGGGACGGGGCTGGGGGGGCTGGGGAGGCTCCTCGGAGTAGAGCCGGGTCCGGCCGTGGCCCCGCCGCCGTCGGTGTTTATCCACCCCGGGTTTGTGTTTACTTTTTCGCAAGAGCCGGGCGGCCTCGAGCGGTGCCGGGTGGGTGACCGGCTACCGCCCCTGCCCGGCCAGCAGCCACCCACAAGGTGGATGCCGGGACCCCCGGCGCACCCCACACCCAGGGCAGGTCTCCAGGCCAGCGGCTCGCCGGCGGGGCCGGTAGCGCGAGGTGATGCCGGTGGCGGGGTGGCAGGGCCAGGCAGGGGCAGCCCCCCCGGCTGCCGACGGTTGAGCAAGAGGCTGGGCGCAGGCGAGGACCCGGCCGTGCCGCCGGGGCCGGACCGCGGCCTGTGTTTGGTTTTGGTCCCGGCTGCCCGGCCCCGAGCCGCTGCCTGACGCCTCCGCACAGACGGGGCTGGCGGCGCTCGGCACGACCCGAGAGCGGGGAGCCGGCAGGCAGCTGAGCGCCGGGAGGAGCGGGGGGCTGAGTGCGGGCAGGGCTCTCCCCCCCCACACCCCTGCTGCCCCGGGACCAGCCCCGCTCCCCGTGCCCGGGACCCCCACCCGGCACCCCCCATCTGCCCCTGCTGCCCAGCCGGGGGCTCCGGTCGCCCCCCCCACCGCTGCGGCAGGGTCTCCTCCGCCCGCAGGTACCGCAGCTTCCTGCGGCCCCGCTACAAGGTGGCCCAGAGGACGGTGTCGGAGCTGGCCTGGCGCTGCTGCCAGGGCTACTCGGGCGAGGACTGCACCGAGGGGCCGGCATCGGCACCCGCCCTGCCCACCGGCCGACCCCGGCCCCGGCCCGGCCGCCCCACGCTCTCCGGCTTCGGCAACCCCCTCAGCGGCCTGGGGGGTGAAGGTAGTGCCGGTGGGCGGCGGGGGGGGGTACACGTGCTGGTGGAGGTGGCCCCGGCGCGGCCGTGACCCTGACGGTGCGGCGCGGCGGCAGGCGCAGGCGGGGATGCGGAGAAGGTGCGGCAGCTGGAGGAGCAGGTGCGGCGGCTGAGCGAGCAGGTGGAGGAGCTGCGGGCCGGGCAGGAGTCGCTGCCGGAGCACCCGCGCCGGGGGGCAGATGGCGGCCCCGACGGCGAGCAGCCGGCCGACGCGGCCGCCCCCGCCGAGGTGCGGGAGGCGCTGAGCCAAGTCCAGCGGCGGCTGGAGGAGCTGGAGAGCCGCCTGCGCCACCAGGAGAGCGGCCGGGAGGGCCCGGTGACCGCGGCGGGGGGCCCGGGGGCGGCCACGGCACTGCGTGAGCTGGAGCAACGGCTGCAGGAGACCTGTGCCGCCTGCGCGGCCGGCACCGAGGGGCTGCGGCGGCAGGCGGCGGAGGACCGGGAGCGCATGCGGGCGCTGGAGAAGCTGGTGGGCTCGGTGGACCAGCGCAACCGGGAGGCGGTAGAGACGGTGCAGCGGCACATCAGTAGCCTGAGCAGCCGCCTGGCTCCCGGTGCCATCCCGCCGCCCGCGACAGACGACCTGCACCGGCGCCTGGCCGAGCTGGAGCGGCGCCTGGAGGGGCTGCCCGCGGCGGTGGCGGGGCCGGGCGGGCAGGGACCGGTGCTGGCCCGGCGGCTGACGGAGCTGGAAGGGCGACTGAACGCCTCGCAGGCCGGCCCCTGGTCCCCCGAGCCGGAGGGTCGGCTGAGCGGGCTGCCGGGACGCCTGGCCAACCTGAGCCGGGCTGTGGAGGGGCTGGCGGCGAGCGGGGCTCAGCGCGGCGCCCGCCTGACCGAGCTGGAGGGGCTGCTGGCCCGCTGCGGCCAGCCCTGCCCGGCACCCCCAGAGCCGACAGCGGGCAGCCGGGACGCGCAGGATGACGGGCAGCTTGGCCCCCTCCTCCGGCAGCTGGAGCGGCGGCTGCAGGACACCGAGGGGCAGCTCCGGGCCCTGGGGGCCGGCGAGGACGGGCTGACCGGGACCCTGCAGGGGCTGCGGGCGGAGGGGGGGGAACTGCGGGAGCTGCTGGGGGTGCAGGGGGAGGCACTGGGGCGGCTGGCGGGGCGGCTGGGGCAGCTGGAGGCGGGGGGGGCCCTGGCAGAGGAGCTGGCGCAGCTCCGCAACCGGACGGGGCGGCTGGAGGCCGAGCTGGGGGGGCCGAACGGCAGCCCCTGCCCCCGGCCCTGCGCCCCGCTGCCACCCCAGGAGCTGGAGCGGCTGCGGGCCGAGGTGGACGCCTGCACCGCCGCCTGCCGCCCGCCCCAGCCCGGCCCCACGGTGACGGAGCCGGAGCCGGAGCCGGAGCTGGAGCCGGAGCCGCCGCTGGAGGGGTTCGGCGTCTTCGGGGGCACCTCGCCCTCGGAGCTGCGGGGGCTGCGGGGCGAGCTGGCGGCGGCACTGCTCTCCCTCGGCGGGCTGAACGTCACGGTGCAGGGGCTGCAGGACGCCCTGGACCAGCAGGACGCCCGGCAGCGCCAGCTGGGCATCATCACCGACCGCATCGTGGCCGAGCTGGACCAGGCAGCGGAGGCGGCGGCGGCGCGGCAGGCCGAGAGCGAGGAGCGACTGGAGGGGCTGGCACGGGAGCTGGCGAGGACCGGGGGCTGCCCGGCCGGCCTGGAGCCGCGGCTGGCCAAGCTGGAGGGTGTCTGCGAGCAGCTGGAGGCCGTGGCGGGCGGGCTGCGGGGCGTCCGCGAGGGCCTGGGCCGGCACGTGGCGGGTCTGTGGGATGCGGTGCGGGAGCTGAACGGCACGACCCGCACCCAGGCCGCGCTGCTGGAGAAGGCGATGCAGGCCCAGCTCCCGCGCCGGCTCGGCGCCCTCAACGCCAGCCTGCAGCACCTGCGCGGGGAGCTGCTCCGCCTGACCCAGAGGGACCTCGCCGGTGCGCGGGGGGGACGGGGCGCGGGGAATCGCGGCGGGGGCGGAGGGGGTCCAGGCGGGGGGGGCGCAGGGATCGGGGAGGATGGCGGAGGCACGGGGACGCAGGGACACGGGGTCACCGGAGAGCGAGGCGGTTGGGGATGTGGGGGCACGGCGGTGGGGGTCTGGGGGTGTTGGGATGTGGGGACACAGGAGCGCAAGAGGCTGCGGGGCGTGGGGGACGCGAGCTGTGGGGACACAAGTCATGGGGACGTGGGGGCTCAAGGTATGGGGACGTGGGGCTGTGGTGCATGAGGACGTTGGGGACACAAGTCACGGGGAGGTGGGGGCTCAAGGCGTGGGAGTGTGGGGCTGTGGGGTGAGGGGAAGGGCTGTGGGGCCAGGGCGGCTCTAACCCTCTCCTCCCTTCAGGCCCCCCCGGCCCCCCTGGACCCGCTGGCCCCATGGGTGAGATGGGCCCCCCCGGCCCCGCTGGGCCCCCCGGCAAGGATGGAGAACAAGGCCCCATGGGCCCCCCTGGTAAGGAGCACCCCCCCCTTGCCCCATTCCCCACAGAGGGACAGCACTGGCATGGACGGACCCTGCACCCTGGGGGGTCCTGCCCCATGCCGGCCCTGCAGCCCCCTCCTCCCCTTCCCTCCTAGGGCTGCCAGGAGAGAGAGGTAGGGCTGGGGGGCTTGGGGGGGGGGGGGCTGGGGCTTTGGGGGCTTGAGGGGCTTGGGGTGGGGGCCTGGGGGGCTGCAACGGCAGCTGGGGGTGTGTAGGCTGGAGCAAGGGGTGGGGGGGGGGGCACAGGGCACTGGGCAGGGCAGCCTGGGGTGACGGGCATGGCTGGGGGCAGAGGGGCTGGGGGGGACATGGTCAAGGAGGGGGGGCACGGCCATGGCGAAGGGGCAGGTATGGCGGGGGGTGTCAGGGGCTGGGGGTGCCGGGAGGGTCGGCGGGGCCGGGGTGTCCCGTCCTGACCGCGATGCCCAGGCGAGGTGGGGGAGCCGGGCTCCGTGCCCCGCATCGCCTTCTCGGCCGCCCTGAGCACCCAGCACGCGGAGCCGGGCACCGTCCCCTTCGACCAGGTCCTGCTCAACGACGGCGGCGCCTACGACCCCGAGACGGGTGCGCGCCCGCGCAGCGCGGCCACGCGGCGGGCTGGTGGGGGCTGCAGTGGGGGCTGTGGGGTGGATGGGGGGCTGCGGGGCTGATGGGGGCTGCAGTGGGGGCTGTGGGGTGGATGGGGGGCTGCGGGGCTGATGAGGGCTGCAGTGGGGTCTGTGGGGTTGATGGGAGCTGTGGGGCTGATGGGGGGCTGTGGGGTGGATGGGGGGCTGCAGTGGGGCTGATGGGGCAGATCAGGGCTGCTGGGCACGGGTGAAGCATGATCCTGGGGGGGGGGGTCCATCAGGGCGTGCCTTGACTGTCTTGGGGGGGCAGTGGGGGAGCCTGGGGGTACAGAGCCTGTCCCGGAGCCCCTGGGGACAGGGTGGCCACCGGCACTGATGCCCACCGCCCGCCACCGCAGGCACCTTCACGGCACCGGTGAGCGGGCGGTACCTGGTGAGCGCGGTGCTGACGGGGCACAAAGGGGAGAAGCTGGAGGCCGTGCTGTCGCGCTCCAACCAGGGCATCGCCCGCCTGGACTCGGCCGGTTTCCAGCCGGAGGGGCTGGAGAAGGAGCCGGTGGCGGCACTGCAGCCCAGCCCCGGGGCACTCGGCGTCTTCAGCCTCCTGCTGCCGCTGGCGGCCGGCGAGACCCTCTGCGTGGACCTGGTTTCGGGGCGCCTGGCCCACGCGCCCGACGAGCCCCTCACCGTCTTCAGCGGGGCCCTGCTCTACGACGCCGAGGAGCCCTAAAACCATCGGACCCTCGCACAACCCCACCCCCCCCCCCCCGGCACGGGGCTGCCGGCCAGCCGGGGGCACAGCCGGGCCAGGGGGTCCCCACACCCCGGCGGGACCCCCCTCCCCACCCACCCCCGTTATTTATCAGCACCCCCCACCCCTCGCTCCCCTGTCACCACGCGCCCCTGCCCCACACAGCCCGCCCCGGCCCCCCACGCCGCCCCGCCGCCCCCGGCCCCCCACTGCCCCCCACGAAATAAAGACGCGGCACTGGGTTTTTGTACCCGCGGCTCCGGCTCCTTCCTGCGGCCCCATGATTTATTCCCCTGGGGAAGCCCCCCCACCCAGGAGAGCACGAGGCCACAGGGCAGCCCCCGGCATCGCCCCGGCCCAGGGGTGCAGTGGGGAGGGGGCACAGCCAGCCCGGCCTGGGGGGGGGTCCTGCTGCCATCAGAAATCCTCATCCCACCCTGAGAACTCATCCTCTGCTGGTGTCCAGTCGACTGAGAAACGCTTGAAGTTGACGTAGGGGGGTCCCTGGGGGGGGGGAATAGGGTCAGAGCCGGCCCCTCCTGCCCCCCCCAAACAGCACCCACACAAGCCCCCCAAGCCCCCACTTCACCTCCTTGATGAGCCGCAGGGTGGGTGCCTCCAGCTGCCGCAGCGAGAGCTTCCTCCACTTCACGGCCCCGAACCACCTGGGGGGGGAGAGGGGGGGCTGCAGGAGGGGCTGGGGGGAGTGGAGCATGGGGGTCCCACCGCCCCCCCCTCACCTGTGCTTCTTGATGCCGCGGATGCCGGTGGCCGTGTTCCCCAGGCGCTGACCTGGACGGCGCCTGCAAGGGGATGGTGGGGGCAGGGGCTGGGGGGGCACCCCCCCCCGGCACACTGGGGTCCAATGATGTACGTGGGGGACCCGCCCCCCCCCCCCACCGTGCACACTGGGGTGCAGTGATGCACCCAGGGCACCCAAGGTGCCTCAACCCTGCCCAGCACACCCACTGCACCCAGCACCCCCCCCATGCCCCCCCACCCTTGCAGGACCCCGCGCTGTGTGCCCTGAGCACCTGCAGAGCTTGCCAATGAGGGAGCAGGCGGCCTCGCCGAGGAAAGCGGGGAAGGAGAAGACGCCGTCCAGGATGCGACTGTAGATCTGCTGGGGGTCGGCGCTGTGGAAGGGAGGCCTGCGGGGCACAGGCAGGTGGGCACCTCGCTGTGGGGGGGGGCTCGGCCGGCCCCGGGAGCGCCCGCTCACCTGCCCACCAGCAGCTCGAAGGCGAGGATGCCCAGCATCCAGAAGTCGACGGCGAAGTCGTGGCCCTCCTGGCGCAGCATCTCAGGCGCCAGGTACTCGGGGGTCCCGCAGAAGGAGTAGGTCTTCTCCCCCCGCCCCAGCTCCTTGGCGAAGCCAAAGTCAACCTGTGGGTGCCAGTGCCATCAGCCAGCGCAGCCCCCGCCACCCCCTGCCCGGGCACTGCTGCGGCAGTGCTGGTGCTGCTGGGACACCCTCCCCGGTACCAGCTTGACGTAGCCGCGCTGGTCCAGCATGAGGTTCTCGGGCTTCAGGTCGCGGTAGACGATGCCGCGGCCGTGCAGGTACTCGAGACCCTCAACCACGCAGGCACAGCAGAACACGGCCAGCGGCTCCTCAAAGCAGCGCCTGCACCACAGGGACCGGCGGTTGCGTGGTGCCCTATGGCACGGCACTGCCACCCTCGCTCCGCGCTCACCCTGTCTCCGTACATCTCACGCAGCTTGGTCCACAGCTCGCCGCCCTGGCAGAACTCCAGCAGCAGGTAGACGTACTGCCCATCCCGGAAGGTGCCGAAAAACCTGCCGGCAGAGAGGGGTCGGCGGGACCTCGGCGCTGCCAGCGGCCGCGCCGCCCCAACCACTGCCCCCCCAGTGCCCGCAGCCCCCGGTCTCACCCCACGACGAAGGGGCTGCGGCTGCCCGCCAGCACCCGCCGCTCGGTGCGCACGTGCTCCTGCTGCTGCGTCCGCACCACCCAGTCCTTGCGGATCTGCTTCAGCGCAAAGAGTCGCTCCCCGCACCGCACCTGGGCACGGGCGGCCATGGGCAACCGGGACGGGCACCGGGATAGGCACGATCAGTCGTGGCAGGATGGGGCTGGGTGCCAGGAGCTGTTGGGGGGGGGGGGGGGGGGTGCAGCATCCGGCTCTCACCAGCTCGACCCTGCCGAAGCCGCCGGTGCCCAGGATGACGCGCTGGCCCTGCCGCGGCCCCTCCTCGTAGTGCACGGCCACCAGGTCCTCCAGCCGCACCGGTGCCAGGGGCTGCCGCAGGCTCGGGGACCCCCAACCCCTGCGGGTGGGAACCATGGCCCTGCAGCACCCGCACCAGCACCGAGGGGCTGCTGACACCTAACCCTACTGGGGCCCAGGACCCCCCCCCCCGCTGCTCCCCAGGGATGGTGCTGGGGTGGACCTCAGGGACCTCCCAGCACCAGGCTGTACCCTGGGCCATGGGGATGCTGCAGCACCCAGAGCAACCCCAGGGACCCTGTGTCACCCAGCTGGACCCCGGTGACCCCCAGTCACAGGGCTGGGCTTTGGCTGACTTGCTGCTGTCTGCCCCCCCACCACCGCCCCCCCACGGCCTGAGGCCAGGGAGCCCAGTCCCAGGGCAGGGTGGCCCCATCCCTATTCTCATCCCCTCCCTATCACATCTCCATCCCATTCCTGCACCGGTCCTCGTTCTCACCTCCTTCTTCATCCCCATCCCCTCCCATCCCATCATCCCATCCCAGTCCCCATCCCGCACTGACCTCCCGGGACCTTCCAGGGCAGGCGCTTCTGTCTCAGACGTGTTTCTGGGGTAGGAAGGAGCCGGGGGGGCGGGGGGCAGTGGGGCCAGTCCCTGCTCAGCACCGGGCACCCTCACAGCCCCCTCCCCACAGTCCCTTCCCCACGGCCCTGGAGCCCCATGGCCCCACCAGGGACGGGCACAGGGTGTGGGGGGGGGCAGCAGGGACCCAGACCCATGTGTGGGACCAGGATGGAGCTACCTTGGCCGGGTGGTCCACGGTGGGGGGGCACCTCCATGGTGGAGTGAGCAGAGCCCTGTGCCACAGGGCTCAGTGCGAGCAGGACGATGCCTGGACTGGGCCACCCACCCCGGGCAGAGTCCAGGGCCACGGTGCAGCCCCTGGCCCAGCCGCACCATCACCGGCCACCGGCTCTCTGCCAGGACCATCGCCCCTGACCACCCTACACCCATCGCCCCGGGCCCCCTCACCCCTGATCCCCCCCCAGGCCATGGCCACCCCCATCTCCCTCATCCCCCATGGTACCCCCACCCCCTGTCCCCCCCCGACCAGCCCCCCCACCCCACTGGGTGTCTCCCCTGGGGCTGGGGGCTCCCCATGGAGCCGAGCACTGCCCTGGGGTCCCCTGACGGGTTGGGGGTCCTGGGGGCTCCAGGGTCCCAGGACACTCACGGCTCTGAGAGCTGCCGGGGGCAGAAGGGGCTGATCTCAAGGAAGTCTCTGGGGGGCAGAGGAAGGGTCAGTGGGGCGGGGGGGGGTCTGGCAGGGACAGGCTGGGGGGGCACACAGGGACACCCACTCCTTGGCCACGGTGATGCAGGTGACGTGTCCCTGGGCCTGGCACGACGCTGTCCGGCGGCTGTTCCTGTGCAGAGGCTGGGGGTCATGCGGGGGGGAGAGAGACAGGCAGGGGGAGGGCAAGAGACTGGGGGGGGGGGGTGTGCATGGCGAGGGGGTGTGCAAGAGCTGGGTGTGCACAGGGAGCTGGTGCAGGTGAGTTGGCATGTGCCCCATCCCGGTGCACCCGGGGTGCCCTGGGGATGCTGCAGGCAGTGGGAAGGGTGTCACTGCGGGGGGGGAGTGTCACCGCGGGGGGGGGGGTGTCACCACAGCACAAAGCTCAAAGTGTGCACGTGCAAGGCTGGCACGCGTGTGAGCACACAACAGCTGTGCCGTGCCTTCTCTGGAGATGCTGCGGATGCCTGGGCTGTGCTGGGGTGTGGGGTGGCACTGCCAGGACCCCCCCCCACCGCAGGGACCAGCTCTCTGCCCACAGCAAGCCCAGGCTGGCCAGTGACACCGGAGCCAGGTGGCAAGGCCAGGCTGGCACCGCGGGTGCTGCCGGGGTGGGGGGACGGCAGCCAGGGTACCTACTGCAGCAGGGAGAGCTCCCCGAAGTGCTCGCCAGCGCCCAGGACACGGAGCAGCTTCTCCTGCCCGTCCACCCGCCGGCTCACCCGCACCTGCAGCGCCGGGACACGGGAACGGGCTGAGGGGGGACGGGGGGACGGGGCGGGGGACACAGGGCAGGGCCCTGCCCCTCACCATTGTGGGGGGCTCCCCGGTGCTGCGGGGTGTCATACCCACCTCTCCCTTCAGGATGATGTAAAAGTTTTCCCCCTCATCCCCTTCGTGGATAATGACGTGGCCGGGCGTGAAGGTGCACTGCGGGGGGCGGGATGGGGTGGGCAGGCAGGGGGCAGGCAGGGGGGGCAGGCAGCCCCCCCCAGCCAGTCCCAGACCCACCATCCCAGCCCCAGGCCCCGCATTATGCCCCTGACCCCCCCACGGGCTTCAGGCCCATGGGGACGTGTCCCAGCCCCCGCAGGGCCCTGCATGGGGGGGGCCCTTCCTGGGCACCCACCTCCTCCATGGCATCCAGCAGCTTGCAGAGGTGGCTGTCGGAGAGGTCCCGCAGCCAGTGCACCCTGTGGGCGAGAGGGGCCGGCTGGGCTCCCGTGGTCTGCCTGCACTCTGCCTGCACCCTGCCTGCACTCTGCCTGGGCTCCTGCACCCTGGAGCCCAGCACAGGCAGCGGGCAGGGCTGGGGAAGGGGATGGAGAGGTCCAGGGCTGGGGCTGGGGAATGGGGATGTGGTGGCGGTGGGGCTGGGCACGGGAACGGGGATCAGACAGGAACAGGGATTGGGATGAGCTGGGGCTGGAGACGAGATGGGAATGGACATGGGGATAAGAATGAGGACAGGGATGGGAACAGGGTGACATGGGGTGGGGATGATGGTGAGGACAAGGCTGGGACTGGGAGGGGACTCTGCAGGCAAGGGCTGGCAGGAGAGGCCGGCAACCCCCCCCCAAGGGGGTCAGGGTGTGGGGCCTGGGGGTGGTGGGGGCCAAGGGCAGTGCCGGCGGGTGCCGGGCCCCACTCACGTTCGCAGAGACCCCAGGATCTCGGCTCGTCTCTGCTTGGCGTTGCTGGTGGCGATGGCACGGTACCGCTGCCTGTCGATGGCCCAGAGGCGCACGGGGCTGAGTGCTGTGGCAGAGGGGTGTCACTGGGGGGCTGGGGGGGACGACGACACGGGGCCCGTGGAGTGGGGGGGTTGCCCTTACCCTGCACCGTGGCAGTGCGCTTGCAGTGGTAGAGGATGGCCAGCTCCCCGAACACATCACCCGGCCCCAGCATGCGGAGCTGCCGGCCCCGCTGGCTCACGCTGAGCTGCCCCTCTGCAGAGAGACACGGCCAGCGGCATCACACGCACACAGCGCAGGCACACACGGGCACACACAGGTGCGGCAGCCCAACATGCACAGGCGCAGCAGACGAGCTCACCCCAATGCACACTCACGGGTGGGCACAGACGCAGGCACGCCTGCAGCATGCCTGCACACACATGACCCAGCCCGCGTGCCGGCACCGAACTCTCACCTGCCACGATGTACATGGCGGTGCCCTCGGTGCCCTCGGCCAGCACTGTGTCCCCGGGGCCGTGCCAGACGGGGGCAAAGCTCTGGGCCAGCGCTTCGGGGCAGCCCTCGCCCAGGCGCCGCAGGAACTCGCTGCGTCCCACCGCCTCCGCGATCAGGCTGAGGTCCCTGGGGGCACAGGGACACAGGGGCACGGGCAGGGCAGCACCAGCCCCCCCCCCGGGTCCCCCTGGGGTCCTGCCGACTACCTGCGCGACTTGGGGCTGTTGGGCACACAGAGAGCAGCGTCGTTGGTGAGGGGCTCGGGGACGATGGCGGGTGCCCGACTGTGCCGCCGACTGAGGGGGTGCTCCGTGGCCTCCTCCCGCGCCACGCTCTGCAGGAAGGTCCTCTCCTCCCGCAGACGCAGCTCTCGCAGCCGCTCATCCATCCCAGCACCGCAACCGCTCCCGGAGTCCTGGGGGTGCCAGCGGGAGGGTGGGCAGGGAGCAGCACGGCATCACCCTGACATGGCACCAGCCCCCAGCCCCCGAGCCAGCGCTTGGCCCTCAGGGAGATCCTGCCACCGGCGCAGGGGCACGGCCCCACACGGCACAGCCAGGCTCAGCTTGGCGCTGCCCGGCACGGCACGGCACACGTGGCCAAGGCGTGGCGAGGGACACCCAGGACCCTGCAGTGCCCGGCACTCGGCCCCCACCATACCCCGACTCCTCGGCCCTGGCGGCACAGCGGCTCTGGGGGCAGCGCAGGCAGGACCCCGGCACAGGCAGGAAGGGTCCCCGGTGGGTGTCCCAGCCCCACGCAGCCGCTGGCAGGGCCTGCCCTGACCGCAGCCCTGCGGC
The DNA here is from genome assembly GCF_026419915.1 of Harpia harpyja. Classification (NCBI taxonomy): domain Eukaryota; kingdom Metazoa; phylum Chordata; class Aves; order Accipitriformes; family Accipitridae; genus Harpia; species Harpia harpyja. The sequence continues at coordinate 483,754 of NC_068954.1, read as the reverse complement.
AAGGCAGGTATGGGCTCCCGCAGGCGCCGTGCCCGGGCGCTCCCTGCCCCGTGCAAAGGTTGTGCCACCGGCACAAGGCAGCTTGGCAGGGCCTCGGTGCAGCCCCCGGCACAGCGCGAGGACTCGGTGACCCGTCCCATCTGCCCGGGCAACCCTGGGCCGCGTCTGCTGCCGGTGCCCGGGGGCTCAGCCCCGCCGCCCGTCCCGCACCCCGGCCGCCTACCTGTGCCACCGCTCCCGCTCCTGCTGCCGTCCCCTCCCACCCGTGCCGCCGCAGCCCGGTGACACATTAACCTGCCCAGCGGCGCTCCCACGGGCCTGCCGGCACCCCCGCCCAGCACCTGCCGACCCACGCCTGCGCCTGCTCCCCCTGCTGCACCACGTGCAGGTGGGGGTGCAGGTTTGGGGAGGGTGGGGGACCCCCCCCCGCACCCTGCGGTGGCACCGGACCCGGTCCCGTGGGTGCTCCCTCAGCTGCCCCGGACAGAGTCCAGCCCCGGGGCCGGCACCCCCCGCACGCCGACCCCACGGCCGTGTCCTCGCCCCACGGCACCCCCCGCGTCCCACCCGTCCCCGGTTCGGCTCCAGGCTCTCCCCCCGGCCCCCTCCCCCGGTCCAGCCCCACTCTGGGGACCCGCTGCCCGGCCCGGCCGTGGGACCTGCAGCCGCGGACACGGGTGGGGTCTGCCACGGGGAGGGGGTTGGGGGGGTCGGTGTGAACAACGAACGTGCCCGCACAAAGCGCCCTATGCGCGTGCGTGTGGGCAGCGCGCGCGCAACGGGCTGTGGGCGCGGGCAGCGCGCGCCCCCGCCCCGGCACTCGCGCGCATGCGCGCGGGCGTAGCCCCGGGGGAGGGTCCTGCATGGCCGCGCCCTTCCCTCGCCCCGCCCGCGGTGGGAGTAACGGCGTAGCGGCGGGCTCTGATTGGCGGAGTCTTGAGGGGCGTGGCGCGGAGAGCGGGGCGGGACCCAATTTGAGGCGGGGCGGGGCGGACGCTGCCGGTGCAGGTACCGGAGCGGAGCGGACCCAGCATGGCAGCGGGGGCGGCCGCCCGGCGGGACCCCGACCCCGAGCCCGTCCCGGCGGCGGGGGAGAAGCGGATCCTGTGCGTGGGGCTGGTGTGCCTGGACATCATCACCGTGGTGCCGGCCTACCCCGCCGAGGACACCGACACCAGGTACCGGTGGGGGCGGCGGGGGGGGGGGCGATGGGACAGCCCCGCCGGTGCTCCTGCCAGGGCCGGCCCGGCACCCACGGCCCGCGGCCTTGCAGGTGCGTGTCGCAGCGGTGGCAGCGGGGCGGGAACGCCTCCAACTCCTGCACGGTGCTGGCACTGCTGGGAGCCCCCTGCGCCTTCATGGGCTCACTGGCCCCCAGGCATGCCGGAGAGTAAGTGGGGTGCGGGGGGTTGGGGGGGGACCCGGGGCCACCCCTGCCCTGACGCTCCCACCGGCCCCTCCACTTCTCTTCCGCCGGCAGCTTCGTCCCAGCCAAGCTGCGGCACAGCTGGCTGGACACGTGCCATGCAGTGCCACAGCCGCCTGCCTGCCTCCATCGTCACCGCCGGTGCTAGCCGGGGCGCACATGCCGTCCCACATGCCTGCGGGTGCGTGGCACCCCTCACCCCGCTCTCTGTCCCCCAAGTTTCATTGCGGCAGATTTCCAGCGCCGGGGCGTGGATGTGACGCACGTGGCCTGGCAGCCCCACGGGGATGTGCCCTGCGCCTGCTGCATCGTCAGCGCCGCCAGCGGCTCCCGGACCATCATGCTCTACGACACGTAAGGACACCAGTCCCTGGCCCCGGTCACCCAGCGGGCAGCGCTCAGCCGGGTCACCTCAGGGCTGCAGCACCTTCCCTGCCTTCTCCCTGGCCAAGCCGGGCACCCAGGCCACCCCCTGCACCCCGGGGGTCTCACCGTGCTTGGCCTCCGGCAGAGGGTCTGCCGGCGCCAGCCCTGTGCTGCCTGCCGGGGGGTCCCACACGCCAGATTGGGTGATTCCCCGTATTCCTGCATGCGCAATCACTGCCCATCATCCCTGCAGTCCCTAATCAGCCCCTGTGCCACAGCCGTGATTGGCGGTGGTATCCACATGCTCCAGTGTGCGGAACAGCCGGCACGGCCCCTGTGGGGATGCCCAGCACTGCATGTGGCAGCCGCCCAGTGCCCAGGACAGCAGTTCCCTGGCCATGCCGGTGCCGGCAGGGCAGCCACGGTCCTCGCCAGGGCGAAGGGCCTGCTGCACTCATGCGGGTCAATGGTGGAAGGGTCAATGGTGGGCATCGCCAACCCCCCCGGCTCCAGCAGCTGCAGTGCGGCAGCGGCGGTGCTGCTCTTTGCATCCACCTTGGGGTCCCGCTGCGCCATCGTTAATGATTCACCCAGGCGGTGCCACCCCCACGGGGACCTCTGCCCTGGGTGGCGCTGAGCCCTCCACAGCCCCCACCGCTGCCCTTCGCTCCCGGCCAGGCTGGGGGTCACCAGGGTCCGCCCTGTCCCACGGCCGGAGGTCCCCCTGACCCCCGCCCCGCAGGAACCTGCCCGATGTGACGGCCCGCGACTTCGAGCGGGTCGACCTCTCCCAGTACAAGTGGATTCACTGGGAGGTGAGCCCGGGGCTGGGGGGGGACGACCCCCGCAGTGGGGGCCGGGGGACCCCCCCGGAGGCAGCCGGTGCCGGTGCCAGGGGCTGTGCGCCCGCAGGCCCGTAACGCGGCGGAGCAGGCGGCGATGATGCGGCGGGTGGAGCGGCACAACCGGGCCCGGCCGGCGGCCGAGCGGGTCCGCACCTCGGTGGAGGTGGAGAAGCCGCGGGAGGAGCTGCTGCCGCTGATGGGCCTGGGCCACGTGGTGCGGGGCGGTGCTGCCGGCTGGGGCGGGGCTAGGGCTATGGAGGGGGCGGGGAATCGGGCTGGGGCGGGGCTATCGACTGGGGCGGGGTCAGGGGCCCGGCCAGAGTGTCGCGGGCGGGAGTGGGGCGGGTCCAGGTACGGGACGGTCGGGGGGTGCAGGGTGGGAGGGGTGGGTGCAGATGGGGTATAGGGGGGGGCACAGTCGGGGTCCAGGGGGTGTGGTTGGGGTCTGGGGGTGCAGTCGGGGTGCAGCAATGCACGCTTTGGGGGTGTCGGGGGCATCGCCCCCCCCCCCCCGTCCCAGCCCCTCTCCCGCAGGTGTTCATCAGCAAGGACCTGGCCCGGCACTTCGGGTACCGCTCGGCTCCCGAGGCGCTGAGGGGGCTGCGTGGCCGCGTACAGCCGGGGTAGGGGGGTTCGGGAGGGGTGCGGGCCGGGGGGGCACGACCACACCCTGCACCCACCACCCCCACCACCCCCCAGGGCCACGCTGATCTGTGCCTGGGCCGAGGAGGGGGCTGACGCCGTGGGGCCCGATGGGGAGCTGGTGCACTCGGACGCCTTCCCCCCGGAGACCCTTGTGGACACGCTGGGGGCTGGGGACACCTTCAATGCTGCCGTCATCTTTGCGCTCTCGGCAGGTGGGCTTGGCCATGGGGTAGCTTGGCATGGCCCGCCTCGTCCGGGCAGGGCTGACACCCCCATTCCCCAGGGAGGAGCCTGCAGGACGCCCTCACCTTCGGCTGCCAGATCGCGGGCAGGAAATGTGGAATCCAGGGCTTCGACGGCATCGTCTGAGCCGGGCACCCTGTGCCAGGAGACCCCCCCACACCCCCCTGGAGCCACCCTCCCCCCACACCCAGCACCCCCCACCCCGCTGCCAATAAAGCCCCAGGGCTGCCTCCTGTGCCCCCCAGGCTGTGCCTGGCCCCTCTCTGCACTGACCACGGCCCAGGCAAGCACCGGCAGCAGTGCCTGTATTTCTCCGTCCCGCTGTGTTACAGGGGCAACCGCACAATCCCAGCCCCACCGTCCTCCCCAGCCTCACCGCAGGCTGTGGGGGGTCTGCAGGGACCCCCCCCCATGACCATGTGCCCTGAGCAGGGCAGGGAGCAGCCAGGGCACTGCACCCCACAGAGTCATGGTGGGGCTGGCACAGCCCTGCCCACAGCCCCCCACTGCCTACCCCTCCCCGGGGTCCCCCCAAACTGGGGCTGCCTCCCCCTCGGGGGCTTCAATCTCGGGGGCTTCCTCTGCCTCCACGGCTTCAGTATCAGGGCCTTCAGGCTCAGGGGCTTCCTCCACCTCCATGCCTTCAGCATTGGGGGCTTCAGCCTGGGTGGCTGCCTGCCCCCCTGCCGGGCCATGCCCTGGGCCGCTCACCCCTGCGTCCCCCCCAGGCATCGCCGTGTCCACCCCAGGCACAGCCACAGCTCCTGCCAGCAGCTCCCCGAGTTGCTGCTGGAGGGGCTGCCCTGGGGGTCCGCCCCGGCTGGGCAAGAGCAACAGCTCGGGGGGGTCAAGCAGCCCATCCCTGCTCAGGTCTTGCCTCTCCAGGGCTTGGTCCACCAGCATGGTCACCTGCAGGGACGGGGTGGGGAATGGGGTGAGGGCCCGGCCCAGGGGCTCTGTGGGGTGCAAGGGCTCATCCCCATGGGACCTACCGTGTCGGGGTCTGGCCACCCCCCATCCCGCTGCGCCAGCACCGTGCCCAGCAGCTGCAGCAGCTCCAGCCCGTCCAGGCGTCCGCTCCGGTCGTGGTCGTGCAGCACAAAGAGGTAGAGCAGGGCTGTGGGGCACGGGGTGCCATGGGACTGGGGCCGCATCCCTGCCACCGCTGGCCCCCCCGGCCCCCCATGGCCTTACCCTGCTCCCGTGTCATGGCCTCCACGTCCTGCTCCGGCGGCCCCAGGCTCCTCACTGCGCTCCGCAGCAGCCTGGGGGTGGTGGGGCTGGGGGTGAGCATGAACCCCCCCCCGCCCCACAGCCTGCCCCAGCGCTGCTCTGCCCTATAGCTGTCCCCAGGACCACCCTGCCCCACAGCCAGCTGGGCACTGCCTGTGCCCCACACCCACCCATCACCTCCCCCCATGTGCAGCCCCCGGGCCAGGGGTGCAGGGTCCAGTGGTGTGGGGCTCCCCAAGGGGCAAGGACTCACGGCAGCGTGGGCAGCTCCGGGCTCAGCGGGTCAGTCGTGGCCAGTGGGGCCTCAGGCCTGGCCAGGAGAAGGGGAGGTTACCTGTGCCCCTGGTTGGGGTGCAGCGAGGGGGGGGCTGCCTGCCCCAGCCTGGCCTGATGTCCCCCACAGCATCCCCTCCACCCACGGCCCCTGCAGCCCTGTGTGCACCCCTGTGCTCATCACCCCAGTCCTTGACTGCGCACTCCTCTGTGCCCACCCACCGCCGTGTGCCCCAGCCATGCCTGTGCACCTCACCTGCACCCGTGCACCCAGTCTGTGCCTCTGCATCCCCCCTTATGCCTGGGCGCTCATCTGCACCTGTGCCCCCAAACCACACCTGCGCCCTCCCCCCATGCCCATGCAACCCCCTCCATACCTCTGCCCCCCCATACCTGTGCCCCCCAGCCCTGGGGGCAGCCTGTGCCACCGGACCCAGCAGCAGCAGCAGGACCACCAGTGGGTTCCTCATCCTGCGACCTCGGGCGAGAGCAGCAGGGTGGGCACCCCTGGTTTGGGGGGGGGGGGGGCGGGGGGGGCCATGCCTGGCCACGGTGTGTACGGGGGGAATCCGGCATTTGGCGAGGAGCGGGAGGGGTGGGGGGCTCTGCACGAGGCGCTTCCATACAGACACGGTAACGGCACCGTCCACCCGTCCCGGAGCCCTCCCGTCCCGTCCGGCCTCTTCGCCCCCCTGCCAGCCCTGCCTGCAGCCCCCCGCCTGCAGCCCCCAGCCACCCGCCTTGGCACCTGCAGCGGCTCCCCCCGGGCGCGGCCGCCCCCCCCCCCCCATCCCGGGCGGGAGCAGCAGCCCCGGGACGGGGCGGGACGGGGAGCTCCGGGAGCGTCCAGCGGCTCCTGCGCGGCGGGGACCCGCTGACACTGTCGGACGGCAGCGGGAACGGGGCGAGCGGGCGGCACGCGTGGGCGCACGGCGGGGCACGGCGCACACTGCGTGCACCGCTCACACCGCTCACACCGCTCACTGCTCACACTGCTCACACCGCTCGCAGCAGCCTTTACACACGCTGCACACACAGTGCACAACCCCCCCCACCCGCCACAACACCCCCCGCGGCCGCCGCTGCCCACTCACCCGGACCCGGTCTCACGTCTCGGTGCCGCCCGCCCCGCCCCGGGCCACGTAGCCGACACGTCCGCCAGCACCGGCACCGGCACGGGTACGGGTACCGGTACCGGCACCGGCCGGGGCCCGCCACCCCGGGACCGAACCCGCCCGCCGGGTCCTTCCCTGCCCGGGAGGGTTTCAGCCCCGGCCCGCGGCGGCTCCAGCCGCGCCCCGCCGGCAGCGCAGGGGTTAACCGGCACCCTGCGCCCGTGCCCGCCTCAAAGATGGCCGCCGGCGCGACACGCGCCCGCTCCGGGGCGGGGCGTGATGGGCGGGGTCACGACGGGGGCGTGTCCATCACACGGGGGCGTGGCTATCCCGCGGAGGCGGGGCTATCCCCAGGGGCGGGGCCGTCCCACGGGGGCGGGGCCGTCCCTTAGGGGCGGGGTCGTCCCCGTGCAGAGGCGACGATGGGCGCGGAGGAGCTCCCGGTGCCGTCCCCACTCCCGCTGCTCCCGCCGCTGCTGGCGGCCGCCACCGCCGCCCTCCTCGGCTACTACTGGGCGCGGGTGCCGCGGGTGAGCGCGGGCCGGGGCCGGGTCGGACCGTCCGGGCTCCGCCGAGCGGCCCCGCTGACCGGCTCCCCCCCCCCCCGCAGCGGCCGCTGCTCGCCGCCGGCCCGCGGCTCCGCGCCTTCCTGGAGCAGCGCTGCCCCGCCGTGGGCGAGACCTTCTACCCCACGCCCTGGTGCTTCGAGGGCCGCCTGCAGACCGTGCTGGGGGCCCTGCTCTGGGCCCGCCCGCCCGTCTCCTACCGCAGGTGAGCCCGCGGCACCGGCACCGGCCCGGTTCCCCCGCTGCCCCGCCGACCCGCCGCTCTGCCCGCAGCGAGGCCATCCGCGCCCCCGACGGCGGGCAGCTCATCCTTGACTGGGCCGAGGATGCCGACAGCAACTGGCACCCAGACCCCCGTGCCTGCCCCACTGTCCTGCTGATCCCGGGCCTCACTGGCAGCAGCCAGGCCGCTTACCTGCTCTGCCTGGTGCACCGGGCCAGCCGTGCCGGTTACAGGTAAGCCCCGGGGACGGGATGGCCGCAGACCCGCCAGCCCCTCACACCTCCCCTCTTCCCCAGGTCCGTCGTGCTCAACCACCGGGGCTGCCGGGGCGAGGAGCTGCTGGTGGGTGAGACCCCCGACCCCCCCCCCCCCGTGCCGAGCCAGGACAGCCCGGCCCCAGCTCTGCTCCCCCCTCAGACCCCCCGGACCTTCTGTGCCAGCAACACCGAGGACCTGGAGACGGCCATCACCCACATCAAGCGCCGGTATCCACGGGCCCCGCTGCTGGCCGTGGGTGTCTCCCTGGGCGGGTATGGGCAGCACCCACACCGGGGATGGGACGGGATGGCAGCATGGCTGCCCCTGACCGGCTGCGCCGCAGGATGCAAGTGCTGAACTACTTGGGGCGGCGGGGGTGGGCAGCAGGGCTGGCGGCGGCCATGGCCCTCTGCCCCAGCTGGGACCCCGACGCCTCAGCCGCCTCGCTGGAGCAGCCCCTCAACAACCTGCTCTTCAACCAGCGCCTCACCGCCAGCCTGCGCTGCCTCATCAGCAGGTGGGGGGGACGGGATGGAGGGGGGGGACACACCACACACCCAGCCCGGGGCTGGCAGCATTGCCCAGCGCTGACCCCGGGCCTGATGCAGGCACAGGGCAGCGATCGGAGAGAAGGTGGACGTGGAGCACGTGCTGCAGGTAGGACCTGGCCCCCACCCCGGCCCTGTGGGCCGAGCCCCCCCTGATACCCCCCCCCGTAGGCACGCACCATCCGGGAGTTCGACGAGCGCTACACGGCCCGGGCCTTCGGCTACCGCTCCTGCCACGAGTACTACCAGGCAGCCAGCCCCGCGCGCTGGCTGCACCGCGTCCGTGTGCCCGTGCTCTGCCTCAACGCCTCTGACGACCCCTTCTCCCCCCTGCACGGTGAGCTGGAGGGGGAGGCGGGCTGTGGGGGGCAGTGGGTGCAGACCCACAGCAGGGCACGCCGGTGGCTAACCCCCTCCTGCCATGCTTGCCCAGCCATCCCCGTGGAAGCCGCCGGGCACCTGCCCCACGTGGCGCTGTTGGTGACGGCCCATGGGGGCCACCTCGGCTTCCTGGAGGGGCTCTGCCCCCGCCCCGGCAGCTACATGGAGCGGCTCTTCGCCCAGTTCATCAGCGCAGTCTTCGAGCACAGGGAGGAGCTGCGGCAGCTGGAGGGGGACGGGGATGGGGCTGCGGGGCAGGGTGCTGCCTGACCCCACAATAAACACCCCCCCTGCAGCTGCAGCCATGTGTCCGTGGGCTGGGAGGGCATGGCCTAGGCCCAGAGCAGCCCCCCTCCCTGCCAGGGGCAGCACTGGAGTCAGCCCCCCCGCTCCCCCCTGCCCCAGCACAGACAGGACAGCGCTGCCTTCGCACTCCAGTTTTAATGGCAGCAGTGGGGCGGAGGACTGGCGGGACCCCCTCCTTCCCGGGGCCAGCCCCGCACCGCAGCCGGCACAGTCCTGCTGGGCCGGGGCCCCAAGCGGCTCCTGGGCCCCTCGCCCCCTCCCCTCGTGCCCGTGTCGGGGGGGGCAGGGCCGGGGCTGGTCCCTCATCTGCTTCACAGTCTGCTTGGGGTGGGCCGAGGCATGGCCAAAGCTGGCCAGCCTGGGGGTTCTGTCATGGTGCTTGGGGGGGCCAGGGGGCTACAGGAACCCCGGGAAGGCAAGCTGCAGCAGTAGGATGGCAGCCACGATGAGCCCGGCGCAGAGCAGCAGCAGCAGCCAGACGGGAAGGGAGCCTGCGGAGGAGAGGGGGAGGAGGATGGGTGCTGCAGCCCCCCCATACATGCTGGAGGATGGGTAAAGGCAGCCTGGCCCTGGGCTGGGAGCAGCAGTGGGCACCCCAGCACCCATGGCAGCCCCCCCGGCACCTACGTCGGCTGGGGAGCAGGTGCAGCTTGCAGCGGCTGTCGACGGCCACGCTGAGCAGGGCGGCCTCGTTCCCCGCCAGCAGCTCCCGCCCGCCCCGGCTCTCGGGGACGAAGGCCACATCCGTCACCACGATGCCATGCGCCTCCTTCACGTAGTACAGCCTCTGAAGGGCAGGAGGGGGGGGTGGTCCAAGGCAGCCCAGCCCCGGGGTGGGGGGGCACTGGGGCTGCCCCCGCACCCCTCCCTGCCCAGCCGGCCATTCCCCGAGGAGCCCCGCAGCTCACCTGCAGCGAGAAGGCGATGTGGATGGCGACAGAGCCCGTCACCGTGCCCAGCCCCAGGAAGGTGCCCGAGTCACTGCAGGGGGGAGGACAGTGAGCAGGGGCTGGGGTGGCCCCCGGCCCCGTGCCCGCCCATCCCCGGGGTACCTGATGGAGAGGCAGGAGATGACCTCGTTGCCGCAGGGCCGGGTCAGCAGCGGCAGAAAGCTCTTCCCATCCCATTTGGTCAGGTAGCAGGGTGGGGGGCGGCGCTCCCGTTTGTGGGGCACCTGCACCGTATAGAGCCGCAGTGCCCCAGCGCTGTCCTCCACAGCCCCGAACCTGCAGCAAGAGAGCACGGGGTGCATCGGTCCCTACGGCCAGCACTGCCACCCCACCTTCACCCAGGACTGCCGGGGGGGCCCGCTGGGGCCCAGCACCCTCTCTCCCCTCTCCCAAGCCCAAACCTGGACACAGACCAGCGCCAAAGCAGACAGCAGAGCCGCTCCTTCTCCCGGCCCAGGGGAGCCCCTCCCCGCAGACACGGCAGGGACTGGGAGAAGGCTCAGTCTGGGGTGGCAGCCGCGGGGGTTGTCTGTTCCCAGCCCCCTGCCTGTGTGCCCTGGCCCCTGCCTCACCGGCAGGCCTGGTAGCGGTAAGCCTTGTCGGGGATGCCAGGCAGGTTCTCGTTCCAGCGCAGCCCCATCACCAGCTGGTCCTGCTGCCACACGCAGCACTGGAAGTCCCGTCCCGCCGTCACCACCTGCACGCAGACAGCGTGGGCGTCCAAGGACAGCTCTCCCTGTGGGACCGGGGAGCCACCCGACACTCACCTTGTTGTCAGGACCCAGCGCGATATCTTCGATCTCCCCGTCATGGGCTTTGAACTCCAGTGTCTTCTTCATGCTGGGGAACTGCAAGGGCAGAGCAAGTGTCAGAGCTGAGCCCCGCGGGCCAGGGGTCCCTGGCAGCCCCAGGACCCAGGGTTGTCAGGAAGACGCAGCATTACAGAACCGCAGGCACTGCCAATTTGGCACTGCTGGGGCCTGGCCTTCTCTGCTGGATGCACGCTACCGCCAGTGCATTGATGCCCAGTCTCGGCTCCCCCCACGCCTACCTCCCAGAGACGAAGGAAGCCATCGGCACCGCCAGTAACGAGCAGAGAGCAGTCAGCGTTGAAGCGGACGGCCTTCTGCAGGGCATCGGGGCTGAAATCCGTGCGGACGCTGTGCAGGCTCTCCACCGTCACCTCGCTCGTCTGGCTCTGTGTGTCGCCCTGCCCCGCCGGGCTGGGGCCCTTCCGCTTCCGTGGCCCCTTCTCCCCACTGCCTGCGGTGGGACAGACGGCACGGATCCCTGACACAGCTCCCCGCCGCCAGGCGGGCTGAGCCCGGGAGTCCAGGGCAGGCCTGGGGGGGCAGTCCAGGGCACTGCCCCATCTCCAAAGCACCCCACTGACCACCCAGCTCCCCATGCCCTGCCCCACGGCACCCAGGGCAGGTGCTGTCACACCGCACCCCCCCCCCCCGGGGGAGAGCGGGACCTCACCGTTGCGGCCGGCCGAGCTGCTCTTGGCCTCGGGCGCCTGCAGGCTGAAGCGGAGGATGTGGCAGCTGGCGTCCTGCCCCGCGGCGATGATGTCGTCGGCCAGCGCCATGGTCATGGTGGCGCGGGTCTCCGTGTCGTGGGAGTGGAGCAGGGAGGCGCTGAGCTGCCCCCCGATCTGCTCCAGCTGCAGGAAGTGCTGCGGGACAGGGCTCGGTCTCAGCCCTCCACCGGGCCCGCTCCGGCCGCCCCCACCCCGGGGCCGCCCCCGCAGCACCCGCCTGCCGCCGCCTCGGCCCCCCCCCACGCCGAGCCGGGCCTCCCTCCGCCCCACGCCTGCGGCCTACGCTCCCGCCCCGGTCCCCCGCCCCGGTCCCGCGGCCCCCGGGGCCTCCTCACCCCGCTCCACCACGGCGCCCGCCCGCCCCCACCCGCGGGAGCCCGCGCCCCCGGCTGAGCCGCACCACGCCATTGCGGATGCCGGTCTTGGCGGCGCCGCCGCCGCCGGCGGTGATGGCGAGCGGCCGCCGCGGGTGGAGGCGGACGGTGTAGAGCGGGAAGGGCGCCCGGTACAGCTCGGCCGGCCGCCGGGGCGCCATGGCTGCGCCGCACACGTCAGCGCGCTGCTGCGTCACCGCTCCGCCGCCGCGTCCGCCCCGCCCCCTGCTCCCGAAGCCCGCCCCCTGTTCCAGAGCCCCGCCCCTTCGCGCTGAGCCCCGCCCCTGCTCCCGAACCCCGCCCCCCGTTCCAGAGCCCCGCCCCCTTCGCTCTGAGCCCCGCCCCTTCCCCCGCCCCTTCCCCCGTCCCTTCCCATCGCCTCATCGCCCCTTCCCCACGCAGCGCATGCGCGGCTCGGAGGACGGGGGGGGTGTCGCGCGTGTCCATGGGGTCTGCGCGCCGCGGTCCCTCGGGGGCTGGGGGGTCCCGCTGTCCCCGCTCAGCCCCAACCCCGCCACCCCCACCCACAGAGCCGTATGGGGAGGGGGCGGCCTGGGCCCCCGTGCGGCCCCCCAGCCCTGTGTCCCCCCCCCGGCTGCCTCACTGTGCCTCCCCCATCCCAGCCTTGACCCGGCTGTGCCCCTCCCGTGCCGGCCCCCCCGGGGGTCCTCACCCTGCTGCCCGGCGGGGGATGTGGGTGCTGGGGTGCTCCAGGCTCCAGGTGTGCTGGGGCTGGAGTCAGGGGGGCTGGGGGTGGCGCAGCCCCCAGAGGACCCCCTCAGCCCGTGCCGGGTGGCGGCGGGTGCGGGAGCCCCCCCACGGGGTGGGCCCATGGCCACAGGCGGGTGCCTGCCCCCCCACACCAGCACCGGGCTCCCGTCCCGCTGGTGGGGCCTCAAGCACGTGGGCTGCATGTGGGGCCGGGGCACGGTGTGACCCCACGTGGGTGCCCTGCCCGGCACATGGCCTGTGCCCGCAGTGTCCCGCGCAGGGCTCGGTGGCTCCCGCGGCGCTGGGGCCAGGCCGTGGGGTGAGCGGGACTCCTGTGGGCGGCCACGGGCCGGGGGAGGCTCCGGCTGGGACAGCCCGTATCCTCCTGCTCATCCCACGGTGCCAAGGAGGGGGAGGCGAGACGCCCGCCCAGACGAGGCCGTGGGCCGTGCCGTGCCGGGAGGCGGCGGGGGGACGTAACGGCGCTCCCCGGGTCGCCCCGACCCACCAGCGCTCCGTGGGGCAGAGGTGCAGGCAGGAGCGCGAGCAGGAGCTGCCCAGCGGGGCCTGGCATGGCTGAGAGCGTGGGGGCAGGCGACGGCGGGGGATGCGGAGCGGGGCCGGCCGCCACGTACGGCTGCTCCCCGGCCACCGCCGCCTCCGGCTCCCGGGGGAGGAGAGGTGCCTGCAGCCCTGCACGAGCTGCCCGGCGCTGCCGGGGAGTGGGCGCAGGCAGGACCCCAGGGCCCTCGTCTGCAGACTCGGGGAGCCCCCCGGCAGCAGGACAGGTAAGGAGCCGGCTGAGCGCAGGAGTGGGACCCCACGGACCCCACACACGGTGGCAGGAGGGAGCCCCAGGGACACGCCTGCCACCCCTTGCCCCGCTGCACCAGGGCCGCCTGGCACAGAGGGCCCCGGGGTCTGCCGTGGGGCTGCCGTGGGGAGGGGGTGCGTGCCAGGCAGCACCAGCCTGGCCCACTCGGGTGCAGGTCACAGGCAGGACTGAGCCTGGTGGGGTGCAGGCAGGGGGGCACAGGCTGCCCCCCGGGACGCAGCTGTGGGGGCACAGACACCCCGTGGGTCTGAGTCCTGGGTTCACCTGGCTCCCCAGGGACGGGTGGCATCGTGGAGGACGGGTGCTGTCCCTGTCTCCGTTGGGGTTGGCAGTGCCCACCCGAGCCTCAGCTGTGGGGTGCCATGGGCCCCGGGCCGGCTCAGCCCCCCTCTCTCCGCAGGGTCCCCCCGGGCCGCCATGCCCCCAGAATGCGGCACGGGAGAGGAGCCGGGTGCGGGCGCTACGCCGGGCCTTCCTGTCGCTGCAGGCAGCCCTGCCCGCCGTGCCCCCCGGCACCAAGCTCTCCAAGCTGGACATCCTCGTCCTGGCCACCAGCTACATCGCCCACCTCAGCCACGCGCTGGGCCACGGGCCCCCCCCGCCCACTCCCTCCTGCCCGCTCCACGGACACCCACTCCTGCACCCCCTGAAGGTGAGACCACCGCCTCGAGGTCCAGCTCCCCGGCACCAGTCCCCGGGGTCCCCCTTGCATGCTGGCACCTAGTCCCTGGGGTCCCCCCTTATCCCCCATGCACACCAGCAGCCAGCCCCCCAGGTCCCCCAGTGCACGATGCAGCCGGTCCCGGGGGTCCCCAGTGCATGCTGGCAGCCATTCCCTCAGCTTCCAGCCCCTCCACCCCGGGGTCCCCCAGCGTGCCTCACACACACCAGCAGCCGGTCCCTGGGGTCCCCCTGTCTCCAGGTGTGGGTCACCGGCAGCAGGAGGACAAAGGGCCACCCTCCCAGCCCCGACCCCTCTCCCTCTCTTGCAGAAGTGGCCGATGCGCTCCCGCCTCTACGTCGGCCCCTGGGGGGGACCCGGTCCTGACCCCCCTGGGGTACCCACCACCACCAGCAGCCACGAGCACACAGGCTTGGGGGACAGCAGGCTGGAAACAGGCGATGGCCCCCCCTGACAACCGGGGCGCCCACGGCCACGGGAGCCCCCACGTCTGCTCTCTCCCCACAGTGTGGGGAGGCCGTGCCCCAGGGTGGGGATGGGGGCAGCAGCCAGGATGGGGGGGGCCCGTGCCAATGGGATCCGCACCCCCATCCTGCACGGGGGTCCACGAGTTCCATGGGTGCAGGGCCAGGACCCCGGGGACACTTGGGGTGGGCTCTGGTGGGAGCTCCCACCATGGGGCTGGCCCTGTGCCCCCTGCCTGGCCTGGGGATGGGGTGGGGTGGGGTGGGCTGGGGGCCACCCAGCAGCAATAAACCTGCAGCGAGCACCCGCCGCCTGCCTCCTGCCTCGGCTGCACCGGGGCTGTGGGATGGGCCCCCCCATGAGACCCTCACCCTGGGCTCTGCCCTGGCTCGGCTGTACCCGGGGGATAGGGAGATGGGGGGCCCTGTGCCCCCCCAGCCATGGAGCAGCTGCCCCCTGGCTGCGCTCACCTGGCTCCCCCAGCCGGGCCCCCCCGCCGGCCCCGTGCCATGGGAAAGGAGCCAGGGCCAAGGCCGCTGCCATAAATCTCCCCCGGCTGGCGAGGATCCCGCTCCGGGGGGAGAGCAGGGCCCCCCCGCTGCTTTGGGAGACCGGGGTCCCATGTCCCTGCAGGCTCCCAAGGGACGGTGGGGAGGGGGCTGGTCCCAGGGCTCCTCCGACACCTGCGCTCCAGAACCATTTATTGGCAGGACAACGAACACAGAGATGGGTGATGGTGGGGGCTGGGGGGGGGGGGTGCGGGGCAGCCCCCGGCCCGGGAGTGGTGCGGTAAGGCACGTGGGCAGCGCCCCAGCCGGTGGGGGAGAGGGCACCGCTCTGACTCGCCCCCACACCCGTTGGTCCCAGACACCCCCCCCCCAGCCGGGGGGCAGGGGCCGGCGCAGGCACTGGCAGCGGCCCCGGTGCGGCCAGATGGAGGGCCCGAGGCTCGGGAGCCAGCCCACCGCGGGTGCAGGCAGAGAAGCCCTGTGCTGCCCGCGGGGGGTGCAGCCTGGCCAGCCCCCCCCGGGCAGGGACCCAGCCCCTCCCGGTTATTTGGTGCTCCCCGGCTGCGTGTGGGCGTTCCACAGGGGGTCCGTGCCCCCTGGCCGGGGGGGCACTCGGGAAGGATGCATGGGGTGGCTGGGACCCCCATGTCGGGGGGGGGGCGGGGGCTCAGAAGGAGGTCTCCTGCAGGGCATAGGCGGGGGCCCCGGCTGCACGGATGTAGCCCTGTCCCTCCTCCTCCCGCCGGCTGTAGCCGGGGGGGGCCAGGCCGTTGGGCACCCTGTTGCTCTTCACCGTGGCATCCGCATGGTCAGCGTCCTGCAGGGACAGAACGGGGGGGCAGCAGGAGCCCAGAGGGGGGGATCGACCCCATGTTCTGCTACCGCCCCCCCCCAGAGGGCTGGGGTCTGGGCCCCTCACCTGGGCAGGGAAGTCCACCCCGCAGCAGAGCCTCTGCCGGTATTTCTGGGGCAGGCAGCAAAGCAGGCGAGGCAGCACGGGGTAGATGGTGCGGGGGTCCACGGCCGCTGCCGGCGTGGGGCCTGGGGGCAGAGCAGAGGGTCAGCGGCGTGGGGGGAGCTGCCACCAGCCCCCCACCCCCGACACTCACCGGTGAGCAGGCTGACCAGGAGCCCCACCAGGATGACGGTGGTGGAGTTGTGGGCGCTGTACCACATGTAGGACAGGCTGTAAAACTTCTGCAGCCCTGTGGGGCTGGGGGAGATGGGGGTCAGGTGG
This sequence comes from Harpia harpyja, assembly GCF_026419915.1. Taxonomy (NCBI): domain Eukaryota; kingdom Metazoa; phylum Chordata; class Aves; order Accipitriformes; family Accipitridae; genus Harpia; species Harpia harpyja. Next base: position 468,020 of record NC_068954.1, on the reverse strand, counting down.
GGGGAAGAGGTGGGGTGCACGGAGCAGCACCCCCGCAGCCCCTGTTCCGCAGCGCCCCGGCGCCGAGCCCCCCACCCCGCTCACCTCTGGGGGGCCGGCGTGGGGGCCAGCAGGGTGGTGGCGAGGATGGTGGTGAGGTTGCCCACGGGGGGGAGCACAGTGCTGTTGGGTGGGGGGGCCCCCCCCATGCTGTGCAGCAGACTGCCGATGCCCACCCAGAAGGCCATGGCCAGGCCCGCCAGCAGCCCCACAACAGCACCCTGCAACAGGAGAGAGGGAGGGTGCTGACCCCCAGCCAGGCTCAAGGTGCCCCAGCCCCCCCGGCACTGCCCCTCCGCAGGGTCCGTGCCCCCGGCTGGGCAGGGGGACACTCACCGTGGGGTTGGCGCAGGGGAAGAACATGCCCAGGCAGAAGAGCCCGAGGAGCGGGCCCCCCACCATGCCGAAGATGCTGATGGCTGCCTGCGGGGACATCGCCCTCAGCGCCAGCCCCTCGCCCCGGCCCGCAGCCGGCACCGGCCACCCACCGGCTGGGTGCTGGAGCTGGGGGGCCCCACACCCCCATCCCTACCTGCAGCACGGGGCCCAGCATGGAGGACACGTAAGCCATCCCCAGGCACAGCAATCCATAACCAAAAGCTGGGGAAGGGAGTGGGGGGTCACAGTGGTGCTGGGGACCCCCCACTGCCAGCGTCAGCCCCCCCCCCCCCGTGCCACCCCCACCACTCACCCAGCAGCTTGGAGACCAGCGTGGCCCGTGACTCCGACAGCCGGGGGCAGTGGGGCCGGACCAGGTCCTCCATCGTCACCGTGGCCAGCGAGTTGAAGGCGGAGGAGATGGTGCTGGGGAGGAAAGGGAGCAAGAGGGGGCTCGGCCGGGACCCCCCCCTCAGCCCTGCCGGCCCTGGGGCCTCCTGCTCACCTGAGGCACCCGCTGAAGAGGCAGGCGACGAAGAGCCCGGGCAGCCCTGGCAGGTCCTGCAGCACATCCATCACGAAGTACAGCACCAGCTGGGGCAGGGGGGTCAGTGCCTGCAGGGCCGGGGGGAGCGGGGTCCGGCCCTGCGGGCTGCAGGAGGGCTAAGGGGCGGAAACAACACCCGGCCACCCACCTGGTCGGAGGACCCGGGGCGCTGGGTGGGTGCCAGCGGGTGCTCCCGGTCGTAGACGAACATGACGAGGCCGGTCAGGCAGCTGAGGCAGAGAACGATCTGCTGGCAGGGGAAGACGGCGTAGCAGGAGCTGCGGGCGCCGGGCGGGCGTCAGAGGCGAGGGAGGGCGGCAGAGGGGCCCGTCCCGGCCGCGGGACCCTCAGAGGCGAGGGAGGGTGGCAGAGGGGCCCATCCTGGCCGCAGGACCCCCAGCCCCGGCCCCACTCACAGCTTGGCCTCCTGCTCGCTGCGGGCGCTGAGGTACCGCTGCACCTGCGCCTGGTTCACCCCGTACAGCGACAGCATCATGAAGACACCCCCCACCGCCAGGGTCCAGAAGGTGTGCCGCTTGAAGGGGTCAGGGTCCAGGCTGTGGAGAGGCGCCGGCGGGGAGGGTCACGGCGCCGGGTTTTCACTGGCACCCCACACCCCACGGGAAAGAGGGTGGCAGGAACAGCCCACTCCCCCCCGATCCATGCCGGGGTCCCTCTCCCCTTCCCAGCTGCCCTGCACGTCCCCATGGCGTGACATGGGGTGCCCAGCTCCGGGTGGGTGAAGGTGTCTCGGCACAGGGCGCGGCACGGCTGGGCCACTCACTCAATGCCGGAGATCTTGCCCTCCTGCTCCGCCAGGTGCCAGACGCGGGCCATGCCGCCCACCCGCTGGGCGCCCACCAGGATGACGGCCAGCTGCCCCGCGAACATCACCAGCGTCTGGAAGACGTCTGTCCAGATGACAGCCTTCAGCCCGCCCTGCAAAGGCACAGCACCCGTCACTGCAGCCCGGCAGGGGCATGGGGCACCCCACGGCCAGGCAGCAGCCGGCACCGCTGCGGCGTGGCGGGCAGGGACTCACCAGCGTGGTGTACAGCGTGCAGACCAGCCCCATGGTGAGCACCGCGCTCCAGAGGTCAAAGCCCGTCACTGGAAGCAACAGAGGCCATTAACAAGCCTGGGGGGGTAGCAGCCCCAGTCTCGCAGGATGGGGCTTCTAGCATCGCCCCGCTGCTCCTGTCCCCCCTTACCTGCATTGAGGGCCAGCGCAGGCGCGTAGAGCACCACCCCCATGTAGATGACCTGCGGGGAGAGCAGCGCTGCAGCCGTGCATGGCCCCCTGTGCCCCCCCACCCCCCCCGCCCCACTCACCATCTGGAAGATGAAGGTGATGGTGCCGAAGACCCGCACCGTCTTGTTGAAGCGCAGCTCCAGGTACTGTGGAGGAGACGGGTCAGGGCACTGTCCTGCCCAGACGTGGGGTCCTGAGCAGGGGGGACATCCCCCGCTTCCCCCGTGTCCCCCCCATGGCAGTGGGGAAGCGGAGCGGGTCAGGCAGTCCTCCCCCAGCACCTTGGTTCCTGCTGCCGCAGAGACGCAACAGGGCCGGCCAGCACTGGCTGGGGCAGGCGAGGTGCCCAGGGCGGGGGACAGCATGGGCGCTGGACAAGCTGGGTGGGAGCCCCGTTTGGGGGGCACGGCAGGCTGGGGTCCACGACAGGGGCACAGTGCAGCGAGGGACCAGGAGCCGAGAACCCCACCGGGCGCCATCAGCTCATCCCCCGAGGCCACGCGCCTGCCTGCACGTCCCACTCACCTCGTAGGTGCTGGTGATGCGCAGGCGGTAGAAGACGGGGATGAAGACGTGGGCCGGGATGAGCAGCCCCAGGAAGTAAGAGCAGCCGAGGAACCAGTACTCGGTGCCGAAGCGGTAGATCTCGGCCGGCACACCCAGGATCGCCACGGCCGACTGGAAGGTGGCCAGCAGGGAGAGGGCGACAGGCAGGAAGCCCATGTTGCGGTTGGCCAGGAGGAACTCCTGCACCGTGCGCTGCCGGTCCCCGGTCAGCGCGTAGAAGAGCCCGATGGCTGACGACAGCACCAGCAGCAGCGCGAAGATGCTGTAGTCGACCACCGTGAACTCCATGGCGAGCGTCTCCTGTTACCGCTGTCCCGCTGGACAGCCGCCCGCCCCGGCTGCACCCCGCCGGCCTCATAGGCATGCCGAGCCCCGGCAGCCACCCCGGCAGCAGGTCCTGGCCAGCATCTCCCCGGCACTCGGAGCTGCGGGAGGAGGGACGGGTGTCAGCGCCGGGCGGGCCACACCAGGAGCTGCAGCAGACACTGCAGGGACCTTCGCTCTGCTCCTCTCCCTCAGCCTCAAGGACCTGGTGCGGGGTGGGGGGGGCGAGGAACGGCCCCTTAACCCTTCTCCTCCCTCTGGGCTGGGCTCGGCACGGCGGCGCCCACCCCCCGGGCTGCCAGACCTGCCCCCGCCAAGGGAAACGGGCGCCTCTTCCAAAGAGCACCGAGGCCACAGTTGCAAAAACAGTCCCACCCAGGACCACAGCAGCACCGGCCCTGCCAGCTCCAGGTGGCTCTGCCAAACCCGGCAGAACCAGCCCTGTGTGGCCAAACCCAACACAACCGCCCCTGGTGCAGGACAGCCCTGCCAAGCCCGGCAGCACCGGTCCTACCGTAGCCAAACACAACATGACCCAACCATCCCAGCACCGTGCAGCCCCGCCAAGCCTGGCAGAGCCGCCCCTGGTGCGAGAGCCCAGCCAAACCCAGCACAACCACCCCGGCTCTGGCGCCAGCCAGCCGCCCTGGGGCTGGCACAGCCCAGCCAGCGCCAGAGCAGCCGCCCCCACAGCAGCCCACCCTGCAGGACCAGCCCCGCCAGCAGCCCCCAGACCCACAGGACCGATGGACAGGGCTGGGGAGGGCGGACGGATGAGCAGCAGAGCCCAGTCTGCGCGGACGAGGAGAAGCCCTGGCACCCTCGCCCAGCTGAGCAGAGGTTGGGCAGGGTGACCCCCACAACAGGTGCCCCACACAGCTGGGGACGGACAGACAGACGGATGGATGGGGACTGCCAGTCTCAGAGGCTCTGGGCAGCAGCCAGACGGAGCAGACGCTTGAGCTGCTGCTGGCCCTGGCACCCCCCCTGCCCTGCTCACAGGCCCCCGCTGGGCCTCTGCCCCCACCCCGGCTCCGGCCCCTGCGGAGCAGGAGGGGGCGGCCGGGTGGCCCCAGGAGCAGAGCAGGGAGGGGGCACGGGCAGGGACAACCCCCCCCGCCTCCGCCAGCGGGCAGGGGGCTGCGGGGAGCAGGGAGCCAGGAGCGGCGAGTGCCAGGGGAATGGCAGGCACCGGTGGGGCAGGATGTGGAGGCACTCCACGCCGCCGTACCAGCGGGGCAGCGTTAGGGGCTGCCACGGGGCAGCGCAGGGCACGTGGAGGATGAGGCCAGGCTGCCGGTGGCGGGGTCGGGTGGGGGACGGGGGCTGGCACTGCGCCCACCGTGATCCCCGGAGGAATGCCCGCCCGGGGCATACTTGGGGGGATTAGGCTGAGCCCCGCCTGGCACCCCTGCACCCGGCACGGCTTGCCCGGGCCTGCCCGCCGCGGGGGCCAGGGGACTGGGGCGGCCGTGCTGGCACGGGGCCCTCTTCCCCGGGTGGGAAGCGGGTGAGAGGGCAGCGCCCGCCCGCCTCACATGCCACGGTCGCGGCGCAGCTCCCGGGCAGGGTCCAAGGTCACCCCACCGCATTCCACCGCGGAGACTAAACACGGGGCGGGCGGCAGCAGCACCGTCCCTGACGGCTGCCCCACCGGCACCGCAGCCCAAGGCCCGGCAGCCCCGGGGGGGGGCGGCCCGGCCCAAGGCTTCCCTGTACCCTCCCCGAGGCCCCTCGGTGTCCCCCGGTGTCCCCGGCCCAAGGCCTCGCTCCCCCGGCGCCAGGGTGTCCCCGGTGACCCTGCCTGAGGCCCGGCCCTCCCGTCCCCGGTGTCCCCTGCCTTACGCTTCCTCATTCTCCCCCGTGTCCCCGGTGACCCCGCTCGAAACGCCGCCGCCGCCCAGCCCCGGTGACCCCGGGCCACGGCCCTGCTCCCCCGTCCCCGGCGTCCCCGCTGTCCCCAGCCCGAGGCCCGGCCGCCCCCGCTGTCCCCAGTGACCCCGGTGTCGGCCGGGGGCGAGGCGGGGCGGGCGGCCGCGGGATGATTCCCCGGTCCCGCCGTGTGGTCCGAGCCCGGCGGGGCCGCTCCGGAGCCGGGGGGGGGGGGGGGGGGACGGGACACGGTGACCTTGAGGGGGCCCCCGGCGGCCCCGGTACGAGACTCACCGGCGGCGGCGACCGGCGCGGCAGTGCTGGGCCCACGTGCCGCGCTGACAGCCGCCGGCGCGCCCTAATGACGCCAGGCAGCGGGGCAGCTCTGCCCTCACCGCCACTTCCACCCGCCACCGCGCGCCCTGATGACGTCAGCGACCGGCCACCGGGGCGGGGGGGCTTGGGGCGGCAGACGGGACACAGGGCTCCGGGTGGGGCCGCCCCGGTCCCGGCCGCGCTCCGCTGCCTCGGGCAGGTCACCGCGCCCCGGCAGCCCCTCGCCGCGGCCCCGCTCGGGGTCCAGAGGGCGGCCGGACCGGGAAGGCGGCGGGGGCGGGGGCGAGGGCGGGGCGGGGGCACGGCCCCGCCCCCGCGGCCGCCAGGGGGCGCCCTCATACCGGGCGTGTCCGGCGGGGCGGTCCCGGAAGAGCCCCGGAGGAGGAGGAGGAGGAGGGGGCGGCGGCGGCGGCGGCGGCGGCGGGGCGTGCCCGGGCTCGTCCGGGACCATGGGCGCCTTCCTCCCGCTGCTGCCGCCGCTGCTGCTGCTGCTGCCGCCGCTGCCCGGGGCCGCCGGCGGCGCGGCGGTGAGCGGCGGGGCCGGGGGGAGCCCGGGACCGGGGGGTGCCGGTGCTCGGGGGGCGGCGGCGGTGGTGGTCGGAGGATGCCCGGATCGGGGATGCCGGGGGAAGGGGTGCGTGTCGGGGAGTGCCCGGGGTTGGAGGGTGCTCCGGTCGGCGGCGGGGGGGGCTCCGGGGGGGAGCCCGGGGGTCGGTGAGTGCCCGGTCGGGGGGAGGTCGGAGGGTGCCCGGATCGGCGGGGTGGCTCCGGGGGGCGTCGGTAGTCGGAGGGTGCCCGGGTCGGGGGTGGCCGTGTCGGAGGCGCTCGGATCGGGGGGGGGGGGGGAACCCCGGGAAGTCAGGGGTGCCGGGGGGTACCGGGGGTCGGGGGGTGCCCCCGTGGCTGCCGGCGCTGCCCGGGCCCCGCCGAACGCCGCCCGCCCCAGGTGTGCGGGCGCTGCCCGGGGCCGCTGCGGAACGGTTCCATCGTAGCCCGGTACTGCGAGTCCCAGGCCGGCACCGAGAGCGAGGGACGCTGCTGCCGGGAACGGGGAGCCCACCCGGAGCGTCTGCTCGGGTACGGGACGGTGGGACGGCGTGGGGGGGCACGGTTGGAGCGGGAGGGGAACGGGAACGGGCTGGGCGCGAGGCAGGCGTGCACTGGGGGTGCAGAGGGTGTCGGGGGTGCTCGGGGTGCGGGAGGGTGCCTGGTGCAGGGGGATGACAGGGCGGGTGTTGGGGGACACAGGGGAACGGGGGGGGTGCGGGGGGGGCAGGCAGGATGGGGGTGCAGGGGGTGCCAGGCACGCTGACCTCCCCTCCCCTGACTGCTGCCCCCTCGCAGGCTCGACCTCAGCAACTGCTCCCTGCGCAGCCTCCCCCCAGGGCTGGCTGAGGCCGCGGCCGCCATCGTCCTGTGAGTCCATGTTCCCCCCTCGTGCTGTGTCCCCCCCCCCTGCTCCCCGCAAGAGGCTGGGCCAAGCAGGGACAGGGGGTCTGGTGGGACCCTCCCCCCTGCCCCGATGGGCCCCCGGGCCAGTGCAGCCCTGCCTCTCTGGTCCCCATCCCCCCAGCAGCCTGCTGCTCACAGGACACCAGCCACTCTCCATGCTGTTTGAACAGCGGTGGCAATCAGGGGGAGTCCCCAGTGACTGGAAAAAGGCAATCATCACCCCCATTTCTAAAAGGGGGTACTCTGGGGACCACTGACCAGGCAGCCTCACCTCTGTGCCCGGTCAGAGCATGGAGCAGGTCCTCCTGGAAGCTTTGCCAAGGCGTGTGGGTGACAGGGAGGTGATCAGTGACAGCCAGCATGGCCTCCCCAAGGGCAATTCCTGCTGGACCAACCTGGTGGCCTTCTATCATGGAGGGACCGTGCTGGTGGGTAAGGGAAGAGCAACTGATTCATCTGTCTTGACTTCTGTAAGGCCTTTGACACGGTCTCACACAACATCCTTGTCGCTAAATTGGAGAGAGATGGGTTTGGCGGATGGACGGTTAGATGGATAAGGAATTGGTTGGATGGCCGCGTCCACAGAGCAGCAGTCCAACAAACGGCTCAATGTCCAAATGGAGATCAGTAACGAGCGGTGTCCCTCAGGGGACCCGGTACTGTCCCATGTCTTTATTAATGATGTTGTGGGGTCAAGTGCAGCCTCAGCAGGTCTGCAGGTGGGTGACACCGAGCTGTGTAGTGCGGCTAATTTGCTTGAGGGAAGGGGTGATGCCATCCCCAGGGACTTGGGCAGGCCGGGGGTGGGCGCATGCGAATCTCATGAAGTTCCACAAGGCCAAGTGCAGGGTCCTGCCCCAGGGTCAGGGCGACCCCCAGTATCCATATGGGCTGGGACATGTAGGGATTGAGAGCAGCCCTGCCGAGAAGCTCCATGCACCCGGTGTGTGTTTGCAGAGACCTGACAGAGAACCCCCTGACGCCTCTTCCCAATGGCTCCTTCCTGGGCTTCACCTACCTGCAGCGCCTGTGAGTACTGGCGCAGGGGGGGGGTGCGGGGCCACTGCAGCACCAGGTGCTGAGCTCTGCTCCTCAGCGCGGTGCCGCTGGCACTGGAGTGCCCAGGCGGGAGCAGCGCCTGGGAGGAGGTGACGACACACGGGAGCAGCAGGCTCTGCCAGGGCCAGAGGAACCTCTGCAACAGCTCCGTGGAGCTCGGTATGGCGGGGGGGTGGAGGTGCTGTGTCTGGGGGTCTGGCAGGTGGGGGCTGGCCCTGGCCTGGCCCTGTGACCCCCCACTCTGCTCTGCCAGCCTGGCTGTGCCCTGAGAACGCTGCCTGTGCCCCGGATGGCCCTGGCCTCGTCCAGTGCCTCTGCAACAGCCCCTTCCATGGCTACAAGTGCCTGCGGGAGGTGAGTGCCTGCAAGACAGGACCCCCCCTCGCCGCACACCCCCCAGCCAGAGCAGCGTGGGTGCGGTGGGGGGGCAGCGCCACTCACTGCTGCTTCCTCGCAGGGCACTTTCCCTGTGCTGCTTTTCTGTGGGATCCTGGGAGCCGTCACCCTATCCCTGTCCCTCCTGCTGTGGGGCACCCAGCGCCGGAAAGCCAAGACCCCCTGAGCGGGGAGGGGGTGCCTGCACCAGCGCCTCTGCTGAGGCCAGGGTCAGGGGGCTCTGGGTGCTGGGGGCTCTGTGTCCCGGGGGGCTCTGTGCCCTGGGGTCTGGCTCGCCATGTGTGGGCTGGGGATGAATAAAACCCGCAGCATCCTCTCCATGTGTCTGTCTGACTCCTTCCTGGGACAGGCAGGGAGCGGTGCAGGCAGCTGCTCAGGGCCAGTGCGGGACCCTCCAGGCAGCTCTGGGGAGCCGGCTCAAGGGGCTGGGGGCGCCCCCTCTCCCCACCCGCTCCGCTGGGGAAGAGTCCCCGCCGCTCCTTGGACCCGAGCCCCGAAACCCCGCTGCGCTGCGGGCGTGCGGCGGGGAAGTGCAGCGGGGTCTCAGCAGGACCTGGAGCGCGAATACGCGGGGCGGGGCTGTCAGGGGCGTGTCCATGCAGATCAGGCACCGCGCGGGATGACGGGACATATCCCCGTTACACGACGACGCCGGCCATCGGGCGTCGCAGGAGCTGGTCTTCCTGTGGGAAAGATAGAGGTGGCGGAAAGAGAAGGCATTACGTGGGCGGGGGGCGGTCTTTTGCTACGGGTCGTGGTCCGCGGCGGCTGCGGAGAGGGCGGGGTAGGTCCGTCTAAGCAGGGCACATGCCCGAGCTTGGCCACCGCCGTTCGGAACAGCCAGGACACCAATAGAACCACAGAAAAGCCCAAAAACAGGCGGGGGAAGCAAAACTATCATGACTAACTAAGATACATAACACGAACTTCAACCTATTCTTCGAAACAGAATATCAGGGGAGAGCGCGAACGCAGTCCCCCACTACCACAAATTATGCAGTCGAGTTTTCCGCATTTGGGGAAATCGCAGGGGTCAGCACACCCGGAGTGCAGGGGATGAGCCTCGCCCTGGGAAAACCACCTGCCTGATCATGGTGTCTCCCCTGCCAGGTAAGTATACCTCCTCTCACGCCCGACAACGCCGCACGCACCACCACCTACTCCCAACACACGGACACGCGCGCCCACAGGCCCACGACACACCCACACCCACGCCCACCATTCACTCGAAACCCCACGCTTGCCCGTCACGCGGCGCCCACGCAGCTCCTGCGACGCCCGTGGCCGGCGTCTTCGTGTAACGGCGATAAGTCCCGCCATCCCGCGCCGTGCTGATCTGCATGCACACGCCCCCGTCCCGCAAAGCCCCGCCCCTGGCGGCCCGGAGAGCCTCTGCCGCCGGCGGCGCGATCTGCGTGCCCCCGCCCCCGGCCGTGGGTCGGCTGGCGTCCGTCTGTCCCTGTCGCCGGGCGCCCACCGCGGAGCCGACGCTCCCCACAGGCCTCACAGGCCTCACAGGCCCCCGCGCCGCTGTCGGGCTCGGCTGCTCCCGCGCCGGCACCGGCCCCGTGTGGCGCGGGCAACATCTGCCTCCTGCAGCCCGCCGGCACCTCCGCCATCACGGTGGCCGATCACAGGTCACCGAGCGTGGCTCACGGTGGATGACGCTCTGCCAGCTGGCGTGGCACGCCTGCACCGTCCCGTCGGGCCCTGGCGCTCGTGTGCATCTGGGCTGCTGCAGCGCTCCCTGCCCTGATCCCCGTCCTGGGGCACACCGTCCCTGCTCCAGCCTTTCCCCGCTCTCGGGGTGCTGGGACCCCAAAGCCCGGGGTGACGCCTCCGCCTCTGCCACCTCCGGTGTCACCAGGTCCCCCGCGTACAGCACCCTGCCCACGCTCTCCGGCACCCCTGGCCGCTCGGCTCCCGCGGGGCTTCACCTCGCCCGGCCTGGTCCCCGGGGCCGGGACGCGCCTGCTGCCCCCCGGTCGCCCTCCCGGCTGCGGCCTCGGCACGCTCCCCGCGCCGCCCGAGCTTCGCCGGGGACCCGCTGGCCGTCCCCGCGGCGCTCCCGACGCTGTGGCCTGGGTTGGAGGGACGACGCCCCGAGTCCTGTCACGACTATCGCCGACGCGGCGGGCGCGGTCGGGGGGGCACCTCCGCGGGCGGCCGGGGAGGGGCGGGGGGAGCGCTCCCCGAGGCCACCCGGTGGCGCTGCCCTGCGCGCGTGACCCGGGGCGGGGCCTTGGGGATAGGGGCGTGGCTTCGCAGATCGCGCCGCCGGCGGCAGAGGCTCTCCGGGCCGCCAGGGGCGGGGCTTTGCGGGACGGGGGCGTGTGCATGCAGATCAGGCACGGCGCGGGATGGCGGGACTTATCGCCATTACAAGAAGACGCCGGCCACGGGCGTCGCAGGAGCTGCGTGGGCGCCGCGTGACGGGCAAGCGTGGGGTTTCGAGTGAATGGTGGGCGTGGGTGTGGGTGTGTCGTGGGCCTGTGGGCGTGTCGTGGGCCTGTGGGCGCGCGTGTCCGTGTGTTGGGAGTAGGTGGTGGTGCGTGCGGCGTTGTCGGGCGTGAGAGGAGGTATACTTACCTGGCAGGGGAGACACCATGATCAGGCAGGTGGTTTTCCCAGGGCGAGGCTCATCCCCTGCACTCCGGGTGTGCTGACCCCTGCGATTTCCCCAAATGCGGGAAACTCGACTGCATAATTTGTGGTAGTGGGGGACTGCGTTCGCGCTCTCCCCTGGTTTTGCAGTAAAAAAAGCAGAGTTTGTGCGGACAGACCGAGACGCAAAAACGACAAGGAGTATTTGGATTGTTTGTTGTAGCGCAATGAGGTCAGTACTCTCCCTCAACCCAGCGCTGGACCCAGGAGATGGGCCCGTGCTCGTTGCTTTTCGCCCGGCGGCGGTCACCCGTTAGATGCCGGGGACGGACGGCCGGGGACGGACGGCCGGACGGCGCCAGCTGCCGCGGGGAGGCGCCTAATTGGTGTCATTGCTCTGTCATAATGTGCTGTATCACCTCACACGTCCCCGTCCCGTCCCGTTCTACCCCACGCCGGGTGTCCCCTCAGTTTGGGGTGTCTGGCGGAGCCTCCCGCCCGCTGACCCCGCACTGTCCTGTCCAGACACCTCTTATTCACGCGTGGACGTGTGCGGCTGTGCGGGGAGAGAGGCGATCGCGTCTCCGTGCGCCTCCCGGGCTGCCGGCGGGACGCGGAGCCACTTGCCATCAGGGCGCAGCCACGTGGCTGGGGAGGGCGTGGAACGTTTCGGTAATGACGTTACCGACGTGACGCCATCCCCCCGCGCCACCGCCGCGCTGCGACTTCCGCCTCCGGTTCCGTGCTGGCGGCGCGGCCCGCAACGGGGGGGCGGCGGCGGCTCCGGGAGCCCGTCGGGATCCCGCCCGGATGGCGTCCAGCGCCGCCCGCGGGCCGCGCTGCCGGGAGCGGAGCCGCCGGGGTCGGTCGGGACGGGGATCGGTGACCACCGGGCGCAGCCGGAGTCGCAGCCGGGCACGGGAGGGAGAGCTCCGTACGTACCGGGGACGGGCGGTGCCCCGGGGCCGTGCCCGCCGCTGCGGGAGGGATCGCGGCGGTGCTGGGCGGGGGGTCGCTCCCCGGGGCACCGCATCGTGGCCCGGCGGGATTACTCGGTCCTCCGGGCTGCGTGGGGCAGGCGGAGAGAGAGGCCGGGGCTGGAGATGCTGCTTGCTCTCCTGTCGCTGCTCCGAGCCTCCGGCTTTGCTCACCTCGGCCTGGAGCTGAGCTGGACTCACCGCTCCCGTCAGCGTGTTTGAAACGTTGCCCTGGTACAGGTGTCCGACCCTGTGTCCGTACCTCTGACCCTGTGTCCGTATGTCTCTCCCAGCCGGGAGGCTGGGTGGTGGCAGCCTGGTGGATTGCCGTGCCAAGAGGTGGTGGGAGAGCCCTGTTGTGTTTTCATGCTAACTCTGGCTGTTGATTTTGGGCAGGGGAACTGTCGCCGCTCAGAGATCTGGATGCTTTGGACCACTCTGAGGAGGGAGTAGAAGCTACCAAGTCCCAGAAAAAAACTGTCCGAAACCAAAAACCGAAAAGCAGTCCTAGTGACCCCAATGGCCCAGCCCCTGTGGAGACCGAGGGGTGCGGCGAGCCCTCGAGGACATCTGAGAATGGGTCCGTGCCGCCCCCAAAGGCACCTGGGAAGCGTGGGCGGAAGTCCAAGACTGAGATGCTGCTGCTGAAGCTGTCTCAGGACCTGGAGTGCCCGACCCCGGAGCCCATCTGTGTGCAGAAGATGCTGGGGAGCAGCGAGGTGGCAGAAGGCCTGGAGACCACCCCCGGCGGGCGCCCCAAGAGACGGGCAGCCAAAGTGTAAGCAGGGGCAGCGGATGCGGGGGTCTGGAGGCGAGTGCTGCAGGGAGATTGCAAGGACAGACAGATACCGCTCTCAGAGTGGTTCCTTGAGACCTCTGTCTTGCCTGGGGGGGGCTTGGTGTCTTTCCTGAAGGACTTTGTCCCACATCAGTGGGACAGACTGGTTCCCCATGGAGCGATCTTCTCCCACTTTAGGAGAGTGATTGGATCCAGGAGCATGGGGGTGTGGGGAACAGCAGGGGCTGTAGATGAGCTCACGTGCGGTGGGTGTTTGACGGCAGTGGGGAAGAGGTTTCCTTGGTTCCTGACAAAGCCAGGAAGAGGCTTGTCTGGTGGGGAGGAGAACAGGCTGTGCGAGCCATGCACTGTGTAAAGGGGAGTCCTCGGGGGAGCCCGTGTGCTCTGGGGCCTCTGAAGGCAGCTCAGGCAGTGCCTGTGCTCTCTGAGTGCCTGTGCGAGGAGCCCTGGGTTTGCAGGGGCAGAACTGGCGGAGTTGCTGTGCCCCGGTCCCCTCGCTCTGCTGCGCAGAGGGAGGGTGCAGCGCCTGCAGCAGGGTGCCCAGTGCGGGAACTCCCTTTGCTGAGGGCGCTCATGGGAAGATCTGTGGCTTTGCTGCTTCGTGGCTGGCAAAGGGCCATACGCTGCTCTGCCTGCTGGATGCATTCCCCTGCCTGCTGCCAGAGACCCAGGGAGGCTGGCGTTCCCTGGGGAGGGGCAGGGGCAGGGGATGCTGACTGTCCGAGTGGCTGGCCTGGAGCCTGGCAGTGCATCCAGATGGACTCTGCTGCAGCCCGGCTGGGCAGGGCTGGAGCAAATTGCTCGCCCAGACCATGAGCTGGAGGGTTGCATCCACCTGGTCCCTCTGCAGTCCCTCTGCTCACCTCGGGCAATGCCTTTGGTGTCCCAGGGCTTTGCTGTACCTGCAGGAGCTGGCAGAGGAGCTGACGTCTGTGTACCAGCCTCCGGCTCCCACCGAGGGTGCCCAAGAGCCAGACCCTGAGTGTATCCAGAAGAAGCGTCGGAGCCGGAGAAGAAAGGAGGAGGAAACAGATAGTGATGATCCTGCGCGAGATGCTGACTTCGTGCCCTCAAAGGAGGTGTTGCTGCAGGCAGAGGAGGAGGAGGGGAGTGACGCGCCACTCAGTGAGGTGTCAGAGCCAGAGCTGGAGGTGGTCCGAGGACACGGTGGGAGGATGTCGTCTTCAGGGGTAAGGGCAAAGTCTCTGCCTTGGCCGCTTCTTACCTTTGGCCCGGCATGAACAACACGAAGTGTCTGAGCTGTCATGTGGTGTACCCACCCCCGGCTGTTTGGGGCAGGACAGCCCTGAAGCAGTACTCAGTCAGGGATGGCACAGTGCCCGTCAGCCGTGAATCCCGGCATGAGCTCTTGCGGCTTAACTGCGGGCAGTGGCAGCTCCGAGTGAGGGTGGATAGGGACAGGGTGACAGGTACTCCTGGGAGAGGGTGCAGAGGTCTTGGGCTCCTGCTGAAGCTGATGGGAGGTAAAGGCAGGGTCCTGGAGGCTGTGCTGTAGTATGTGGAAGTCCCCAGAACGGGACTTTGTATCTTTAGCCCAGCGTGACATGGTCTTGGTGGCTGCTGCTGCTGGGACTGGGGGAGAGCTCTGTGCTTGTGGCCTGCATCGGTGCCGTTTAGGACAGGCGGGTCCCCCCAGGGGCTCGTGGGAACATTTGGGCAGGCAGGGGCAACCCGGGCCAGACCCTTTGGCCGGGCCCTGCTCTGAGTCTGCTCTTGTGCCCAGAGGTCCAAGCCCCAGTGCCGAGGCCTCGCTCCCAACGGCTTCCACAACTCCATCATGGCCCCAGTGGAGAAGTGCTCCAGCCTCACCTGCAGCCTGTGAGTGGGGGCTTGAGGAGGTGCTGGGGGGTTCAGGCTGGGCTACAGGGAGCGGTGGCTGTTGGTGCCCTGGGGACCCTCGCTATCACAGGCGTGAGGAGAAAGGAGCGTGTGCCGTCGGGAGTGTCAGCGTTCGGGTGGTGGAGTGGCTGGGCCAAGCGGGGGGTGTGGGGAAGGGCAGGGGCTGAGAGCCCTCGGCATGGGGATGCCTGTGCTGCAGGCAGGGCCTGGGCTGGGAAGTGGGGCTGTCGCTGAGGTCTGGCACATCTGCTGCAGGCGAGATCAGAAGTACTCGCAGTGGGAGTTTCCCGACTGGATTCCTTTGGCACACAAGTGGACATGTCTCTCTGAAAGGTACTGTCAGAGCAACGTAGGAAGGGAGAGGGGCTGGGAGGGACACACAGCACAGGCACTGCCTGCACTCAGGCTGCGTGATGGGGCAGGTCCTGGCAATGTTCGGGGTGAGCTGGGGCAGGGACAGTGGGTGGTCCCAGCCATCAGGGCTGGGGGAGAACGAGGGCATGGTGGGTGCTGTACTCCTGCACCCCTCTGGTGGGATCAGGCCCCAGCAGAAAGGATGGGGCTTTCTTGTCGTGGGCTTTGTGGATGTTGTGGTTTAACCCCAGCCAGCAACTAAGCACCACACAGCTGGTGGGATGGGAGAGAGAATAGGAAAAAAAAAGGTAAAACTCATAGGTTGAGATAAGAACAGTTTAATAGAGCAGAAAAGAAGAAAATAATAATAATAATAATAATAACAATAATAGAATAGCAATAATAGTAAAAGGATTAGAATATACCAAACAAATGATGCACAATGCAATTGCTCACCACTCGCTGATGGATGCCCAGTTAGTTCCTGAGCAGCGATACCCCCCAGGCCAACTCCCCACAGTTTATATACTAGACATGACATTATATGGTATGGAATAGGCCTTTGGCCAGTTTGGTTCAGCTGTCCTGGCTGTGTCCCCTCCCAACTTCTTGTGCCCCTCCGGCCTTCTTGCTTGCTGGGCGTGAGAAGCTGAAAAATCCTTGAGTTAGTATAAACACTACTTAGCGACAACTGAAAACTTCAGTGCGTTATCAACATTCTTCTCATACTAAATCCAAAACATAACGCTATACCAGCTACTAGAAAGAAAGTTAACTCTATCCCAGCCGAAACCAGGACAGTGGGTCTCATGGATTTGGCCATGGAGTCTTAGTAGCCATCAGGGTGGCCGCCAGCAGGACATGCTGGGCTGTGCAGAGGCTGGGATGGGTGCTGGGGCATGGTGCTGTGCTGGGGAGGTGACTGGGTGAGGGGCAGGTGGGGAGATGTCCTCTCACTTTCTTCTGCCTCCCCAGCGAAGCTGCCCCGTACCTGCCGGCAGAGGAGAAGTCTCCCCTCTTCTCCATCCAGCGGGAGGGCATCGAAGATGATGGTGTCTTGTACAGGGTAAACAGGTCCGTGGCGGGCTGCCCCGGGGCACTGCTGGGGTGATGGGTGTTGTGCCTGGGACAGGCAGTAACCCCCAGGGCTGTGGCCCCGGCAGGTCCAGGGGCCGGGCGGCCACCCCAGGGCAGCAGGAGTGACGGTGGTCTGAGCAGCCAGCCTGTCCAGCATGCCCTGGGGTCCCACCGCTGCTTGGCCCCGTGCCAGGGCTCTGTGCCAGCCAGGTGCTGCCCTGCCCAGCTCACGTGTTCCCGCTCCGCGGTGGTGCTGCTCTTGCCTTGTGCCCTTACCTGCTTCCCTGCTGGCAGGTTCAACTCGCTGCAGCCCCACGAGGAGCGCCTGGACGTGTCCTTCTTCGTGGGCGGCCCTGTGTGGGCGATGGAGTGGTGCCCATCCCCAGAAGGCTCAGCGGCCTCTCAGTACGTGGCTCTCTACTGCCATGGGAGCATGGAGGAGACACACAGTGTGGCTGGGCTCCATGGGGGCCCTGCGCTCCTGCAGCTCTGGGGCCTGGGCACACTGCAGCAGGAGCAGGGGTGAGTGGCCTGGCCTGGGGAACGGCCCCCCTGGGGAAGGGGCTGGGGGCTGCCTGGCTCCCAGGGATGGGGCAGGGGCCCTACCTCTTGTCCCTCCACGGCTGAGAGGGTGGTGAGGTTCGTCGTCTCCCAGAGCTGCCAGCCACGGCCTGAGCCCCGTGGGGGCTGTGCTCGTAGCTAGCTTCGCTGCTGGTGTATGCTGGAGCTGCTGGGCACCAGCTCTTGCGTTCTTCATGGCTCAACCCGTGCCTGCAGCTCTGCCGACAAAGCCGGGCTGGCCTATGCCGTCGCTGCTGACCACGGCTGCGTCTGGGACATGAAGTTCTGCCCCAGCGGTGCCTGGGAGCCGCCCACCACTGCCAGGAAGGTGAGTGTGCTGCCAGAAGGGCTGCCCAGGCCCTGGGGGGGCTGCCTTTGTTTCCCCCGGGGCTCTTAAGTCCATGCCCTCACTAAAGCCCTGCCTTCCCCGGCGGGAGATGGTGACCCTGGGGCTGAGCTTGTGTGTCATTCTGCAGCACCCGCAGATGAGCCGGCTGGGCTTGCTGGCCGTGGCCTTCTCGGATGGCAAGGTGGTGCTGTACTCCCTCCCGCACCCCGGGGCTCTGCAGCGCTCCAAGAGAACCCAGGTAAAAGGTAGGAAGAGCCGCGCCACCGGGCAGGGGTGTCCTGGCCCTCGTCCCACCGTGCCGGGGTGGGCGGCGTGCGAGCCCCGGGGCTGGGGCCCCTCTGCCCACATGCGAGGGGGCCTGCTGTGCCGAGGGGGCTGGGCTGGGGCACTGCCGTGGGGCAGACCCTGCTCACCAGATGCAGCGGGACAGTGCCCAGGCCAGCATCGCCCTGCCCGGGAGCTGTGTGTAGTGGGGCAGAGAGGGACAGCGGGGAGGAGCGAGGCTGCTTTTTGATGTCAGAGGATGTCAAGGTGCTGCTGACCCAGAGGCAGGTTTAGTCTCAGGGGGATGCTGCAGCAGCCCAGCCGGGACATGGCTCCTGGGCAGCCCTACCTGAAGCTGGGTGCTCTCAGCAGTGTTGCTGTGACTGGAGTGGGGTTGCAGGGCAAGGCGTAGCTGTGGTAGTGTGTTCCCGAGCCTTTACCCACCTCCCTTCTTGCTGCTGGGAGTGTGTCCTGTTGTGGCAGAGCTGCTTATTCCAGTCCAGCTCGAGCTGTTTATCACAGCAGGGATCTGGGGCTCTGAGCGCTCGGCTGGTTTGGGCTAATGGTGCTTGTAATAGTCTCATCCGTTGGGAGCCGAGCGAGATTGATGACCTGTGCGTGCTGCTCGTGGTCGCTCAGCCGTGGCCGACAGCCTGCATGTCCATGGCTGACAATGGGAAATGGGTTCCCTGCACTCGAGCGTGGGTGCCGGTCCCCATCAGCACGTCGCGCTGACGCCTGCGCCAGCCCCGCGCTGGCCGCTGGCGCTGCCTTTCCCGCCCCCCCGTTGGAGTGCCGGCTCCGGGTGGTTTGCGCTGGCTGCCGCAGCCCCCACGTGGGGAGCTTGCGGCAGGCGCGGATCCTTCCCCAGCCTGCAAAGCTCCTGCGGGCAGGCCGGGTCCTGTCACGTAGCGTCAGCCTGGCTGCGGCTGCACGTACTGTCCTTGTGCCTCGCAGACGGGCTGGGGGTGCCGGTTTGCAGCCGCAGGATCAGTGCCAGACTGCGGCGCGCTGAGGCCCTGCTGGGAGCTGCTGGGTCAGCGTGGCTGTGCTGGCTCTCTCTGGGGCTCCGGGTACCCACACCTGGTGTTTCTGCCTGAGAGAGCCCAGGGCTGCTCTCCATGCCGTGTCCTGGCTGTCATGGAGGTGCCAGAGAAGATGCATGGCTCCTCCGTATCTCTGCACAACACTGCCGCCGCCTGTGACTGTCACGCTCTGGGGTGCAGACGTGCTTGTCTGGTGCTCACTGTGCCTGAGGACAGGCCCGCGCTGGGGGACAGGGGGGCCCTTCTGGCCCAAGAGGTGCGGGATGGGGGCCCCACAGCACTCGTGTCGTGTGTCGCTGGCGGGGGAGATTCTCTGGTGGACAAAGCTGGTGCGTGGGGTGTCCTGCGGGCACCTCTTCCTGAGCCGTTTGGGCATAGGGGTCTCTGCACAGTCTGCCCTCCCCAGGAGTGGCTGCCCGGGCTGCTCCAGCCCTCATCACTGGCTGCCCTGGCCAGCTTGGCTGCCTTTGCCTAGCAGAGCAGTCTGTCCTGCACGGCTGCTCCTTTCATGCCCAGGGCAGTCATGGTCTGATCTGGCCCCTGTGTGCCACTGGGTCCCCTTGAGTTTGGTGAAGACGTCTTCTATTGAGGCAGGCAGCTGGTTGTGGTAGGGTGAAGATGGCTGGTGTGGGGGGAGTGTCACCCCTGTCCCATCTCTGCCTGTGGCGCCTTTCGAGGTGCTGCTTCCTCCAGCACAGGCAGGTCCAGCTCCTGGAGGTCTTGCTACTTGCCTGATCTTGGATTTGCTGCTCTGTGCGCTCTGTTTTCTGCTGCTGGGTGTGCTCGCCTGCCGTTTGTCGGCTGTGGTGGGGACGCTGGTCCGGATGGGTGGCACACAGGGACTGGGAGCCCTGGCCAGGGCCGTGGGGAGCAGTGAGCCAGGCTCCGGGCTCCTACCGCAGGGAGCTTCTAGGAAGCTGGTGCCTGTCCTGACCCTCCTCTGCTCTCTTCTAGATGGGTCCTTCCACAAGCACGTTATCTGCAAGGTCAGTGTCCTCTACCACTGCGGTCCCCCATCGGGGCTGGCACCCAGCAAGCCTCCTGGCTGGTGCAGGTGGGAGAGCTGGGGCAGGAGTCAAGACGCCTGCAGAGCTCGCCAGCCCCAGGGTGTTTGGGGTGGCACAGTAGAGCCATGCTGCCAAACCTGGGTGTCCCCAGCTCTTGGGACGTGGATGGCACCAGCATGGGGCTGTGACTGATGTCTGTCTTTTGGCCTCCAGGTCCAGTGTATTGCCACACTCCAGGTGGGCTCTATCCAGGCGGGGAATGCGTCCGAGTGCGGCCAGTGCTTCAGCCTCTCCTGGATGCCATCCAAGCCCCATCATCACCTTGCAGCTGGTTTTTATGATGGTGAGTCCCCCGCCTGCATCCCACAGCAGAGCCTTTGGGGAGCAGCCCTTGCCTTCCAGCAGGCAGAGATGCACACAGAGCTTTCTGCTCCTTCAGCCTTGGCCTGGGGCAGGGAGTGGGGGACCCTGAGGGTGAGGTACGGGGGCAGCGTCGGCATGAGCAGCAGCAAGTGGAAGGCACTGTGCAGGAACCTCTCTGCCTGTCCCTGGGACAGGGGGACAGCTTATCGTGGGCGGACCGTAGGCACCCTCACGTACCTGGTGGCTCCAGGACGTGGCTCTGGCTTAATCCACATCTGGCTGACTTGCCTGGATGTAGCTGTGTGTCTGGCTTCAGGCCAGGACCTGCTGTACCCGAGCCATCCTGTCCTGCTCTTAGCCCCAGCTCCAGCCCTGGCTCAGCCACTGTACCTTGCAGCTCCAGCAGCCCCTGCCTGTGCCACTGCCTGTCCCCCAGCCCTGCGCTGCCTTGGATCCCACGCTGCAGTACTGGGCGTCCTCTGCAGTGCTGGCGCAGTTGCAGGGCAGCTGCTGGGGCAGCTCCTCATGGGCATGGGTCTCCTCCCACAGGTACTGTGGCTGTCTGGAACCTGCTCACCAAGTCCCTGCTGCAGTGTGTGCGCCAGCCCGATGGCTCCCTCAAGCTCTACCCTTTCCGGTGCTTTCTAGCCCACGACCACGCAGTCCGGAGCATCGAGTGGTGCAAGGCCGACAGGTGAGGGCCGGGGAGCTGGTGGTGGTGCAGGCACTGCCTGGGAGAGCGGGCTCACTCCTGCAGATGAGGGTCCTTTGCTGAGATGGGCTTAAGAGGACTTGCTGCTGGTGGCACTTGGCCCTCTGAGGCATCGAAGAGGTTGGGTTGGGCTTTTCGGGGTGAGAGGGGGTTGAGCCACTGCCTGTGGGAGCAGTGCTGTGCTGTGGGACATGTTGTCCCTGCAGCAGGGACGGGGCACGGCTCTGCGCTGGAGTCTCAGTGCTGCCTTTCTCCTGGTTCTCAGCAACTTCCTGGTCACGGCAGGGAGCGACCGTAAGATCAAGTTCTGGGACCTGCGGCGGCTGTACGAGCCCATCAACAGCATCAAGCGGTTCCTCAGCACGGAGGTGGCCTGGCTGCTGCCCTACAACGGGGTCACCGTGGCCCAGGACAACTGCTATGCCTCGTGAGTGCTGGGACCATCGTGGTGCCCTCTCCGTGCCCAGGGCCAGCCCCGCTGCTGGGGTCTGGTCTTACTCCACGGGGTCCCTCTGGTCTCTCCTTCCCTGGGAGTGTGCAGCTGTGCCGTGGTGAGGGCAGACTCTACTTGTGCTGGGTCACACCACAGCTGTGCAGTGTTGCCATCCCCTCGGCCGCATCATCCTGGGGCACAAGCAAGGTGGGCAAGGGGAAGGACGAGGCCTCTGAGCTGGGCTGGCCAGCAGGGCTCCTGCGTGGCCCCAGGGTGACACAAGTTGGCAGAAGGGTTCTGGGGTCTTGGTGTGTTCTCAGCCTTTGGGAGCTGCCCTGAGCTGCCTCGTGATGCTGTGACATGCTGCTAGGGCAAGGACAGCGCCCCTCCATCCGCCTGGGTGCTGGGGTCTCTGGGGAGGTGGGCTGATGCTTGGCTCTCGTAGTCTCGGAGTGGCAGTGCAGAGTTCTGTCCTCATCTGTTCCCTTTCTGTTGCAGTTACGGTCTCTGTGGGATCCACTACATTGATGCCGGGTACTTGGGCTTCAAGGCTTATTTTGTAGCCCCTCGCAAGGGGACTGTGTGGGTAAGAGGCTGGTGCAGGGCAGTTCTGTCCTGGGGGCCATGTCAGAGGGGTGGGCACCCGCCCCAAACCCAGCGCCAGCTGGGTCCCACAGCTGCGGGTGGGGGTGATGCCGCCTGGCCGTGTGAGGCCCTGGCTCTTGGGGTCACCCTCTGCCCCTCAGGTGAGGGACCGTGGCAGCCGTGTGAAGTGATGTCCCTGCCTGTGTCCAAGCTGGTTGCGCTTCCAAGCCCGGCCCTCCCGGGGTGGGGGGCAGAGGGTGGTGCCCAGGGGTTGAGGTCTGTGGTGCTGCGGCCCGGCTGAGGGTGGTGAGGAGCCCATTGGGACCCCGCGCCCTAGAGCTGTCTGTTCCTGTAGAGCATATCTGGCTCGGACTGGCTGAACACGGTGGCTGCAGGAGACATCACCGGTGAGCTAGTGGCTGCGGTGCTGCCCGACCTGGCCGTCAATCCCCTCAACGTCAAGCGGTCCTCAGACCGCAGATTTGTAAGAGGCCGTCGTGCTCAGCAGGGCCCATCCGCGACACGCGTGGGGCTGGGGAGGGTGGGAGTTGTGTTCCTGGGTTGCTGGAAGAGCGTCTTGAGCCAGCCTCAGGGCCTCTGCTCCCCCCCACACACGTGTGTGTGCGCACACGTCATGCGTGTGCATGTGTTGTGCCCTTCCCGCCCGGCCAGGGGCTGCATGGTGGGGAAGGGCAGTGGCAGCAGCCTCGGCCATGGGCATGGGACCTTTGGGGTTAGGCTTATACATGGGGCATGCTTGGCCCTTTTTGTCCCCTGCCCTTATGGCAGCACCTCCTTCCTCTCCCCTGCCCCCAGCCCCGCTCAGTCCCTGGTGGTCCCTGTCTGCAGAGGAGCAGATGGACCCCCCGCACTGCCCTGAGCCCCATCTTGCCCACAGCCGGTCTACAAAGCCGACCTGCTGCCCTGCAGCCCCGCCGGGTCGGAGGGCGGTGAGCAGGTGCTGCCGAAGACCAGGCTCTACAGCGAGATGGTGACCAAGAGCTACATCCGATTCCGGGACACAGACCTGGTAGGAGAGGACGGGGGGCAGGCCCCGGGGCTGGGTGGTCCTGACCGTGAGCGGGATCCGTGGGAGCGGGGCTGGGGCCTCTGGTGTTGTGGCTGGGCAGTGGGAGCTGCAGGACAAGGAGATGCTGCTCCGACGTGGCAGCCCCTCACCTCCGGTGGAGTCCAGGCTGGCTGTCCTGAGAGCATGGGGATGGGCTGCCCGGCCTCCGCGAAGCCTTGGCCTGGCTGCCTTGCTGGCCTGGGCTGGGGTCCCCCAGGCAGGGAGCCCCTGGTTCCCTGGGCACAGGGTGGTGGGGGGCATGGCTCTGGGCGTCAGCCCCGGGCAGAGCAGCGTGCTCGGTGTCCTGGCTGTGGCAGCAGTCTGGAGCGCCCAGCCCTGGGAAGCAGCCTGGGGGGGTCACAGCCTGCCTGGGCCCCTGCTCCCTGGTGTGCCGGGCTGTGTTTGGAGGTGTTGGCGTGGGGCACCAGTGCCATGCTCCTCCCCTAGAGAGGGGGAGCGAGTCTGTGGGTCAGAGCTGCTGGGGAGGCACCAGGGAGGTGGGTTGGGGTCTGCTGCGCTCTGGCCGCCCTACCCAGGCCCTCCCTGGGGTCTGGCTCCTGCTGCCCTTTGCCATGGCTGTTTGGCGGGTGACCTTGCGGGCGACCCGTGTCCCCTGGCCAAGCAGCACCTGCCTCTGCTGTGGTGCTGGTGCCGCCAGGGCTGCTGTGAACGCAGCACTCCTGCCCCGGGCACGCAGCCCACCGCAGTGCCGCCGCTTCACAGCGCAGCTTCAAGAACTTCCCCAGCCGGGAGCCCATGCGCAGGATGCACACGCAGGAGGTGAAGGCAGAGCTGAGCCTCGACCGCCTGCAGCTGGAGTCCCTGCACAAGGTGAGAGGGCTGCACTGAGCCCGCAGCCCCGCGCGCAGCCCAGGAGGATGCAGGCAGGAGGCCACGGCTGCTGCAGGCAGGGTCTGCCTCTGCCCCGCTACCCACGCTGCTTCCTGGGTGCTGGGGTCCCCATGCCTTGGCCCCCTCCCCTCCTGACCCCCTTCTCCTCCCACAGGTCCGCTTCAGCCCCAACCTGGACTCGCACGGCTGGCTGGTGTCGGGTGGGCAGGCAGGCATCGTTCGGGCACACTGCCTGGTGGGACTGGCCTCCGGCGTGGGCCGCCAGCTGCTGCCGGAGCGCCGTGCCCGCTTCAGCAACCTTTATGGGGACAAGCCCGGCAGCCCCAGCCCCGCCGAGCAATCCCTGCTGCCGGCAGAGTAGCGCGGTGGATCCCTTGTGCTGCTGCCAGACGTGCTCACCCCGGGCAGGAGCTTGGGCTGGGGGCAGGCTGTGCTGTCCGGCGGGGCTGTGTGCCCCCTCAAGGTGCTTCTTACCCTCTGGGCCCCTACCTCTGGGGCGGGACGGCTGCTCCTGGCTGTTCACCTGGGATCGTGCTCCAGGCCCAGAAGGATCTTTTTGCGCTGTTTGGTCTGAGCTGGTGCAGGGGTGGGGGGCAGTGGGACCGGTGTGTGTCCCTGGGTTGAGCTGTGGGTCCTGGGGCCTGACGCTGGGGAAGCACCCGTAGGCCCCCACCTGCGTGGGGCCGTGCTTGCTCTTGCCTCCCTCCCCGCGTTGCCGGCTGCCCCCTCCCCGTGCAGGTGCAGGCAGGGGCGCTGGGGGGGTCAGCCTTGTCCTGGGCAGGGCAGATGGGGCTGGCAGGGTTGCCAGGAGCTCTGAAGTTGCTCACATTGAGCCTGTGTTCAGCTGTGCAGTAAATGTGGTTTGTTTTGTAAAGGCTGGTTGTGGTCCTGGCGCGGGTCCACAGGCGCCGGTGCCTGGGGCGGCCATCTCGGTGCTGCCCTGGGGCCCAGCTCTGGCTGCACTCTGCCCCTCGCAGGGGGCCGGGGCCGTCCCCCCTCCCCACTCCCCTCCTGGCTGCCTGCACCGCTGCTGCTGCTCTCCAACAAGTTTATTGGCGGCTGCGGGCTCTGCCACTGCCCGCTGGACTCCTTGCACAAAGACATGGACAGACACACACTCCATGGGTGCAACAGACACGGACTCACAAGGGTGGGAATGGATCAGGCCAAAGCACGGCAGGATCCGGCCCTGGCCCGGGCCGGGCGGCAGGGAGCAATGCCAGGGAAGCTGGCGCTCAGGGCTGAGCTCTGGGCTCTGGCCGCTCTGTCTCCCTGCAGCCGGGTGGGTGCAGCAGCAGCAGCTTCCCCGGGCCCCCCTGCAGCCCGGGCAGCAGCAAGCCCATGGCCGCGGGGGCTGTGGGGCAGCCCCCATGGCCATGGGGGAACGGGAGCGTCTGGGGCCAAGGCTGGGTCGGGGCTCCAACACCCCCCGGGGCTGTCCCCTCCCTTCCCTGGGCCCTTGAGCAGCTGCAGTGGCTCCCTCCTGTCCCCTCTCCTGCAGGGGACAACAGGGCTCCGTGGGGGGACATGTGTGGGGCAGGATCCCCCCTCCTCCTTTGGGGCTGGTCCCAGCAGGCCTGGGGCTGTGGCAGACCCGGTCACCTGGGGGTGGAGGCTCACGGGGGAGTCCCTGTGCTGCAGGGGCCAGGCTGTGTGTGTGTCTGTGTGTCCCCCCCCCCACCCGGGACCCTGCATGCTCAGGGGCACTGTCCCACCCTAGGGCTCTGCAGCAGCGGGGTGGGTGCAGCACAGGCACAGGAGCCCAAGGACTGCCCCTGCCCCTGCCCCTGCTCCTGCACTGCACCCCCTGCTCCAGGGGCAGCTCCCGCTCGCCTGCGGGGTGGGGGGGTCAGGGCCAGGCCTGACCCAGCTCCACAGCGGACGAGGGTCTCAGGCACGGGGGTCCTGGCAGTGCTGGCAGGCTGCCATCTCCTCCTGGTACCGCTCCACCTGCACCGTGCACGAGGCAAAGCCGAACTTGCTCTGCAGCTGGGTGCTGGCTTCCCGCAGCACCGTCTCGGGGTCGGTGCTGGCCTCTGGGGATGGCAGGGCAGCGTGGCTCAGCCCTGGTGTACGGGCAGCTGGCGGGCCCCCTGGCCGTGCCCTGGGGGCTGCGTGAGCTGGCCGGGCTGTGTGTGGGAACACTTACCGACAGCCACGTGCACCGACATGGCGTGGTGGCTCAGCGTCAGGGCCCAGAGGTGCAGGTCATGGGCGCCCTTCACCCCGCTCACCCCCAGCAGCACCTCCTTCACCGCGTCGAACTCGAGGCCCCGCGGCGTCCCTGCCAGCAATGCCTGGTCACGGAGGGGCCAACCCCAGCCCTGGCTCCCGTCAGGGTCAGGGCTTGTGGTGGGAGCAGCCAGGTGTGGGGGCTTCCCCAGGCTGGGGATGGGGGCTCCAGGGTGAGGCAGCCTCTCACCACGGGGCTGTTTGCCTGGGGCAGAGAGGATGGGCTGGGGGGCAAGGGAAGGACATAGGGGTGGGCTGGGTTGTGCCTGGGTGGGGAGCAGGGGTTGCGAGGGGGTGAGCTGCCACGTGGGGAAGGGGCTGTGGCAGCCGCAGCCCCAAGGAGCTCCTGTGCTGCCCCGCCAGCCCCCCGCGCCCGTGGTCCTGCGCCTTCCTCACCCATCACTCACCTTCCATGAGGACTCTGAAGACATCCCTGAGGATGGTGAAGGTGGAGCCGAGGACGAAGACCGAGAAGAAGAGGGTGCTGATGGGGTCTGCGATCTTGCACTGGGGCTGCAGAGAGCAGGATCTGTGTGAGGCTGGGGGGGGCAGAGCCAAGCTGGGCACCCGGGTGTGGGGATGCCAGGGCCCCATTGCCCCACGGCACCCTGCACAGGGCTGAGGGAGTTGTTCCCATGGGCAGCAGAGGGGAGTCCAGCCCAGGCACCTTGAAGTAGATGATGGTGGCAGCCACGAGGACACCAACGCTCTGCAGCAGGTCACCCACCACGTGGACGAAGGCCGCGCGGACGCTGGTGCTGCCAGGCAGGGCGGCACGGCCGGGTGGGCAGCCCCCAGTGCTCTCCAGCTGCTCGTAGCCCCCTGTGCCGTGGCTGTGGCCGTGGCCGTGGCCGGCGGGGGACTGGTGCAGGATGTAGGCCATGCTGGGGAGAGCAGGGCTGGCTCAGCGCTGTGCCGGGCAGGGTGCAGGGGTCTCGCTGGCCCTGCCTGGAACTGCACGCTGGCAGCGGTGCCGGGCAGTGCAGGCAAAGGGGGCACAGGCAGGCACACCCAGGCCCCAGAAGGGTAGAGAGGTGTAGGGCAGAATCCCACCATGGGGCAGCGCTGGAAGCAGAGCAGGGACAGGGCAGCCATAGCACTGCAGGGAGGCACATGGGGCCAGGGCAGGGATTCAGGCCTGAGGCAAGTGCCAGGGCTCAGGCTGGGCATGGGGACAGGGCTGAGGGGGTGCTGCTTGGGGGGGCCAGGGGATGTGGCCCCAGAGGATGTACGTACACGGGCTGGAAGCTGGGAGCGTATGGGGGACAGGGAATGGGGGGGGGGGGGGAAGTGCTTGAGGACATGAGGCTGGTGCATAGGGACAGGTGACCTGGGGCCAGGACTGGGGGTCTTGGGGTACCAGGGGCACATGTGGGGCAGGGGTGTGGGAGAGGAGGCCAGGGCTCAGGCTGGGGGTGTGCAGGGGGACGCGGGTGTGCACAGCCCTCTGTGGGACATACACCAGGTTGACGCCAACGGCGCTGGCGGATGTAGCCAGCATGGCTCGCGCCTCAATCTCGTAGTCGTTGCTGACAATGCGGGCGGCCGCCAGGTAGACAAGGGCCCCGGTCACAACCCAGATGGAGAGGACAGAGGCCAGCGCACCCAGCGTCTCTGTGAGACAGCAGCCGTCAGTGCCCACCCTGGCTGGGGGGCTCCCGTGGAGCCGTGCCCCACCCCAAGCTCACCTGAGCGGTGCCAGCCATAGCTCATGGTCTTGGTGGGTGGGCGGGTGGAGACCCAGAGGGAGAAGAGGCTGACGGACATGCTGCCCACGTCTGTCAGCAGGTGGGCTGCATCTGTCATGATGGCCAGGCTGTGCGCCAGGTACCCGCCTGCAGTTGCAGAGCAGCTGGCACCCCCTGCCCTGGCAGCCCCCTGTCCCCATCCCCATCCCCATCCTGCCGTTACCTATCACCTCCCCGACCATGAAGACGCAGCAGACGGTGCAGGCGACGCTCAGCTGCCGGCGGGCCTGGAGCCTGCCCCGGCCAGGGCTGGGGACGGGGGGGCTGCAGCGGCAGTGTGGAGCCAGAGCCGGGGGCATCGGCGGTGCCAGGGGGTCCTGGGAGCCTGCAAACAGACTGGGGGCGGGGGTCACTGCCAGCCACACCGGCTCCCAGTGCTCCTGCCCGGCATGCCCGGGGATCCTGGTAGCCACAGTCTGGCCCAGCTGCCCGGGGCTCCTGCTGGCCGGGCCACTGGAGAGCACTGGGCACACGGCATCACCCCTCCCGTCCCCGTCCCCATCCCGTGCGACACCAGTGGGGTTCCCCAGCTCAGTCCCGGGTGGCCGTGCTGTGTGCCCGGCCGAGCCCTGCCGCCCCCGTCCCCGCCACTGCCGGTAACAAAGCCGGTGGCTGCGGTCCCCGCGGGCTGTGCCCCGGCCCCGGCCCGCTGGCAGGTCCCGCTGCCGCACCGGGGTCCGCGGCCGGGCCGCCGGCGGGGCACGGGCAGGGTACGGGGGAGCCGGGCCCGCGGCGACCGAGCGCCCCCGTCGGGACGGGCAGCCACGGGGCCGGCGGCGGCTGCGGGAGGCGGCGCGGAGCTCCCGGTGGGGTCGGGGGGATGCTCGGGGGGCGACCCGGCCCCGGCCGCCTCCCCCCGGCTGCGCGGCGGGACGGAGGGGAGCCCAGACGGGGGCGGGGGGTGGCGGGGCCGGGGCCGGTGGCGGTGCGGGAGCCGGTGCCTGCGGCGGAGGTGCCGGTGGGACCGAGGTGTCGCGTCTGGGGCCGGGCTGCCGGACCGGGCGCCGGTCCGGGGACGTGAGGCGTGGGAAGCGGGGCGGCGGAGGCGGGGGGCAGGCGGGGGCCGGTGCCGGGGCGCAGGGCGCTGATGCATGGGGCACCAGTGCGGGAGAGGGGATGGACGGTACCGGTGCGGGGAGATGACGGATGGACGGTACCAGTGCGGGGAGGTGATGGACGGACGGTACCGGTGCGGGGAGGTGACGGATGGACGGTACCGGTGCGGGGAGGTGATGGATGGACGGTGCCGGTGCGGGTGGGTGACGTTTGGGCGCCGGTACCAGTCGGACGGGGGGAGCGGGGCTGGTGCACGGGTGGGGGTGCTGGTTCCGCTTGAACGGAGGTGCCGGTACCAGGGAGGGGACGGGTGCCGGTGTCAGGGGGCGAGGGTGCCCGTGCACGGCCGGTCGGGGCTGGCTCGGGGTCTGCGGAGGTGCTGATGTCCGTGACAGATGGGTGAAGGCGCGGGGGCTGGGGGTGGTTATGGACGTGCCGGGGGGGGGTGCCGGTGTCGGGGGAGTGGGACGCGTGGGAGCTGGGCAGTGCTGGACGTGCGGGGGCTTGCGGGTCCGGGGGGTGGGAGCTGGCGCTGCCGGGGTGTGCCGGGGGCGCCAGTGCCGGGGGGTGCGGGTACCGGGCAGGCCGGGGGAGCCGGGGGCGGTGGGGGGTGATGGAGATGCCGGGGGTGATGGGGGAGCCAGAGCCGGCAGTGCGGGTGCGGGGGGGATCGGGGGCTGCAGATGCAGGGGATGATGGAGGTGGCGGTGCCAGGGGTCGGCGGGGGCACTGGGGGGATGGTGCTAGCAGGGAGCGATGGGGTGCCGGGGGTGGCGGTGCCGGGGGTGCCAAGGGTGATGGGGGTGCCGGGGCCATGGGGATGCCGGTGATGGAGATGCCGGGGCGATGGGGTGCCGGGGCGATGGGGTGCCGGTGCCGGCGGTACCTCTTGAGGCGCAGGCTGCCGTCGGCGCGGCCGCCCCGCGGGCTGACCAGGCGGGCGCTCTCGGTGCCGGTCGGGGGCTCCATGCCGGGGGCGAGCAGCACCGCGGGCACCCGCCGCCGGGACCGCCGCGGCCCCGCCCCCTACCGCGGCCCCGCCCCCCCCGCCCGCGGCGGCCCCGCCCACACAGACCCATAGGCCGGAGGGAGAGCGGAGCGGGGGCTCGGGCTCCGCCCCCGCCGCCTGGCCCCGCCCCTCTCCCAGGCCACGCGCGCGAGAGCGGGGCCGGCCCGGGGGGGTCGGGAGGTGCCGGCACCCCCCGGGGTCCCCGGCTCTGCCCCGGAGGAGCGCCGGCAGCGCGGCCCTTCCCCGGGGCTGAGAGCTCCCGCCCGGCGGTGCCGCCGTCCTGGGCACCGGCGGGGGCGGGGGGCGGCCGGGGAGGCCCCACTGAGACACCAGCCAAAGGCAGGGGGTGGGGAGTGGGGGGGTGACCCCGCGGGTCCAGCCGAGACTGCGTGGGGCCGGACCCACTCGGGCCCCCCGAGGCCCAGGGAAAGCGCTGGGTGGCAGACCCAGCTGTGCCGGGGTTGCCAGGGCTGTGCTGGGAGCCCTGGGGGGGGGGCTGATGGGGGGGGGGCGATTGGGTCCAGGGGGCTGCTTGGTTATGCGGGAGCTGCTTGCATACAGGGGGGCTGGTCGGGTATGGGGGGACTGTTTGGAGGCGTGGGAACTGTTCGTGTAAGGGAGGCTGCTTTCATATGGGGGGGCTGTTTGGGTACCGGGGGTCGGCCTCATCTCTGTCCCTGGGAAGGTGATGAGACAATTACTCCTGGGAACCATTTCTAAGCATGTGAAGGACAAGAAAGTCATCTGGAGAAGTCAGCGTGGCTTCAGCAAGTGGAGGTCGTGCCTGACCAACCTGACCACCTTCTGCGGTGAAATGACAGGCCTGGTAGACGGGGGGAGCGCAGTGGACATTGTCCGCCCAGACTCCAGCAAGGCTTGCGACTCCGTGTCCCCATAGATCCTCCTAGAGAAGCTGTGGGAGTGTGGGCTGGATGAGCAGACAGTGAGGTGCATTGAAAACTGGCTGCGTTGTCAGGCCCAGAGGGTGGGGACCAGCAGCGCAAAGTCTAGCTGGAAGCCATTAATGACCAGTGTACCCCAGGGGTCAATACTGGGTCCAGTCCCATTTAGTGTCTTCATTAATGATCTGGAGGATGGGGCAGAGTGTACCCTCAGCAAGTTTGTAGATGACACCAAGCTGGGAGGAGCAGCTGTACACCAGCGGGTCGTGCTGCTCTGTAGTACAGAGGGATCTGGACAGGCTGGAGAAATGGGCTGCCAGGAACCTCATGAAGTTCAGCAAGGGGAAGTGCAAAGTCCTGCCCCTGGGGAGGAACAACCCCAGGGCACCAGTACATGCTGGGGGCTGCCCGGCTGGAAACAGCTCAGCAGAAAAGGCTCCAGGGGTCCTGGTGGGCACCAAGCTGGCCATGGACCAGCAACGTGCCCTGGCTGCAAAGGCAGCAAATGGCATCCTGGGCTGCATTAGCAAAGCATTGCCAGTTGAGAGAGGTGATGATCCTTCCCCTCTGTTCAGTGCTGGTGAGGCCACCCCAGGAGTGCTGGGTACAGTGCTGGGCTCCCCAGTACAAGAGGGACATGGACAGCCTGGGAGAGGGTCCAGCGAGGGGCCACCACGACACTGAAGGACTGGAGCAACTCTGCTATGGGGAAAGGCTGAGGGGACTGGGACTGCTCAGCCTGGAGCAGAGCAGGCTCCGGGGGATTGAATCCATGCCTACAGATACCTGCAGGGAGGGTGCCGAGAGGACGGAGCCAGGCTCTTCCAGCGGTGCCCAGTGTCATGACCAGAGGCAACAGGCACAAACCGGACCCTGGGAGGGTCCCTCTGGCCCCCCGGGACACACTCCTCAGCGTGAGGGTGACACTGGCACAGGCTGCCCGGGGCGGGGCGGGGGGTCTCTGTCCCTGGAGACTCTGGTCGTGGTCCTGGGCAGCGGCTCCGGGTGGCCCGGCCGGGGCGGGGGGCTGGACGGGGGGGACCCCAGTGGGGCCCGGCCCCCACCGGTCCGTGGCTGTCGGGCACGGGGCCGCGGGAGGGGCGGTGCCGGGGAGGGGGCCCGGTAACCTCGGCGGAGGCCGCGGCCCGCCTGTCCCGCCTCCCGGGCGGCCCACGGGGCCCGGCGCAGCAGCCGCCCCCGCCGCCCGAGGGGCCGCCGCGCGTGGGGCGCGGGCCCGGGGCGGGGCTGGCGTGGGGCGGCGGGGCGGGGCGGGGCCGCGGGGGCCGCCGGGAGCCGTGTGCGGCCGCGGCCCGTCCCGGCAGCCCCCGCGGCCCGTCCCGACCGGTCCGGCCCGTGGCGGCGCGGGGAGATGGCGGCGGCGGCGGCGGGCGCGGGGGAGCGGCGCGGCGCGTGGGGCGCGGCGGGCCCCGAGCGCGGCCCCGGCCCCGGCCCCGGCCCCGGCCCCGGCCCGCTGGGCTCGCTGCTGAGCCGGCTGCCGCTGGCGCCGTCCCCGCGGCGACGGACCGCCAGCCAGTGCAAACCGGAGCCGCCGCTGCTGCGCACCAGCAAGCGGACCATCTACACGGCCGGGCGGCCGCCCTGGTACAGCGAGACCGGCGCGCCCGTGGACGAGGCCTTCGTCATCGGTGAGCGGCGGGCCGGGGCCGGGGCCGGGGAAGGGATGGAGCCGGGGCCGGGGCTGGGGCTGGAGCTGGGACCGGGGAAACGACGGGGCCGGGCCCTGAGCCGCGGCCGGGGCAGCGATGGGACCGGGGCCGGGGCTGGAAGCGGGGCCGGGGAATGATGGAGCCGGGGCCGTGCCCCCACCCGCAGGCCTGTGCGGCGGCAGCGCCTCGGGCAAGACGACGGTGGCGACGCGGATCATAGAGGCGCTGGATGTGCCCTGGGTTGTGCTGCTCTCCATGGACTCCTTCTACAAGGTGAGGGCCGGCGGGGCCGGTGCGGCAGTGACGGTGCCCGCGGGGCCGGTGCGGCGCTGAGCGACCATGGTGCCCGCAGGTGCTGGATGAGGGGCAGCAGGCGCTGGCAGCCCGCAGTGACTACAACTTCGACCACCCCGACGCCTTCGACTTCGAGCTGCTCGTCAGCGTCCTCCGCAAGCTCAAGAAGGGCAAGAGCGTGAAAGTGCCAGTCTACGACTTCACCACGCACAGCCGCCGCCGCGAGTGGGTGGGTGCCGCAGGGAAGCCAGGCTGGGGCCTGGGAGGGGAGGCAGGCCGGGCACCGTGGGGAGAGCCTCCGGGAAGGGGGGGACACCTGTGGCGCAGGGGTAGGGAGCACGGAGGCTGTGGGAAGGCAAAGGGAGGGAGCATCTGGGGGCCATCAGGTGCGGGAGGGTCATTCTGGGGGGACTGGGGGTGTAGAGGCAGGGAGGGAGTATGGAGACACGGAGGTGGACGTGGAAACAGGGGCCAGCGCAGAGTTCAGGGAGAGGCTGCAGTGCAGAGCGTGGAGGAGTGCAGGGGGGATGGGGGCTCGGGGGGAAGGCGTTGGGCAGAGGTTTGGGGTTTTGGAGCAAGGGTGTGGGTTCTGGGTCAGTGCAGGGCTAGGTTATCAAGTGCAGGGGTGAGAAAAAGGGCCCTTGAAGGTTGGGCGATGCAGGATGGGAATCCTGCCCATGGGTGGCGAGAGCCCGGTATGGGTCAGGCGTTGAGGTGCTGTCTGTGCCGAGTGTTGGTGTTGCTGCAGTGTGCGCAAGGGGGGCAGGACGAGTACGGCTCTTATCTGCCCGCAGAAAACGGTGTACGGGGCCAATGTCATCGTGTTTGAAGGGATACTGGCTTTTGCGAACAAGGAGTTGCTGAAGGTATCGCTGCCTGATGTGGCTGGTGGCCCATCTCGGTGCGTGGCGTGGGAGATGTGCGGT
Organism: Harpia harpyja; assembly: GCF_026419915.1. Classification (NCBI taxonomy): domain Eukaryota; kingdom Metazoa; phylum Chordata; class Aves; order Accipitriformes; family Accipitridae; genus Harpia; species Harpia harpyja. The sequence goes on along the minus strand of NC_068954.1, from coordinate 435,052 downwards.
GGTGTGCTGTGGGTGGGATGGGTGCTGTCCTGGCCCAGCCCTCGGTGCCACTGGGGCCGGGTGATGGCTGGGGGCTGCGGAGGGGGAGAGGTCCTCCACCGCTTGTTCTCAGAGCACCTCTGTGTCGGAGGCTTCAGGGGAGGCAGCGCTGGGTGCTATTGTTGCGGGGGTCAGAGCTGGCTGGGCTGTGTGCGAGGGGAACGAGGCAGGACTGACAGGGGACTGCATAGGGGGTGCTCACCCCTCCCAGTTTTCCAGCTCCTGGACATGAAAGTGTTTGTGGACACGGACTCTGACATCCGGCTGGTGCGGCGGCTGCAACGCGACATCATGGAACGTGGGCGTGACATCGTGGGTGTCATCAAGCAATACAACAAGTTTGTGAAGCCAGCCTTCGAGCAGTACATTGAGCCCACCGTGCAGGTTGCTGACATCGTGGTGCCCAGGGGTGAGACTGCGCTGTGTTTGCCAGATTCAACCTGAGCACTGGGAGCGGGTGTCCTGGGATGGGCTTGGGTCAGCATGTGTCTGACCCAGCTTCTCTGCTCTCCCGTCAGGTGGGGAAAACTTTGTGGCCCTGGACCTCATTGTGCAGCATGTGCACAGCCAGCTGGAGAAGGTGAGGTGTGGGCTGATTGATTGCTGCTAGCGCGGGCGAGGAGGAAGGAGCACTCTGCATGCAGAGAGGAGGTTGAGGCTGCTCACAGCCTTCTGCTCCTGGAGCACCCAGAGGCTCTCAGTGTTGCCTCTCTCTTTACAAAAGGTCTTAGTGTAGCTCTTGGGGCAGACTGAGCTGCGACATGGGGGCTGGGGCAATGGAGAGTGGGCTGGGCACAGCGCCTGCCCCGGCAGGGGTGCCTGGCATTTACGGTCTGGCCTGGCCTTGATCGCCTGCTGTCCCCCTCAGTCCCAGTCAGCTCTTCGTGATCTTGGCTGTCCCCACCTCGCTGGCCCCTGGCTGCGCCCCGGCAGCCTGCCCTTGCCTCCCGGCTGTGCCCAGCGGAGTTTTTCTTGCTCTTGGTTCAGCCCCAGGAGAAGGGGTGGGAGCTGGACCGGAGCTGTCCTCGGGTGGCTGTGGCTGGCCGGTGCAGTGACTGGATGTCCTTTCTTTTCCCTTTCGCCATGCTGGATGACTCTGCTCTACCACCCAGCGCGAGATCACTGTCAGGTACGTGGGGACCCTGCCAGCCGCAGAGGGGCCGGTTCCTGAGCTGGGGGTGAGGGCTGCTAGCACCCACTCTTCTCCCAGTCCTGCCTGTTCTCTGTCCCTGCTGGCCAAAGCTTTGCTGAGATGCCTGAGTGTAGCTGCTCTTCCTCAACTGCTGAGGTGGCTGTCCTGCAAGCAGCTTCTTGGGGCTTGTCTCACTGCAGGCTCCTGTATGACCTGTCCCACAGCAGCTATGCTTGGCTTGTGTGACTGGCTCCCTGTGCTGCTCCTGTCCTTTTCTGGAGCATGGTTCCTGCCCTGAGTGTGGGATTGCCCCAGGATGCTCCCTTCTATGGGAGAAGTGTCCTCGACAGTCCCTGTTCTCTGAGACTTCATGTCGTCAGCCTCAATGGGACAGTCTTTGTACCTCAGTGCAACCCAGGCAGCCCTGTCCCAGGGTATGTAGCAAGGTCTTGCCCGTGCAATGCTCCTGCTCCTGCTCCCCCAGTGCTGGCAGAAGCTCATGTGTGCGGAGGCTGCTGGCAGCTGGATTTGTGGTCTGGGGAGGTTTGCCCCAGTTTTACAGGGTGGAACTGCTTTGGGATCTCATACCTGGTACCAGACGTGGGGCTTTCCTGGGGATCAGGACGGGAAGGCCAAGCACTTTCTGGTGTCCAGCCTGTGTGGCGGGTGCTCCGGGAGGAGCCTTCCTTCGGCCGGTGGCCATGTCCTACTCTGAGGGGGTCCAGCGCGGTGGCTCTGTGTGCTGTGCAGCTCTGATCACTGCTTCCTTGTTACAGGGCAGCTCTGGCCTCTGCCCACCAAGGGCAACCCCTGCCGAAGACGCTGAGCGTCCTGGAGAACACACCGCAGGTGCGAGGCATGCACACCATCATAAGGTAGGTCCCTGCCTCCTTCGGGATTTCCTTCTCACAGAAGGGCTGTTCTGTAGGATCACACTACAAAACCTGGTGTGAGTTTTCCCTCCTCTGTCTTTAGGGCTTCAGACGTAGGTGTTTTCTTGGAGCAGAACTGCTGAACAGAGCTGGCTCTGGCCTACAGACGCTTTTTTGGGCACATCTGCTCTGGGGCGACTTTCGAGCCACGGGCAGGCTCTTCTTATGATGAGATGAGACTGGTTAGCTCTTTCCTAGCTGGAGCACAGGCGTAGTAGCTGGTGGCATGGGGTAGGTGCCCTTGCTGCCTCTCTCCTGAGGCACTTGGTTTTAGAGCCGGCTTACAGAAGACACCCAGGCTGCTGCTTCCGTGACTTTGCTGCTCACTTGATCTTTTCATTCCCCACCGATGCTCCTTTTTTCCAGGTGACTGTAGCGTTAGTGTACGGTCAAGAGCCGAATCCTGTGGGACCACTAAGACATTCCTTGTTACTGCAGTTGCAGGAGCTTGCAGCCTCTGCGTGCATTTCTGTCGCTGGGTTGTAAAAGAGGATGGGGATGCTGATCTCAGCAGGGCTCTTCTCCTGCGCCTGCTCACGCTCTGGCTGGCCACCAGCACCCATGTGTTTGTTTGGAGAATGTAACCTCACGACCACATGCAGGCTGTGCATCTCCTTGTAGGAAGCAAGGTGTTCCTTCTCCAGGCTCCTCCCGTGACTCCTCTCTGTCGAAGCGCAGGCTCCAAAGGTAGTTCACAGCAGTAAAAACCCAGGCGATGTGCCTTACCAGGTGTAGCACTGCATGTGCACCAGGCAGAGTCCTGTGCCAGCGTCTGAAGCCCACATACGTCAGCCCTAGGCTGTGGACTTCTAGTAGTTCTGAGTTCAGGTCCAGCTAAGGGAACTTTAGAGCAGGTATCGCCTTGTCCCTCCAGTGTCTTCTTGCTCCAGTGCTCTGGCAGCGGCTTCTTCATGGCCTGAGCTGATTTCTCTAGCTCACCCGCCGTCTGTGTGCTCAATGGTAGTTGAAGGTCAAAGCAAGATCCTGGGGGAACAGCACCTCCAGAGGCTGAATGTTGTTTGCTTGTAAAGGAGCAGTTTTCCCTTATCCCGGGGTTATGCAGGGAAAGAAGAATGCAAGCCTTTGTGCGGCAGCCCACCCAGTCTCCTGCCTTCCTGTTCGCAGGCTCTGGCATGGACGTTTTACCTATGGCTCCTCCTGTTCCCTCGGGAGAGCCAACAGCATAACGCTGGTCTGTGCTGCTCTCAGATGAACGTGAGCCTGGGCCGATCCATTAGCAGTGCCAAGGGCCCGGTTTGACCAGCCCTTGTCCGGAAGGGACAGCACTGCAGGCAGGCACTGAATCCTCTCTCATCTGTAGCTGCTGTTCCTGTCTTCTTCCTTGAAGTCTGCGTCCTTTTGCCTTGCTGGGAACGGCCTGTTGTGCCTCCGCCTTTATGCCACAAGCGTCTAATAACCTTAATCTGCTTAGATTTAGGAGTTTGTTCAGCTGCCTGAGGGAGGGAGGGGATCAAACCCATGCAGGCTGTGGTTGGAGTCCAGCAGTGCTGCTGATCTCGAGTTACTGTAGTGGTGCTGTGCTTCTGGAGCCAGCCAGTGTGAGCGGCAGGGCTGCAGGAAGGCGGACTTTGCCTCTTCCAGATGGTAAATGAAAAATACCACATTTATGAGGGGCGTTGACTTGGCCTGTCAGCCACCCCCTCAAATCCTGCTGCAGCCCAAGAAAGCAAGGAAAGCTGAGGCAGTGCTGTTACTAAGATCTCTAAGCTGGGGAACTTTTCTGGTAAAAAGTTCCCGTATTTGGTGACAGCAAGGCAGCTTGTATTTCTGGTGCTTGTAGGTGATACTTGGCAGCGCTCATTTGCTTCTGCGTGACTTCAGCATGGTGTGGAACTGTTAATCGTCCTCACGCGTGACCCTCTGGGCTTCCCTCTGCTCCAGAGGCACTTCTCCCTGCTTGCTGACATTCTCTTGGGCTCCCTGGGGAGGTCCAGACTGGCTGGGGATTGAATGCATGCCTTCTGCCAAGCTTCCCACGCCTCCATGCGTGAAGTTACTGTATCTTGGCATATTTGATCTCTCGTCTTCATTCTGGCTGCCGCAGTGCCATCAGCCCCTTTCCGTAGTGGCAGCCTTCATGGAGTGCTGGTGCTCCCACCAGTACTGCCTTTCAGAGTGCCTTGGCACACCAAACCTGGGGTCTGTGGATGCACCAGAGAGCTGTGAACCAGGATTTCCCTCCAGCCTCCCTTTTTCCATCCTGCCTTTCCCAGTGCAGCTCCCTTGGAGACAGCCTGTTGATCTCAGCTTGCCAGGCTGCTGCCGGCCAACGTCGTTTCCCTGTTTGTTGTTCAACACTGGAGGCTCTTCTGTGCTTCAGCCTTCTGTCTATGAGGGCCCTCCTGGAAGATTATGTTGTGGCAGCAGATGAGCATCTCACTGAGTATAGTCATGGCAAATTCAGGCTTGGCATCTCAGGGAGAAGTGGTTTCCAGAGCGATATTCTGTTATTGTGGAGAGGCAGAAACTGAAAAATAATCCTACACTAGAATAGCTGAATGAATTTATTCATGATCAGGCTGAGGATGGACAGTGTAATAAGGGTATGAGTCATATCTTCCAATGTAGAAGACACTTTGGTATCAGGTCCAGATAGCCAGGGTTTGGTGCCACCTGTCAGGACTCTGCAGCACCTGAACAGTCCTTTCTGCCCGGCAGCAGCCCTGAAGCATCTCGAACTCTCTCTGCCACAGGAGAACAGCATTTCCTTTCCACCGCTTCCATCTTTGCTCATCCACACTCATGGAAAGGCTCTGGGACATACCCTGCGGCGCAGCCTGTGCGTGGCGCGGGTCACCTGCCTCTCTTAGCAAGTTTGCTCTGGCCTGAGCCTTTGGACTTTGTACTCTGGCAGGACACATTGTCCTGCGGTACAGCTGCCCTTGAGAAGCATGTGGCTGTTGGTGCTTCAGTGAGGGGCGGAACGAGGTGCTCCCTGCGTGCCGGGAAGTTGCCAACACCGGAGAGGGTGGTTCAGACATGAAACCTGTCCATGCTCAAGTTTCCTGGGGGCCTGAAATGTGATGGCTGCCTTTCAGCCTTGGACACTCCTGTTCGTGAGCTAAGCCGACACTGTGTTCAGGCTCCCAGCCAGATGCTTGCTGGTCCCTGTCAGGCCACCCGGTGCCTTCCGGCTGTCTCCTGCTGAGAGTGCCAGGGAAGATTGAGGTCCTCAGGAGCCGCTGGCTGCAGTGCTGCTGTGCCCAGCTGTGGGTTCCTGGCTTGCGGGGGTGTGCATGCTGCCCGTGGCTCGGCTCCCCCCTCCGCTGAGGGGGTGGGCAGCGCCTGGAGCAGTGCATGCTCTCAGGCTTCGCCTGGGCAATGGCAGGAGGGTCCGAGCCCCGCGCTGTGATGCAGTGGGGTGAGTGGGCCTGGTGTGCGGACAGCAGTGTCCCCTTTGGGAGTGCTCTCAGCATGGAGGCACTGCTGGAGCGATCCCACTCTCTCATCGCTGCGGGGAGGGTCCTCTGCTGCTGCTGGGGGATGTCAGGGCTGCCCTCCCTCGCAGCACCCCTTCCCCCTTGTGTCATTGGCAGTTGCTTGTCCCCTGAGTAAGGAGAAGTTTCTTGGTTGTCTTTGCCCCTGCATGAAAAGGGAGGCACGCTGGGGCCTTCACAGCGCAGGGACTGAGGATACTCCTCCGTCCCTGGGGCGCCTTTTAGAGGCTGCACAGGAACCTGCCTCTGCAGCAGCACCGATGGACCTGTCCCACCAAGGTCAGGGGCTGGCCGGGGCGGCCGACTGCCCCTGTCTGTGGCAGAGCGGGTCTGGGGCCGGCAGGGCCAGTGTGGGGCTTGTCAGGGGTGGCTGGCTGGGAGAGACCACCCGTGGAGGCAGGGCTGGTGCTGGGCTTGTGCGCCTGGAGCTCGGGTGGTACTGGGGGCTTCCAAAGCTGCCGTGGGTGAGCGTGTGGGTGAAGCCCACCCGTGGGGGAGCGTGCGTGCCGACAGCCCACGCTGAAGAGCTGTAGGCAGGTGCCTGTTGTCTTCTAGACCAGAACTGATTTTCTGACTTCTCTGGGAGCGCCCTGCTGTCCCCAGGCTTGTTGGAAATGTCCATGTTAGTCGGGTTTTCTGGTCACTGCAGAGCTCTCGGGTGCGAGCTACCCAGGTCTGGCTGCAAAAATGTCTCAGAATAGTAGCGACTGTTTATCCTTCTCCTGAGCACTGTTGGCTGGGCTGTCTGTCATCGTGGTGAGATGTGAGAAGTGGCAGATGATGTCTTAAAATACAGCGTAAAAATATTCAGTATCCTTCTGCCTCTTCTGGACTGTTGCCAGTTCTACCTCTTCCATCTGGAAACTGGCAAATGTCTGTAGGGTTCCTTTGTTCCTTACGTTCTCCAGAAAATACTAGGGGTATACGCAGGCTGCACTGCTTCAGGCATGATTTCAGCTGCGTCTTATTAACCATAGTCCTTCGGTGTCAGTCTGCCTCTTGGTTACTGTTCAGCCAGGGAGCCAGAAGCTTGTTCTTGACGGTTCTCCAGTAAAATGGCACTTAAGTTACAACCTGCTACTTACTCTTTTGCCAAAGCAGCCGCAGACTGTGAGAGGTATAGATGGACATTGGTGGATTCTTCATGGTCACGTTTTAAAAGACAAGCAAATCTCAGATTCTCCTCCTTTTCCTGCTGAGTGACCCCTTGCTGTAGGTACTTTGCCTTCAGGAACTTGACACCGACAGTGCTGGTGAAGGAGCTGTTCCGCTCACCTGAAAATACTCTCTGAGTAATGTGGGACTGAGACAGTCCTGCCTGTCTTTAACGAAGTGCTGTACACGCTCGTGTTACTGTGCTTTGAGAACCATGTGTTGCAGGAAACACAAGGTTTTGTGCAGCCGTTTCTTTTGTGTGATGAATGAGTTGGACTACAACACATATGTGTGCTGGTGGTCAAAACGCTCCCAATAAGAAAAGCCAGCCTCTTTCCCCCTCTACCCCTGGCACTGGGATTAGCGTGTGTGCACGTACAGTTGGCTTTACTCCTCCTGAGGGAAAAGGGGAGGTTTCCTGTGAATTACAATCCCATTGTGGTGGTTTTATTCTGGTTTTTATTTATTTTATTTCTTACTGCCCTCAGCACTTCAGTGTTGTGATGAGATAATGCCAGGTATTTCAAAATCTGTCTGATTCCCGGCAGTAGTTTATCTCTAACTTGGTACATAAATGGAGAGGAGTTGAGAACATGTCAGATGTTTTCCCATTGCTGGTGTCAGGTAACCCAGCTGCTTTTGGCTGTGGTGCGGTCTGGTCTCTTCCACGTTGAGATGCTCCTGGAGCCGGCTGTCCTGCCGTGCTGTGGTCCGTCCTGGGCATGCTCACATTCCACCTTGTGCTCCCCTGACAGGGCCCAAGCTAAACACTTGCCGCTTGCTCCTGACTTTCTGTTGCCCCAAGAACCAATGGTGCTGCCTGACTTCTGCTGCTCCCACCCCCTGTTTTTCTCCTGGCTCTTTCCACGTAGTCAGCAGTTACGTCCTAAATCTCCAGCCCTGCAAATCCTCCAGCAGAGATTCAGCAGCAATTAGAGGTCATGCTCGGAGCGAGTAGTGCTGCACCTCTACACTTGCTTCTCAGGCACCTGCTTCATCTCTATTCAGGGTCAGGATGTACATCTACACCAGGCTGCTGATGTTATGCTCACTTATCCCTCCTTTTTGCCATTGGCTTTATTCACTTTGCTAGTCTAGCTAGCCCACCACGCAGAGTCAGCTCTGAACTGTCCCCAGTGTCCCGAAGAGGACTGAGCAGCGTTGCATGGCATCCTTTCACTTTATCTGATCTGCATGATCTGCTGCAGGCTTTATGTCCCCCTTCCAGGGGAACTGAACATGTTTCTTGACCATGTGGTGCCTTCTAGACAACACCCTAGGTCTTCAGCAAGCCCTGAAACATCAATGATTACTAACTGTGTCTCCTCCCTGAGAGGGTCGAGGTTCCCACGGACTGCTCTCTGTTCGTGCCAGCCTTCCTCTGGAGCCCCATTTGCATCTGCGGGGTGGAGCGGGCACTCTGCTCTGATCTCACACCGGTGTTCTCCCTTAACAGGAACAAGGACACGACCAGGGACGAATTCATCTTCTACTCCAAGCGCCTAATGAGGCTGTTGATTGAACATGCTCTCTCCTTCCTGCCACTGAAGGTGAGCAACCGCTCCTCGGGTGCGGCCACAGCCACGTCTCCCCCTCCTGAGCCCCCAGGCCATGCGGGGACCCGGCTTCGTCCACAGTCCCTTCTCCTCCCCTTTCTGCAGTCGGTCACTGTGGAGACTCCCCAGGGGACAATGTACGAAGGAAAGCGGTTCCACAGGCAGAGGGTGAGATGTCCTGGCCCCTTTCTCCCCACAAGCACGCGGCTGCCCCATCTCGGGTCGGCACGGACTGGGAAAACCTGGTGGCTCCTGGGGTCCGTCCCTGTGCTGACGAGCCGCTCGGCAGGGCTTGTTCCCCCCTCCCGCAGTGCCGGAGCCTCAGGAGCGCACGGGAGCGGCTGCTTTCCCTGTACAATGGCAGCAAATGTGGTCTCGTCCCTTGCCCAGATCACAGGCGTGTCCATCCTGCGAGCAGGGGAGACCATGGAGCAGGCCCTTACTGCTGTGTGCAAGGACATCCGCCTGGGCAAGATCCTGATCCAGACCAACCACGACACGGGGGAGCCCGAGGTGAGCGGCACCCACTGCCCCAGCGCGGACCCCGCTGGCACCGCGGGATGGGTGACCACCTCTCCTTCCCTCCTCAGCTCCACTACCTGCGCCTTCCCAAGGAGATCAGCGAGGACTACGTCATCCTCATGGACAGCACTGTGTCCACGGGAGCTGCGGCCATGATGGCAGTACGCGTCCTGCTGGTGAGGGACTGGGGGGGTCAGGGTGTGGGGTGGGGGTGTGCGGCCCTCCTGGCGCCAGCCGGGCTCTCACGGCTCCGCGTGCTGCAGGATCACGACGTGCAGGAGGACAGGATCTTCCTGCTCTCGCTGCTGATGGCAGAGATGGGGGTGCACTCTGTGGCCTACGCCTTTCCCCGCGTCCGCATCATCACCACTGCCGTGGACAAGAGGATCAATGAGGAGTTCCACATCATCCCGGGCATCGGTGAGGGCAGACAAGGGTGTGCTGTGCCTCACGGGCCGGGCCCCCAGCCCCTCGCCCCGGCAGCCTGGTGGGGTGCCCCGCGGCCATGCTGAAGGAGCCCGGGGTGGGGTTGGAATTGCGACGGGGCCGGTGCTGCCATCGCCTCACTCTGTCCCCTCATCCTTCAGGTAACTTTGGGGACAGATACTTCGGCACTGACGGCCCCTCTGCCTGGTGTGAGAGCGACGGCATGGACTGCTGAGTTGGCTGGCCACAAGGCCACCATCCAGGCTGGCTACAGGGCCGGCCCCCCGCCCCCAGGAGGGGCTCTGAGCTGCCAGCCTGTGCCCACTTCCCCGCAGCACGGCGCTGCCAGCCCCCAGCTCTCCTGCCCCGCAGGATGAGCCCCTCGCTGCCAGCCTCTCCCTCCGCCCCGCAGGAGCAGCCCCTTGCGGGCCTGATCCTCCCCTCCGAGAAGGGAGGGAGGGATGGCACCTCCTTGGCCTGTGGGGAGAGGGGGGGTTGCTCCTCACCTCTGGAGACCTGCCTCTGCACCCCAGGCTGGCCATGCCTGCGGGAGGGAGAGGTGGTCTCCCTGCGGCCTGTGCCTGATGAGCTGGTCACCCTCTTCCCTGGGGAGGAGGGGGATGGGGTCTGGTCCCCTTAAGGCTTCCTCCGGGCCCTGGCTGGGTGCCGGGCAAGCTCCCTTGCTGGAATCTGTATTTATTTGTATTTATTTTGAGCAGCTGCCCACCTTGGCTCTCCTGTGGGGCAGGCCAGCTACTTGAAAAACATCAGGGATTGGGGATGTCCTCAAGGAGCCACCTTGTCCCCACCGATCTGACACTCCATTGCCTCCCTGTCCCCGGCCGGCCCCGTGCAGGCTCTGGGCTGGCCGGTGGCGCCGGGAGGGCAGGGGCTGCCTTCGGTCCCCGCGCCGGCGGGAGGGTTTGATATTCAAACGTTCTCCCGGTGGTGTCCCAGCCCCTGGGACCATCCCGGAGCCTGGCGTCCCAGGGGCGGCGAGGGGGGGCTGGCGGGGTGGTGGTCTGACCAGCCCCAGCTGCCACGGCCCACGTTGCTCAGGTTCTTCTTTGAAAAGGCAGCAGCGGCCTCGCCTTGAGCAGGCCCCCACACACCTTTGCTGGCTGAAGAGGCCCCGCTGTGCCCCCAGCCCCGGGGCGCTGCCCCCTCCCCGCTGCCCCGGCTGCCTTTGTTTTGTACCCCAATAAAGGAGCAGCGCGACCCCCCGGGCTGCCGCCTCCTGCCTGACGCCTCGTGCTGGGGCTGGGCACGCGGGGACGGGCAGGGGGTGCTGCCCCACCGTGGGGGTGTCACGGTGGGCCGGGGGTCTGATGGGTATGTCACCAGGTGCAGGGCTGTGTGATAGGGGTGTCACTGCATGCCGGGGGTGCTGGGGTGTGTGATGGGGCTGTCACTGGGGGTGGTGGTGATGCGGGTGTCGCTGTGTGTGGGGTGGTTGGGGTGTCACTGGGGGGGTGACAGGGGTGTCACTGCATGCCGGGCGTGCTGGGGGGTGTGATGGGAGTGTCATTGGGGGGGTGCGCGATAGGGGTGTCCCTGTGTGCCAGGGGAGACAGGCTGTGTGCCGGGGGTGTCGCCGTGTGCCCGGGGGGGGGGTGTCCCTGTGCCGGGGCTGCGTCACCGACAGGGCCGCCACCGCGTACCGGGGCCAGCCGGGGCCGCGGGGCCGGCGCCTGCGCAGAGCGGCGGCGGGCGCGGGCGGAAGCGGCGGCGGGCGCGGGGCAGGGCCGGGCCGGGGGCGGTCGGTGCCTCCGTCCGCCTCCGCGGGGCGCGGGCGCCATGGCGGAGCCCGGGCGGCCGCAGCGGAAGCTGTCCCGGGTCGGGGAGAGCCTCTACCGCGTCCTGGGCCTGCAGAAGGGCAGCTCCCCCGAGGAGATCAAGAAGGCCTACCGGTACGGCGGGGCACGGGCCGGGGGCGGCGGGGGGGGCCGTCGCGGGGACGAGGCGGTGCGGGGAGTGAGGCCGCGGGGGGGGGGGGGGGCGGACAGGCAGGGGTGCGGGGCCCGTCCGGAGCCCACCCCGCCCGCCGTGCCCCGCAGGAGGCTGGCGCTCAAGTACCACCCGGACAAGAACCCCGATGACCCGGCGGCGGCCGAGCGCTTCAAGGAGATCAACAGCGCCCACGCCACGCTGAGCGACGAGGACAAGCGCCGTCTCTACGACCAGTACGGCTCCCTGGGGCTCTACGTGGCCGAGCAGTTCGGCGACGATGCCGTCAAGCACTACTTCCTCATGTCCAAGTGGTGGTTCCAGGTGAGCCCCGCCCTGCTGCCGTCGCGGCTCTGCCCAGCCCGTCCGACGCCGTGATGGCGGCCTGGCCGCTGGCGCGGCGCGGGTGGTCTTACGGGGGCTGCCGTCCCTTCCTCCGCAGGCCCTGGCTCTGTGCTGCAGCGCTCTCACCTGCTGCTGCTGCTGCTGTTGCTGCTTCTTCTGCTGCGGGACGTGCTGCCCGCCGAAGGAGGACGAGTCCTACAAGTACGTCGACCCCAAGGACCTGGAGGAGCAGATGCGTGCGGAGGACAGCGGTGAGTCAGGCGGGCTGTCTGCGTCTCGAGCCCCAATGTCTGAGACCACCTGGCTTTGTCTTGTGTGGGGCTCCAGGGGAGCTCCCCCCATCTCATCTCACGTGGGCGATGGAGCTCTGGCTTGAGGCTCGGATCGGACTTAGCTGCAGCTCTTGCGTAACAGCCAGCCCTCGGTGTCTCCTCTCCGGACCGGGGCTGGTGACGGTGATAGAGGGAACCACTGCACAGGCCACCTCCTTCCTCATTCGCCCTGGGCGAGGGCCCCCTGAAGCCCCTGCACAGGTCTGCGGCTGAGAGACACTTGGGTCCGTGCCCTCCGGGGCGTGGAGTGTGGGGAGAGCAGCTGTGCTCCAGGCTGGATTCGTTCCCTGGGCGCTGGCCATACTCATGTCTACGGGGACTGCCACTGGGCGACTTCTGCAGGTTTCCGTGGGGTGGGGGCTACTACTGCATGGGTGTGCGCTGGCTAGAGGTTTGGGAGCCTTGGTCTGTGGGAGCCTTCCTGGGGGTGCTGGACGTCCCAGATACCTGCTCGCCAGCACCACGGGACAGGGCTGAGCCACTGATCTGCAGCTATTCTTTTCCAGATCCACAGATACCTGTTGTGGCACAGCCCCCGCCTGCCAGCACAGAGCCCTTGCCATCTGTCAGCACCAGGACTGATGCCTGAGGCTGGCCTCAGTCCCACCGGCTCCCCCAGGAATCGGGGCAGGGATCCTCCTTCGGCACTGTCACTTTCCGGGACCCCGGTCACACCACCCATGGTGGCTCTCCAGCCTTAGGGTGGCTAGAATCTCAGGTTAATTTGGCCAGCATCAACGCAGAGGCTCTTCTGCCCCTGCTCGAGCTCCAGAGTGATGCTCCTGTCTCCCAGTACTGGTGGTGGAAGTGGCCTGGAGCCTACGCTGCTGCGCCCCATCCCCAGTGCCTCGCCTGCTGCTGTGCCTCCGCCTGGCCCCAGGCACTGGCAGCCGGCCTGAGCAGCCACAAGCAGAGACCTCTCCAGGCCAGGCTCCGTAGCTTATGAGAGGTAGCCGAGCATATCCGAGACCGTTAGCACTGTAACCTGGGCTGAGCCCGCTACCTGCCCTCATGGGGACCCTCCTGATGGGTGCTGGGTGCCAAACGCTGCTCATGGGGTTGGGGTGCCACCTTCTGTACCCCCTTCCTCTCTGCCCTGCCACGGGCCCGGGGCACTGGCTGCAGCCCACCCTCGCTGCTGCTGGCAGGCTCCCTGCAGGGCTGGGACCCATACAGGCACTTTCCTTGGGTTTGGATAGGTTTTATGGGTACCATTAAAGGATGACAGGAGGGGAGCGTGTGTCTGTGTGGTCTCTCTCGGCAGGGGCTGCCTGAACACTCTGCAGTGGGATGTGCCTCTGCCTGGCCCTGCCCTGTGCTGGGGGGGGGGGGGGGGCTGTGGCCGTGGGTCCCATGGGGGTGGTGGGCTGAGTGGAGTGTGGAGTAGGTGGGTTGTGTCCCAAGTGCAGCTTGAGGGGGTGCTTTCTCGCAGGGGCGAACATCGCTCTGTCTCCTGTCACTTTCCTGGGACAACTCTGTCCCCACCAGCCAGTGATGGCTCCCACAGGGCTGTGCTTTTCCCCCTCCTCACTGCCACGGTACATAGGGCAGCAGCAGCCTGGCCAGGCACCCTGGCCCCACTGGGACATGTGCAGGGACTGTCCCTGGCCCTGTGGGAGATGGCCGTGCTGGGCAGGAGCAGTGATGCCGCGGTGGCGTGGCTTGGAGCAGCTCCCCTGGCCCTGGAGCTCGTTCCACTGCATGTCTCAGCAACTCGGCGTGTGGGTCCTGCTGCGCTGTGCTGCCCCGGAGCCCTGCTCCCGCTTGGGCAGGTCTGCCAGCTGCCTGGCCAGGCTGCCCAGCTCCTGCCCTGCTCTCCTGGGAGCTGTGGCCTGGCTGAGGGCCTGGCCTAGATGGTGCCGCCCCATCCCAAGGGGGAGAGGGGCAAGGGGGACGCGGTGAGCCATTTGCCCTTCCCTCCCACTCCCACAGGCAGCAGCCTCTGCCCGCAGCTGCATGGGCTCTGTCTCACGCCCTAAATATAGCCGGAGTGTCAGGGCGAGCGGTGGGACAGCAGTGTTCCTGGCACTGGCCCTTCTGGGCACCCTTCCATGCTGTTGTTTGGGGGGCCTGGCGCTGGACAGGGTCTGTGGGGCCTGGGGGACCCTGGCCTGCACCCAGCCCCACTGGGTCCTGCGGGTCCTACACCCTCCCAGCTCTGCAGACCCCCTGCCAGCCTGCCCCAGCTGCCCGGGGTCCAGCGGGATGGAGCCCCAGCCTCTCGTCCTGCCCGGGTGGGAGGTGGCAGGGGAGCCCTGCGGAGCCCCTGGGGAGCAGCGCTGCTCATCCTGGGGGAGCGGGGCTCTGCCCAGGCCAAGGGCTCAGGCCTGGGTTGGGGTGGGATGGGAACAGTGGGGAGGCCTGCCTGGGGGGGGCTGTGGCTCAGCCCCCGCTCACCGAGCTGCCTCCCTGAGGCTGCCTGGGCTGCAGGTCCCAGGGGGTTAGCCAGTCCCACGGGTCAGCTGGTCCCCAGGGGTCAGCAGGTCCCGGTTGGTCAGCCCATCCCCAGGGGTCAGCCGGTCCTCGTGGGTCAACGAGTCTCGTGGGTCAGCCGGTCCCAGTGGGTTAGCTGGTCCCAGTGGGTTAGCTGGTCTCAGTGGGTCAGCCAGTCTCCGGGGGTCAGCCAGTCCCTGCAGCTCAGCTGGTCCCCGGGGGTCAGCTGGTCCTGGTGGGTCAGCCAGTCTCGCGAGTCAGCCGGTCCCAGTGGGTCAGCCAGTCCCTGGGGGTCAACCGGTCCCTGTGGGTTAGCTGGTCCCCGCGGCTCAGCCGGTCCCGGTGGGTTAGCTGGTCTCAGTGGGTCAGCCAGTCCCCGGGGTTCAGCCGGTCCCGGGGGTCAGCCGGGCCGGGGCGCGGGGCCGGCCGCGGCGGTGGGCCCCCTCCGCGGCGCCGTGACTCAGTGTCACCCGACGCCGCCGACAGCTGCGGCGGCCCCGGCGGGGCGGGGGCGGCTAAAATTAGCGCCGCGCTCAGCGGGGCCGGGGCAGAGCGGGCACCGGGCGGCCGGGGCCGGGGCCGGAGACGGAGCCGGAGCGGGGCCGCGCTGGGCAGAGCCGGGCCGGGCCGGGCCGGGCCGGGACCGCGGCGATGAACTTCGCGGTGGGGCTGAAGCCGCTGCTGGCGGAGGCGCGGAACATGGAGAGCCTGGAGAAGCAGCTCATCTGCCCCATCTGCCTGGAGATGTTCACCAAGCCCGTGGTCATCCTGCCCTGCCAGCACAACCTCTGCCGAAAGTGTGCCAACGACGTCTTCCAGGTGCGCCCGGACCGGACCCCGGCAGCGGCGGTGGGCGGGGGGGGGGGGCGCTGGGTCCGACCCAGGCCCCGGGGCCGAGCTGCCGGGACCCCCGGCCGGGCCGCGCTCGGGGCGGCTCCCGGTCCGGCGGGGACGGCCCGGTCGCGTCGGTGCGCCGGGGGCCGTGCCCGTGCCCGTGCCTGTGTCCGCGCTCGCATCCATGTACGTGTCCGTGTCCGTGTCCGTGCCCGCGCGGGGGCTGCGGGGCACACAGCCGGGTTGGGGAGGGGGCCGGGCCCCGCGGGGTCTCGCTCCCGGCGGCAGAGCCTGACCCGCCGCCCCCCCCCAGGCCTCCAACCCGCTGTGGCAGTCGCGGGGCTCCAGCGCGGTGCCGTCGGGCGGCCGGTTCCGGTGCCCGTCGTGCCGCCACGAGGTGGTGCTGGACCGGCACGGGGTGTACGGGCTGCAGCGGAACCTGCTGGTGGAGAACATCATCGACATCTACAAGCAGGAGTCGGCCAGGTGCGGGGAGCCCACGGGGGCCCGGGGGACCCCACGGGGGAGCGAGCCCAGTGGGTGAAAGGGAGCCCACGGCGGGCGGGGGGGGGAGGGCTGCAGGCGCAGGGCTGGCTGGGGGGGGGAGCCCACCCGGACCGTTGGGGGGCAACGGGGCCAGGGGGTGTCCCTGGGGCCAGGGGTGTCCCTGGGGGCCAGGGCCCACCGGTGGGCAGCGGTGCCCGGCCCCCCGCCCCCCCGCAGGCCCCTGCACGCCAAGGCCGAGCAGCACCTCATGTGCGAGGAGCACGAGGACGAGCGGATCAACATCTACTGCCTGCGCTGCGAGGCGCCCACCTGCTCCCTCTGCAAGGTCTTCGGGGCGCACAAGGACTGCGAGGTTGCGCCGCTGCCCGCCGTCTACCAGCGCCAGAAGGTGGGTGGCCCTGGGGGGACCAGCGAGGGCCTGGGGGCTGCCCACCCAGCCGGCCCTCATGCCCTTCCCATCCCATCCTGTCCCAGAGCGAGCTCAGCGACGGCATTGCCATGCTGGTGGCAGGGAACGACCGGATCCAGGCCATCATCACCCAGATGGAGGAGATCTGCCGCACCATCGAGGTGGGGGCCGGGGGGTGTCCCTGGGTACCGCATACAGCCCTGGGGCCATGCCCATGGTGGGGACATGGCAGGACCAGGGCAGTCCTTGAGCCCCACGGTCCTGCAGGATAACGGCCGGCGGCAGAAGCAGCACCTGGGGCTGCGCTTCGACTCGCTGTACAGCATCCTGGAGGAGCGGAAGAAGGAGCTGCTGCAGAGCATCGCGCGGGAGCAGGAGGCGAAGGTGCAGCGCGTGCGGGGCCTCATCCGCCAGTACGGCGACCACCTGGAGGCCTCCTCCAAGCTGGTGGAGTCGGCCATCCAGGCCATGGAGGAGCCCCAGATGGCCGTGTACCTGCAGGTCTGTGCGGGCAGGGGTGCAGGGGCCCAGGACCCTCTAGGGGGTCTGGAACTCCCCCAGGGCTGTGTGATGGGGCCACGGGTCCCTGTGGGGTCTGGGATTGCCCCACAGGGCTGCGCAGGGAGGCTGTGGTCGCTCCAAAGGATCTGGGGCTGACCCTGGGATGTGCTGGGGTGGGGCTGTGGCAGGGGTGACATCTGGCTCCTGGGGTCCCAGCTCCCATTGCTCCAGTGAGACACTGACCCCCTGCTTTCCTCCACAGCACTCCAAGGAGCTCCTGAAAAAGTGAGTGGACATGGGGGCACAGAAGACAGGGGCAGGGTGGGGGGCGCAGGGGGCTGTGGCAGAGTTGGGGGGGCACAGGGGCAGGGACAGGGTGGGAGGCATGGCTGTGGCTGGCCCTGCTGGGCCATGGCCAGGGATGCGGGGGCCCCATGGGTGTTGGACCCTGGCAGCTCCCCGGGGGGTCTGCCTGCCCTGCAGGATCACAGACATGTCCAAGGTGTCGATGAGCAGCCGCCCGGAGCCCGGCTACGAGAACATGGACCACTTCTCCATCAATGTGGACTATGTGGCGGAGATGCTGAGGACCATTGAGTTCCAAACAGGTGCTGGTGCTGGGACAAGCGCTGCCATGCCCAGGGGGCATGTGGGACTGCCTGGGGCACCCAGCCCTCAGACAGGCAGAGCCCACCACCACCTCATGCCCTGTGTGGGGATGCGTCCCCTTGTGCACAGGAATGGGGCTGTGCGGCCCCTCAGCACTGCCCAGGGCCAGGCTCCCATGCTGGGCTGCCCACGCCATGGGGAGGGAGGGCCCCAGCTGACCTGTCCCCCCGCCCCACAGAGCCCCTGGGCGAGGATGAGGCAGATGGACCTGGGGACGGCAGCGAGGCCGCTGCAGATGAGGACCGGCTGGACAGCCTGGAGGCACCCGAGGCCACAGAGGGTGAGTCCCCACCGTGTTGTGCCATGTCACGCTGTGCCATGCCGGGCTGCTTTGCTTGGCTACAGGGCTGCAGGGGTGGTCAGGGGCTGCTGTGCCCACGGCAGGCGTTGTGTGCTGTGCCGTGCCCAGCAATGTGTCTGTGTGGCTGCACGGGTCCTGCAGTGTGCCAGGGCGTCCCTGTCTCCGTCTTGTCACCTGCTTTCCCTCTGCAGATGTGGGGCCGAGGCAGAAGCCAGCGAGCTCTCCCCATGGTGAGACCCTCACCGGGACTGAGGTGGCGGGGGGGGATGGGGACGGGGCCAGGCCAAGGGGTGCCGTGGGGCAGAGGAGGCACCTCCTGGGGACAGATGGGGATGTGAATGGGGGGAGTCACCCCTCGGGGCCCCCCCAGGGAGCTGGGCCAGGTGTCCCGGGGTCCCCACCGCACGGTGCTGAGGCCTGTTTCCCACACAGGCCAGCACTGAGCTGGTGCCACGGGGCAGCATCGGCACCCGCCAGCTCATCACTGTCCCTGGCACCCCTCGGTGAGCTCCGGCCCTGCTGCTGTAGTTCCACAAATGCTGGAGTTGCTCCACTCTGACATTAAACCGTGTGTGAGGATGTTGTTTCTGGTGTGGTGTGTGGGGTGGACAGGGGGCTGCCCGCTCCCCCGGCTCTGCACTGGCTCCATGGGGTCTGGCCCAGGCGCAGCCCCCACCCCACTGAGCTGGCCCCCAGCCCCACCACCCCAGCGGTGCCCCCAGGACCCCACACGAAGGGCTGCATCCCCAGGGCCCCCCGGCGCAGCTTGGCCCTGGCAGCCCAGGTAAGGATTGTGCCTGGGAGCATCGCACATCGGACCCTGCAAGTGGGGCTCTGCCCCCCTGCCTGCAGCCCCTGCCTGGGGGCAAGGAACCGCATCCGGCCCCCCCAGCTCTGCCAGCCCCCCCGCTGGGCTGGACGCAGTCTCGGCAGCACCGTCCCCTGGGTGCACCGAGCAAACAGTACTGGGATGAGCTGGCTGAGTACACAGCCGGGAGCGCCACGATCAGCGCCAGGTCGGGGCCCGCACCCCCCGTCCCGCTGGCCGGGCCCCCCGGGAGGGCCGTGGCAGTGCTGGCTGCGTCACCCGCCTTGTCCTGCGCCGCCGTGGCGTCACGGCTGATGCAGCAGATGATGCACGTGGCGAGGGGCTCCTCGTGGGGCCGAGGCTGGGGCTGGGGAGGTCCCCTGAGACTGGGGCACCACAGGGGTGTCCCCTTGCTGCCACCCCCCCGCCTCCACTGGGGCTCAGCAAGGGCTGGCTGCTGGGCCTCTCTGGGACCCCCAGTATCCAGCAGACCTGGGCACCCCACAGCAAGCCTGGGGCCACCAAACTGGCTGGGGTGCAGGATCCTGGAGGATGGGCCCACGGAAAAGGGGGAAGCGAAGTGCCGGTGCATGGCAGGTCCTGGTGAACACGGGGCTGGGACAGCAGCTGGGCCCTGGGGGAGGGTTGCCCGGGAGGCTGGGGGTGCCCTGGCAGCCAAGGAGACCCCTGTGCCTGGGCTGTGCCAGCAGGACCCTTCCCCTGCTACTATCTGGTTCCTGGCCCAGTCTGGGTCCCTACGAGCAAACAGGCAGAGACACCCAGCTGGGCAGGGGATGCAGTGGGGACAGGAGCTGGGCTTGTGCAGCTGCGGGAAGAGAAAACCCCTCAGCTACCTCCCGGGGTGCAGGGAGCTGGAGCCAGACTGCCCCCGGGGCACAGGAACAGCACAGGAGCTGGTGACACAAGCTGGGGCAGAGGACATTCCCATCAGTTACCAGGAAAAACTTCTCCCAAGAGCACAGCAACCCTTAAAATGTGTCTGGGGAGGCCAGGGCAGCTCCAGCTAACCCCAGCGTGAGACCTGCTTGGGGCAGGGAAGTGGGAAAGAGGGAGAAATGCTGCAGCTGAGCCCACCACGGTGTGACACTGCAGGTGCCCCGGGAGAGCCCGGGACATGGCATCACCATCCCTCTCTATGGGACATGGCGCCACAGGTCCCCCCCACAGGACATGGCCCGGCACAGATCCCTCCTCATGGCCACATGCCAAACTCACTCCCACTGTAGATGTGGGCTCCAGCTGCATGGCTGCCAGGGGTTCTTCCTTCCCAGGGGCAGGACTTTGCCTTTGTGTAGGGTCCCTGCTGGCCCCTTCCTCCAGCTTCGCTTGGTCCCACCGGTGGCAGCTCTGCCCACGAGTAGAGTGACTGGTCCCCGCAGATTTGGTGTTACCTATAAACTTGGGCAAAAGTGCTGCCCAGCTTCCCCGACAGCACGTGACACTGGTGCAGTGCCCTGCGGTGCCCACTCACCACCAGCCCCTGGCAGAGCACGGTCCCCCAAGCCACCTGCCGCACCCAGCCATGTCCACCCACCAGACCCCATGTCCCAGTGCGGGCACACATGCTCAGCATCGGCCTAGGATGGGCTAAGCAGTGTCTCTGCTCTCCTGTGTCCCCAAGCCATCGCTTTATGGCAGAGGCAATGTGGCTGGGGGGGCTTGGATTGACCCTGCAGCCCCAGCCTGGCTGCTCCAGGTCACTGTCTGCTCCTTCATGGGCCAGAAATGTGCCCCAGGAGGGCTCACATGGTCCCTGGAGACTGAGGTGAGGCTGCGTGGTCTCTCCATCCCTACACCAGCCATTTGGGGATGTAACATTTGCCTTTCTCCACCCCTCAGGGATGTCCCCCTGTCCCCGTCACCTTCCAGAGATGACAGAGAGGGGCTCACAAGGACCTCAGCAGCCCCTGGGCATTCTTGGGTGCCGCTTCTGGGGGTTGAGGTATCTCAGGAGAGCCCCAGCTTGGTTCTCCTCTATTTCAGGTAGTTTTCTTCCTTCAGCCCCATCTCCAGGTGCTTGTCACCCATTCCTGCCCTCCCCAGCCCCAGTCCATCCCTTGGGCAGCCTCCAACTGCCCAAGGTGGGGTGGACGCTCTCCTTAACCTTGCATGTCCCAGCCCTGGCTATCTCTGGCTGCCTGACACCCTCTCTGCACACTCAGGTGTTTTTAAATCCCTCCTTTGTCACCTGTCCCCTCTGTCTGCTTGTGCCCCCCCATGGTGGATCTCCACCATGGGTTCCCAGTGTCTCCAGGCCAACCCCTGGTACAACCATGTCTCTCCCTGGTCCTGGTGAGCAGCTCTGCTGCACATCCCTGCAGGCACTGACCTGGATGCCTGTGAGTGTGCTGAGCATTACTGCTTGGCTCTGGGGGCCCTGATGGGAGCTGAACTTGTTGAGGGACATGAAGGGCAACAGCAAAAAAAAAAGCTCTCTGTGGTGACACCAAGCTGAAGAGGAGGCAGCAATGTGCCCTCCCAGGGGAGGGGGCCAACAGCATCCCAGGCTGTGGGGGACGAGCCCTCCCCTCCATGCAGCATGGAGAGGTTGTGGATGCAGAGCCCTGGCCCAGTCAGGGCTCCCCGGTGTGAGGAGGATGCGACTTCTGGAATCCAGGGAAGGAAGGGCCACAGCAATACTGCAGGGGCTGGAGCATCTGCTGCATGAGGAGGAGCTGGGACTGCTCAGCCTGGAGCAGAGAAGGCTCAGCAGGATAGAGTCCATGTGAACACATGCCTGATGGGAGGGAAAGAAGACAGAACCAGGCTCTTCCCAGCGGTGCCCAGTGTTAAGACCAGAGGCAATGAGCACAAACTGAAACACGGGAGATTCCACTGAAACATTTTCCCAAAGTTGTGGGTTTTTTTTTTTTTTTTTCTTCTCAGAAAACCCCCTTTTTTATGGTGAGGCTGATTAAACAGTGTGCCTGGACCAGGCTGCCCCAAGAGGTTGTGGGCCCTTCAGCCATGAAGCTATCCACAGATGCACAGAGTGGGAACTGGCCTCTGGAGCACCCCTGGTCCCAGCCCCTGCTCAGGCAGGGTCAGCTGGAGCCAGTGGTCTGGGTCCAGTTGGATTTTTGAGTATCTTCAGGGAGGGAGATGCTCCGGGGAACCTGTTCCAGTATGGCCTTTCTTGCCAGTACAGTCTTCCAGTTCCAAGTTCCTCACGGCCAGATGGACCCTCCTCTTTCAAAGTCCAGATGGACACGGCCTTGAGCAACCAGCTCCAGCTGCCCCTGCCCTGAGCAGGGGGTTGGAGTGGGAGCTCTCCCAAGGACCCTTCCAACCTCAGCCATCCTGTGACCACTCTTGAGCTTGTCCTCAAAGGCCTCTCAGCTTTCCTCAGCTCCTTCGTCACTGCCTCCTGCCAGACCCCACCTACCAGGTCACCAAAACTGGCTCCCTTGAAATCCAGGGCCTGCACCCTGCTGCCTGTGTTCCTGCCTGCCCTCTGGGAGCTGACCTCTGCTGCTGCCGCCATCACATCCCCAGACACTCCCTGAACCCCCCCCCACTGCTCCACTCCTGCTGTGCTGCCCTTCTAGCAGGTATCAGGGAGGTTGAAGGCCCCTGTGAGGACTGGGCCACCCATGAGGAAGCTGAACCTCCTCCAGCTGTCTCAGGAAGGCTTCATCCATGTTCTCTTGATCAGGGATCTGAAACAGATCCCCCTCCCTGCCCTCTGCTCCAGTCGTGACCCCCCCCCCCAGTGTTCAGCAGCACCGTGTCCCCCACAGAGAAGCTCCCCACCCCAAAGTGCCCGTGCACGAAGTGGCCGTGCCCCTTCTGAAGGCCTGTGTTTGTTGTCCCCAGCCGTCCCACCCTGCTGCGGTGCTCTGACAGCAGCTCTGGGGGGGGGTGCCACTCATGTTGCTCTCGTTGCCCCCGCTCGCATCCCTGGCTGCCCGCATGTGGGTGCAGCACCCCTGTGCCCTGCTCGCCAGCGGCGAGGCGCCCGCTATTCCATCGATCTGTGCCCTTCGCTTCCCACCATACCCACGGCTGCCTCCTTGCCTCAGGGGCTGGGAGCTCCTTCCCTCACAGAGACCCCCCACCCCAGGGCCACACGCAGCCCCAGCCCCAGCCCCAGCCTGCTCGGTGCTGCCCACCCAGATGCTCCCGCACGACCCCGGCCCAGCTCTGCTCATCCCGTCCCCCGTGACCCCCGGCCGCCCCCCCCGCACTTGCTCACGCCTCGGGTTTCCACCACGTTTTATTACAAAATCGGTGCGGGGCCGTCCTGGGGCCGGTACCGTGCCCACTTGCCCCAGCGCCGAGAGTGAGGTGGGTGCAGCCCGGTGCCGGTGCCCGTGCAGGTGTCCGTGAGTTTGCCGGTGCGGCGCCGAGCGGCCCGCGGCGTGGAGGCTGAGGCGGTGGCTGGACCCCGGCGCGGTGCCGGGGGGGGCCCGGGACGGCGCTCAGCGCCCGACGGCGTCGAGGATGAGGCGGTTGCTGTCGGCGCGGGCGCGCTGGCTCTGGGCGCGGGCGAGCAGCAGGAGGTGCCGCAGGAGGTGAAAGGTGAGGTCGATGGAGAGCGGCGGCTCGTCCCGCCGCGCCCGCCACGGCTCCGGGGCCGGCGGCGCCAGCGGCGGCCAGAGCGGGCTGTCCCGAGCCTCGGCCCCGGCCGCGGCCGCCGGGACGGAGCCGTCGGGGCGCGCGGGGCGGGCGGCGGCGGGCGGCGGGCGGGCGAGCAGCAGCAGGAGGGTGAGCAGCGCCCGCCGCATCCTCGGCTCCGTCCGCACCTGCGGGGCCGGGGGCTCAGCGCCAGCGGGGAAAGACCGGGGCGGCTCCGGGGACTGGGGGGACCCGAGGGGAAGGGCGTACCCGGCAGCGAGAGGGGAACCGTCCCGGGCGCGGAGCCCCCTCCCCGGCCGCCCGCACCGTCCCGTACGCGCTGCGCCCTCCCCGGTGCCCCGCACCGGCGCCTGCCCGGTGTGCCGCCCCCGTCCCGCGCGCCGCCCCGTAACCCAGGCACCGTCCCGTACCCGGTGCGCTGTCCCCTGTGCCCTGCCGGTGCGCCGGCGGTGGAGCGGAGCGCGATCCGTCCCGCGGGAGCTGAGCCGGCGGCGCGGCCGGTGGTTATATAGGTCCCGGAGCTCGGGCTGACGTCAGCGCCGGGCACGCACCGACCGGCGGGGGGCGGGGGCGGGAGGGGCACCGGGACAGCGGCGCGGAGCGGGGTACCGGGCAGCGGGAGCGAGCGCCGGGACGGCGGGGCGGTGGGGCTGCGGGACGGCGGGGCGGTGGGGCGGCGGGACGACGGGGCGGTGGGGCGGGCCCCGTTCTCCCCGGTCTCCGGGGCCACGACCCCCGTTCCGTTCCGTCGCCCACCCGGAGGGGCGCGGCGCGGCCGGTGCCGGCAGGTGCCCTGGGCCGGGAGCCGCCGGCCGTGCTGCCCCCCGGTCCCCCAGCTCCCCCCGCCCCCCCCGGCTCGCCCAGCTCCACCTCCCAGCGCCGGCAGCCCCCTCCCGGCCCCGGCCCCGTTCACCGAGCGCCGCCCGAGCCCGGCCCCGGTGCCAGCGGTGCCGCTGTCCGCGGTGCTGAAGGGCCAGGACCCGCCGGGAGAGCGCGGGCCGGGGCACCGGCGGACGGGCGGGCCGGCCCCCCCCTCCCGGCCCGAGCCCTGTGCGCCGGTGAGCTGCGCCGGGACGGGCGAGCGGGCCGACCCGCGGGTCCCCGGCGTGGGACCCTCCGGGTGAGGCCGGGCCCGGCGGCCGCGTCGAGCAGCGACGTCCTGGGCAGGCACCGGCTGCGGCGGCAGGGCCGTCTTGGGGAGCGGGGAGTGGGGGGAACCCCGGCCAGCAGCACCCACTGGCACAGGATGGTCACGGGTGGGGCACACACGACCTGGCTGTGGCAGGGCCTGGAGGCACCGTGCCTCGTGCGGAGTTCACGGTGCCCCGGTCAAACCGCCGGGTGCTGCAGACAGCCCCGAGCAACAGCGAGGCACCACCAGCCAAATTCCGTGACTCATAGAGTGAAGGCACCGGAACCGACAGCGCTGTGCTGCATGCAGGATGTTCCAGCCCGGGGCACCGGCCACTGCTGCCAAAAGGTGAGGTAGCTGCTGGTGGGCCTGCTTGCAGACCCTCCCTGGCACTGCTGCAGCCCTGCCTGGCAGCCCCATGCCTCTGCCTGCGGGCGGATGGGAGCCGAGCTGACACCCAGCACCGATGCTGGTGCAGGTGTCAAGACAGGCCCAGAGTGGGATCTTTCCACGGTGCCAGTGTTTGTTGGGCAGAGCCTGGGGACAGAGGCTCAGCCCAGCCCCTCGCACAGCGCATCCCACACCAGGCTGCACAGAGGTGGTGGGGCACAGCCCTGCCCGCAGCAAGGCAGCACACGGTGTCATGCACCTGTGACGTGGATCCGGCATGAAGGCTGGCACCCGGCATCACCTCCCCGCGGCTCTAGGGCAGAGCCCACAGCAGGGGCTGGGCTCAAGCCCCTGAGCCCTGGCAGCCCCTGCGCCGTGGGCCTGGCTGCTCCTGTGGACAGGTGCCTGGCTTGTGCCACACTCACAGCTTGCTTGCTGCCAACACACCAGGGCCTCCTGCACCCCTGGATGGAGCTGTGAGAGGCTCAGCATGTCAGGGCTTCAAACTCCTGCCATCCACAGCCTCCAGCCAGCAGCACCCACCCCACGAGCTGTGGAGAGCCTGGGCCAAGCCCTGCAGCCCCACATGGTGCCCGAGGCCAGGCTGGGCCTGGCCCCCCCGAAGCCCCAGTGCCGTTCCCGCACGGCCCCATCACATGTCCCCAGCCCTGCGGCCGAGTGCTGCTCCGCTGTGCTGTCAGGTGGCTGCAGCTGCAGCCCCTTCCCGTCCCTTGGGTGCTGAGGGCCGGGCAGCCAGGTGGGCTCTGTGGCTCCATCCCTGGCCGTGTGCACCAGGGTCCGGCCGGTGCAGGTCTCGGCTCCCCCATGCTTTGGATTGCACCCATCTGCCTGGAACTGCCCCTACACCCAGGGCCAGCCCCTGCCTGGCTGGTACGAGCCCTCCTCAGGGCGGGTGTGCAAGTGCAGTGTGGAGCAGGCTCCATGCGGGCTGGAGGGAGGGAGGAGAGTTCATCCCCCTCAGAGAGTGCCACAACGGCGGCGGCTGGTTGGCAGAACCCAGACTGGTGCTGGCAGCGTGCAGGGATGGCTCCGTCCAGCTGCTTGGGGCTGTGGCAGCACAGCCGAGGGGACCGGGGCTCAGGCTCCTGGGTGAGATCAACCACCGTGGTCCCACCAGCTCTGCCCTGGAGACCCTGGTCAGGATGGGCAGGGCCCTGCATGAGCCAGATTGTGTCTGCTCGCTGCCTGAGTAGGACGAGCCTGGATGCATGTCTCCACGAGGCAGCAATTGCAGGCAGGCAGCAGCATCATGGGACTCCTTGCAGGCAGGACAGGCAGGCTTGTCTCAGACAATGCACAGGCAGATGCAGCCCCATCACAGGCCAGCTCCGGCCCTCACCTCACCTCATCCCTTCCTGCATCCTCCTCTGATGCACAGCCCTGCATGGAGCATGCTGGGAGGATTGTGCACCCAGCACCTGTGCCCCCTGGGTGCAGCTCACCCTGTCCCACCACACAGCAGCAGTGTAGGCATCATCACACCCCACGGAACAGCCACAGTGGGACCTGGTGACCCCCTAAGCCACCATCCACCCTCTGCCAGAACCCCCCCCCCCAGATGGGTAGCCCACCCCCATCAACCCGCACGGCTCAGCACCACGGTGCCCCAGGCCCATGCACGATGCCAGCACCACGGCCATGCACTCGGCTCCTCGAAGAGGCAGAGAGCAGAGCCATCCATCTGCCCCCAGGCCCTGCTAGCCTGCCTGCTGGCTGGGAGAGCAACGCTGGGTCCCCACCTCAGCAAGGGGACAGGAGGGCTGCCAGCAGCTCTGCAAGCACAGGAATGATCCATCTGAAACCGCTTCCGCACAGCCCCTGGTGCAGGACGAAGGGCCACGAGCTCAAGTATGACGAGAATCAAGAGTGAAAAATGCTGTTTATTGGGTGTTCCAACTGTCCACAGCAGAGCTACAGCAAACCCCGTTTTTCAGGGGGAACACACCCAGCCTGCGGCAGCAGGTGCTGCAAGCGTGGGGCAGGCAGCCTGGGACCGGGCAGCCCCTCGGCAGCAGTGACCCCAGCTCCGACCGGGGCAGTGCCTAACCCATGGCACTGCTAGCCCTGGGCCTGCGCTGGCACCAGCCCAGCACCGCTCCCGCTTCTCGCCCCCCCCCCCGGATCTGCCACCAGGGAAGGACAGAGCAACGCCTAGGGCAGGAACACCCCGCCTGTGGGGCCAGGGGCTGGGCAGAGGAGTGAGCACGGATGGAGAAGCATGTCAAGGGGCAGAGCTGCCCCACGGCATGGCAGGCTGCCGGACCCAGAGCTGCCCCAGGCACTGGCTCATCTCAGGGTGGACACGGCCCCATCTTCTCCTTTGTGTCCCTGGAACAGTGAGGGCCATAGTTGCAGGCGATGGGGTCCCCAAGGATGGCTGCTGCCTGTGCCCTGCATATCCCAGCCCCATCCACAGCCACGGGCGCCTGTTCCAAGGGCTTTAGAGATGGGGCAGAGATGGGGCAGAGTCAGGCAGCACGCAGGCAGGGGAGGCAGGGAGGGGACACGGCTTCCACCTCACATCCGATTTGCTTTCCAGGAGAGGTAGCAGTTCCAGACAATGGCAACACACTGGACGACGGCCAGCCTGGGGACAGAGGGGACAGGGTCCACAGCCGCAGGCTCCGGGAGCCCGGGAGCTGGGGCCACGGCCGCGTTACTACCTGTGCTTCAGGGGCACGAAGTAGAAGTTTGCAATTTGCACCGGTGGCCAGATCTGGGCAGAGAAGGAGATGGCGGTGAAGGGGCCCTGCTAGCGCCCCTTCCCCGTGCCCACCTCTGCCTAGGCATTCAGGGCATCCAACCGAGCCCCCGGCAGCCCCTGAGGTGGGGGACAGGGACAGGGGTGCAGAAGAGCCCGGCCTGGCCACCCCAGCCAGGGGCACAGCCAGCACGGCAACGGCACCGGGGCAGGGAGGGGCGCAGACCCCACCAGCACTTACGCAGTAGTTGGTCAGCAGGGCGTCCATGTAGTCCTGGGAGAGAAGGGAGGCCGTGAGCACGCAGCGCAGCCCCGCTGCCACCCAGACGCCCCGGGTGCCCAGCCCTGCCGCACAGCTACCCATGGCCCTGGCAGGGGCGGCCGTTTGCATGGCCCCGGGGAGGCCCCAGCGCTGGCAGGAGCATCTCCAAAGAGATGCCTGTGACCCGAGGTAGAGGCAGGCTGGGCTGCAGGCAGGAGCTGGGAGCATGCAGAGGGTCACTGTCCCCTGCCACAATCCCCCCGGCTCCATGCCCGCTCCAGCTGGGCACAGGGCTACTGCAGCCCCTGCCTGCACCCTTCCCAGAGCTGTGCCCACATGGGGCAAGTGTGGGGTGGCAGGCAGAGGACAGCCGCGACTGCTCCGTCCCCACCAAGAGCCCTTCCCGCCACCAGTGTGGCTGGCAGTGAGCTGGGGTGCCAGCAGCAGACTCAGGCAGAGCAGGCAAGGCAGGGGCAGTCGGCTCCTCTCCCCGGCGCAGGCTGCGAGCCCCTGTCCGGCCCTGCGTCCCCCAAGCCTCCTCCCAGGCACCGTGGGGCAGGGACGGAGAGGGGCGCTGAGCCGGGGCAGCCGCCCCAGGAGCCTGACGTGCTGCCTTGTCCTCGTGCTGCACCTGCGGCTGTGCCGCAGCCCTGCCCCACGGCAGCAGGACAAGTCCCTCATCCAGCCTGGCCGTGACTCAGCCAGGAGCCTGGCCTCCTCCCGGTGCTGGCCGGCAGCCCAGGACGTGGAGAGCGGGCACAGGGGTGATGGATGCTCTGCTGACGCTTCCTCTGCATGGGGAGAGACGGATGTGCCCCAAGCCAGGGGTGAAGGTGGCTACCAGCCGCCACTGCCTGGCCCCCAGCCCAGCTCCCTCCCAGGGCAGGGCACCAGCCAGGAGCCAGGAATCACCCACAACCATGCCCAGGCCTGGGTGAGTTTCCTTGGGGAAGGCAAGGCAAGATACATGGCATGACCTTGTCAAGATACAGCTGGGACAGATGGGAGCCCCATGCCAAGGGCCAGCCTACATGTGCCTCTGAGGTGTCTCAAAACACCTCATACCCTGCTGCTGCTCTCACAAAGCCAGGAGAAAGAACAGGTAACTCAGTCCTCCCCAGGATTTGCTCCCTGCGTTCCAGGGCAGGACAGGTCTCTGCTGGCACATACTCACAGCCCGGTGGGCAGCTGGCTGGTGCCTGGTGGGGTGGGTGCGCCCATGCAGAGGAATCGGCTCTGGGCAATGGCACCCTAGGCAGAGCTCCAGCCTGGGGCAGGAGCTGATGGCGTGGCTGGGCAACACCCCCAGCCCACAGCCAGGGGGGGCAGATGGCCCAGCTGGGCTGGGGCCCTTCACACACAGCTCTGGCAGCCATCCATGTGCAAGCGCTGGTGCTGCGCATCCCCCGGGCAGCTGGGTGACCACCCCCGGTGCACCTCATCTGTGGCGGGTGGCCACCTGCTCCCCAGTGACTCACCCTCTGGACACGCTGACTCAGCTTTCGTGCTGGTTTCCAGCAATTGCTGCTAATAGGAGCCATCTCGGTAATGGCTCTGGAGACGCAGCCAGGAGAGGGGCCGGATGGCGCGCAGGCAGCCTGACGGCACCAGGCACCCGGCTGCCCCACCCCAGGTGGGACCCCAGAGAGCTGTGCCACGGGGAGCAGCCCTGACACCAGCACCCGGAGGACCCGCAGCACCAGGCACCTGATGCCCCCAGTGCCCTGGCACACAGCATTGAGCCCAGCAGGACCGTCCCCGCGCACCCCCAGGCCCCGGCCAGGCAGAGAGCTGCTCCATGCCCTGCAGCAGTGGGGCGGACAGTTCCCCGACCGTAGGGCACCTGCAGAGCCAACTCTGTGCTTGGGGTCCCCGGGGAGCTGCAGGAGCTGCAGGCCAGGCTAAGGACTGGAGAGTGATGGCAGAGCTGGGGGCACGCAGTTGGTGCTGGGAGGGGGGCTGCGCGGAGACACAGGCATGACCACAAACAGGAGCAGCCGGCAGCGCTGGTGCACCGGGAGGGGCTGCCAAGGTGCCCTGGCTGCCGACAGCCCCATGCCATCCTGGGGAAGCAGCACATACCTGCTGGATCTTGGACCAGTTCTCCTCCACCGACAGACCGTTCATTGCCCCCGTGATAGCGAGGAAGCAGCCAAGGAAACACGGTGCAAAGGCCCCCTGCAAGAGAGGAGTCGGGGCCCAATGCTGGGGAGCTTACGGTGCCTGGAGCTGGGCCTGCAGCACGGGGCGAGGGGAATGCACGGAGAAGCGCAGGGGTGCAGGCCCAGCTTGCCCGATGCCCTGGGGCTACTCCCCAGCACAGAGCCATACTGAGGGACGGGCACCACCACTGAGCCTCTAGAAGGGTCCAAGAGCAGGCCAAGGGTGGCTCCTCTGCAATCCTGTCTGCCCCAGTCCTCCACCGTGTCGGGGCTGGCCCTGGCCTCAGGAGGAGGGCAGGAGCCAGGGCAGCACTGGGGTCTCCGTCCTCAGGAACCACCCTCCGCAGGGGGGATGCCAGGGACAGCACTTCCCGGCCTCCCATGCTCTGCTTCAGAGAAGGGAGACGGCAGCTCTCAACAGCCTTAGGAGAGCTGCAGCAGGGGTAAAGCATGGATCCTCACAGATCCCCACAGATCGCCTGAGCACAGCCGGCTGGGCTGGTGCGCTCTGCAGAGACGCTCTGGGCTGCAGGGCTGAGCTGAGCTGCCTGATGCCCCAGGGGCTGTGTGCTGCAGCCCAGCGACTCCATGGAGTAGGTCCTGGGCACCATCCCCTGCTCAGTACCCACTGCCCCGAGCTGGGGCTCTGGGAGTGGGATGGAAACCTGGCCATGGACATGTGGCTGCACCTACCGCCCCGTCCTGCTGTACCAGTCCCATGCGGGCACCCTCACTCGCGTGGCACTGACCTGGTCCAGGACCATCTTCTTCACGGCCACGACTTTTGTGGTCCCCAGGATGAGCTGATCCAGGATCTTGTACCAGCCGCCCACGACAGGGCCCTGCAGGAGCCAGCTGGTGAGGGGCAGTGTCCCACTCTCCCAGGCCATGGGGTGTCAGGGCTGGTGGGTCTCCAGACCCACTTACAGGGCTCTGCCCTGGCCCTGGAACACAGGGACCAGGGCCTGTCCTGCCTCCCCTCCCCGGGAGTCCTGCACTGCCGTGCCCAGCCCCCCCACCCCCCTCCTAGAGCCCTCCGCCAGGCAGCACCAGCACCAGGATGGGGCAGCCAGGGGCCTGCTCCAGCGGGGCAGCCGCAGGGCTTCATGCCTGACACACCAGGGAGGGCTCCGTGGCGGGGGGATGCCAGCTGTGCCAGCACCGCCCAGGGCGCTCCCTGCCTGAGCCCCCAGTGCAGGGCACTGGGCCCAACACAGCCCTGCTGGAGCACAGGAGCCGATGGGTCAGGATCTGGCCCCGCCTCGCCACGCACAGCAGAGCAAAGCACATTTGCACCCTTGGGTGCAGAATCACCCTCCTGCCAAGTGAAACCTCCGCAGGGGCTGGCACCGGCAGCAGGGATGGGCACGGGTGCCCAGGCTGCGTGGACAGAGGCTGCCAGCCCCATCCTGCCCTGCAGCACAGCTGAGGGTGCCCACAGCCGCAGCCAGGCACAGGGACAGGGTGCTCCTCCTTGAGGGGACCCAGCTCTGCCCGTGGCTGCTGGAGGTGGAACCGGGATGGCCCAGCTCACACCCGGCCACCATAGTCTCACTCTGCTGAAACAGCCCTCTGTCCCACCCCACGACACGTGTGCTGCGAGGACAGGGCAGGGCCCGGGTGCTCACCGCGCGCTGGCACTCACCACAAAGCAGAAGCCGATCGCCATCATCTTCAGGGTCCGGGGGCCGTGGTGCCCACGCAGCCCCCGCTGCTCCACCAGCTGCTGCGCAATCACGTCGCCAGTTCCCATGAGAGCCCCTGCGACCAGCACAGCCCGCTCAGGCGGCCGCTGCATGCCGGGGAAGGGTGAGACCCCCCCAGAGCCCTACTGACAGCCAGGTCCTGCCCAAGAGCTGCCTCTGCCTGCATCCCCGCTGCCCCTGGGAAGGGCTGAGCCTGCGCTGGCTCCGCGGGGTCCATCCCGGTGCGCAGCTCCCTCACCGCCCAGCGCCAAGCCTGCCCGCACCCGCCCCGCAGCACAGGCCCTCCCGCAGCAGCCAAGCGCCTCGGGACGACACAGCATCTCTGGCTGAAACAATGCCCGGCTGCACTGTCTCCCCGCACCCGGGCTGATCTGTCACCTGGGGCCTGTGGTGCCCAGGACTTTTGGGGCAGAGCCCACCCGGCTGCTGCCTGCACGGCTGGCCACCCACGCTCCCTGCCACAGCCTCTCCTGAGCCCAGGCCTTGCGCTCCCCAAAACCGCTCCCTGAGCACTGTACGAACTCTGCTGACTATGACCCCCTTCCTTGGAAAGCCGCTCTCTGCCTGTGCCGCCACCAGCAGCCAGGACAGGCAGGTGAGACTTGCCGGGTGCCAGGGCTGGCCCCAGCTCCTCACCACTGCCTGGCTGCTGGCACGACTCCTTGTCTTGTTTCCATATCAGTGTGAGGGACCTTCTGCTGTGCACGTCCCCCACTGGGTGCCACTCAGCTGGGCCTTTGGCAGCTCCCACTCCATCCTACACTCTTGACCTCTTCGACGCAACTCGGCTGGCCCAGCGCTCCTTCCCCCGGCCTTTATGGGCTCCCTGCTTATTCTCCCTGCTCCTCCCAGGATGGTTCCCAGGCAGGTCTCCAGCCCCACTGCGATTCTGCTCTGCTCTTGGAAACCCTGAACCCAGCAAGCTGTCATCCTGGGGAGTGGCAGCCCCAGCATCCCCCCTCCTCCCGGCAGCCCTGCCTGGAGGGTCTCCATGAGTGATTTCCCGTGGACAAGGAGTAGCAGAGCCTTGGGTACGTCCCCAGCAGCACCCGTCCCCCACTCCCTCCCTCCCTCCCAGGGCCATCGGTCTCTCTGCAACAGCCCCCAGCAGTGCTGTGGGGAGCAGGTCCCAGCCAAAGGGCCGCAGACCCCAGGCTGCGGCAGGGGTGCATGCCTGCTGCCTCCCTGGTGCCTGCAGCCAGATTGTGCCTTCCTGCAGGCACCGTCCTCAGCCCACGTGCACAAGGGGAGAAGAACGGGGGGCCCGGCTCCCTAGCCCCTCGCCCCAGCCACGTGAACCAGGGCGGCAGCTGGGTCCATCTCCCACCCCAGACTAACGCAGCCCCCAAGGGCTGAGGCTCTGTCCCCGGACAGAGCCACCACATCCCTCCGCAATGGCGGAGCAGCCCCTGCCAGCCCACGGGCCCCAGCAGTGCAGGGGCAGGGGGTGGCAGCAGGCAAGGGACCCCAGGCCAGCACAGCAGAAGCGCTGGCTGCCTGCTGGCCGCCTGCTTCCCGCGGGCAACCTTCCCACTAGGCACAGGCAGGCTCCCTCTGCATGGCACTCATTGAGAAACCGCAGCCGGCAGCACTGGTGTTACTCATTTAGTGCCGAAGACTCTGGGCGCAGTGCCCAGTGGTGATGAAGCAACGCCAGCACTGCCAGGGGGACAGGCCTGTCTGCGCACCCCTGCCCGGGTCCGGGAGCACAGCCGGATCGATCCCCTTGCAATGACTTCGCTCGCCCAGGCTGGCACCAGTGCCGCTCACCACCCGCACCGCGCCTGCCCAGGGTGACGCCAGCACGGTCCTGCTGCAGCTCCTGCGTGGGGCTGGAGCCCCCAGCTGCACCCCACACCACAAACACAGGAACCAGCCCCCGGCCGACCCCGCAGCTCTGACGGGCCCTGCTGCCGCTGCTGCGTCCTGCCCAGGCTGAGAAGAGACGAGGCACACGGCAGCACCATGCCCACACAGGAGCACTGGACACAGCCGGTAAGAAGGGCGAGGGCACCCCAGCTTGCGGCCGCCCGAGCTGTGGGGAGGCACTTTCTCACCTGCTCGGTGCAGAGCGGTGCCGCGGTCAGGCAGGAGGCAGCGGGCAGCACACGGCCACCGGCCAGGTTGAGGCTGGGAGCCGGGGGGTGCCTGGCCGATCCCGCAGGCTGCTGCTCCCGTGGCCAGAGGACTTTGAAACAGGCCCAAGCCTAAGTAGGCCACACCGTCTACATCCCCCACGGACCTCGCTGGCTGGCAGCTGGAGGCTGCACTGCCACCACAGGAGCGCGGGGCTGCTCTCCGCAGGCAGGGACAACGAGGTCACTGCTGCGGGCACGTGCTGCTGCCTGCTGTGCCCAGGCCCTGCTGGCATCCTGGCCCGGGGCCTGGGATGCAGGAGGCAAAGCCCTGCCCGACCCCACAGCTCTCGCCGCCAGGCGGGACAGGGATTCGGCAGGCGAGTGTGGCTGGACACACCAGGCACAGCCAACTGCCAGAAAACCTCCCTGGCCTGGCCCCAGCTGGCAGCCCTGCTCTGCCTGGGGAAATGGCAGCACTGGGGGAACGGCAGCACCAGGGGGTCTGCGAGCAGCAAGCGAAAGCAGGGCTGGAATCTGCCCAGCCCTCCTATGGCTGCCTAGCACAGGGCCCAGGGCCCAGGAGAGCCTGCCTCCTCCACATGGATGACGGCATGGCCAGAGGAATTACTTGCTGAAGGTACAAGAAGAGGAAAGCTTGGCCTCCAGCAGCACTGCCCCTGGGGAACAGCCATGCTCCCACTGTCACAGCCTCGCACACAGGCAGGGAGACATCCAGGCCCGAAAGCAGAGCCTCTTCTTGGCCGCAGGAGCCACATCCAGCACTCGGCCACTCAGAGCGGCTGTGCCGGGCAGCTGTGTACCCCCATGGGCACAGCCCAGCGTTCCCCAGTCCTGCCAGGGCCTCGGGGAACTGGGGAGCTGTACCTCAGCATGGCAGGGCTAGCTCTGACATGAAGAAGCAACAGGTAGAGCTGGAGCCCAGAGCCAGCCTGGGGCTGCGGGCTGCACCAAGCCTGCCACAGCAGTGGGCAGGGGCTCCTGGGAAGGGTGAGGGCAGGGGCTGGTCCCGGGCAGCCCTCCCAGCTCCACCTTGGCTTCGCTCCAGGAACCAAGACGGGGATGCGCAGCCCAGCAGTGCACAGTGCAGCAGGTGCCAGGCAACAGACTCATCAAATCAGATAAAAATACCAGTGAAAACAGTGAGGTGGCCTGGCAGGACCCCAGCGGCCTGGCAGGCAGGGCAACATGCCGTCATCCCCATGGGCAGCAGGGAGGAGGGCCAGCAGTTGCACGCCGAGCTGAGCCCCCTCGCCCCAACACCGGCTCCTCGGCACAGCAGGACAGCCCCCGACCCCATGGCTGTGCTTTTCCAGGGTGCTGGGCTGGTTACTTGCGAGCAGCACAGCAGGTGGGGGAGCGGCGGCAGCAGGGAAGGCCGCAAGCAGGAGCTGCAGAGGGGAGTACACCAGGACCCCGCTCTTGGCCAGCCCATGCCACACACACCCCTGCACGGCTCTGTGCACATGCAGCACGGGCAGGATGGGCTCTCCTGCCAACCAGCCTCAGCCCCGCAGGGGTGGGGTGGGCAGCTGGGTGGCAGAGCTGTCTGTTGCTCAGGTCTGCAGGCCCTGGGCCAGCGCAGGCAGGAGCACCCCTGCCTGCAGCAGCTGCCCGCACAGAGAGAGCATACTCAGGGCACACAGAGTCGCTTGCCAGCGCTGGGGCAGATTTATGGCACCCCCCAGCCCTGCAAACACCAAGGCTGTTAGGGAGATTAAATCACCCCATGCAGGGCCCCAGGAACCTTTTGGGGGCAGGGGCTGGCCCCAGGCAGGACCTCCGACCCGACTGAAGAGAAGGCCTTCACCCCTGAGCACTGGCAGCCCACCTGGGGGAAGCTTGGCCCCATGCTGCGCTGGCTGCAGCCCACTGAACCCCAAAGTGCCATGTCCCAGCATCCATCCCTGCCCAGGGGGGAGGAGGGCACCCAAAGCAGCCTCCCCCCCGGGTTTTGGGGCGAGTCCTGGAGCTGTGGGAGGTTGCTCCGGGGCCGCGCCTCTTTACAGCCCCCCGTTACCCCTCCGGCTCCAGCACGGGCCCCCCGACGCAGATCTCCTGAGCCCAGAGTGAGCCCGAGCCCTCCACCCAGTGGGACGCACGGCGGGCCCTGCTCCCCGCTGAGCCTGGGGGAACGGCAGCACCTCCTCCCCCCTAAAGACGGAACCCTGAGGCACCGGGACCCCCACCCCCCGCCGCTTGTGGGGCTCCTGCCCTGCTTCCCACCGGGGGTGACAATGGGGCCCCGTGTTACCGCGGTGAGGGGCTGTGCCGCGGTGGGGGGGGGGGCACACAGCGTGCCCAGCTGCAGGGGGGGCCGGGGCCCGCCCCGGCCGCGGCCCTTACCGGCGGTGAGCGCCTGTGCAGCCCCGGGCGACCGCGCCAGCAGCCGCCCGCAGCCCCTCCACAGCCCCGCCATGGCCTGTCCGGCGCGGCGCGATGACGGCGCGGCACGATGACGCCCGGGCGCGGCAGAGTGACGCGGTTTATTGGCTCAGTAGCGGCCCAGGACGGTGGCCAGCAGCGCCATCCGCATGTACATCCCGTTCTCCGCCTGCCGGAAGTACGCGGCGCGCGGGTCCGAGTCCACCTCCACGCTGCGGAAGCGACGTCAGCCGCGGGCACCGCCCCCGGGAGCCCCGACACCCCCCCCCCCGAGAGCCCAGCAGGGACCCCCAGCACAGACATCCTCCCCCCCCGTGGGGCACAGACTCCCCCCCGTGGGGCACAGACCCCCAGACCCCCCACCGTGGGGCACAGACCGCCCTCCCCAGGGAATGACAGATGCCCCCCTCCGTGGGGAATGAGGGACCCCTGCCCCTGAACCCCACCCAGCACACTGCAGACCCCCCAGCACCCTGAGACACCCCCACGCACACCCTCTGGCCCCCTCCCCAAACCTGCAGCCCCCCCATCCCACCCCCCCATCCCCACCTGATCTCATTGACACGGGGCAGGGGGTGCATCACCACCATCTTCTCCTTGGCCCGGGTCATGATGTGGGGTGTGAGGATGAACTGCCCGAAGCACTGCGGGGGGCGGGGGGGGGCAGGGGGTAACACAGAGCCCTGAGCTCCGGGCAGGGCAGCTCTCACCCCGCGGAGAGCAGGAGGCTGCTGCCCCCACACCGGGGCAAGACCCGGGGTCCCCTCCCGCCACCCCCTACTCACAGCCTCGTACTCCTCGGCCAGACGGAAGCGCTCCTTCTGGATGCGGGTCATGTAGAGCACGTCGGTGTCCGGCAGCGCCTCCTCAATGCTCCCAAACTCCTCCTGGGGAGACAATGTCAGCGGGGCCGGGGGGGGGGACAACGATGGGGGGCCCTGGCCGCCTCACCCTGCCTGCTCACCTGCTTGATGCCCTTGGAGGCCACGAAGCTGGTGATGTCGGGGGGCATGCGGAGGCCGGGTGGGGTCACGTAGCGCAGGTTGACGCGGTACTGGGTGAGCAGGCGGGCCAGGGAGTGCACCGTACGCCCGTGCTTCAGGTCGCCCACCATGGTGATCTGGGGAGAGCAGTCGGCCTGACACAGTGCTGTGGGACCCCAACGGCCCCCCCGGCCCCAGACAAGGCCATTCAGCCCCACAGCACCGTGGTAGGGGTGGCCGTGGCCCCCCCCAGCCCCCAGTGCCTTACCGTCATGCCATTGACGGTGCCCAGCTCCTCACGGATAGTGAAGATGTCCAGCAGCGCCTGCGTGGGGTGCTCCCCCACCCCATCCCCGGCATTGATCACGGGCTTGCGACAGTGCTTGGCAGCCAGCTGGGTGCACAGGCAGGGCTGAGCACAGGCAGGACCACAGCCCCCACCAGCCCCCCCGGGGGCAGGACCTGGCTCCTGCTCTTGACACCTGCCCAGCCTGCCCTGCTGGGGAACACGGCCCTGCCCCATAGCACAGGTCATCATCCCGGCCATCGCAGCAGCAACCCCCGACACCTTCAGGGTGGGACGCAGCCACCCCCCAGCCCCGCCACAGGCAGGAGACGGCCCCGCCAACTCCTCTCACCTCAACAGCGCCGGGCTGGGGGTGCCGCAGCACCAGCACGTCGGCATAGCAGCACATGGTCTGCACGGAGTCGGCCAGTGACTCGCCCTTCTGCACTGATGAGGTGGCCTCCGAGAAGGACAGGACGGAGCCACCCAGCCGGCTCATGGCTGCCGCAAAGGAGCTGCTGGTCCGCGTGCTCGCCTCGTAGAACATAGATGCCATCACCTTGCCCTGCGGAGGCCACACTGTCACCTTGGGGAGCCCAGGGGCACTCGTGCCTGGCACAGGGCTCCCACGGCCACACGCGGGGTGCCAGGCAGCTGCCCCATGCCCAGCTCACCTTGAGGATGTCCAGGCTCCGCTCCTTCTGCACCAGCATGCGCAGGGTGTGTGCCACGTTGAACAGATGCGACATCTGCGGGGAGAGGCGGCTCAGCCGGGGCATGCACGGCACCAGGACTTGGCTGAGGCGCACGAGTCACCGCACCCCCCGTAATCATCTGGGTGCCCACAGCCCCAGCACCCACTGCCAGCCCAGGCACCTGCTCCTTGGAGAAGTGCTGGACAGAGAGGACATGCTGGCCAACGAGGGGGTGCAGCAGCGGGGAGGTCTGGAAGTGGGGTGCGCCCTGGGGGGATGCCTGGCGTGGGAGAGTGCCCGGCGGGTAGAAGTAGCTGTCCTGGATCACAGCTGGATCTGCAGCACCAAGAGCAGCCAGTCAGTCAGCCTGCAGGAGTGGTGCCGCGTAACCCAGCCCGCCCGCCGTGGGCCCCTGGACCCCCGTAGCACTCACCTGCTTCCACTGCCTTCCTGCCGGCCTTTTCACGGGCGTCCTCAGCTGGGGTGGGAGAGGGGAGCAGCGGCGTTAGAGGGTGCAGGCAGCTGCGGCACCCTGGGCCCCGCTCTCCCAGGGTGCGGCCGGTGTGGCACAGCCCTCCCGGCATTTGGCGGCACCGGGCGAAAGCACCACGGGGCCCAACACCAGGGCCATAGCCACCCAGAGACAGGGTGGGCCAAGCCCCAGCGCGGTGTTGTGCCCCTCTCCCCATGCGCCCCACAAAACCCGATCGGACGCAACCCAAATCACACTGGCAGGCGAGGGGTCCCCGAGGTGCCGCGCAGGCTGGGGCGGGAGGGGAGCAGGCAGGCACAGCCATGCCCTGTCCCATGGTGCCCAGCCCCATCACACGGTGCAGAAAGGGGCCCGTGCCGGGGCAGCGCGGGCAGCCCGAGGCCAGCGTGGCACCTGGGGGAGGGGATGCACTCATCGGCTGCGGTTAGTGCCATTAGTACGGCCGCGTCTCATTGTCTGAGTGAGTCCCCCCCCGACATTACCAGTGCCTCGGGTGCCCGGGCGGTGCACGGCTCCCAGCCTCCGGAACGCTGAACGGGACACAAGGGCCGGCGTCAGCGGGGCCGCCCAGCTGCGGCCCCAGACCCGGCCCTGGGGCGGCACGCTCACTGCCCTGCCGCCCGCCCGCCGCGCTCCGCCACGCCATGCCACCCGCCCCCCTACCTGGCAGCCCAGGGTCGGAGGCCCGGTGGATGCGGGGCGGGAGGTGGAAGCGTCCCTCGCCCGCAGGGCCGGCCCGGCGGGGGCTGGACGCTCGGCCACGCAGCATCTCGCCGGCTGCCACGACATGCCGGGGCCGCTCAGGGGTCTGCAATGAGAGGCCGAGCTGAAGCCAGGGCAGGGCAGGGCAAGGACCCCCACCCTGCCAGCCCCATGCGCCCCGGTACCTTCGTGCTCTCCTTGGTGGGGGCTGCGTGTGGCGCCAGCACAGCTCCCGAGGGCCATTTCTTCACGTCCTGCCCGTAGCCGGGGGGCACCAGCACCTGCAGCCATGGGGGCGATGGCATCAGTGCTGGGGGACCCCAGTGCTGGGAGGGGACCCCTAGATACAGGGGGAAGGGTACCCAGGGCCTTACCTGCCCATCGATGTAGGCGACCTCCCCACGCAGGACCACCCTCCGCACCGTCCCCTTCACCTTCATGCCCTCGAAGGGCGTCCAGCGGGCCTTGGAGAAGGCCGTGCGGCTGGGGATGATCCACTCATGCTCCAGGTCCACCTGCCAGGACAGCGGGTCAGAGGCAGCAGGGCTGGGGCCGGATCTGGGCTGGGTGGGCGGGGACCCACCTCCACGTAGGTGTCCTCCTGCGCCGGCAGCCCGAAGATCTTGCGGGGGTTCTCATAGAGGCGCTGGACGATGTCCTCCACGGTGAGCCGCCCCTCCGAGACGGCCGTCAGCAGCAGTGGCAGCATTGTCTCCAGGCCGGGGTAGCCGGGGGGCGGCTCCTGCCCCTGCTTCTCCTCCAGCGTGTGGGGGGCTGCAGGACAGGGCTGGTTACTGTGGGACCCGCTGCTGCCCCCAGCCCGTGCTTCCACCCCGCAGCTGCCATCCCCCAGGGCTCACCATGGTCCGTGGCGAAGCAGTCGATGGTGTCCATGTTCTCCCAGAGCGCCTCCACATCCTGGCGGGTGCCCAGCGCCGGCCGCACGGCTGCTCGGCCCTCCCCAAGGCGACCCAGGTCATCCCGGCACAAGAAGAGGTGGTGTGGGGCTACCTCGCACGTCACCGGGATCCCTTTCTGCTTGGCTGCCTTGATGAGGACAATCTGGAGGAGCCGCAGTGAGGGGGGGCCCCCAAACAGCCCTGCGCCCCATTGCTGGGGCCCGCAGTCCCCCCACCATGTCCCTGTGCCCTGCTGCTCACCTCCTCCCTGCGGGCCACATGGCAGATGTGCACGGGGCGCTGGTACAGCTGGGCCACCATCAGGACAGCGGCCACTGTCTGCCGCTCCGCGTGCGCCACGACGGGCAGGTGCCGCGGCCACTGCTCGAAGTGCTAGGGGCGGGTACGGGGCTGGTGGGCACTGGCGCCAGGAGCCAGCTCCGGCCCCGCGTCAGCCCCTGCCCACAGCGGCTCACCTCCATCCACAGCGACACGTCGTCCATCCGCAGGCTGGAGAAGGTGTCGTTCAGGTACATCTTAAGCCCGGCAGCCGCCCCGGCCAGGGGGCCCAGCGAGCCGGTGTTCTCCGAGGAAGCCCCCAGGAAAAGGGCGAAGTCACAGCGGGCCCCAGCCTCGGCCAGCTGCAGGGGTGAGAGGCGGTGGGTGCCAGGCTGGGGCCAGCCCTCCCGCGAGCAGCGGGCACACCGCAGCTGGCACCGCAGTGCCCAGGGAGGGGACGTGACCGTTGGGCTGGGCAGTGGCAGCCCCTCACCTTCTGCGCCAGGGCAAAGGAGGTGGCGTCGGTGACGGCAGGGTTGGTGTTGGGCATGGCGCACACCATGGTGACACCCCCAGCCAGGGCGGCTGCCGTGCCGGATGCAAAGTCCTCCTTGTGAGTGCCGCCCGGCTCGCGGAGGTGGACATGGACGTCGATCAGGCCTGGGGAGCGGGGCAGTGTCAGCACAGGCAGCCCCCGGCCACGGGGAACACCAGACACCCTGGCAGCGCAGGGAAATGTCTCCTTTCCCCACGGTGCCCTCGGATGTGGCCAGCCTGGCCTCCGGCACTGCCTCGGCTCCGTGCTGCACCCTGGGAGGCCCCAGCACTCCCTACCTGGCAGACGGATGAGTTTCTGGGATGTCATGCAGTCCACGTGCATCTTCAGCGGGGGGGCTGCCCCAATCTGGCCCAGAGCCTGCAGAGACAGCAGCCATGAGGCAGGACCCATCTTGCAGGGGCGCATGGGGCCAGGGCTCAGGAACGGGGCCAGGATGAGGACGTCTGCCTGAGTGGCACCCCAAAAACGACCCTCCCACAACAATACCCATGTACGGCGCCTGCCCCACAGTATCCACGACAGGACTTTCCTACCCCAGCCCCTACTTTGCTCCCTTCACCTGCACCCACACCCCACGCACGCCAGCCCACCTCCACAAAGAGCTTAGTGCACTTGATGTCGATGATGAGCGGCACGGAGTAGTCGACGGCCAGGCGCCGGGTGCGGTACCCCTTGGTGACAAAGGAGGAGAGACGGCGGCCCCCCGAGTTGCGCATTGAGAGGTTGATGACCATCTCAAAGTGGTTCTCGGCCAGGTAGTCCAGGATGCTCCGCTGGGTCTCCCGGGCACCGGCCTCGCTGCCATCTGCCTCCTCGAAGTGCCAGTCCACGGCCATCACCTGCCAGCAGTGACACCCATCAGGGCCCCATGCCTCCCCCGAGAGTGCCCCCAGCCCCTGCTGGCCCCCCGGCCCCAACCTTGATGCCGTGCTCAGTGTAGAAGTCGGCGGTGCCGAGGCTGGCATACAGCTTGTAGCCAAGGCTCTCCAGGGTCCGCACCGTGGGCAGCAGCTCACTCTTGTTCTGCAACGACCCCGGGGACAGTCAGAGGGTGGAGGGGGGGGCCCGGCCCCCGCCCCAGCCCCCACCCTGGCCCCACGCACCTTGTAGCTGCCGATGGTCAGCAGGATGTTCTTCTTGGGGATCTTGAAGCCGGTGCTGAGCATGGCCTTCAGGTAAGCCTCACAGCGGTTCTCCCCGAAGCAGGCCACCTCGCCCGTGCTGGTCATCTCCACACCCAGCACCACATCAGCGCCCGCCAGGCGTGAGAAGGAGAACTGGGGCACCTGGGGGCAGGGGGGGGTCTCAAAGGCTGACCAGCCACGCACCCCAGCCCAGCCATGTGCCCCAGCCCAGCCCCTG
The DNA here is from genome assembly GCF_026419915.1 of Harpia harpyja. Lineage (NCBI taxonomy): Eukaryota > Metazoa > Chordata > Aves > Accipitriformes > Accipitridae > Harpia > Harpia harpyja. The sequence goes on along the minus strand of NC_068954.1, from coordinate 393,034 downwards.
CAGCCCCCACTCACCTTGACACCAACGATGCCTGTGCCCGTCATTAGACCCACAGGCTCCACGTCCTCTCCCATGATCACTTGGCTAGCCAGAGCCACCAGGTCAACCCCCAGGGTCTTGGAGACAAATGGAAAGGAGCGGGAGACCCGGACGTTGCACTCGATCACCTTCAGCTGGTCATCCTGGGGAAGAGGGGACAGCATGAAGCTCGTGTTGGCCTGAAGGGTATCCTCCCACATGGCACCACACCAGCTGGTGCAGCCCCCCCGGCTGAGGTACCTTGGCGATGAGCTGCAGGTTGAAGGGCCCCGTGACCTGCAGCTCCTGCCCAACGGCGTGGACGATGGCCTTGATGCGCTCCAGTGTCTTAGGGGTGATGTCCTGGGGTGGCGTCACCAGCGTGGCATCACCCGAGTGCACCCCGGCGTTCTCCACGTGCTCTGAGATGGCGATGGCCACTACCACACCATCGCAGGCCACCGCATCCACATCGATCTCCTGTGAGCAGGAATACAGTCACAGCCCGGTGCCAGCACCAGGGCAGGGGACTGGGCTCTTGTAGGGAGCAGGGGTGCCCGGGGGCTGGAGCAGCCTCCTGGATGGACCTTGGCCTCCTGGATGAACTTGGAGATGACGACGGGCTGCTCCTTGGACACGGCCACGGCATTGCTCAGGAACTTCTCCAGGTCACTATCCGAGTAGGCCACGTTCATGGCAGCGCCGCTCAGCACGTAGGAGGGGCGCACGACGCAGGGGTACCCCACCTTGCAGCAGAAGTGCTTGGCCGACTGCGGGAGAGATGGCACCCTCAGGGGACTTGCTGAGGGCTGGTCCCCCCCGGGGCAGCCCCATCACCCTCATTGGCCCCCCACCTCCATGTCAGAGAGCTCCTTCCAGAGGGGCTGGCTGATGCCGATGGAGTCAAGCAGGCGGGAGAACTTGAAGCGGTTCTCGGCTGAGTCGATAGCCTCCGGGGAGGTGCCCAGGATGCGGCACTGCTGCCGGTGCAGGGCCATGGCGATGTTGTTGGGCAGCTGCCCACCCATGGACAGGATCACACCCTCGGGATTCTCCAGCTCGTAGATGTCCATCACCACCTGCGGCATTGTGTGGGGCAGGGGGATGGCTGGGACAGGGGCCACGGCAGCCCTCACCCTGCCTCAGCCCCACAGTGGGCAAGGTCTCCAGTCCCACTCACCTCAAAGGAGATCTCATCGAAGTAGAGGCGGTCGCACATGTCATAGTCAGTGCTCACTGTCTCGGGGTTGTAGTTCACCATGATCGTCTTGAAGCCCATCTGCCAGGGGAGTGGGATGAGGTGAGGCCAAGAGGCCCCCACTCCTCCCCAGCTCCATCCTCTGACCAGGGATGCCCGACCAACCGACCCCGCAGGGTGCCAGGGTCTAGCCAACCTTGCGGAGCTCCTGGATGCAGCCAACAGCGCACCAGTCGAACTCGACACTGCTGCCAATGCGGTAGACGCCAGAGCCGATGACCATGACATGGGGCTCACGGAAGGCCAGGTCGTGCTCGGTGCCATTGTAGGTCAGGTACAGGTAGTTGGTTTGGGCCGGCCATTCCGCTGCCACGGTGTCAATCTGCTTCACCACCGGCAGGATCTTCAGGTCACGCCGCATCTTCCGCACAGCTAGCTCGGTGCTGTGAGGGGCAAGGTGAGCGCCAGGATGCAGGCCAGGGCACAGAGTGGGGCCGCCCCCTCCCCACATTACCTGAGCACGGCCAGGGCCACCTGCTTGTCAGAGAAGCCAAGCTGCTTGGCCCGTTTGAGCACAGCGGGCGGCATGGTGCTCTGCTCCTCACGGTAGGACTCCAGCAGCACCGCATGGTCTGTGATGTTCTTCATCTTGTGCAGGAACCAGCGGTCGATCTTGGTCAGCTTGTAGAGCCGCTCAATGGAGTAGCCGTCCCGCAGCGCGGCCGCCAGCACAAAGATCCGCTTGTCCGTCGGTGTCTCTAGCTCCTGCCGGGCCAGGGGGTTGAGTGGGGCCAGGTGGGGGGCAGACAGCTGCCTCCTCCCCAGGACTGCGCTCTAGCCCCAGACCCTTCCATGCCCCGGCGCTCACCACATCTGAGGCCAGCTTCACAGTGTGGTCAAAGCCCACGCAGTTCTCATCCACCATCCTCAGCGCCTTCTGGAAAGCCTCCTCGAAGTTCCTCCCAATGGCCATAACCTCCCCTGCGGATGGGACCATGAGCGGCCAGACACCGCGCCCGCCACGCTGCCCACCTGTGCTGCCTGCCCACCCCACGCTCACCCACGCTCTTCATGGAGCTGCCAATCTTGGTGCTGACGCGCAGGAACTTGCTGAGGTCCCAGCGCGGAATCTTCACCACGCAGTAGTCCAGGCTGGGCTCAAAGTTGGCTGTGGTGGAGTTGGTGACAGAGTTCCTGGGGAGAGGACAGGGGGTCAGCGGCCAGGGCTGTCCCAAAGTGGGGGGGTGTGAAGCTGGCTGGGGCAGCACCCCGTCCCGCACTGCAGCAGTGCTGTTACCTGAGGAGGGGCAGGGGGATGCCCAGGGCCAGCTTTGCAGCCACATAGGCCAGGGGGTAGCCGGTGGCCTTGCTGGCCAGGGCCGAGCTGCGGGAGAGCCGGGCGTTCACCTCAATGATGTAGTACTGCAGGCAGCAGGCAGGCAGGGTTAGTGGGGTGGCACGGGACGTGGCCCCCATGGCATGAGGCCAGGTGCCAGCCATGCGGCTCCCTGGGGCCTGGTGCTCGGCTGGCACCGGAGGGCTGCTAGCATGTGGAGGGCACAAATAGCGACGGGGGCCAAACATGAGGGCAGCCAGGCTGGGGAAGGGCAGCGCTCACCTGCTCCGACTCGGGGTTCAGGGCAAACTGGATGTTGCACTCGCCCACAATGCCCAGGTGCTGCACCACCTTCACAGCCGTGCGCCGCAGCATGAAGTACTCGGTGTCGTTAAGGGTCTGGCTGGGTGCCACCACGATGGACTCGCCCGTGTGGATCCCCAGTGGGTCCAGGTTCTCCATGTTGCACACCTGGCAGCAGGGGGGATCACTGCAGGCTGCCAGGCTCCTGACCACCCCACGCGCTGCCTGCATAGGGTTCTGGCTGCTGCTGCCCCAGGCGGGTCCCTCCTGGCTCCCACCACCTCCTCCATTGCCCTGGGGACCGATGGGGGCTTCCCTGCACAGCCAGGGCTTGAACACGAGCTCCTGGGACACGCCACATGTTGCAGCCCCCACCCAGCATAAGGCGTCAAGGGGCACAGCTCCTGCTGGCACACAGCAGCCGTGCCGGCACCACAGGAGGGGCTGGGGAGCCCTCCCTGGGGACAGGGTCCAGCAGGACCCCCTGACCCCACGCCCCGCCCAGCACCCAACTCCTCCATCAATTCCCCCCCAGCAGGCCCGGGGGGGCCTCCCCCATCCCATACCGTGACACAGTTGTTGTAAGCGTCCCGCACCACCTCATACTCGATCTCCTTCCAGCCCTTCAGGGACTTGTCCACCAGGACCTGGGAGGTGTGCGTGAAGGCCTGGCTCACCAGTGCCACCAGTTCCTCCCGGTTGTTGGCGAAGCCGGAGCCCAGACCCCCGAGGGCATAGGCAGAGCGCACCAGCACTGGGTACCCCAGTGACTCTGCCGCTGCCTGCGCCTGTTGAGAGCAACAGGGTCACGATGGGAGCAGGGAGGACAGCACCCTGCCCGGGAGCTGCCCCCTCGTCCTGCCCCACAACCACCCCCCATCCCACTCCCAGACCTGCTCCAGGGAGGCAGCGGCCTCACTCGGTGCCACGTGCTCCCCGATCTCCTCCATCTTCTCCACGAAGACCTTGCGATCCTCCGTCATCTCGATGGAAGCGACAGGAGTGCCCAGCACCCGCACGTGGTACCGCTCCAGCACGCCTGCCTTGGTGAGCTCCACGCCGCAGTTGAGGGCCGTCTGCCCCCCGAAGGTCAGCAGCACCCCATCGGGGCGCTCGTTCCGGATCACCTGGGGGGCACAGGGCAGTGGGGCAGGGACCCACGGCGGCTCTGCAGAATGCGCCCTCACCCTCCAGCTGCCACCGCGCCTGTGCTGCCCCCCCCAGCACCCCTCCACCATCCCCCAGCCCCCCATGTATCAGCCCCTCCACCACCCCACAGTCCCCCAGGCAGCCCCCCAGGCACCCTCTTACCCTCCAGACAGCCCCCAGCCCTCCCAGCCCTGTGCCTCCCAAACCACCCCCTCCCAGCTGGCACCCCGGGGTGCTCACCTGGGTGACATACTCCGGGGTGATGGGGAGGAAGTAGACCTTGTCTGCCAGCCCCTTGGAGGTCTGCACCGTGGCGATGTTGGGGTTGATCAGCACCGTCTGGATGTTCTCCTCCTTCAGTGCTTTGATGGCCTTAGAGGGAGCAGAGGGGTCATGGCAGACGGCCCTGGGTCCCCACCCCCCCCCAGGGACCCCCACTGCCCCCCACGTCCCAGGGGTGGGCTCTCACCTGCGAGCCGGAGTAGTCAAACTCGCCTGCCTGCCCAATGGAGAGGCCACCGGAGCCCAGGATCAGCACCTTGCGGGGCCGGGCCGCATCCCGACCCCCCACCGGCACCTCATCATAGCTCAGCCAGTCCTGCAGGCGCTCCCGCACTGGTGGAGGGATGGGACACACTGGAACCGGGGCCACATGCACCCCTGCACACAGCCCTGGCCCCACAGCCCCACACACGGTCCCGGTCCCACAGCCCCATCCGCCCCTTCCTGCCCCGCACCCACCTGTCCGGGCACTGCCGTCTCCGCTCCGCAGGTCCCGCACCACCTCCATGAAGACGTCGAAGAGCCCCTCCAGGTCCGTGGGGCCGGCACGGTGCTCAGGGTGAAACTGGACGCTGCGGAGGGGGTCAGGCAGGGCACGGCCCCATGCCCCCCTGGCCCCCCTAGCCACAGCCCCACACCCACCTGAAAAAGGGCTTGTGCTCATGGACAAGGCCCTCGTTAGAGCCATCGTTGGCGTTGGTGAAGAGCGGGGCCCAGCCAGGTGGCAGGCTGCCCGCCTCCACTGCAAAGCCGTGGTTCTGCGCCGTGATGAAGCAGCGCCGTGTGTCCTCATGCAGGCATGGCTGGTTGTGCCCACGGTTCCCATACCTGGGGCAGCAGGACGGGCGTCAGGCAGCCCCAGGCAGCTGGGACCCCGCAGTGACCCAGACCCCAGACCCCCACTCACTTCATCTTGTAGGTGCGGGCGCCGAGGGCCAGGGAGAGCAGCTGGTGCCCCAGGCAGATCCCAAAGATGGGTTTAGGCTGGGGTGCGTCCAGCACCCGTCGCAGGTTGGACACTGTCTCCTGGCAGAGCTGCGGGTCCCCGGGGCCGTTGCTGATGAACAGCCCATCAAAGTCTGTGTCAAGAGAGCAGCAGGGTCAGAGTGGGGCCCCCCAGCCCCCAAAGGTCACAGCGGGGCCCCCCGGCCTCCCCAAGGCCCCACAGGGGCACGGCAGGGCCCCCCAGCTACCAGCAGCCTAGCAGCGAGGCACCCTGAGCCCCCAGGCCCCCTGACACCCCAGCAGGGTCACACTGAGGTGATCTGACCCCATAACGCCCATCCCGGTGGCAGCAAGGGCCCCCCAGTCCCACAGCCCACCCCATAGCCCCCCATGCAGTGTCACATTAGGGCACCCTGACACCACGGTCCAGAGCCCCCCCATCCCAATCACAGCAAGGCACCCCGAGCCCATGCTCCCCCCATCCCTGTAGTGTCACACCAAGGGCCCCGAGCCCCAAAGCCTCCAGGAAGGATGACATCAAGGCTCCCCGACCCCATGGCACAGAGCAGGACATGGCTCCCCACTTCCCCCAGCACCGGACAAGGAGACGGCCCCTGCTCCAGACCCTGTCTCCCCACCCCTCGGCAGGGCCCTGGGATGTCCCCGGCTGCTGCCACCCCACCTGCAGTGTCCAGTGGATGGTCCCAGGGTACCACAGTGACGGCCGCCCCCCGCTCGCACAGGCACCGCACCTGGTTGTACTTGAGGCCGCAGTCAACCGCTGTGATGCGCAGTGACCCACCGGGGTTGAACATGCAGGGTGTCTGCGGGAGGGGTGAGCATGGATTGCCCTGGCCCCCCCAGCCTAGGGCCCGCGCTCCACAGCAAGGAACTCTGCAGCCCCAGCTGCCCCCCCCGCCATCCCCACCCATGCCCCCAGCCCCACCTTCAGCGACACCTCCTGTACCAGGTGCCGCTTGTTGGGGTCTTCAAAGGCGAGGCTCTTCTCAGGGGTCCCATCCGGCACCAGCTTCCCCAGCAGTGTCCCCTTCTCACGGATCTTCTTCGTTAGGGCCCGAGTATCCACCCCTGCGGACAGCCACGAGACATGACCCCACAGCCCTGTTCCACCCTGAGCAGGACCCTGTGCCCCAGCAACATTATCACCCCCAACCGCCAACACCGGGTCAACCCCATGGGGGCAAATCCCAGCACAGAGACAGGTCTGGTCCAGAACATACTGCCCCTTGGCTCCAGCCCCCATCTGCCACACAGCCACCCCCAGCTCCCAGCCCACACCCGACCCCATGGTCTCCCCAGTCCCACCTTCCAGCCCGGGGATGTTCTGCTCCTTCAGCCACTGGTCAAGGGAGCGGGACGCACTCCAGTGGCTGGGGGTCTCCGAGCACTCGCCCACCACCAGCGCAGCCACGTGGATCTTGCTGGACTCGAACCACTGGGGAGGCAGGGGGTGAGCATGGCCGGGCATGGGATCACCAGCCCAGGAGAAGACCTGTGTGCCCCTCAGGTGCCCGGCCTGGTCATCCCCATGGGGCATGGTAGGGCGGCTACAGCCCAGGGCTGGGGGAGCCCCATGGGACAGGGACCCCATCCCTGGCCCACGGGGCACAGGACCAGCTCCCACTGCCACCCCACATGGCATGTCAGGCTGTCACTGCCCCCACCTCAGCCCACCCCACACCCAGCTCTGTGAGGTTGAGGCTTGGTCCAGGTGAGCCCCTCGCTCTGGGAGCCCCAGGATGGGGTGCCCAGGCCCCCAGGGCTTCTGGACCGCAGCCCCCTGCCCAGGGGCCAGCACAGCCCATGCCACAGGACCCCTCAAGCTCGGCACGGCCGCAACACAAACCGGCACACGGGAAAGCACCGCTCCCTCCAGCCACAGCCTCGCCGGGGAGCCCCAAACATGCCAGCGCGTCCTGTCCCACGGGACTGGGGCTCTGGTTCCCAGGAGCAGGGCCTGCGGGGGCCACAACAGGGACCCACACGCCCCCTGCCCAGAGAGGGCTGCTGACAGCAAGTGCTGGGCCGGGGGCTCCTGGCCTGCCAGCGTGGGACAGGGCTGGGCAGGACAGACCCCCAAGGGTCAGCACGGGGAGGCCCGACAGCACTGCCGCAGCGGGGCCTGGACTCTGCCCCGGAGGCAGGGGTGGCCCTGGGACAGGCAGCATGGAGGCTGCAGGGCTGGGAGGGGTCTGGGGCCTTGAGCAGGCAGCTGGGACCCCCGTCCTGCAACAGAGCCCCGGCGAGGACAGACACACGGCTCCGCTCCCCGTGTGCTTCGAGGACACCCCGATCCCACTGCACGGGGGTCTCCCCCCCCACCCCGCCCAGCCCCGGTCCCCTCCCGGCAGCACGGCAGGCTGGAACACCCTGGGCCCCGCTGCTGGCTCCGGGGTCAAACCTCCGCCCGCCGCCGCGTGCCGCCCCGGTGACCGGCGCTCCCCCGCCCTGGCACCCTGCGCCGTCCCGCCCTGCCACGCGCCGGGCGGCTGCCTCGGGCAGTTCCACCCGCTGCAGGGACACGCTGCCCCACGCACCGTTGCCTGGCCCCCCCCTCACCCTGCTGAGGCCGAAGGGGTCGGTCTCGTCCCGGGGGACCCCGTAGTTTCCGACGAGCGGGTAGGTGAGCACCAGGATCTGCGCCTTGTAGGAGGGGTCGGTGAGGGCCTCGGGGTAGCCCACCATGCCGGTCTGGAAGACTGCGAGCGCAGGGAGAGGGGCTGGGGACGGCTGGCACGGAACGTCCCGGCCGCCCCGCGTCCCGCCGGCAGAGGCATCCGAGCCCCGGGCGCGGCCGAAACCCCCCCGCTGCCAGCGCCCCGAGTCAGCCCCCGCTCCTGTCCCACGGCAGGGCGCCGAGCAGAGCGGGGGGTCCCCGTACCGGGCCCCTCCCCTGCCGGCGACGCTCGCCGGGCTCGGGCCGCCCCCCGACATCCGCCGCCGTCCCGGACCTGCTCCCGGTCCGGCCCCGCCCGGCCGCACTCACCGACTTCACCGGCGGCGGCGGCCCCGGCGGCCCCGAAGGGGCGGCCGCGCAGCACCGACCCGTCCTGCAGCACCAGGCAGCCCATGGCGGCTCCACGTGCGCTCCGGCGGCTCCGCGGCGGCTACCGAGCGAGGCGCATGCAGCGCAGCGGCGGCGACGGCGGCGGGAGGATCCGGGGCGGGGCCGGGCCGGGCCAGCCCCCGCGGCGGGGCGGGGTAGGGCGACGGCGGGGCGACACGCGGCGGCTCCGCCGCAGCACACCTGGTTCACCGGCCGCCCGGCGGGCGGGGGCGCCGCGGCGCAGCGGCGGGCGGGGAGAGGGCGCGGCGGCTCCGTCGCCTGCAGCGACCCGGGGTCCGAAAGCGGGGCCGCGGGGGAAGGGCGGAGCTCGGACGGCAGAGGCCCCTGCAGACGGAGACCGGAGCGCGGCCAGCCCCGAGCTCGGCCTCCGGCGCGCTGAACGGTTCGGGCGCCGGCGGGGCCCAGCGCTAGTAGGACCGTGGTGGAAAAAGAAAAGCATAGCCGCTGCACGGGGATTCTCGTTCTGTTTTTGCTACCTCTAAGCCAGGGGAGAGCGCGAACGCAGTCCCCCACTACCACAAATTATGCAGTCGAGTTTCCCGCATTTGGGGAAATCGCAGGGGTCAGCACACCCGGAGTGCAGGGGATGAGCCTCGCCCTGGGAAAACCACCTGCCTGATCATGGTGTCTCCCATGCCAGGTAAGTATGCCTCCTCTCCCGCCCGACAACGCCGCACGCACCACCACCTACTCCCAACACACGGACACGCGCGCCCACAGGCCCACGACACACCCACACCCACGCCCACCATTCACTCGAAACACCATATCTGCCCGCCACGCGGCGTCCACGCAGCTCCTGTGACGCCCGTGGCCGGCGTCTTCGTGTAACGGCTATAAGTCCCGCCATCCCGCGCCGTGCCTGATCTGCATGTCCCCGCCCCCGTCCCGAAAGGCTCCGCCCCTGGCGGCCCGGAGAGGCTCTGCCGGCGGGCGGGGCGGGGCGGGGCGGGACGCGGCGGTGCCCGGAGGAGCGGGGCGGGGGCGGGCCCTCCGCGCCATCTCCAACACCGGTAGCGGTAAATAACGGGCAGCACGCTGACTGCTATCCCCTGCCCGCAGCGTCTTCGCTCCCGCTGCGCTGCTGCTTGGGGCTGCTGCCCCCCGCCGCCCTGCCAGCGGCCGGCCCGGACCGAGAGCCGCTCCGGTCTCCGGGCAACGGGGCTCCGCGGGAACCGCGGCTCGCCTCGCCGCCGCCGGGAGGCCGGAACGGCGCCACCCGCAGCACCCACCCCCCTCCCGCGGCAGCTGTGACGAGCGGCTCGGGGAAGTCCCGGTTGTGGCTCTGGTGATGATGAGTCCCGGTGAGAAGCGTCCCGGGAGCCGGTGGGAACGGCCCTCCCGGCCCCCACCGTGTGCTGAGAAGGGCTTGGGGAGACGGGGAGGGCGCGGGGGGTGCTGTCGGGGCCACAGGGACCCCAAAATGATCAGGTTTCGCGCTTCGGGAGTGAGGAGACAAAGGACCCCAGAGCGGCTGCCCAGGGCTTCAGTAGAGCAAACCTCAAGCTGCTTGGGGAGCCCCTGAGCAGCGTCCCCGGGGAATCTGCCTGCGAGGTTGCAGGGCTCTCTGGGAGCAGGGCACTTTTTGGGAGCTGCCTTGAAAAGCCCGGGAGTGGCAGTCCCAGGGAGTCCCAGGTCAAGCAGGGGACCAGCTGGGCTGACCGGGGACCTCCTTGTGGAGCTCGGGAGGAAGAAGACACGGGCCCATCTCTGGAGGCAAGGTCAGGCTTGTTGGGAGGGTTACAGAGCCATGGTTCACACATGTAGGGAGAAAACACGACCGGCCAAAGCTCAGCTGGAGTTGACGCTGGCTGGTGCTGTGTCAGACGGGGAGGGCTTCTTTAAGTGCATTAATAGCAAGAGGAGGTCTAAGGAAAGTGCTGGACCGACGCTAAAGGTGGTCATCTGACTAACAGGGATGAAGAAAAGGCAGAGGCATCTGATGCTTTTTGTGCCTCAGCCTTTAATAATAGTGATAGACCTGGGGCTGCCTGGTCCCCTGAGTCGGACGAGCACGGCTGCGGGAGCAGTGACTTTCCATTTGTGGACATGGAAATTGTCAGGGACCAGCTGTATCAGCTGAACAAGTTCACAAGTCCATGGGGCCTGGTGAGATTCGCCCCAGAGGGCTGAAGGAGCTGGTGGAGGTTTGGGCAGGATCCCCTCGGTCAGCTACCAAAGGTCTGGGCGGTCTGGGGAGGTCCCTGCTGACTGGAAGCTGGCCAGTGCTATTCCAATTGACAAGAAGGGCATGAGGGAAGATCAGGAAAACACAGACCTTAGTCTAACCTCAGTTCCTGGAAAAATTACGGGGAAGATCATCCTGGGCCCTATGGCAAGGCTTTTAAAGAACAATGCAATTGTCAGGCATGGTTGGCATGGGTTCCTGAAGGGAAAGTCCTGTTGAACTAATTTGATATCCTTCTACAATAAGGTCACCCACCCAGGGGATGAAGGGAAGGCGATGGAGGTAGTTCTTCTGGATTTCAGTAAGGCTTTTGATACTGTCCCTCCCAGCATCTGTCTGGACAAGCTGTCCAGCTGTGGGATGAGCGGGTTCACGGTGCGCTGGGTGAAGCACGGGCTGGACGGCAGGGCTCAAAGGGCCGCAGCGAATGGGGCTACAGCGGGCTGGTGACCAGTCACCAGCAGTGTTCCTCAGGGCTCAATCCTAGGGCCAGTTCTGTTCAATACATTTATCAATGATCTGGATCCAGGAGTTGAATGCCCCATTAGCAAGTTCACTGATGATACTGTCCTGGTTTCAGCTGGGATAGAGTTAACTGTCTTCCTAGTAGCTGGTACAGTGCTGCTGTACCCATCCCACTGGGGGGGGGGAGTGAGTGAGCGGCTGTGTGGTGTTTAGTTGCTGGCTGGGGTTAAACCACGACAGACACCAAACTGGAAGGTGCTGCTGACTCTCTCGAGGGACAAGAGGCCTTGCAGAGGCCTCTAGATAGCTTGGAGCATTGGGAAATCATCAACAGCATGAAACTGAGCAAGAACAAATGCCAGATTCTGTACCGGGGACGGAGTAATCCAGGCACAAGCCTAAACTGGGAGAGGAGTGGCTGGAGAGCAGCCCTGCAGAAAGGGACCTGGCGGTGCTGGTCAGCAGCAGCTCAACAGGAGCCGGCAGTGTGCCCTGGCAGCCCAGAGGGCAAACCGCATCCCGGGGGGCATCAAAGACAGCGTGAGCAGCGGCCAAGAGAGGGGATCCAAGAGAGGGGATTGTCCCGCTGAATTCAGCCCTGGTGCGGCCTCACCTCGAGTACTGTGTGCAGTGCTGGGCCCCACCGTTTGAGAAGGCTGTTCAGGTCCTCGAACGCCTCCAAGAGGAGGGCAGCGATGCTGGTGATGGGGCTGGAAGGCATGTCCTCTGAGGAGCGGCCGAGGACTCTGGGTTGGTCTGGTTTGGAGAGAAGGAGGCTGAGGGGCGACCTCTCTGCAGCTTCCTGAGGAGGGGACGTGGAGAGGGAGGTGCTGAGCTCTTCTCCCTGGGATCCAGGGACAGGACGCCTGGGAATGGTTCAAAGCTGCATCGGGGGAGGTTCAGACTTGACGTGAGGAAGCATTTCTTTACCGAGAGGGTGTTCAAACCCCGGAACAGGCTTCCTGAAGAGGTGGTCAATGCCCCAAGCCTGTCAGGGTTTAAGAGGCATTTGGGCAATGCCCTTAACAACGTGCTTTAACTTTTGGTCAGCCCTGAAGTGGTCAGGCAGTTGGGCCAGATGATCCTTGTGGGTCCCTTCCAGCTGGGAAGGGGACCCTACCCTATCCCATCCTACCCTTTTATCCCTGAGCAGGACAGCACACAGTGTGCAATACCCCTGGGGTCAGCTGTCCCGGCTGGGTCCCCTCCGGCCCCTTGCCCACCCCAGCTGCCTTCAGTGCTTCAGTTCAAGGGGTTGGGCGTGCTGCAGGATGGCACTGAACCTGTCCCCATCGCATCCCTCTGCCTGGATCGTCATAATTCTCAAGGGCAGAGGCTTTTAAGGTCCCTAGAAGGGACCCAGCTCCCTGGGGAGGAAAGAGCCAGAGATCCTCTCTCTCTGCGGGTCAGGGATGTGTCCGCGTGTACTTGGACACCAGGACCCCTCGTGCCACCACCAGTCGGAGCGGCTGACCCTGCGCCGTCCTGCCCGGCCACGGACGTGCCTGACGGTCCAGGGGCAGGAGCCTCAGGGATGGACGTTTCCCCCGGTGCCGCGTTCGGGGGAAACGGCGCTTGTCCCTCAAAAGTCCCCCTTCCTCGGCAACGCTGGCTCTGCTGCTCGGCTCCGGCAGGTGCAAATTCCTGGACACGGCGGCCGTTCCGCGCCAGTTCCGCATTTCCCGCCGGTTCCGCATTTCCCGCCCTTCTGCCGGGTCTTCCGCGTTTGGAAGTTCCGACCCTGGAAGGAGCCCGGCCGGGCTGTGGGCGGGGCCATGCAGATCGCCCCGCCGCCAGCAGAGCCTCTCCGGGCCGCCAGGGGCGGAGCCTTTCGGGACGGGGCGGGGACATGCAGATCAGGCACGGCGCGGGATGGCGGGACTTATAGCCGTTACACGAAGACGCCGGCCACGGGCGTCACAGGAGCTGCGTGGACGCCGCGTGGCGGGCAGATATGGTGTTTCGAGTGAATGGTGGGCGTGGGTGTGGGTGTGTCGTGGGCCTGTGGGCGCGCGTGTCCGTGTGTTGGGAGTAGGTGGTGGTGCGTGCGGCGTTGTCGGGCGGGAGAGGAGGCATACTTACCTGGCATGGGAGACACCATGATCAGGCAGGTGGTTTTCCCAGGGCGAGGCTCATCCCCTGCACTCCGGGTGTGCTGACCCCTGCGATTTCCCCAAATGCGGGAAACTCGACTGCATAATTTGTGGTAGTGGGGGACTGCGTTCGCGCTCTCCCCTGGCTTAGAAGTGGCAAAAATAGTGAACATTAGGAATCTCATAGGGGCTGTGGTCTCACAAAGCTGAGAAGACGCAGCGTTAAGACGTTCAACGCAGGGCACTTGTCCGGAGGAGGTAGGGCAAGACCCGCGACTCCCCGGTATCTCGGCGGTGGGCGGAGCAGGAACGGGGAGGGCAGCGGAGGCCAGGCCGCGGCGCAGCGGTTCCCGCAGGAGCTGGGGATTTTCCGTGGCTTTCAAAGCCGCGATCGGAATTCGGCGGTAATGGTCAGAACAAGGTATTTCCCTGCCCACGAGCATCCCGTCCGCTTCCTGACGCTATGGCTCCAGCGCGGCTGCTTGCGCCGGGTCCCCAGGTCCCACGGCGGGGCCTTTCCGCGCACCGGATGCCCATCGGCCCCGCCGGTGCCAGCAGCGAGAGCAGTCCCGTCATTTCATCCCCCGACTCGAGCTCCATCCCCAGGGGCCGCGAGAAAGGGCGGAGCTCGGACGGCAGAGGCCCCTGCAGACGGAGACCGGAGCGCGGCCAGCCCCGAGCTCGGCCTCCGGCGCGCTGAACGGTTCGGGCGCCGGCGGGGCCCAGCGCTAGTAGGACCGTGGTGGAAAAAGAAAAGCATAGCCGCTGCACGGGGATTCTCGTTCTGTTTTTGCTACCTCTAAGCCAGGGAAGAGCGCGAACGCAGTCCCCCACTACCACAAATTATGCAGTCGAGTTTCCCGCATTTGGGGAAATCGCAGGGGTCAGCACACCCGGAGTGCAGGGGATGAGCCTCGCCCTGGGAAAACCACCTGCCTGATCATGGTGTCTCCCCTGCCAGGTAAGTATGCCTCCTCTCCCGCCCGACAACGCCGCACGCACCACCACCTACTCCCAACACACGGACACGCGCGCCCACAGGCCCACGACACACCCACACCCACGCCCACCATTCACTCGAAACACCATATCTGCCCGCCACGCGGCGTCCACGCAGCTCCTGTGACGCCCGTGGCCGGCGTCTTCGTGTAACGGCGATAAGTCCCGCCATCCCGCGCCGTGCCTGATCTGCATGTCCCCGCCCCCGTCCCGAAAGGCTCCGCCCCTGGCGGCCCGGAGAGGCTCTGCTGGCAGCGGGGCGATCTGCATGGCCCCGCCCCTGGCGGCCCCCGGCGGGTTGAGGGAGGCCATGCTGGGGCGAGTGTGGGCCTCGTCGCCGTCGTCCCGGCGGATCCTCCGTTCCCTGGCTGTGGAGCACCAGGGGCCTGCGTTCGCCGTGGGCCACACCGCCCCGGCCGGAGCCGAGAGCCCCGCACAGCGGGGTACTGCCTGTCGCCGGCCCTGTCCCCCCATGGGAAGGCCTCGGCTCGGGGCTCCCCGGGCCCGGCGGGGGGGCCTGTTGCCGGGATCACCCGGGAGGGAGGGAGGGAGCTGCTGCCCCCCCGGCCCCGTCCGCGTCTCCTAACGCACCCGGGGGGCAGCGACCGGCAGCACGGCTGGAAGTAGGGAAGGCAGAGGGACCTGCTGTGCCCCTGCCCACAGCCCAGCGCTAGCCCTGGAGCCCCGTTAGTGCCTGGCCTTCCTCACCCTGCTCCCGGGCGGGGCTGGGGACACAGGGCCCCCCCCTGCCGACCTCGGCTCTGCACACAGCAGCAACGACAGGTGAGACCAGTGTATAAAAAGACCCCTTCTTGGTCAGAGGCCAGAATAACGGGTACCCTGCCCTCTCTTCCCTGCTCCCCCCTTCCAAGCTGGGAACATGCAGGGCACTAGCAGTGACAGGCTTGGGGGGGGGGGGGGGCACAGACAGCCCACAGGAATCCCTGCCAGGAGCTGGGATGAGCACCAATTTTACTACAGCAGAACAAGGGAGGACACCCCCTTCCCCATGCCAGAGCCCTCGGCTTCTGCTCAGGCTGGACCCTGCACGGGTCCCCTCTTGCAGGAGCAGCTTGTGCTGCTGACAGCAGCCCTGGGGACCCCCACAGTGCTGCAGGGTCAGAGGTGCCAGGCTCTCCCACACAAGCCCAGCTCGAGCAGATGCCAGAACCACAGCCACAGGAGCTGTGAGCCAGGGGCCACAGTCACCATAGTGTCACCATTTCTCCCAGCTTCCAGGGGAGGGGCCCAGGGACAGGGAAGATCCTTCCCCACTGCAGCCTGGAGTGGGAGGAGAGGGGCTGGGCAGGCCTGGGCAGAAGTGCCAGCAGGCCCAAGGAAGGTGCAGAACTAAGCCTGTGGTGACATGGGGTGCCAGGGCTCCTGCCACACCACAGAAGGCAGACAAGATGTATTGTGGGGCCTGGTTTATTAGTGTCCATGCAGCTGCCCCTACTACTGATCCACGTTCTTGACACGCAGGACGACAGGCACCGACGTGCAGGGGATCATGCCCAAGTCCGTGATGACCAGATCCACCAGGTCAGGTGGTGTCACATCATAGACCAGGTTAAGGAGGCGCAAGGACTTGTTCTCTGCCCAGCCACCCAGCTGGGCCTGGCCTTTCCGGAGCACGATCAGGTCATCGGGGTCATCTGCAGAGAGAGGAGCAGCCGGCAGGATCAGGGAGAGGGACAGCACCTCTCTGTCCTGCCCTGGGAGCACACAACACTGCTGCTGCCTGCCAAGCCATCCTCCCTGTGAGCGGTGGCCCCTTGCCCTGGAAGGGGAATGGCAGGGTGGACTGGCCTGTCCTGGCCAGCAGTGGGAAGAGGGAGCAGGTCCCAGGTGGGAGGAAGGGGACAGAAGCCGTACCCAGCTCATTGGAGACAAAAGAGTCCGTCTGCACTCGCTCGCAGAACTTGTAGGTCTCGCAGCACACCAGGACAGGCACATTGTAGGCCTTGGAGACCAGCGCTATCTGGGACGTCCCCACCCGAGACATAACAGAGCCGTTGGCCAGAAGTGCGTGGGCTCCCAGCAGCACTTTGGACACCTGTCAGGGAAGTGCAGGGATCCATTGGCACCTTTTATCATGCTGCAGCCTCCCCCATGTCCACCACTGCCCCCCAGCACAGCCCCACTCCACTCCTTACCTCAGGCAGCACGTAGGAAATGGCATTGATCATCACATATGTGCAGTGAATGCCCTTACGCACCAGCCGGCGCAGCGTCTCCCGGCCTTCCAGCCGTGGCCGGCTGTCCACCACGATCACACGGAAGGCCCGGCCCTTCTTCACGTGGGCGTCGCACAGCGTGCGGTTCACAAGGGAAGAGCTGACAGACACCAGTTAGGAGGCTGCCCCATCCTGCCACGCCAGGCTCTCACCCAGCACACGGACAGCCTGCACTGACGCTGCTTGCCGACAGCATCGCCAAGAAACACAGCCCAGCGCCAGAAGATTTCCCTTGGCACTGGCTCCAGTGTGGGACTCATCAGGTGCCGGCCAGGCAGGAGGTTTTCTGAGCATTAGCATGGGATCTCGCCCAGGCGACAGCCCTGACAGGCGCCTGACAGCAGCAGCTGCAGCAGAGCAGGCACTGCCAGGCACCAGCTGCCATGGCAGCTCCCCAGGCACATCCAGCCCAAATAGAGCAATATCTCTTTTACACAGGGCAGCCGTCAAGCTCCCAGCAAGACCCTGATGGGCTAGTGCTGCTTAGAGATGAGTCCAGGCAGAGCTGATGTCCACCCTTGCTGTTAAAAGTGCTGCCCCTTCCAGACACCCTACGCTCACTTCCAGGGCCCCCTCTCCCTGTCTGTGCACAGAGAATCACGCCCTGGGAAAAGGGATGTCTCAGCCCTCTCCGGAAGCAGCACTGACCTCCACCTGTCCGTGCCCACAGTGAGGGACATCCTCTCCAAACCCTCTCCAAGTTTCCTTCTTGTAATGCTCCAGGCCCACACTGGCCTCCTGCCCCTGCTCCTTCCTCCACCCATCACCCAGCAAGCACATCACATCTAGACTGTTTTGCACAGCAGTCTCTGGCTCCTTCTCCCACCTCTACTTTCTGGGATATAGTCCCTAGAAGGAAGAACAAGCTTCCATATTTTTGCTTCCTGACATTTGACTTTGCTGCGGTTTGTTTAAAATGCCAGTAAGCAGCCATGGCTGCTCTCTAAGTGCCCCATATTGAAGAAGCGGTGAATCTGGATTTCTTGAAACACTTAACTCTGGACACATGCAAATGGAGGACAGTGCTGAGCCCTGAACAGGAACAGCAAAGTCTCATGGACAAGCCTTCGGTACAGGCTTCACTGACAGCAATGGCTTCAGGCCTCTGTCAGGCGCTTCCTGGTCCAGTCAAGGCGTTGCCCACTGCTGTAACACTACAGGCCGGCGGGTCTGGGAGTCAGGGTTAGTCGAAATGGCAGGCATTGCCAGCTCAGGCATTCACAAACTGAGTTTGAGGCGCTAACGCAACTACATTAATCAGTATAGGCTGGTATAAGGCTACTTGATCAGACCCTCCTCTTCATTCCTCTAATGAGCCTGAGGCCTCCAGTGCTTCTAGCATCTAGCCTGTCCCAGCATGCAGAGAAATCGGAAACATCAGCAGGACACAGCCCTCTGCAGCGGGGCCCTCCAGGGACGCCTGCTCACAGCCAGGCCTGCCAACACCATCCTCTGTGCTCTGCAGACACGGTTTAGCACTCCCCTCGGCAGCTGCCAGGCAGAAAGTGCTTTGTCACCACCTCATGATGCGAGCTCATCAGCCTGCTTGTCTCCCAGGGTGGGACAAGAGTCCTAATGAGCTCTCTGTTTTTTCTAAAGCACTAACAATACGCCCAAGTCATTAGCAAGTGTTGATCCCAGGGCCGTGCTCTGCTCTGTCCTGACACTCTCATACATCCACTGTTCTGTCCTGCCCCGCTGGTCATAAACCTCCCTTGTGCCTTTACGTACCAGCTCCCCACCACATCCAAGTTCTGGCTGGCACCCCCTGACTGCCCCCTCCCTGCTTGTTTTATTTCTAGTTGGTGGACCCAGAGCCACAACCCTTCCCTCGGGCAACGCTGACTTTCCCACCTTTGAAAAACTGCTTTTGCAAGGGCTTCCCATATTCACTCAACTGCTCCGTTCACTTTTTCCATCCACTGGCCTGGCTGTCCTCTTACCATCCATACACCAGGATCACATCCTTGTCATTTATCTTCTCAAAGGCAGACCTTGAAATGGCTTCAGCTGCCAAAAGAATCTTCTCCCGCAGATACTTGTCGATAGTGTCTTGCAGCTTCTCCTTTGCCTGGGGAGACAGTGCCATCATGTACAGCATGGCCTTGCCATACCGCAGACACTCTGTTGTCCCTTGCAGCCTGGCAGGACTGCGGGCTCAGCTCTGCCTGCAAGCGTGGAGCCCTGCCCTGCTCCCAGCCAGCCTGTTTGTGCAATGGCACCTTCCCCTGGGACAGGGGCTCTGCAGGACACACAGGGCCACTCCTGTCCCAGCACAAGCCTCCCAGCAGACCACGGTGCCTCACCATGTGTTCAAGCTGCCATTAGGACCTCCCCAGCTCTGCCCATTATCGCCCCCGCACCTCAGACTCTCCGGCCTGACTCCTCTCAGCCCACTAGCCACACTGCCTCAGGGGCTCTCGCAGCCAGCTCCTGATGTATGCCACCACCCTGCCCCTTGCTGCACAGCCAATGGGCTCCGGTGGAGCTTTTTGCATGGGATATAGCTGAGCACTGAAAAAACACCTTATTCTTCATCCGTGACTTTACTGATGCTGTCAAACAATGCTCATAGGCAGTCCTGGTGGGCAGGCCCAACTGTGTGGCCTTTGTGGCCTTCCTGCAGTGCAGAGCACCAGCTGGACCAGCCTGCAAGTCCTTCAGCCATCCAAGAGTCACTTCTTCATGCAGGTGCAATGCTGGTTGCTGGCCAGGCCTGCGGTGCAGGGCTGCGTTCACTGAGACCACGTGCGCCTGCTGCAGCTTCTCTCATTTTACGTCCCTGCTCCTGACGAGCTCCAGTCCTACCAGCCCAGCGACGCTAACAGCCCAGCATTTGCTGCGGTGCACCCTGGCCCCTTTGGCTCCTGCTGGGCTGTGCCTGCTGGCAGAGGGGGAGCAGGTCTGGCTGCAGTCCCTGCTCAAGCAGTGGCTGGCAACACTTAGGGCCAGCAGTCTTCTAGCTTCTCTGCAGCACTGCTCCCAGTCTGCATCCTACCACCTCTCCCTGCTCAGCCTGTGCCAGGGCTGTCCCTCCACCCCAGTGCCTGCAGCCAGAGGGCTGGAGCCTGCTGCTCACGTGAGGCCACTCACCTCCTCCTCTCTCAGGGTGTCAGGTAGGCATGAAATCTCCTTCTTGAGGAACTTAATGGCATTGCCCATGCTGGCTGAAAGGGGCCGGCACTGGTTCAGGAAGCTGCAGAGGAGAGACGGGCTTAGCTCCAGAGCAACCGGAGGACAGGGACAGGAATAGGAAGGGTACACCTGGGCTGGGGATGGTGGTCAGGGAGGCAGAACCCAGAGCCCCAGGAAAGTCAGCCCAAATTTGGGTGGACACCAACCCAGAGAGGTGACCGACAGACCACACTCAGTGGAGCTTCAGTCGCTCTGTTCCAGCATCACGAGCCCTCACCTGATGTGTGGCTTCAGCTTGGCCACTAGGTCCCGCGACAGCTCCTCGTTGGGGGGAGTTGAGTAATCCCGGATCAGCTGAGACAAGAAGGAAAAGAGCACGAACTCAGGGCACCTGCCCCTTCTGGCCAGGCACAGCACATGACCACCCTCGCCCAAAAGTCTGCAGACCAGGCACGAGTGTGTACTGCACAGCTTGACATGCTTTCACGGGGGGGAGGGCAAAGGGATGCTCCAGGAACTCAAATCTGCAGTGGCAGCACCAGAACAGGATGTTAGCAGGGCCCAGCCCTGGGCATGGTCAGAAGGAAGAGGCTGAAGATGACTGAGCACAGATACAGCCTCAGTAGTCAGGGAACAGGAAGAGATGCCTGCGCCTCGTGCAACGCCCCTGCTGCCTGGTTGGCATGGGCAGCTGCTTGCATACCTGTTTGAAGACTTCCAGCAGGGCGATGCAACGGGCATTGGAGCCATTGATGATGCCCTGGGAGTACTGGAGGCCAAGGCGCACCACAGCCGGGTGAATTACTGTGGAGGGGATGCTGCAGGGACAAACGTGAGACAGCAGTCAGCACTGGCCCTCTACAGCCCAGGAACAACCAAACCATTGCCAGGCCCCCAGCCAAACAACCCGAGAGACTGCCCAAGAAGGGAGCTGTCAGTCAGCCCCTACTTGCTCCGTGACCTGAGGAGTCAGGCTAACCCTGCAGCCCTTCTCCTGTGGCCCTGCACTGCCTAAGGGCAGCTCTCCTCACCCCACGGGCAGGGTATCTGGCTGCCCCTGCTGCTGCTCCTCAAAGCAAGCAAAGGGATCCCCCACCACTCCAGCAAGCCTATCCCACAAGTGGGACCAGGATACCCCTTCACTACAGCCATTTTGCAGCCAGGCCAGCCGAAGCAGAGCCATATGATTGCCAGGGGCCTGGGCTGGGGAGGCCACATACCTCATCTGCTGTGTCAGTGGCTTCTTCCGGCTATACTGGTGCAAGTGGGAGAACAGGTTGACCTTGGTGCCATAGTCCTGCCTCAGAGGTACCTGTAGCCGAACAGCGTTGATGATGGCTTACCCAAGGCGGCCATACAGCCCTGCTCACTCCAGCACCACCAATCACACCAGCACTCACTCGTGGCTCACCAGAGGTCCCCTCTGCCCAGCAGAGAGCAGGCCCTAGTCCCACCATACATGCAGCCTGACCCCCACCACACACACCCACAGCATGACTGCCCTGAAGCATGTAGCCTGTTACCCAGCCCTCCTCCTACCTGCTGCCGCTCCAGCTTCTTGGCCAGTTTCCTCTGGGCAGCGGGGTCATCCACCTGCACATGCTCCGGCAGCCGCTTTACCACTGCGAGGATAGTTGGGAGGGCGGTGTGAGGTGGTACTGCCCTGGTGCAGCCCCCAGCCCAGCCATGCTGCTCCAAGACTCAGGAAACGCATGGCAGGGCAGCGCCCAGGGCACCATGGAAGGACCGGAGAGGCAGCCCCTGCAGGCAACTGACACCCACCCCAGACACCTCCCTCCCCGCTCACCCTCTGCACCCTGTGGTGATGACAGCTTTACCGGATTGAGGTTCAGTGGGGGTCAGCCTGGGCTTGGCTGCTGTGGCTGCCTGGCTCAGCTCTGCTTTCTTCGCCTGCTTCTGGGCCCGCTCAGCCTCCTGTTTGGCACGGCGCTCTGCTCGCAGCTCAGCTTTGCTCTTGCCCCCTGTGGGCTTCTCGCTGTCGTTGGGGCCATCGGCCAAGGCTGGGGGGGACATGGGGTGAGCAGCTACTACAGGAGACAGAAGGGGGAAGTCTGTGTCCAGCCTCCATCACCAGGAGATGTAGCCCAGTACGTGGGGCAGCCCGTGGCAGGGAGATCCTCCTCTGTGCAAGAGTCTGCCTTTGGAGGAGCAGGTGGGACTTAGCCCCACATTCTCCAGCACTTTGCCTGCCCCGCATTCAGGTGGGGAGGGGACTGGCCTCTCTACACCTTGGACCCTGCAAGAACGCAGGCACTCGAGGTAGCGAGGACCAGGAGCACTCAGGTGCAGAGAGGTGGGACATGCCGGACGTCCCACTGCAACCTCCCCTAAGCGGAGGATGTTCCCGGCTCAGGGCTGTTCCAGCCTGAGGGCATTCCCAGCCGGCGAGACCACCGGGGGCCTCCCCACAGGGCTGCCTCTGTCGGGGGTGGTGGGGAGGTCTGCTGCGCGGCTCTCCAGGCTCGGGGGCCGCCTCGGGGATTAGGAGGTCCTCACCCCGCGGCTGCCCTGGGTCGGAGGGCGTCCCCAGCTCCGGGGGCTCGGCCGCCGGCCCCTTCTCGCTCCTCTTCTTCTTCTTCTGCTGCTTCTTCTCCTTCCGCAGCTGCAGCTTCTCCTCCCGGGAGAGCTCCGGGGCCTGCGGGCACAGAGCGTCAGGCAGCCCCCGGCCCCCACGCCGGCCCCCGGCCCAGCCCCCAGCCCCACGCCGGTCCCCGGCCCTGCTCACCTGCGGTCCCGCCGGCACCGGCGCGGCGGCTTCGGGGCCCGCACCTGGAACGAGAAGACGCGTGAGAGGGGCCGGGAGCGGAGCCGGGCCCGGCCGGCACCGGCCGCGGGGACCGGGGAGAGGCCGGCGGGGGGAGGCTGGGTGGGTGCGGAGCGGCGGGGCGGGAGCGGGGCCCCAGCCGGTGCCGCGGCGCGGGGCCCCGCCGCCCAGCGCCGGCCCGAGGTCCCGGCCCGGCACTCACCGCCCGGCGCGGCACGCTCCGCCATGGCGCCTGCCCGGCCGCCCACAGCGCCCCCTGCCGGCCGGAGGGGGGTGCCGCCCGCCGGCTCTGCGTGACCTGCCCTGGCGTCACCGGCCCGCCGCGTGCCGCGCGGTGACGCCACTCCGTAGCCGGTTCCCAGGGCGTCCCTCCCCGCTCCGCCCGCTCCCAGCGCCGTCGGGAGCCCTGGGCCCTCCCCGCCCACTTGCGGGCGGCCTGCCGGCCCGGCGCCCCGGGCCGGGCTCCCCGCCGCCGGGGCCCGTCCCGCTGCGGGCCCGCGCTCAGCACCGGGGGCGGCGGGGCAGGGCTGCGGCCCCGCTGGCTGTCGCCGGGACGTTGCCAGGCACTAGGCGCGGGGCTGACCCGGGGCTGCGGCGGGCTCCCGAGCCGGGGGCGGGGTGTGTGTGTGTGTGTCACCGGGACGGCCGTGCGGCGACCCGGCGCCAGGCCCGCGGGCGGCGGGGCGGGGCGGAGCGGGGCGGGGCGCGCGGACGGTCCGGCCCCGGCGGGCGGTTCCGCCGGCCGCGCCATCGCGGGGGCCCCCGCGGGGCGGTGCCGGGGAGCGCCCGGCCCGACATGGCGGCGCGCGGCAGGTAGCGGGGGCGCGCGACCCGGCCCCGGCCCCGCCATGCACTTCTCCATCCCCGAGACCGAGACCCGCGCCGGCGACGGCGGCGCCGCCTACGTGGTGAGCGGGGCTGGAGCGTGAGCGGAGCTGTCCGGCGGGGCGCGGGCGGCGCGGCCCGGTTCCGGCGGGCCCCGCGGCGGCGGCAGCGCTCAGCGGGGCCGGGGCCGCCGTCCCGGGGCAGTGGCGCTGTCCGCCGCCCTGCCCGGTGGGGCCGTGCGGGCCCGCAGCCCCGGCGGCGGCCCGTGCCGGCCGGGACCGGGCGAGGCGGGCAGTCCTCGGCCGGCGCGGCCGCCATCCCCAGCCGGCGCCCCGCTCCCGGCCCGGGCGGCCGTCGGGCCGCGCTGCCCTTGCGCCCCGGGGCCGGGCCCTGCGGCCCAGGCCGGCCCCCGGCGGGCCGCGGGGAAGCGGGGGTGGGTGTCCCTGGGGTGCGGCCCCCCGGGCGCCGCTCGGAGGGTGCCTGGACCCTGCCCCGCGCGGGGGCGAGGGGGGCGGCTGGCCCGATGCGCTGCCGGCAGGGGCCCCGTCCCGTCCCGACCCCGGGGCCCGGCTCATCCTGCCCCCGCCAGCCCGTCCATCCGTCCCGGCTTCCTGTTTTCCTCGGCGCGCCGTGAACGCCCTCCGGCTTGGCAGCTCCTCCAGGAGCGGGTCCCCGGGCTGCCTGGAGGAACGCTGCTGCTGCTGGGGGGGTGGCGGCCCACCGGCTCCCCCGGGGGCCGAGAGCCCCCTCCCCGGCGGGGCCAGCGGCCGTAGCGCTGCCCGCGCAGCGGGGTCTCGCTGCAGGCTGTGGCGGGCAGAGCCCCCTGGACTGCAGCTGGGTCCAGGCCTGCGCTTCCCCCTGCTCCCAGTTCGGAACGAGGGCGGGTGGCTCCAGAGGGGCTCCGCGGCCCTGCCGTCTCCTCCGCGGGGACCCCTCGCTTGCCACCTTTGCCGAGATCTCTCTCTGGGGGGTCCCCCCGGCATGAGGCGGCGTGTCAGGGACACGGACGGCAGTTGTGAGCCGCGGGAAGGGCTGTGAAGGGATCCACAGGCAGCTGCGGTTGCACAAGGGCCGGAGGAGCAAGTTGCACCTGAGGCGTGTTTGGCCCTGTGCCTACCCCTGCACTTTGCCCTCGGGCGTTGCAATGGCTCCTTGGGTGGGGGAAGACCTCATCCCCAGTGTCAGAGGAGAGCTTGTTTGCAGCCCTGGGTCTGGGCAGGAGCTGGTGACCCCCGCGGAGAGCCCTGCCAGTGTGGGGCTCCGAGCTGATGCTGGCCAGGCGTGAGTGCTGCCTGGGCCACCCGGCCATCTCTCGTGGTCTCCTGGGCCCTCTGCAGGGACCCTGAGCAGCAGGGCTGTCACCTTTGGGTTGGAAGGTGGTGTGGGAAGCCAGTGTGAGCTCCAGCATGTGCAAGGCCAGCGTGGCCTGGACAGGTGCCTCCGCTGACCCCGAGCAGCCCCAGCTTTCGGGGGCAGGAGGACACTTGGGGCTTCCAGTGAGCAAAACAGCCATGGGAGGTACCTGCCTGCGCTGTGATCGCCAGCTGGAGGCATGTCCCCAGCCCCCACGGTCCAGTCCTGCCCTCCCAAACACTGTTCTGGGTATGGCAGTACCTGCTTCGGCACAGACGGGACAGCACTGTCCCGTGGGAGGGTGCTGCCTGTGACGAGGTGCCTGGAAGCTGAGGCATGGAGTTGCTGGGCCCTGTGCGCTGTGCAGCCGTAGCCGTGCTCTGCCTGCGGTGTCAGCTGGGAGCTGAGCCAGGGTGGGGGTGGAGGGCAGAGGGGGCACCGGGGGGGGGGGGCAGCAGCCAGGGACAAGCTCCCTGGGATCCCCTGCAGCAGGGGCAGTCACCTCCCTGACTCTGTAGGGCTCCCTCTGAGCTGTGGGACAGGGGAGCCTCAGCTGGGCTGGTGCTGGCTGGGGTAGAGCTATCCCAGAGGGGTCCTAGCCTCTCCCCTGGCCCCGGGGGGCATGTCCTGGGGTTGGGGTGGGGGCACATCCTGCTGGGCTCTGTGCAGCAAACCTTAACGCTTTCAAGCAACCAGCATCCCAGTAGTGCTGGGGCATGTTGTGGTGGACCCAGGGTGGGCAGGCAGCGCACGAGGAAGGAACCCCCTGCCCCGTGGCGACGGCTGGCTGTGGCCATGCACCCCAGGAAGCGGTGGAGCGAGCCCAGGCCCACAGCCTTTGGCAGTGGGGACATCCCGGCCATGCAGCTCTCTGTGGCTGGATGCCAGGCTCCTGCTCTGCTGGCCTGAGTGCAGCTCAGGTTGCTGTGCTGGCCACTGCATTGCTGTGCTCACTCCTCCCAATGTGTTGTGGGGCCTGCAGGATGGAGAGCAGCTGCTGGCTGCTGCCTGCCCTTACTGCAGGGAGGGGTGTCCTCTCCCGCTGACTTGGGGACACCCATGTCCATGGGCCTGCAGCGTGGCTCCGTGCTCTCCCCATGGCTTGGCAGCTGCAGGGTTACGCCTTCCTGGTGTCCATCACACACATCTCTTGGATGCGCTTGTACTTCCTTAGCGGTTTTGACCATGTCCACTGGGCCACAGCTCTGCACCAATGCTGAGATGTCTTCAGAGCAGCAGCACAGAGAAACCTTTCAATGCTGTTACTGTACTTATCTGTGCGAGTCCTGGGTGTTTGACCCATCCTCACTTGCTAATGCATAGTCCTTGGCTGCCCACAGCAGCCCCTGCTGGTCCTGGCTGTGCTGGGGGCTGTGGCTGTGCCTGCCTGGGGCTTCTTGTCCCATGCGTTGGCCTCCGTGGGCAGTCTCGGGGCACGTGGGCCCTGCCCCTCTCTGGGCGGCTGGGGGTGCTGCCCCCAAGAGCTGGAGAGGGCCCCGGCCCTGCAAGGGAAGTGCTGCGGAGCTGTGTGCTCCGGGGCAGCGCCTGGAGCGGGTCCAGGTGGCTGCTGGGATTGGTGCCTCCAGGCTGGGGCCAGTGCCTACAAGGCAAACCCAGCTCCCGCAGTAGTGCCCAGCCCAGCACGGGGCATGGGAGGGTGCCAGGTGGGTCCCAGTGCTTCCCGGGGCAGGAGCTGAGCTCTGCTGGCAGGAGGGGAGGGCTGGGGGTGCCCCATCTGCCCCTTGGCGGGGTCCTCGGGAGCATCACCTCTTCCTGGGCTGTGGCGGGGCTGGGCCCTGCAGGGGCTTTTCCCTGGGGTGGCCTGTGTGCCCCGAGCTGGGCAGGCCCTGAGGCCCTTGCATCCGGCGGGTGCTGGGATCTGACTGATGTCTCTCCCTGCAGGCCTACAACATCCACGTGAACGGGGTGTTGCACTGCCGAGTGCGCTACAGCCAGCTCCTGGGGCTGCACGAGCAGGTAGGCAGTCGTCCCCAGCGGTGCCCGCTGCGCTCCTGGCGGGCAGGGTGCTGGGCCCTGTGAGCTGCTGTTGGGTGCTGCAGGAAGGCACTGCGCGCTGCCAGAGAGCCGGAGCATCGGGCGCTATGCTGGCTGCGGGCAGGCGTGTGCTGTCCAGTGCTGCCCGCGGGGCTGGCCAGGGTGTCGTTTCCTGCTCCTTGGCATCGGGTGCAGGCTTCCTCTCCTGCTCTGTGACGTCCCGGCTGGGTTCGTGCGAACTGCTGTCTGTCCGTTTGGATGAGGAACACTGGCGAGCTCTCTGCTTCCCTTGCTGGGGCCCTGGAATTCAGCTGGGGTGGGGGGTCGGAGCAGCCACCATCTCCCTGGAGGCTCTCGCAGCACTCTGCTCCTCTGCTCTCTTCCCAGTTAAGGAAAGAGTATGGCGCCAACGTGGTCCCAGCCTTTCCCCCAAAGAAGATCTTCACACTCACCCCGGCAGAGGTAGAGCAACGACGGGAACAGCTGGAGAAATACATGCAGGCTGGTAAGCTGGGTCTGCCCCGTGCTGCGGCGCAGGGCCAGCTGCCCCCCGCTTGGTCGCTCAGGGCGTCGGGGCACCGCCCGCATCTTCCTCCTGACACCGCTCCATTTGCAGTGGCTTGTCTTGATACTCCCAGTCTTGCTCTGGTATTAGCTGGCCTTGCCCACTGGATGTCAGCTCCTCCATCCCAGCCCCTTCCCCTTCCCTACACTGGCACCCCCCACCTGCGGGCAGTCCATAGCTGCCCATGTGCACACCCTACGCACAGCGCACGCTTAGTCTGGGTGCAAACTCTGAGGGGCCGCAGAGTGGCTGGGCATTGGCGTGGGTCCCTGCCCCTTCCCACGTAACGCCTGACTCCTTGCTCGTCTTCCACCCCCAGTGCGGCAGGACCCGACGCTGGGAGGCAGCGAGACCTTCAACAGCTTCCTGCGCAAGGCCCAGCAGGTGAGGGGGCAGGAGCCGCTGGATGTGGTGGGCTGCTGGGGCAGCCTGCACGGGGGTGAGTGCTGACCGCCGGGGCCGGGCAGTGCGTGCCGGGGCCCTCAGACTGCAGGGCAGTCTGAGCAGCGTGAGGGTGGTCGGCAGTAGAGGGGCCGGGGTGCCGATCCCGTTTCTCTCTCCAGGAGACACAGCAGATACCCACAGAGGAGGTGGTGCTGGAAGTGCTGCTTTCCAACGGTCAGAAGGTCAAGGTCACCATCCTTACCTCGGACCAGACAGAGGATGTCCTTGAGGTGCCAAAGCTCTTGTGCTGGGTGGGACCAGCTCCTCCTGCTGAGTTCTGTGGTTTCCCACATGTGCAGGAGTTCTTTCAGCCTGGCAGCACCCTGGCCCTCCCTGTCGTGTCCCTACCCGAGAGCAGGGTTGTCTTGGGGGGCTGAAGAGCAGTGGAGCTGGAAAGGGTGTGCCGATGTGCTCGTGCCCCTCTCTGGGCCCAGATTGATGTTGGGAGGCCCTCAGCTCTTTCATGGTGGCGGTGATCCCCCAGGCCCCGCTTGTCCGCTTGCCCCCCCTGCCCTGGCCACCAGCACAGCAGAGGTGCTGCCTTCCTGCTGTTGGGAGGCCCCAGAACACACACAGGCTGGATCCTGCCATGGGGTAAGGACATAGAAGTGCCGCCTCTCTGCGGGAAGTGGTGACCTCCTGCTCTCACTCCCAGGCTGTGGCTTCCAAGCTGGATCTGCCAGATGACCTGGTCGGCTACTTCAGCCTCTTCCTAGTGAGAGAGACCAAGGACGGAGCTTTCTCCTGTGAGTAAAGCATGAGGAGCCCCATGAGGGCTGTGGTGGGATCTCTGGACCAGATGGCCCTGCCCTGGGTGGGGGGGCATCCAGTGGGCTTCCCCAGGGCACCCTGGCTGGCAGTGGTCCAGTGGGCTCCCGCTGCCCCAAGCCGCTGCTGAGCTGCTGTTTCCCCGCAGTCGTGCGGAAGCTGCAGGAGTTTGAGCTGCCGTATGTGTCTGTCACCAGCCTGCACAACCCTGAGTTCAGGATCATCCTGCGCAAGAGGTGAGCGGTAGGGTTGGAGGGGCAGTGACTGCTGGAGCGGTGGGGTGGTGTCTGGGGCTCCCTGCTCTGCAGAGGGACCCCTCCCCTCCTGCCATCGCCACCTGCATGGTGCTTTGGCCCCCGGGAACACACCTGGGCATCCTCAGCCGTGACACTGGGGGCCAGGCTGCCCTGCTGGGCTCGGCCCCTGATTCCGCTTTCCCCAACACAGCCCTTCCTGCCTCTGGCAGCTGCTTGAGAGGGGGAGCGGGGCATGACAACTGATGGCTACCGGGGGAGCTGGCCAGAGAGCCAGCCCAGCGCCTTGTCCCAGTATGGGGGCTGTTTTTCTCCCCATCGATGCTAGGAGCTGGGGAATAGGTTGACCCATGTGGTTCCCTTCTAGCTACTGGGACTCCTCCTATGACGACGATGTAATGGAGCATCGTGTGGGGTTAAACTTGCTGTATGCGCAGGTGAGGGTTGGTGCGGCCCAGCCGGCTGAGGAGGGGCACTGCACATCAGCTACGGCTGTGTGGGGTCTTGGGTGGCTCTGGGCCCAGCTGCTCACCAGCCTCTGCTTCTTGGTAGACGGTGTCGGACATCGAGCATGGATGGATCCTTGTCAACAAGGAACAGCACCGGCAGCTGAAGTCCCTGCAGGAAAAAGTCTCCAAGAAGGAGGTAGGGGACAGCTCGATGATGTGGCGGGAGCAGTCCCAGCACCAGACTGGCACTGCTCCCATGTGAACGTGTGGTGCTGAGTTCATGGCTCGTTCCTGGCCCGGGAGGCGCGGTGGCCGTCTGTGCTGAGCTTCCCTGGCTCTGCCTGCAGTTCATCCGCCTGGCGCAGACCCTGAAGTACTACGGCTATCTCAAGTTTGACCCCTGCATCACTGACTTCCCTGAGAAGGGATGCCACGTCGTCGTCAGTGCTGGCAACAACGAGCTCAACTTCCAGGTGCGGCTGCCGAGTGAGCAGATCAAGGAAGGCAGCTTCAAGGTCACGCGCATGCGGTGCTGGCGAGTCACGTCCTCGGTGAGTGCCGCTTGCCTGCGGGGGCTCTGGGGTGTCTGGCAGCTCTCCCCAGGAAAGGTGCTGGCTGTGTTGCCTGCTTCCAGCCCAGCTGGCCTGGGGAAGGTGTGAGCTGTGCTTTGGGGCTGAGGGGGTCATCGGTGTGAGGATGTTAGAGGAGCCTGCCGCTGTGAGGGGACCTGGCAGTGGTGGAAGGCCAGTGGGAGCTGGGCAGGGTGTCCAGCACTCAGCTGGGGGCTACCCTCTGTCAGCACAAGGGCCAGGGAAGCTGGCTGCTTTCTCCCTGGAGGCTCCCAGCCTCAGCATGTGCCCTTGCAGGTGCCGATGAGCAATGGTCCCTCGGGGAGCAGCCCGGGGAAGTCCGAGGTGAAGCTGGAGTTGGCTTTCGAGTATCTAATGAGCAAAGACCGGCTGCAGTGGGTCACCATCACCAGTCCACAGGTAGGGCTGCCTGTGTGCCACGCCAGTGGTGGACAAGGACGGGAGCGAGGGGGCAGCTGTGAGGGAGAGGGCCAGTCTGGGCTCAGCGTGGTGTGTTGGGAAGGCTGTGGGTTGTGTGGAGCCTCGTGACACCTCTCCCTTGCAGGCCATCATGCTGAGCATCTGCCTGCAGTCCATGGTGGACGAGCTGATGGTGAAAAAGTCTGGAGGCAGCATCCGCAAGGTGAGGGTTGGGCTGGATGTTGTCTCTGGGGTAGGATCCCATCCTGCCCCTGTGACTCCCCGGGGTCTAGGCTGGGGCCTGCTTGCTCTCTTCAGAACGGGGCCAGCTGAAGGATCCCCAGGGTCCATCTTAACCTTTGAAGCTGCCCATGGGGACCCTGTGGCTTGAGCTGAGCTCCTCCCCTGCAGATGTTTCGCCGGCGGGTGAACGGGGCCCTGCGGCGCTCGGACAGCCAGCAAGCTGTGAAATCACCCCCGCTGCTGGTGAGTGGGACCCTGTGGTCCTGGTAGGGGAGACAAGCGTGACCATGGGCTTCACTGTGTGCTGGGTACCAGAGCCCACGGCCCCCAGAGGTGCCACTGTCCCTTTAGCAGGGCTGGGACAAGCCCAGAGGACAGCAGGGCTGCAGTGCCCCACTCCTGTAGCCCTGGCAAGAGAAACTGAGTCTGGGAAGCCAGACTCCCTGGGGGAGGGAAGGGAGGGCAGCCTGGCCTCGGCCCAGGAAGGCGAGTGGTCACTGAGGGCAGGGAGACGGCGGGTGGTACGAAGGGTGGGTGGTGCGTCCCGCTGCCTCAGCACTGCCTGATGGTGCTGTCCCCCCAGGACTCGCCTGATGCCTCCCGGGAGCCGATGGCCAAACTCTCGGTGAGTTGCGTGTGGGTGCGCTATCACCATCACCCTCGGACTAAGCAGGGGGAAGTGGGGGTCCTCCCTAATGTCTCCCCTCTCCACAGAGCAAGCTCACCTCTGTCAGCCTGCGAGGGATCAGCCACTCCAGCTCTGCTAATGACGTGGGCGCTAACGACTTCCATGGCAATTACGCCTTTGAGGGCATTGGCGATGAAGATCTGTAGTGCCCCCCCTTCCTCGGACAGCACTGGCCCGAGGGCCTTCGCTGAGGAATGTACGACCTGCAGACAGGTTGCAATCAACGTGCCTCTCACCTGCTACATCCACCTTCCCCTGCTCCCCTGGGCTGGGGAGCTCACCCCCAGCCCACCGTTGGCCTTCGGGGTGGGGGCAGCTGAACTCCTCCTGCTGCTGGCTCCAGCTGGGAGAGGGCTTGTTCCCAGGGCGGCACTAGCCCAACCCGAGCAGCGTGCCCAGGCCGAGCCCTGGGGCAGTGTCGCGGAGCCTGGCCCAGCGTGGGGGGCAGAGCTGCCCCTTCCCCAGCCGGGAGGGCCTGGCCCAAGCGCCCAGCTGCCCTGGGTGGCTGGGGCAGCGGCTTGGCAGCAGCAGCCTGGTGGCACCAAGTGGCCCTCATGAGGCTCCATAATGCCAAATTAGCATTTAGGTTTCTGCTCAGAGACAGACTGCAGTAAACTGTCTCCAGGGGGCTCTGCGCAGAGCCCCCTCTCTAACCCGCTCATAGACTCCAGCGTAATCTAGGCTTGTAACCACGTATCTCCTGCTGCTCAGACAGACCAGAGCATTAATGGACAGTAACTGATGTTTACACACTGCAATGATGATTAAAATGGATCCTGATTGGTACTGGGCTGTCTGTTGGGGGGTGGCCGCTGTTCCTCCCCTCCCCACACACTTTGCTAGCCCCACGCTGTCCTCTTCTGAAGCAGAACAAGGCCCCCAGGGAGAATAGCAGATAACAAAACTGACTGTTTAATGCTTTTATACACAATATAAATTACACTGACTGGCATGGCAACAGCCATAGAACCAGTTCTGTTTCCCCCCCTCCCCCCCTGTTCCCCAAACTCTGGCAGAGGAAGGCTCCGACAGGCAGGTCCTGCCCCGAGAGGTGCCTGGGGGCATGGCACCACTGCTGCTGGGGCAGGCACCTGAGCCGCCGGTCGTGGCTTCGCCCTGCCCGGGCAGGATAGGGCTGCTGGAGACCCCGGCGCACCCGTGGGCCCTACGTAAGGCAACCCTGAGCCCCCCTGGAGTCTGCTTCCCGTCCCTCCCCCAGGGAGGGCAGGGGCTGCGGCTGGGGTGCCCCAGGGCTGAGGCACCTCGGGCCCGACGCAGGGCAGCCGGGCTAAGTGCTGTCTCAGGGCAGGGCCGTGCCCACGGCTGGAGGGGCCAGGAGGGCTTTGGCATTGCGCGGGTTCACCCAGTTCTCAGCCGTGTGGCCGTGGATCTTCTGGTGGCGCTTGTAGTTGTCCCAGTGACCAGTGGTGTAGGGGCAGTCCCGGCACTGGAAGGGCTTCTCGCCTGTGTGCCGCAGCATGTGCCGCTTCAGGTTCATGCTCTGGTTGCAGCTGTAGCTGCAGAGGCTGCACTGGAAAGGCTTGTCGCCCGAGTGGATGCGCCCGTGACGCTTGAGGTTGGCCAGATTGCCGCAGGCATAGTCGCAGAGCTGGCACTTGTAGGGCTTCTCGCCTGTGTGCACTCGCTGGTGCCGCTTCAGGTTGTCGAGATGGGCGGAGGCGTAGGGGCAGAGCGGGCAGGCGAACGGCTTCTCCCCACTGTGCGTCTTCATGTGCCGCGCCAAGTGGTTGGGGTAGTGGGTGACGAAGGGGCAGAGGCTGCAGGCAAAGCCTTTGTCCCCACTGCCCTTGCGGGGACTGGCGCCCGGCTCGGTGCCCAGCACTGCCAGGCTGCAGCGCCCACAGACCTGCTCGGCCAGGCCCTCATCCTGCGCGAACCCATCGTCCAGCACCAGCCCGCACATGCGGCACGTGAAGGGGAAGAGCAGCTCCGGCAGTGCGGCCGCCTCCTCACCCCGCAGCCGAGCGCAGCCGGGCAGGAAGGGGCCGCTGCCACTGCCCACATGCAGGCTCAGCTCCGGCAGCAGCGGCTCTGTGAGACAAACACAAACAGGACCGTGAGCGGGACAGCGCAGTGCTGGCAGGGCTCAGCTCTGCAAGGAGCCCCAGGCTCAGGGCGATGGTGCCCCAGCTGAGGCTGGTGGCACATGGCGCCAGGGCTGGCGCAGGTCAACGGCAGAATGTGTGCCTTGCCCATTCCCCAGCCCCAGGGCTGTGCTGTGGGGGGTCCCCCACACCACCCCCCTCTTTACCTGGGTCTTTGTCCCGCCGGTGCGGCCCCTCGCCTTCAGGCAGGCGGTGGCTGAGCATGTGCCGTTTCAGGTTCCGGCTCTGGTTGCAGCGATAGTCGCAGGCAGCGCACTGGAAGGGCTTGTCCTGGCTGTGGACCCGTTCATGGCGTTTGAGGTTGCCCAGGCTGCTGCAGGCGAAGCTGCAGCACGTGCAGCGGTACGGCTTCTCCCCTGTGTGCGTGCGCAGGTGCCGGGTCAGGTTCACCAGCTGAGCAGAAGCGTAGGCACACTGCGGGCATGCGAACGGCTTCTCCCCGTTGTGTGTCTTCATGTGGCGCTTGAGGTGGCTGGAGTAGTGGGAGGCGAAGGGGCAAAGCTGGCAGGAGTACACGATGCGCTGGCTGCGGCCCCCCTCGGCGCCGGCACACTGCAGGCAGCTCTGCCCCAGGCTGGCAGCCAGCTGCAGCCCACACTGGCGGCAGGGCAGCGCTGCGCGGCCGGGCTCCCCACCCTCCTCAGGGTCGCTCTCCACACTCAGCTGCTGGTAGCCAGAGGAGCAGTCGTCGTCGCTCAGCGCGTATGCTGGGATGGCAATCTTCCCCACCAGGGTGTCTGCTGAGAAGACCGTGGGGATGGGATGGTGTCAGCCCAGCTGGCCCAGGCACAGCCCCTCCGCTTGTGCCACCAGTCCCAGCAGGGCCTGTCTCAAGGAGGGGACTGCAGCCAGGAGGGGCCAGGCAGCTGTGCCTGCCCTAGCAGCAGCCGGCAGCCTGCAGGAGCCCACCACCCTGCGCACAGCAGGGCGAGGAGCCCCACGGCCACAACCTGCCCTGACACCCTGCTGCAGGGTCTGTCCTGGGTGCCCCAGGAAACCCTGTCACCTCGACCCTGCGGCTGGCAGGCGCCAGGACCTGCAGGTAGTAAGGTGGCACAGGGGTGGGTCAGGCACTCACGCGGGCACTGCAGGGCCCAGCTGGTAGGAAGCAGCAGTGGTGGGAAAGCGGAAGGTGTTGAGCTCAGCCTGACCCAGGCAGGAGGGCTGGGTGCCTGTAAAACCTTGCTCCGGGCCCCCTCATTCTGCCACTGCCCCAGCCCTGGGGACGGCAGCTGGTCCTACTCCCATGGCCGACACCACGGGGCTCCAACACCAGCCCCACTCCATCATGCAGGAAAACAGACCTTCCCCAGCCCCACATAGCGCCGCTGGCCCACGGCGGTGGGGGGAAGCCTGTGCCAGGCTCTCAGAGGGCACATCTGCTTCCCAGCTGGGCACAGACCCATCCTCCTGCAGCCCCAGGAAGGGATGACAGGAGTGGAGCCTGCTGGCCCCGTGCCCCAGGTGTGCCCGCAGGCTGGTGCTGGGGGCTGGAAGGGCAGTGACATGCAGCCAAAGCTTTGCCACTACCAGCCTCAAGCCGTGCCCAGCTGTCCCTGTGCTGTGCCTGACCTTGGAGTCTGAGACCCAACAGAGGCCCACCACCCTGAGAAGCAGCCTGGGCCCTC
Source organism: Harpia harpyja (assembly GCF_026419915.1). Taxonomy (NCBI): domain Eukaryota; kingdom Metazoa; phylum Chordata; class Aves; order Accipitriformes; family Accipitridae; genus Harpia; species Harpia harpyja. Next base: position 358,486 of record NC_068954.1, on the reverse strand, counting down.
CCCTTCGCTGCTGCCCACCTGGCTGCATCCAACTCCCAGAGCCCCAGGCATGTGCAAGGGTGAGGCTGCTCCCAAGCTGCAGCACAGGGCAGCCCCTCCAGCCTCCGGTCCCCTTTCACAAGCACTGCCTGAAGTGCAGACGTCAGAAAGGGGCATCCTGCGAGGGTCTGGCTATTGCCAGGGGAACCCTTGACCACACCTCGAGCCCCCACACTGAGGGTCTTCCCTGCCTCCTCAGCTCAGGCCTGCAGTCCAGCAGTGCCACAGCATCCCTGGAGCACTGTGCCCTGAGCGTGGCCATGTCAGTGCTGCCCAGGTGGGACAGCATGGCCCATGGGGTGAGGACGAGGCCAGTGATGGCTGTCCTGACCTCCTCAGTGGGCCCGGAGGTGCCTGGCCCCGCTCCCCAGCTGGGGCTGGCACCTGAGAGCGGGAAGAAAGGTATTTCTGACAGCAGAAGGTGTGCTGCAGAGAGCAGCTTTCAGCTCTCACAGCGTCCGGCTTCCAGAGCCGCTGAGTGGGCTTTGTCCTGGTGCTGGGCTCTGCGCACAGGCTGTGGGGAAGTGCAGCCCTCGAAGCAGAACCCCATCTGCCAGGCAGCTGGGACCACGCCTCGGCACAAGAGTGGGAGCTGCCAGCACGGCCCAGCGTGGCTGCTGAGGACGCGGACCGGAGCACAGACCTCGTGGACAGCAAGGGGACAGAGCCACAGGGATCGGGCGGGCCGTGCCCCCCTCCTCTCGCTACTGAGTATGTCCCCACGTTATTCACCGCTCGCTGTCGAGGGCAGCGAGTGATACTCCCACCAGTCCTTGTGAGGCACCTTAATGGAGCTGGACTAGTGTTTGCTCCTCTCTGGCTGCCTCGCACCGCAGGCTGACCTGGAGCCCGGTGTGCCGCCGGCTGGGCAGGCACCGGCTGGCCGCACAGAGGGGCCGGGGTGCCCGCGGGACAGGCAAGTGGCAGGGAGCAGAGGGTGGTGGAGGCACAGCCCTGGCCCGGCTCCCCGCACCCCACGCGATGCTGAGGGGTGGTGGTGGGCAGGACCCCGCAGGGACGAGGCCCCAGCTCCTGGGTGGGCAGCAAAGCCGTGCCCCGGCGGCTTGGGGGAACCGGGGACTCCTGGGCAGAGCGGTGCAGACAGCTCCGGGGACGAGCCCTGCGATGGGGTGGCCTGCCAGCTCTGGTGTCCCCGCGGCCCCAAAGCCACCACGGAGGCGGGGGGGCCTTAACGGAAGGGGGAGCGCTCGGGGTGTTGGGGGGCGGTCAGTACCGAGAATCGGTGCCGGGCGGGCAGAGACCAGCGGGGACCGGGGCCTCACCACGCGGGAGGTGATCCGGGAGGGGGAAGGCGCCCGGGGACGGAGCAGCCGCCGGGCGGGACCGCTCCCGGGGAGGGCGGCTGCCGGATGGGGCCAAGCGCGGGGGCCGGTACCGGCAGGGCCGGGCCGCGTCCCCGCCCGGCGGCGCTCCCGAAGGCGGGGCGGGGGGGGCGCCCAGGACCGGCCGTCCCGGCGGGGCCCCGCTACCGGGCCCAGACGGCGGCACGCACCTGGCGGTCCCTTCTCGAAGGCCAGGCCGCGGCCCAGCAGCAGGTCGCCGGGCAGCACCAGCGCCGCTCCCGCCGTCTCCTCGGGGCCGTCCTCGGCGTCCGCTGCAACACACCGAGCGCCGCGGGTCACCGCCGGGCCGCCGCCGCCGCCGCCGCCCCCCGGCCCCGCCGCGCACTCACCCTTCACCGGCTGCGGGTGGCTCTGCTTCCGCCGGGGCATCGTGGCCGGCCTCGGCCCCGGCCCGGCCCCGCCGCCCGCCCGCCCGCGGCCCGCCAGCCGCCCCCGCCAGCCCGGGGCGGCCGCCGCCGCCCCGCCTCGACCGGGCACTTCCGCTTCCGGCCGCCGCGGGGCGGGGCCAGCGCCGGAAGCGGGCGCGGCGCCCCGGAAGCGCCCCGGGCACCCGGAAGCGTGCGGGGGGTCCGCCGCCTCCCGCTTACCTCCCGGCACCGCGCCGGCGTCTCCGGCGATGCGGCGGCGAGGGGGGGTGCCTGGGCCGCGCCGTGCCGCAGGAGAGGCAAGCGGGGGCTGGGTAGGGCCGGGTCCCCGCGGGCGGGAGCGGGGCGGGACGGGCGGCCGCGGGGTCTGGGAGCGGGGGCCACCGGGGTGAGGGTGGTGGGGGGGTGTCGACGGGTCTTTGTGCCCCACGGCGGGCGGCCTGGGGCCGCTTTCCCCCCGCTGCCCCGCCGGGCATGGCCCCGCCGTGGGCGGCCGGAGGGCCCCTTAGCCCAGGGGGAAAGCTCGGCGAGTCCTCTGCCGGGACCGGTGCCCGCAGCCCCGCCGGTGGCTCCGGCCGTCCCAGCGCTCGGCACGCCGTCGGCCTCTCCCGACCGGAGAGGAGCGGGAGCGGGGCTTTTGCTGGCGGGGAAGGGGGCAGGTGCCCCTGTCCGGGGAGAGCGTTCTGCGGGGAGCGCCGGCGGGGCGGGGGGGCCGGGCAGGCGGCTGCTGGGGTCGGGGGGGTGGGGGGGGTGGGCAGCGTCGGAGCGGGAACGTGCCCCGCAGAGCCGCGGGGACAGCAGCCCCTTGTGCGGAGGGAAGGGCTGGAGGAGCAAGGTGTCCGGGTAAGGCAGCTGTGGGAGGGAGCTGGGGACCAGCCGCTGGAAGTGGAAGGTTGAAACGACTTCGCTGCCTGCAGCACTGACGGGCTTGCAGAGCTCCGGGGGCTCCCGGCAGAGCGGGGCTGGGGGGGTCCGGAGCCCACGTTGCCCTGGGACGAGAGGGCAGGGTGGGCAGACAGGCTGGGGAACGGGCACACAGCAGGACGCGTGGGTAGCGGTGAGTGGCAGTGCTGCAGTCTTTCAGCATCTTGGTGCTTCCAGCGCTGAGATCTGCTCAGCCTGGGCGAGGCATCTGGGGCGTTTGGGAGTGCGGGGGGTGGATTCGCAGTCCTGCCCGTGGTCTGATCTCCAGGGGTGACTGAAACCATCCTTTGGAGATGCCCGCTGGGGTCCTGCTGCCTTGTACTGTCCTGGGGAGTGGAACAAGTCCAGTCGTGTATCAGGTTGCCTAGAGAGGTTGCACGGTCTTTGTCCTTGGAGGTTTTCAAGACCCAGCTGGCATAAAGCCCTTAACCCCAGTGCTGACCCTGATTTGGGCGGGAAGGTGGACTGGAGACCTCTTGAGGTCCCTTTCCACCTGCATTATTCCGTGATCATGGTGACCCCTGTGGGAAGTGGCTGCAGAGGAAGGGGAGCCCAGCTCCCCACAGCCAGGCACGGGAGGAGAGGCAGCTGCAGAACAAGCTCAGGAGCGGCCCCGGTCTTGGGGCACTGTGGCCATGCCATGGCTCCTCTGCAGCCATTGCCTCTGTCAGGCCTATCCCCACGGTCACAGCTCTCTCAAGGACTGCAGAACTGAGCCCTATTGCCTGGTTCTCCCAGGAGTGCATGTGGGCGATGGGCCCCCATGCGATGGAGCTCCTGATTTCACTTGGCACGTCCCTGTGGTTCATAACTCCCCTTTCCAGAAAAGGAAAACTTCCCCCAGTTTGCGTGGCTCGGACCCGAGACACTCAGATGTGCTCTGACCCTGCCAGGCAAGGAGCCTGCTGGGCCCCGGGGATGTTGCGATGGCTTCTCGTGCAGCCCAGTCACACCTCTGCTCCCAGGGGAGCTCAGCCATCTCATGCTGTCACGTTTCCCTCTGCTTGGGTTGGTTTCCCGCAGCTTCTGTCTCCGGTGTCCCAGCGTTGTGCACACCAGGGACATCCAGGGCTTTGTGTCCTTCTTCTTGGGGAGAGGGCCCCTGGTTACCCTGCTCAGGGACTTGTTTGGCCACACCATGGTTTGGCCCATCTCCAGGGATGGCCGATGTGCAGCTGTGTGTGTGTTGGGGGCAGCAGCCCTGCTCTGGCTCAGCCGTACCTTGTACTTGTCCTCTCTGATGCCTAGGTCCATGGCCTGGATGTGGTCCCCATCTACAGGACTCGTTCTGCCTTCTCTGTGGCTCTATTAGTAGATCTCTGTGATGTGTCCAAGCGACTCTGGCTGTGAGAGCTGCTGCTGCTGCTAAGCCTCTTCACAAATAGTTTTTGTTTATTTGCAGGTCCTTGAGGGAGTCGAATGTGTTGGACTTTGTGGCAGTTCCAGGGGAGCGATGGCCATGCTGTGTCGTCAGCAATGATTCCCCGCTGACAGGTACCTCGGGGCCAGAGGATGGGGCCGCTTAGATCCCTGCCGGTGCTTCTTCGCTTCTGTTGCGCAGCCCTGGCCATTTAGTCAAGGTGTCGGAGTCCCGGTGCAGGAGCCACGCAGGCCCGGGGTGTCTCCTCGCCGCTGGCCCCGCTGGTCGGACAGCTGATGTCCACGGTGTCGGTGCAGTCTTTGTTGCTGCTCAGGCGCTGGCTCCCGCTGTTCTGCCAGGTGGAGTTCGCAGTGACGGCATCAGTCATGAGAGGCAGTGGTCCCACTGCCCTCTCCCATGTTTGAGCACATTCCTTCCTGCTCTCTTCCTGCAGTACCTCCCACCCTCTAACAACCATTTAAATCCATTCTCAGCCCGGTTTCCATGATCTCTTCAGTTGCTACCTCACTGGAAAGTGCTTTATCACCCAGGGTGGCACAGTGCAGCACCTTACTCGTTCCCAGCAGAGCAGATGTAATTGGACTCCTTGGTCTCACCTGAGCTGTCACTAATACCTGCCTCTTCCTGTGCCAGTGCTTCTGCTCTTCTAGTTGTGCTCAAACCGGAAAACCAGCAGAGGCTGTTAGAGGTGGAGGCATGCAGCGATGCTGTGGAGGTGTAAAGCATAGGGTGCAACTTTTTGGGGTATAGATAAGGAAAGAGCAAGGAGAACAGCGGAGGGACTGGCCCTGCTGTCGGGAGGGATTATGGTGTGGCCTCGGACTCCTGAGCTCTAAGGGAACACTGACAGATTTGCCTCCTCTCTCGTGTAATCACCTGGCTCCTGGTCACTTAACTGGCTCTTGGGTCCCTTGGCTTGGTTGGTTGTCTCTTCTACAAACTCAGCAGCACCTTGGACGATGCAGGTTTTAGTGCAGCACTTGGGACGTGGGGAAGCACTCTTCAGAAGTGACCGCTCCCCACGGGGCTTCAGGTCCTGCTGCCCTGGGTTGCAGGGTGCATGGGGGAGCTCTCTCCTCCTGGGACAGTTCAGGATCCAACCTTTGTGGAGGAAGCACTTTCTCTGTGGCAGTGAGATGTTCCCTGCTGTCCTGTGAGCTAACCCTGGGGAGGAGTAGTGAGTGATGGCGGTTTTGATTTGCCCCGAGTTTTCCTCTGGGCTCCCTCCAAATAGCTGGCAGGGTGGCAGGCCCGTTGGCAGCATGGTAGTGGGGTCTCATGGGTGCCGAGGGTCCATTCCCATGCCTGGGGCCCAGAGCTCACTCTCACGTGCGGTTCCTTCGCAGGCTGAGCGGCGCCAACTGCAGATGGAGATGGTTCAGCTGTTGCCTGTGGAGAGGATGCCGGCTCTGAGGCCCAGGTAGGAGCCTGGCCATGGGGGCCGTGCTGGGGCTGGCACCTCCCTGCTGTCCTCCCTAGCCCGCCAGCAGCTGGCTGCCGGCCCAACGGGCCACCATGGAGCAGCCCACGCGGGTGCCCGGGCCCCTCCGCCTCCTGGGCTTCTTTGGGCGGAAGCCGCAGGCTGTCGGAAGGGAGACATCACCAGAACTGGAGCCAGAGCTGGAGGAACCTGAGGAGACGTGCATCGCGCTGCCCCTGGGTGAGGGCAGGGAGCTGGTGGAGTGTCCCCTGTGCCTGCTGCCCCAGCCTCCCGAGGCCTTTCCCACCCTGGCCTCCTGTGACCACCGTTCGTGCCGGGCCTGCCTGGAGCAGTACCTCCGCATTGCTGTCAGCGAGAGCCGCGTGCAGGTGGCCTGCCCGCACTGCCCTGCCGCGCTCCAGCCCGCTGACGTCCACCGCCTCCTGGCCGAGCCCGCCCTCCGTGACAAGTACGAGGAGTTCCTCCTGCGACGGCTGCTGGTGGCCGACCCTGGCACCCGCTGGTGCCCGGCGCCCAACTGCAGGTGACCGTCCAGCCCTTCGTGCAGAGCTGGGAGCAGGAGGGTGGTGTGGGTCCCCTCTTCCTGCACCGGTGGAGGCGATGGGCTTCCCCATCGGGGAGCTGGTGCGCAGCAGACTGTGCCTGTGTCCTGTGAGCCTTTTCCAGGCTCAGTCCCCTCGGGACTTGGTCCTGTGTGGGGTTGTACCTGCTCAGAGAGATCTCCTGATCCCTGTACTGGCTGCAGAGCCTGGGCAGCTGTGTGTCTCTGCCAGGGCTGGTGCTCTCGGCCATGCTGGGCCAGTCCGCGAGGCCCCAGGGGAACTGTGTGGGTGCTGGATGGGGAAGGTTGTGCTGCAGTCTGAGCTGGTGAGAGTCTCCTGGCTCTCCTGAGGAGGGGCTGCAGTTCTGCTCAGCCTGGAGCTGGGACCTGCCACTGCATGGCCTGGCCGTGCCCGGGAGGAGAACGGCTGCGTGCTGTGCAGGGATGCAGGGAGGGCTGTGGGCACCGCTGGCCCCCCCCCAACGCTGACCGCCTTCTCTCCACAGCTACGCTGTCATTGCCTATGGCTGTGCCGAGTGTCCCCGCCTCACCTGCGGGCGCGAGGGCTGTGGCACCGAGTTCTGCTACCACTGCCGGCAGCCCTGGCACCCCGACGGCCCTTGTGTACCAGTGCCACCCGCCCCCAGCCTGGCCAGCCCTGCAGCACAGTTAGTCCACCCGGAGGACTTGGCCCACGGTGAGACCCTGGCCCAGGGTGGGAGCAAGCAGGGCAGGGTTTTGGCATGGCCGAGCGGCACAGTCAGATGCCTTTTTGTACTTTCCTGCCTGTGGGGATGCTGGAGTCAGGACCCAGTGGTCCCCACTGGCTGCCTCAGTGTGGAGGCATGTAGCCCCTGTGCTGGTTGAGCTGGGGGGTGTGGAGAGGGACCTTGCTGTGCCTGGCTAACCCTGACACCCATGGGACAGGCTGCAATCCTGGGACAGGGTGTGGGGGTGGACCTGCACTGTCCTGTCTTGCTCCCACCCATCCCATCGCATCTCCTTCCCCCCATCAGCTGAGGCCGAGGACATCAAGGTCTGTCCCCGCTGCAGTGCCTTCATCATGAAGATCAATGATGGGAGCTGCAACCGCATGAACTGCACGGTCTGTGGCTGCCTCTTCTGCTGGCTCTGCCTGCAGGAGATCTCCGATGTACACTTCCTCAGGTCAGTGCAGGGCTGTGGGGCCACGGGGTGTGCTGGGGGGGCTGGAGCGGAGGGGCTGCCAGGAGCTGAGGGGTGGTTGCAGGAGCTGCCCCTGGGCTGAGCTGGGGGTGCTGTGATGCTGGGCCGGGGCTGGGGCCAGGAGCTGTGGGGCTAGGATGGGGGGCAGCAAGGCCCTGCTGAGAGCCATGGCCATGTGCAGCCAGGTTTGGGGCTGGCTGGGCTGTGGGGCTGATCGGGGTGGGAGCAGAGTGGTCTGCGCTGCTGGGTCTGGCAGGGCTGAGGGCCTTGGGGCTGGCTGTCGGCACCCCACAGGTGGGATCCCAGGTGGCAGCTGGAGCTCGGGATTGGGATGGGGCAATCTGGCTTTCTGCTTCCCCGGTGGGCCCATGGGTCTCCCCCCAGCGCGAGGGCGGGCTGTGCTGGTGTCTGCCTGCCCCTGCGCAGGAACCATTGGCCCAGCCCTGCTCTGTCCTCGCAGCCCCTCTGGCTGCACCTTCTGGGGGAAGAGGCCTTGGTCACGGACCCGGAAGATCCTGTGGCAGCTGGGCATGGTGCTGGGGGCGCCTATGGTGATCTCCCTCGTCGCGGGCATCGCTGTCCCTGTCATTACCATTGGGATCCCCTTCTACATGGGTAGGAAGGTACTGGCAGGGGGCCCCGGAGTCCCCATGGTCCCACTCCCTGCTGAGCCTGGCAGCCCATGGCCTCAGGCCTGGACAGACACGCAGTGCTCCCCGCTGCCCACAGCGTGTCCCTGTGCCACCCTTGACTCCCCACAGCTCCTCCTTGCGGGGACCCTCTCCGCTGCCCACCCCAGCACCCTCTGCCAGTGAGGGAGGTCTCTGCCTGGAGAGGTGGAGGGTTGGGGTGGGCAAAGGAGAAAGGGGTCTGGGGGTCCAGGGGTGTTTTCCAGGGACACCTGAGCTGTGGTGGCAGCACTGTCGTGGCTGCCTGTACCTGAGGAGATGGAGGGGGGGCTCTGGGCAGCTGTGGCTGCAGCTAGAGCTCTGCCAGAGCCGGGAAGAGGCCCTGTCCCTGCAGGCTGTGCACCGAGATCTCTGCAGAGCCCTGCACCTGTCTTGCTTCTCCTCGAGGTGCTGGGCCAGAGCCGGAGGAGCAGCCTGTCGGGGTGCCAGCAGTGCCTCTCTGTCACCAGCAGTGTCCTCCTCTCTCTCTTTGTGTCCCCCATCATAACAGCTGTCACCGTGGGTAAGTGTGCCGGGCCAGGGCTGAGGACACTGCCCACATGCTGGAGAGAGTGCAGCTTGGGCCCGGGGGCCACTGCAGCGGAGTCTCTGGGGGGGGATGTCTGAGATCTGGGGCACCGGGGCTTCGCCCAGGGGGCTGCCGGTGTGGGCCAGGCAATAGCTGCCTGTCTGCCTGCAGGAGTCGGCGTGCCCCTGATGCTCATCTATGTCTACGGGGTGGTGGTGCTGTCGCTGTGTCGGAGCCGCTGGGGGTGCGGGGGTGGCCGCAGTCCGCCTGCGGATCTCGGCGTGGTGGAGCTGGAGAACCTGACCAAGCGTGAGTCCTGCGCTGCTGTCTGTCCGCTGGCCTGTGCCCTCTGTTGGGCCGCACGGGCCCTGGTCCTGCCTCATGTCTCTGTGGCTGTGACATCTCCAGAGCCAGGGGCTCCCTGTGGACCCGCATTGGTTCTGCCCCGGGTGGTGCCATGCACACCTCTGTCCCTGCGGGGAGGCTGCAGGCTGGCATCCTGGGACCAGCTTGTTTGCACCTCCTGCCAGGTGCCTGGTGGCCCATTCTGCTCCCTGCTCCGACAGGGAGCAGTCCTTGCAAACAGGGTGCTCAGCACCATCTCTCTCTCCACCAGTGAATGAGCTGTGGTCGGTGCTGCCCAGCCCCAGGCCAGGTGAGGATGGAGTCCTGGACACAACCACCTTCCCCAGCAGCAGCCATAGCCCACGCCGTGGGGCAGTGTGGAAGGAGCATGACAGCCAGTCAGCCAGCATGGTGGCCCTCGCGGGGAGCATGCTGAGCGAGGGTCAGGACGTGTCCTACAGGTGAGCTGGGACTGCTCTGCAGGGAAGGCAGAGCGGTCTGGCGCATCCCCTTCCTAACAGCCTTCCCCCCACCCGCTGTACCGGGAAGGGATGTGGTGACGTCCCCCTTTGGGCTGCTGCCCTCAGGCCCTGCGTTTGTCTGCAGGGAAGGCATCAACATCGAGGTGGAAGTGTCGATCGAAGCAGTGCCGCATCCTGCCCGGGAGCAGAGCCTGTGCAGCGCGCTGTCAGGGCAGAGTCTCTCTGGGGACTCCCTGGGAGGCACCAGTGACAGGTGCAGCACCATGGGCATCCCTGCAGAGTGAGGGGGACTGAGCAGCACTGAGCGGTGAGACCCTCGATCCACAGAGCCCCCACCTGGGCTCCCACCTGCCACTGACACAAAGATCCCATGCTCTCCTGTGGCAGAGCTGGTCACCCTCTGTGGGGCACCACCAGCCCCATGAACTGGGTCCTGGCCATCCCCCAGGCTGGGCGGGCCCTGACTGCGCTCAGTGCTGCCTGCAGCCTGCGCCCAGCCCCATCCACCCCTTCCCCAAAGGCAGTCTTCAGCATTGGCACCACTGGGAAATAAAACTACTCTCTGAGGGTCTGTCTGTCTCCTGCGGCACAGCCACCTCCTGATGGCACAGCCCCCATCACAGCAGGCTCTGATCGGTGCTGTGTTTCCCCCCGACGGGTACTGCAGGAGGCCAAGCACGTGGGGTACAAGTAGGGCCAGGGAGCAGCGCAAGAGTGGAGCTATTCCCTCGTGCAAACACCCCAGAAAACTGAGCGCTGCGGGTGCAGGACCAGCACAGCACATGGCTGGCAGCTGGGAGGGTGGGATGTTGCTGCAGAGCCTCAGCCAGCACCAGCAAACCGAGCAGCTTGGGTAGGGGCTGAGCCTTGCCCCAGCTGGGCCAGCCCGTGGTGCACAGTGTGTGGCACCCATGGATCCTGCATGCCCCCAGCTACTTTCCTGGGGGCAGCGAGTGGCTTCCAGCAGACAGACCTCGAGTGTGGTGCAGGACAGCTGCAGCTGGGGCCCAGAGCAGCCCCTGAGGGTGGGAGGCTGCGCACTGTGCCAGGAAGAGCTGGGGAGCACACAGGTCTCACTATGATGACCTGTGTCTGTATATCTGCGTCCCTGCCTGCCCGCCCCTGGCTGCTCCAGCAGTGTGTGAAGGGGTCCCAGGGCTGTCAGAGAGAAGGGCTGTGCCCTGGGCAAGCTATGGGTGATGCTTTAGCATGTGAGGTGCTGCAGGACGGGGACCTGCCTGGATCCTTCTTGTGATGGGCACCCAGTCCAAAGCAGGAGAGAAAACTCTGCCGAAGATCTGGTAGCTTCTCCCAGCTGGAGGAGGCACCAGCAGTGAGGCTGCCTGCAGCACCCAGGCTCCCACAGCTGCTCCCCTCCCAAGTAGCACTGGGATTACCAGGCCCCACACAGCCCTGCACTCCTGGGGGCCAGGTTAGCCACCACCATAGATAGCTGTGGTACACCACGTCCTGCATCGGCTTCCCTCCATGCCCTGTGGGATGCTGGCATGGGCTGCTGGGCACCCATTTCTATGTGTGGACGAGGACAAGGCAGTGGTGGCCAACCTGGTGCCTCCATGCATGGAGGGGGTTGTGGCCTCCCACCCTGCCTGTGGGCAATGAGGCTGCCCCTGATGAATGCCCTGGACAGGCTGCAGGGTTGGGGTGGGGGCAGCTGCCCCTGTGCCCAAGCTTCTGGGGCCAAGCAGCTCGAAGTTGTGGGTGCTGATCCCCACCACGAATCCATCCTGCAGCCAGGCCAGCGTGGAGGGACCATGTAGTAATGCCACAAGCTGTGGGTGGGGACCCTGAGCCAGATGGGGTGTGCAGCCTCCGGCAAGTAGGATCCTGCCTATGACCAGTCTGACTCCACTGCAGCATCCTTGGGAGAAAAAGCTGCTTCTGAACATTTAGCTGCTTAATGTTTAGCAGAGTCTAGCAGCATCTTGCACAGTTGCCGGGACTCGTACTGATTGGGGTAGGTAGGTGCTGCCTACACTATCACCCTTCCCCAGCCATGCATGGTTGCACGATGCTCCACACTGGTGTGAGGCACTGACCCCAGCACATGTGGGTGCAGCTGCTATGGCACCTGTCTCTCACCCAGAAATCATCAGGTCCCTTCTCTGGTCCCATAGCTGAAAGCCAGAGCTGACCAGGACTCCTGTGGTCCCATAGCCACCTCCTTGCCCCCTGCTCCCATGCTCTCGCACCCAGAGCTGCCTTTAGAGATCCACTCACTCCTTTGCTCCCAGGCTCCATCACCTACTGCACAGCTGGTACAGCTGCCCTTTGCTAGTGCTCATATGTGCATGCATTGCTGGCACCACAGACACTCCCCCACCTCCTCTGCACTCGCGTGGAAGAAAGTAAATAGTTGAAGGTGGGGGTTTGATGTGGTGACAGGACAGACTGTGATGATCAGGCACAGGGCATGGCCAGACTCAGGTACTGCCTAGTCTCTGCTTACATGCAAATAAACCCTTTTATTCCCTTACCCCTCTATTTCCCACACTTGTTCCTCCCCAAATCTCCTAAATCCCTCCCTTTTCCCACCTTTGGTTCCTCCCCTGAACATCCCATAATAAATCCTGCACTATCCCCAAATGCTCTTTCCCTGCATCCCATAATGTGTCCTGCACCCCTAGGCAGCCACCCTTCTGTGCTCACAAGGTGATCCAGAGAGCTCCCAATGAGGCATGGTGATGGATTTCACGCCTGGACCATGGGGCTGATGGCTCTCCTGGGACAGCCCTGGGAGGGGCCCAGATGGGTGTCTGTGATTTGGGTCCCCCCACCTGCTCCTGTACCTCTTTGTCCTTCTGCCTTTTTGGACATTGGCCTTTGAGGGGCTGGTGCTTCCCTTCTGATGGGCCTGGGAGTAGCTGGGTCAGGTTATTAATCAAATTACTCCTCCTGCCCTTGTTTCTTTGTGCCTCCTTTGTGCCTGCAGCTGAGCTTATCACATCACCTAACAGCCTGGGCTTCCCAGTGCCTTCAGTAACCAACTCTCAGACCTCTGGTCTCTCCAGGATCTGTCCCAGGCTATACCAAAACCTGGCTCCCAAACCTCTTTGCCTGCTCACCATCAAGTCCAGATTGATACTCGCTGGCGAGTACATACTGAGGTACATGTCCCTCCCCAGCGCACTGGTCTCTCCCTTTGCTGACGCTCAGACCCACACACCCCCACATGCAGCAGAAAGAGCCCACACACCCAGGAAAACATCTAGAAAAGAAGATCACTTTGTGGTGATCCCCCCTTTTTTTTTAACACACAACCAGCCCCTTTTATGCCCTTTTCCCATGCTCATTCCTCCCCCCCCCCCCCCCACGAGTCACTCCCTCCCCGCAAACAGCCCCTAGCAGTCCCATCTGCCCCCAGATCCCACAGCGAGTCACAAGCCCTGTGGGCAGGAGCCCCTGTTGCTGCCAGGGGTGTCACCCACTGACCCCTGTGGATCCCAGGCAGCCCTAGGTCTGAGCAGGCTCCCAAAGAGGTCACCAGGACCCCCAGCTCCTTGGCTCCTTTGCATTTGTGGAGATGAGCTGTCCTCACATAACCTGCTGGGCAGGCTTAGCAAAGCTCCTGATTCTATTCTTTCAACAGCTTCAGTAGGTTAATGAAAATACCTGTAGATATAAGGGCCTTTGATATGGCACAGGACATACCCACAAAGCATTCCGATTAAAAACTAGCATGATAAAACGTCAATAGAGTACACGGTAAATGGTCTAAACCCAGTTACACCTCAGTACAAATTACTAATGTGAGATCACCACTAATGAGAGCTATTTTAGCAGACTCCACAGAGACTGGTACTAACTCCTGTATCAAAAACTTTCTTTAATGACCAAGAAGAAAGTTTAAAACCAAACCCTCTTGAAACTGATGCCTCGCAGCAGGAAAAAGACAGCAGGCACATGACAATTCAAAGTGTTTTTAACCCCACCTAGCAAAACTGCCTCTCGGCTCAGCCTCCCAGAGCACTGCAGCTCCAGGCTCTCCGTCCAGGACTGGGATTTACCATTCTGCACAAAGCTCTACAGCATCACTACCGTCCCCGTTCTAAAAAGGACACATGGAAACTAGAGGGACTTCACAAATAACAAATGCTTTTAGGACTAGAGAAAATAATTCTGCTCATTCCTGTGACAATTCAGTCTGTTTATTCAAAATTTGGGGGCAACTTGGCCAGCACATTCATAAGCAGGGAGGAAACATCAAGTACTGAGCTGCCCCTTAGCCAGAGTGATCCTGAGACAAACCCATCTGGCAGCGAATGAAAGATGCCCTGAGAAGAAACTCGCTTTTGCAAAGGAAGAAAACTCCTTGGGAAGGAAAATCTCCTACTCAGGGAGCAGCATTCTAGGGGAACACATCAGCTCATCCGAAAAGTTTATGTGCACAGAAACAGTCAGCCTGAGCAGCAAGTCTGACTGCAGTGCCTGTGGGTGTTTGTGGCTCTGAACTCCCAACCCCGAGCAGGGCCACAGGAGCCCAGCCTGCACGATCCAGGGACCAAAACAGTTCAGGTCTGGACACATCATCACTGGAGAGCCACTAAACAGAGGGGCTTAAGCTCAGGGCCACCAGGGAAGAGGCTCAAAGATGACACGAGATGCACCCATCCAGGCTGGCGAGGCATGGGCTGACTGAACTGCACAAGCCGAGACAACGGGCCAGGACCAGGAAGGTGGACAACATCTTCAAAGAGGGAAGACTTGCAGCGCAAGGCGTTGCTGGGGCACTCTGCCACAACACAGGAACCCCAGAGCAGCTGGAGGAAGTTGTGCCAGGTGACCTGGCCTGCAAACCTCATCAGTGCTTCCCTGTGCTCCCCACCATGCCAGGTGGAAGGTGAAGGGGCACAGCAGCAGGGAGTAGCAACCGAGCTTTCCATCAGTGGTTTATAGCCCAGGAACTTCACTCCTGCAGGAGCAGCTGCAGTATTGACACACATTGTACAAGCTTTACATCATCCAGCACACCAGACAGGAGCTGCCTCTTGCCCCACCTTGAAGAGAGCACGCAGCTAGATGGGGTGCAGCATGCTGCGGGCAAATTAGCTCAGGAGGGTGACTTGGTACCCTTGTCCCTTCAGCAGGCATAAACTGTCTCCAGAGACTTGTTTCCTGCTCTATGTGCAACAGATTGTCCTCAGTTGAGCCACCTCCAGGTAATGGAGAGGCAGCAGGCCCAAGCACTGCAGCAGGGGCTGGTGCTCTGCAACCACATGGCAGAAGCCAGCTGCTTCTCGTGAGCTGCAGACACATCCCCCACAGTGCCCTGAGACAACAGACATTCTCCTCCCCATCCCACCTTGCTCACCCCCCACCACTTCCAGGAAATAACCAAGGACCAAAAGCACAGCTACATTTTCCGGGCTTTTAGTTTGAAAAAAGTATTGATTGAAAGTGTACAACAGAACGAGGTGTGGCAGCAGCACCACCGCCAGATTGTTTCACAAATAAAAACAGAAAGGGCCTTAAATAATCGGGTGCAGATTAAAAAAACCTCAACAGTGAAAAAGTTCTTCCCTCCGAACAGAAATTCACAGGCACAGAAATGGCAACAACCACACAGAGACAATGGGGGGACATCCTTCTTCTAACCACAGGGCTCTGCGCTCACAGGCTGCCAGCTGTGGCAGGCTCCTGTGCTGTGGCTGGTGGCTGCTCCCGCGCGCGGCTCTGCCCTCGGCTCCCTCTTTGGAATGGTTACAGATGAACAGTGCGACATGCCCTTGCTAACCAGACCCGCCCCCCACCCCCCAACCAGGACATGGACAAACAAGGCCTCTGCTAAGGCTAAAAAAAGGACAAGACCTTGGAGTCTTGAGTTCAGCATGTTTAAGAAACAAGAGTCTGGTGAGCGCACAGCAAAGTCCCTGTGCAAGGCCTGCTATTCCAGCTTGGCCTTCTTGTTGTTATCACCGCCATTCTCTTCTGCTGGTGCTGCCGGTGCTGCCATGTCCTCCAGTTTCCGCTTCCCACTTTCAGCAGGTGGGTGTGTATTACGGGGTTTGAAACTGATAATGATGCAGGTCATGTTATCGCAGCCAGTGCCATCCCCTGAGGTGTCTGGAGCCAAACACTGATCCAGCAGCTGAGGAGGGACGGGACAGGACAGGTTAGCAGAGAGCACAGACATGGCACTGTGAATAACCTGAGACACTGGGCCCATTCTACAACTGACAGCGGCTTAGGGGCTGCCAGGCCGGAACACTGCAGGCTGGGCTTAAATGCTGTTCGCAACCAGACAAGGGACAGAAACAGCCTCAACAGCCCTGGTTTTCTGAAAGTGGACAGAAACTCCTTTGGCTTGACAGCAGCCTAGAGGTCAGAAACACTGGTAAGGGTGCCAAAGGAACTGAGTCACAATTCAGAGGTGTCTCTGCTCCTGTTCCAGCCAGTGTTGCAGCCCATATGCTGCCAGATACCCCAAGTGCTGAACAAACCAGTGTGATGGAGAGGGAGGGCAGAGTCAGGCACCAAACTGGGATGCAGAAACACTGTGTGCTGAAGGGATGGTGAAGGTCTGGACCTTACCTCTTCTACAATGGAGGAGAGCGGCCTCAGGATTCCATTCTCATCCTTTTGGGTGATCTTGGACTGGATGAAATCCACCACTTCCTGGCTGCTCATCACATTCCTGCATAGAGTGGAGCAGTCAGAAGGGCAAGTGGAGGGAGCAGTCATACCATAGTGTCTGATTAGCACCCAGGGCCCTTGGGCCTTCCCAAGGCCCCGCTCCACAGAAAGACTGGAGCAGTGATGCCCAAGAGACACAACTGCTCCCTCACTACTCACCAGATTCCATCACAGGCAATGACCATGAAATCGTGGTCATCATTTATTGTCAGCACTTTGATGTCGGGCAAGGCAGAGATCATCTGTTCTTCTGGAGGCAGATTCTTGTTTCGCTTGTAGAAGTGATCACCTGTAGTGGAGAGGAGGATCACTTTTTCTGTGGTTGGGCCCTGGCAGTGCTGCCTACCCCTGAACAGTGAGAAACACTGCCCTGCCAAAGGGCAAGCCCAGCAGAATCGGAGCCAGTGCTCCCACAACCAGAGCCGATCAGGCTGTGAGCGCATCAGACAGAAAAATCTGCCACATGTTCAAGGCATCAGTTTTGGCGAGCCCAACACACTGTTGCCATACAATGGGAAACAGGTGCCTTTTGCCAGTTCAACGTCTCTTCACCCCAAACCAAGTGCCACCTCCCCAATTCCTGGGGCAACACCAGTCCAACAGCACACAGCACCTGACAACACCAGCTGAGATCCTGCAGCAATGCTCATGAGAGAAGCTATCCCATGTCTTGGAGCAGGATTTGCAGCTCACCCCAGCACTAGCTTGGCTTTGCTGTGATAACACTAGATGCTCATTTTCCAGAAGCTCAGGCTGTCCAGGGCCGGATATTTCAGTGCAATGCCCACATCACACTGCCGGATTCAGGTCTTCCCAAACCCTCAGTAGCCAAAGCTCACTTGAGAAAACTGATTATCAGCTTTGACTGGCATCTGGACTTACATCCTAGGAAGGCACTTCTAGGGCCACCGCAAAATAGTTGGTGGAAATGCTAGTGTCTCCCGAGATAAACAAACTCCTGGTTTCTGTCCTAAACGTGTTTTTATCTCTTTACACTAGGATAACAATTTCAATGGCTTGGGTCCTTCTGCACAAGTACTCTCCACTCACACGGCTGCTGCTATTTCCTTCCTTTCTCTGTGTATTTCCCAGGACAATCTCAGCGTTCACTGCCTGGAAGCATGGATGTCCTGGGCACAGCATTCTGAGGCCAGGCATGCCAGCACTCACCCCTGTCTTGCTCACCGATTGCCCTGGAGAGGTTGAGACCACCATTCACTCTCCCATCCATGGTGACCTTGCCGCCAGCGTTCTTTATCCTGGCCAGCTCCACCTCATCCTCTGGCTTGTGGTCATATGACATGTCGACAGCTTTGCCACCTTCTGACACCACGCACCGAGAGTCTCCAGCATTAGCCACAATCAGCTGCTTGCCCCGGATAAGCGCCACGACAGCAGTTGTTCCACTGTCAGAGCCAGGCTGCAAGAGACAAATGATTATGCTGAGACTCCGTTCTCTTGCTCCGTATTGGGTCAATAAGGGAACCAGCACAAGCCCAGCAGTGTCCCAAACCCTGAGGTGCTGTGTCTCACCCCTTCTTCCCATAAACACCCACAGAACAATGGAGAAAAACCTGAGGGAAGTGTGAAACACAGCGGGAGCGTGTTCATTGACAGGCAGGGTCAAGCAATACCTCCATTCCAGCCTCACAAAGCATCAGTGGTTCAGGATTCTCCAGTGTTCAACATGTCCTGCTATACCCTCAGCTCTAATGTGTTGATTCCAGCCCCAGCCCAGCTCAAGCAGAAGCCTCATTGCAAGCCAGGACATCTCTCCAAAGAGAGGTTGGCACCTTGGAAGCTGTAGTCCCCTTTTCCTGACATCCTGGGTCCCATGCCCATCCACCAGCACTGCCATGGCCTGAGGAGCCACAGACTTGGCCTGGCAAAGAGCAGTCCTCTGCCCAGGAGCAGCAGTGCCAGCAGAGCAGTCCTGCTACTGTCCTGTACTCTCCTTCCACACAACTCCCCCAGTAGTTTCTAAGCACAGCAAACCCAGTAGTGGGGTCAGCCTCTTCCAATCTCAACCTGCTGCCCAGATCCATGCCCTGTGCCTCAGCCTTTTGCATAAAGTCAGGCTGTCAGCAGCTGTGTTCAGCCTCAGGAGAACAAAAGGGATGTTTTATCCCCATCTGAACAGAAATAACTCCTTGCTGAGTCCTGCCCCACCCCCTCCCCAAGTGCCCTTGGCTCCACACTATGCTGCAGAACACAAGAACAGAGTGTGCACCTCCTCTTTCCCCTCCATGCCTGGTAACAACATTTCCTCCTCTTCATCCTCATCCTCCTCTGCTTCTTCAGTGTCATCTTCATCATCTTCATTCTCTGCCTCTTCACTACTGTAACCATCCTCATCTTCACTGCATTCCTACAAGAAATGAGAGATACCACCAGGAGTCACACAGGACACTCTCAGTGCCCTCCCCAGACAGCTGGTCCCTCCATCCTGGGGACAGATGATAAGTTTGCCCCAGAAGAGTGAGATGACCTGGTATGTTTCCCCCACACCTGATGTCTACAATCAGAGCAGCTAGTTTCAACTAACACAGTGAATGGAGGGATGGCGCATGCAGCAAGACCAAGGGCTATCCATTATGGCCGCTGCACAATGAGGTTATGTTTCCGTCAGGGTTATCTAAACAATTCCCAACACTCCCATGAGATGGTCTCATAGTATCAGCCTGAAAAACCTACTCCTAGGACACACCTAGGATGAGCCAGAAGCTCGTAGCTCAAGTACCACAGTAAGCAACGCATTCTGCCCAGCCAGAAGGCCACTCTGCCCCAGTGCTGTTTCCTACCTCACTGTCTTCCTCCTCTTCCTCAACCTCATCTGACTCATCCTCACTGTCCTCAAAAAATTTGGATTTGGTTGTGCGCTGGGGCTTTCCCGTAGAGGAGCAGGAGGGCCCGGCCTCCCCAGTAGAAGAGGTGACGGCCTCGTCACCTTTGCCTAGTTCAGGCTTCTGCAGAGCAGGGCTGTTGCCTCCAGCGCTGGCTTTGTCTGAGGTGGAGGAAATACCCGTGATTTCTTCATCTGGCTTCCCATTCTTCCTCTCCTTGTGGTCGGTAAGCTCCCCTGGGTCAGCCTCTCCATTCATATTTGACTCCCCATCATGCTGCTTGCCTGTCCCCTCCGCAGCGTTCTCCCCAGCTGGAGCTAAAGACTTGTTTTTGAGGTTCTTGGTGCAGTTTTGTCCATAACGTGTGAGAAGCTCCTCAATGGTCATTGTGGCTTCTTCATGCAGAAGAGCAGCTTCCTCATTATCCACTAAAAATGAAAAGGGGGAGGGGGGTGAGGACAAAGAGGGTCAGAAAGCAGGGTACATCACCATAGCAGCAGCTGTGCAGCACACGCTGGGTTCAGCAGTGAGCTGCCCTGGCTGGAGGTTGCTACTGCAGACAGGTTTCAGCAATGCTCAACAGGCTGCTCACTAGCAGGCACAGACAAACGCAGCCAGGCCTGCACCGTCCCACAGCTTCCAGGCGCCGCAGATGAACAATATGCAAATGGAAGGGCAATGGCTTCTAACCACAGCTGATGCATGCAGTCTGCAAGTTACCCTAGTGCCTCCGGCCTCTGATGCTATCTGGCTGACTTGTAGGCAGCACAGAGCGTTTAAATTGGATGTAAGGTTGGAGGGTAAAGAGCCTCATATTTCTCGAGTGCAGGCGCATCTGAAGCTGCGGGGGAAGCAGGTAGACCACTTTCATATGCAGATTTGTTCATTAATACTGCAACCAGGAACAAGAAGTTTTTGTTATAGCAGTTGCTCCATGGGCCTTAAGCACCACAGGGATCCCAACCAGCTGTAATCTAAACACTTACAAACAGATGATAGAATAGCTTTAGGCAGTACCTCCCACATGGGACACTGGACAGAAAATAGGATGACTTTCCCTAAACTATGAGGCAATGACCACTGCTTCCCTACTGACATCCCCTTGGTTATAATCTTCTTTGCTAGTTAATCCCAAAAGGAAAAGAAACACCCATATCCCAAATACTCCTGAAAATACAGGACAAAAAGAAAAAAAACAAGCCCAACCAACCAACCAAAAAACCGCTTTGTCCCTGTCAGCTGGAGAATGAGGGCCAACAAATTCAGCATTTTCAGACCAACATGCAGCATTGAAGGTGACAGTATCGCTTCACATCTGCTTCAAGGCTAGTCACAAGACATTCATCTGAGAGCAGCACAGGATTCTACCCTGGGATTCACCTTCTAGCTGGCTTCATGGTCTGCCAAGTGGTTGCTGGTGGAAAAGCACACTTGCTTCTTTGTGAGAAAAAGAATTGCTGAAGAGACCAGAATCTACTTCAATCCTACCTAGAGCTGGTGTCTTGACAC
The DNA here is from genome assembly GCF_026419915.1 of Harpia harpyja. Lineage (NCBI taxonomy): Eukaryota > Metazoa > Chordata > Aves > Accipitriformes > Accipitridae > Harpia > Harpia harpyja. The sequence continues at coordinate 338,216 of NC_068954.1, read as the reverse complement.
CAGCTTGGGAAAGCTAAGCACTGGACATCATATTGTTCCACTTTCACAACTTAGCTCATTTCCTAGCTCAGAGGTTTCTGACACATCCTAGAACTCTGCACCCCATAGAGGAAGCTCTATGGAAAACTGTGACAGACTGGTTTATTATTCATAGGATTAAGCTAGCAAATGAACCAGAATTCCCCTAGCACCAGCCCAAAGCAATAAACAGTGCTGAGGGGTGGCAGTTCAACTCCAGCTGAAATTTAACGGAGAAATTTGGACAGAAAATCTGCTAAAGGACACCTGGCCCAGCTGCTCTCAGTCTCTGTCCTGGAGCTGCAGTCTTGTCTATTCAGTGGCATCTGACTTACCATCATCTTCATCAGCAACTTTCTCCTTCTCATCTTCATCATCTTGGGGTCGCCCAGCCATCTGAGAGAGTTCTTTAATCACCTCCTCAGTGGTGAGCTTGGCATCTATGGCTAAGAAAGCATCTTCCAGTGCCTACATGTGAACACAGACATGAGAGTGTGCACAGTTTTATCTTCCTTACAGGATGCCTGCATGTCATGCTGTGTTATGAAGTCTCTTCCAGAACACACACCATACAGAATCACAGAATGGCTGAGGCTGGCAGGGACCTCTGGGGTCTACCTGATCCAACACCCTGCTCCAGGAGGGACGCTCAGAGCCAGTTCCCCAGGACTATGTCCAGACAACTTCTGAATAGCTCCAAGGATGGAGACTCCATCACCTCCCTGGGCAACCTGTGCCAGTGCTCAGTCACCCTCACACTGAAAAGTGTTTCCTGATGTTCAGAGGGAACCTCCCAGGGTCCAGTTTGTGCCTGTTGCCTCTGGTCATGATACTGGGCACCACTGAGAAGAGCCTGGCTCCATCCTGTCGGCACCCTCCCTGCAGGTATTTGTAGGCATGGATTCAATCCCCCGGAGCCTGCTCTGCTCCAGGCTGAGCAGTCCCAGTCCCCTCAGCCTTTCCCCATAGCAGAGTTGCTCCAATCCTTCAGCATCATGGTGGCCCCTTCCTGGACCCTCTCCCAGTCTGTCCATGTCCCTCTTGTACTGGGGAGCCCAGCACTGGACCCAGCACTCCTGGGGTGGCCTCACCAGCACTGAACAGAGGGGAAGGATCATCACCTCTCTCAACTGGCAATGCTTTGCTAATGCAGCCCAGGATGCCATTTGCTGCCTTTGCAGCCAGGGCACGTTGCTGGTCCATGGCCAGCTTGGTGCCCACCAGGACCCCTGGAGCCTTTTCTGCTGAGCTGTTTCCAGCCGGGCAGCCCCCAGCATGTACTGGTGCTCTGGGGTTGTTCCTCCCCAGGGGCAGGACTTTGCACTTCCCCTTGCTGAACTTCATGAGGTTCCTGGCAGCCCATTTCTCCAGCCTGTCCAGATCCCTCTGTACTACAGAGCAGCACGACCCGCTGGTGTACAGCTGCTCCTCCCAGCTTGGTGTCATCTACAAACTTGCTGAGGGTACACTCTGCCCCATCCTCCAGATCATTAATGAAGACATTAAATGGGACTGGACCCAGTATTGACCCCTGGGGTACACTGGTCATTAATGGCTTCCAGCTAGACTTTGCGCTGCTGGTCCCCACCCTCTGGGCCTGACAACGCAGCCAGTTTTCAATGCACCTCACTGTCTGCTCATCCAGCCCACACTTCCACAGCTTCTCTAGGAGGATCTTATGGGACACTGAGTCGCAAGCCTTGCTGGAGCCCACAGGGGGACAGGATAGCATTCAAAGCCACTGTGCGGAATGGCTCAGCATGCAGGCTCCTCTACTCAGCAGACAGGATTATTGCAGTCAGCAAGCACAGCCAGCTTGGGATCAGCAAAGCACGATACTTGGGTGTTTCAGCCTAAAGCGAGAGCCACAAACTGATTCAAATTTGCTTTATAGGCTATTCTCAGTCTAGATGTAAATGGAAGTTCTGGAGGGACTGCCTTCCCCTCACCCCCACTGCTACAGATCCCAGCACCAACCCGCGGGATACCCAACATCAGATCAGGCATTAATACTAGGAGGGAGAACTACAAGAGAGGGATCACTTGGTGGAAGCAAGACATGAACTAACCTCCCACCTCTGACAAAAGCTACCCCTGCCCCCCAAAAAAACAACCCACCAAAACCACTCAAAGAACAGCCCACACCTTTGACTGGAATGAGTCTGAAAATTAAAAAAAAAAAAACAAAAAAAAAGAAACCTGGAAAATAGAAGAAGGTTTATCTTTGAAAATACAATCAACACCTGGTGTACACTTCTAGAAACAAGGAAGGGAAATTAAAATGGAAGACATGGCAGACAGACCTTGGAGGAACAGGGCCCTGCACATAAGTATTGGGTACCTAAACAAGGGCTTTCGTCTGCATTGGTGCTTGCTTGTTTCAGGGCAGAGCTGGATTCTTACCTTTTGCAATTTGCCTTCCTTATAGGCCTTCTGGTCTTTGATTATCTCAGGAAGATACTTGGCACAGTACAGGGCAACTTCTTCTCCTGAAAGACAGCAGAAATCACTTAAAGAGGCTGGTCCTCCCAGAAGCAAAATGCACTCTTGAACAACTGAATTCCTGAGGCAAATCTTGGGACACAAAGCAGAACTAACCCAGACACGGAAAAGTCACGCAGCAACAGACTGCTGGGGATCTCACTCACACCTCCCAGCAGGCTACAACTCCAGACCAGCAGGATTTGCTGATGACCACTGGCAAACCTCGACGAGCTCTTACCCATCAGCTTTGGCCGATGCTGTAAGCTTCCTGAAAGGGAGCTTAGGCCTGTTTTGGCACTTCAGTCAACTGTTTAGGCCCATCCTACCTAGAAAGCTCTATTTTCACACGTAAGCGCAGGGATAAACAACAAGCAGAGGAAAAGGCAAGCTTTTGGTCATGGGAAACTCTCTCAGAGCACTACCAACACACAACGAGCAGCACAAAAAGCATTATGTATTCCAGTGTGTGTTCTAGACCAATGAAAATATGATGCCACAGCCTTAAGATAAGCCTTTGAGGAAGATGAGGGTCCTGATTGGCAGAGCAGTCATCTTGGTACAGGAAGGCGTGCGTGTGTGCACGGTATAAGTGAATGGTGACCAGAACACCAGGCTGCCGAGAGCAGAGGATCACTTGGACTGATGGTCAACAACTCAAACCAAGCACCCACTCCTAGAGCAGCTGAAAGATTTTTAAAAGCCAGAACCACTCCAACAGCTCAGTAGTACTGTCAAGTATGCAACAGAGCACAAGACACATTTTTTGTGATCATGAAGGTGCTATTAAGAGAGGAAGAAGATTAAACAGAGGGAGGGATTGTGAATTTCTGTTGTTCAGCTCAGCAAGTGAGACCAGAAAGAATAGTGCAACTTGTAAGAGATCAGTCTAGTAATTTAGGTTTTTATATGAGAGGCAAAGAGCAATGTAGGACATAGGAACCTGGCTCACAGGTCATGAGAAAGAAAAATTAGAACTAGAAACTGAGAAACAAACTAAATGACAGCCACAGAAGAGTGGCAGAGAGGGAGCAGGGCAGACTGCAGGCAGGTGGAGGGGTGTACTGCAGGGTCCAGGACCATGCTTAAGACTGTGCTGGATGACATTCTCTATGACAGGGTGAAGCAGGAGTAGTATGAGTGAGTGGAGCATAGTGCTCGGGAGCGTCTCTGCACACTGCTGGCTTTCCTATGGCTATAAGTAAGGCGAGAGTGCCACATGTGCTCCTTCCCTCCTGGCTAGAGAAGGACAATTTTTACAGCAGAGCTGTAACAGCCACTCAACTCTTGACCTCCCTGCTAGCACATCCCAGCTTCCCTCCCTTTCTTCCAGCCAAACAGAAGCTGTGCAGGTAGCTGGGCATGACAAGAAGTAATGCACACAGGAGCAAAGCTCTGTGAAGGAAAGGGGAGCAGGGGAATCGAGGGGGAAGTATGAGAAGGGTGGGAAGGAGCTAGCCATCAGCTTAGCAAAGGGAGAGGCAGAAGGAACATAGTGGGAAGCGAAGAGGTAGTGAGATTTGGGAGAAAGAAAGAAACAGCAGACAAGGGACTTTTCAAATGTGCCTGCAGAAAAGGGATCAAGTGGCCATTGACAAAGAACAGAAACCTTGCAAAACAGTTGCTGTTAAAATAGTGCTGCAAAAAGTTCAATGCTACAGATCTAGACAACAAAGAGACTGAACTCTATTCTGACTGTGCTCTCAAAAACGCAGAGTGGGAGGAAGAGGGAGGAAAAACAAAAAAGGAAGATTACAGAAAAATAAGTGATCTAAGAAATAGGAGTGACCCTAGCATTTTAATGACAACTTAAAAGGGAATACCAAGGTGACCTGACAACCACAGACCTGGCAGAAAAATAAAAGACTGGATGGACATTACAGGATCTCAGATGAAAAGGACAGACAATTAATGTCCATTGTCATGGGCTTACAGAAGCAGATCTTGCCAATCCAACTCAACCTCTGCTCTTAAAAATACTAGGATAAAACTAAGCATGCTGATATAACAGATTCAGGTAAGGTATATAATGTGCATACATATATATATAAATATTACATAAAACTTACATATACATATATGTATATAAGACAGCACTTTACTTAAGAAGTTAAACTTTCAAGACAGCACAAGCAGAATAGGTTAAGGAACTGCCAACTACCAGTCATGAGACGAAACTGAAAAAATCACATGGGAAGATGCATTTATATGTAGTCCTGAAGGACTGGCTCCAGATGATACTGTAACATTTTTATCAAAAAGCCAAAATAAAACAAAATTTCTGAGAAAGTTGTAGATAGAGGGAGTGGTGAATAACGACAGTGACAGGTCTTCCAGATCACTTGATGGACTGGGGGGAGTGAGCAGAGGCTGCTCAGAGAGGTATGGCCACCGAGGAAAATGCGCGCACGGTCTTGGACCACGGCAGAAAACCATGCAGCGGATCCAAAAGCTCTGTGAGATGGTTCTGGAACAACAGGCCAGGAGCACACTATGTGCGCCCTTTTATTTAGGCTGCTTTTACTTAGAGCGTAAATTAGCAGGCCGTGAAACAGTAGCCCTGAAGCACTTGCAGAGAACACAGGCAGCTGCTACATCCTCACTCATACGACAGGGATCAAGCAGATCAGCCTGGCCCAAATGCAGATGGGGCAGTTTGCTGCAGGGACACAGGGCTCTTCCATGGGCAGAGCTGTTCCAGGCGAGTTCCAGGACTTGGCCAAGACCTAGACATGCCAGTGATGCAGTCCCACGTACAGGCTTGACCATTAAGCAAGGCGGTGTACTGAGTGTGCCTCAGCAGTCCGAGGAGGAGAAAAACTAGGAAAACTGCAGGAATATCTAATCCCAAATCAGGAACTACAGGACAAGAAACAGGCCCAGCGGGTCATCACAGGGGGCAGCTGCAATCTCCTCCAGTTTCTCTTCCAACTTGGAATCATTCTTGCCTGCCCAATCTTGACCAGCATGATGGCGCTGACATCTCTTACTCATCTCATTTTGACACTCTCTGGGGCACTGAACTGCATCATCCAGAGTGTACGATAGAGACACAGGTGTGTCATCTGCACACAAGCCATGCTGTGCCCTGCAGCTCTTCAGAGGCTTCCCCAATGGTCTTACCCCAAACAGGAATGGGGTGGGTAAAACCCTGCATCGCTTGTACCAGGTAACTGTTCTGGCAGAAGAGGACTGGCCGCAGCTACCTGCTGAGATCAGAAAGGGAGAAGACAGTGACCAAAGGGCACCCCTGTCCTGGCCCAGCAGGGTCTGCAGATGAGGCAGCAGTTCTGTGCAATCTGTGCTACTGGAAGCAGCTGACAGATCTAATAATACCAGCGTGGACACCTGATCACCCACCAGATGGAAAAGATGACTGAACATTGCAATCTTTCTGCTACAGCTAGGGACAAGGGATTTTCTTCACAGCAACAAGTAGCTTGATCCGAGAAAGCCACTGACAGCTTTGCAGCCTTGGCCCCAGTATGTCCCCTGTAAGCAGGCAGGGCATGGGGCTGGAGCACAGCCTGCAGGAAGATGCTTTCCACAAGCCTGGCAGCACTGTGCAAAGCAATGCAATAGAGAAAGGTCTTGCTCTGTCACCACAGAAGCAGGAAACAAGCCCCAATATGAAAAGCTTTGGCAGTTAAACAAGACATTTCTTTGAAACAGGGACACTGAGATTAAATAGTGATCCAGGAATGTCTGATGTGCCTGACTGCAGCTACTCAAAGACAAATTACTGTAAGAGAGTTTGTAGGTGCCACAGAAGACAAGAAACCATTGCTGCTTCCCATGCAGCTCCAGCACAGATGTCACAACAGAGGTTTCTGCTGCAAACTGATGAGGCTTCACACAGGACCCTTTTGCCAGTCTCCTAGACTTCTCTCTTCATCAGCTGCAGCTCACCCTCAAACCAGGTCACCCTCTGTGAGCAGAGCTGGTTATTGTGGTACTCCATCTCCCTTGCTCAAAGGATACAAAGGTGCTCACTTACAGTGTTTTAACCAAAAGATCCAGAATAACAAGGTTCTCTTTTGGAGTCCTCTGGCCCTGGAAGATGATCCATCAAAACAAGTCCTCAAATCTAATAGGTGTGTGTCCCTTTGGTGCGCAGGAGGCAGCTATTGGCCCAGCACACAGACCTCAGGTCTAGCTGCTTGCACAGCAGTCCCAGTGAGATCTAATGCATTTTATAAGCTGAGTCAGTAACTCAAAGCACATTGCTGCCAGTGGCCAGAGAAACTGAACCGGCTCAAGGAATTCATCTTCTACACGCAGACAGACGTACTAAAATATTCCATCTTAGCACTTCTGGACCTGTCGCAGCAAGAAACCCACCAGGTTTTTCTCACTGACAAAGCCTTTGTTGGAGTACAATAGAGAAGCTCTACTTCACCCCAGGTCCTAACCTGCACACTGTGTGGCCTCTGTGTACCAGGGCCAGCTGTGGTGAGGGAGCCTTTCTGCAGTTTAGCCTGGGTGCAATCAGCATAATTACCTGGTGGACACTAATGGCTCCTTTCAGTTCATTCTGTAACACAAACCCGGATTTGGTTACATTTATGCCAAAATCAGCCTACCCACCACATTTTATCAAGGTCTCATCTTCATTAAATATCAAGCATCCTCCCTCTGAGGGCATCAGCAGCAGGGCTGAAGAGCCAGGTAATCACAAAAGCTCATTTAGACACCTCAGTCCTGCTTGGTGCTCTTCATCAAGGTCCTTCCCTGTCAGTTCCACTAGGGTTCAAAGGATTCAGCCCATGATACTCCTAGCCTGTGGCACAGAATTAGGGAGGAGAACAACTATCAAAAAGACACCAGCTGCAACTGAGTAATGGTGACTCCGTGGACAGACCACAAGGATCTCAGAGCAAAAGACTTCCCCACTCCCTTTACAGCCACTTGCTGCTTTTCTTCGATGGTGCCTCACCTACTACACCGCTGGCTCAAAATCAAGTTTACCTCACTTCTGCAGTTACTGTGTTAAACATACAAATTTACACTCTTATTGTGGCTGTATAGATAACCAACAGACAATCCACCAGGATAAAATATTCCCAAAACGACTCATGCTCACCTGGGCATCAGAACTGACTAAAAGCCTCAAAATCATATCAGCAACGAATTAAATACTGAGGGCTGCAGAGCTTCCTAAGCAGACTTACAGCAAATGGTCCTGGTTGCCCTTACCTGTAAAAAGCATTTGAGACAACATTTCCAGCAAAATGGTAAATGTTGGGAAGAGCTATTTGAAGCACAAAACTCACCTGCAAAGCAGTAAAACGGAATGAATTTTCCAAAGACGCAAACACCCAGAAAACAAACAATTTTGTTTAAGCAAGAGAAGGATGAGTGCATGAGTACAATATAGCACAGCAAGGTAAGTGTGAGGAACTGCCACACAGGCTCTTCACCTCACCAAGGTGGGCAAGACCACAGGACTATCTCCCCAGGGGGAGGAATGAAGTCTGTTGCTTTTAACTTCAAGACAAAGCTCTACACACTCCAAGTTGCGTTTTAAACTGCGATAGGAGTCCTGGCGCTGACAGTTTCAGGACAGCAGGGAAAAGAAAACCTTATCAAATGCAATTTGCACTTCTTCACATTTCCCTGAGAAGCAGGACAGAGGAGAAGCAGAGGTACAAAAGCAGGCCCTGGTACCCATGGGTGTGGACTGCCTTCAGCTGTTGGGGACTTCAAAAGCCTTCAGGGGCTGAACACTTAGAGAATACAATTACTCAGCTATAACCATAATACGTAACCAACAATGAATCCAGGATCACACTTTCCACATATCCAGTGTGAAACCCACTGTAAAACTCTTAAAGTCTCCATGAATCATTTTATTAATGTTTTCTAGAGAAGCAGCACGCAGCTAAGTAATGCCAAAGCCTGAGCTGCATTTCTTGCTTAATGTCACACAGATGCAGTAGTAGGAAGGTCTTCAGGAGGCTGAAGTAAAACATGTAACATGTAGCACTGAATTCAGTGAAAAAGTAAGTATCTGGAGGATTCTCCAGAGTGCATACTTTTATGTTCCTACAAAATTATAAAAAGAGACCGCTTTTCTTTGCAAAAGAGCACGTGGGGTTTTCAGGATGTCTGAAAGACCACGCAGAAAGGTAAAAGCATACATGGGAAAGTTCAGGTCTCAGAGCATATTTCTGCATGGCTAGATGCCACTGCCAAAAACTAAATCTGATTCAGTTTTAAAAGCAGGAATCACATTCAGATGAAATATGGAACGAAGTCAATTTATCTTGGCATTTCAGGCAAGGCTGGCTCCAGAGTACCTAAGACTCAGCTGGAATCTCACTGCAGTACAATTTCTCTACCTCCAGGAGCGCAGGCTTGAATACGGCATGTGAAGACAAGAATGGGCAGCAGCCTCAGGGCAGAAACCAAGGCAAGAAAAAGGCCTCCAGAGATACAGGTTCCTAGATCAAATCTTTTTCAGTGCATATACATGCACAAACCCATCCCATCTCATCTTCACAAGGCTGAAAGTAGATCCCACTCCAAGATTTGATCTGTATTTAGACACATACACACCATTTGAATATTGAATAAAGAAAGCTTAGAGCCAAATAACAAATAAACTAGCTAACAACAAATATCACAGAATCCCTATGGATTGGAATACTATGCCAAAACAGGAAAAGAAAAATTCTAAAACCAGAGTATCAAAACCCACCCTGAGACAATGACAGGGAGGCAGAACGCTAAGGCAGATCAGAAGGCAAAGATGACTGTCGTGGTTTCTGCAATATCTAAAGCCAGCTGGATGGCTTTCACCTCTGCAAGCTGACTCAATACACCTTCTCCTTCAACAGTTTCTGCAACTTGTCATGTAGGACTCCACACAGCAGCTTTCTACCTTTGATGTTTTCCCACAATACGACAGGATCCATCTGTAAACAGGGCATATTGCTTTCCATTTTCTGGTAATTTATTACACAGAGGGGCCTCTTCAGCACAAGTCACCTCCTCTGATGACGCTCTGAAGTTTCGGCCCTCTGGCCAGTCCATGATCACTTCCAGGATTCCCAGGCAGTCGGGGTTTCCCATTTGAGCCTGTCACATTACCAGTGTGACCCACTTACTCCATGTAGCATCAGTTGCCTGATGCATAGAGGGGACCCTCCCTTTGAACATCCAGCCCAGCACTGGCAATTGAGGTGCCAAAAGGAGCTATGTTTCAGTACCAACCACTTCTGAAGCAGCTTGAATACCTTCATATGCTGCTAATATTTCTTTTTCAGCTGGAGCATAACGGGCTTCAGATCCCCTATATCCCTGGCTCCAAAACCCTCAAGGTTGACCTTGAGTCTCTCGGCAGGTGGGGCCGTTAGCCCTGGCTGAGGTGTAAAGCATGTTTTTCACATCTTGTCCTGTCCAGACTGTGCCAAGTGCTACTGCACGAACTATCTCCTGTTTAATTTGTTCAAAGGCTTGCTGCTGCTCAGGACTCCATTCAAAGTCATTCTTCTTCCGGTCACTTGATAGAGAGGGCTTACGATCAGAAGATAACCTGGAATATGCATTCTCCAAAAACCCACGGCACCTAAGAAAGCTTGTGTTTCTTTTTTGTTAGTTGGTGGAGACATAGCTGTTATTTTATTGATCACATCCATTGGGATATGACAATGCCCATCCTGCCATTTTATTCCTAAAAACTGGATTTCCTGTGCAGGTCCTTTGACCTTACTTTGTTTTATAGCAAAACCAGCTTTCAAAAGAATCTGGATTATGCTTCTCCCCTTCTCAAACACTTCCTCCACTGTCCCACACAATGATGTCATCAATACACTGCAGGTGTTTGGGAGCTTCATCTTCTTCCAGTGCAGTCTGTATCAATCCATGAAAATGGTAGGACTGTGTTTCCACCCCTAGGGCAGTCAATTCCAGGTGTACTGGGTACCCCTCCATGTGAAAGCAAACTGTGGCCTGCACTCTGCTGCCAGAGGGATCGAGAAAAACACATTGGCAATATAAATTGTTGCATACCACTTGATGGGCTTTGACTCCAGTTCATACTGGAGTTCCAGCATGTCTGCTATGGCAGCGCTTAGCAGTGGTGTGACTTCATTCAGGCCTCAGTAGTCCACTGTTAGACTCCACTCTCCCGTTAGATTTTTGCACTGGCCATATGGGACTGTTAAAGGGTGAATGAGTCTTACTGATCACTCCTTGGCTCTCCAGTCGCTGATCAGCTTATGGGTTGGAACCAGGGAGTCTCGACTTGTGCGATAGTGTTGCTGGTGCACTGTCACGATAGCAATTGGCACCTGCTGTTCTTTAACCCATGGCAACCCCACCACAGACAGGTCCCCTGAGACCAGGCAAGCTAGACAGCTGTTTAATCTTCTCCGTACTCAAGCAGCTATACCAAAAGCCCATCAGTACCCTTCTGGGTCTCTGAAGTACCCTCTCCTGAGGTAGTCTATGCCAAAGATACATGGAGCCTCTGAACCAGCCACAATAGGATGCTTTTGCCACTCATTCCCAGTTAGGCTCACCTCAGCCTCCAACACATACAGTGTTCTTGGGATCCTCCTGTCACTCCAGAAATACAGATAGATTCCGCCCCTTTGTAATCTGATGGCATTAGAGTACATTGGTGTCCACTAGAGTTTTATACTCTCGTGGGGCTGATGTGCCAGGCCACTGAATCTGCACAGTCCAGCAAACCCAGTTGTCCCTTTCCTCTGCCTGGCCAAAGGCAGGGCCTCTCTATTCCTGGTTGGAGTCTTCATTACTTGATTTTTGTAACTGTAAAACAGAAGTCCCTTCATCAGGGTCAAAAGTATGATCAGCCTTTCTACTCTGCCCAACAGACACTGGAGCAGTAATTTTCCTGGATGGATGCTTTTTGGCCATTGTTTTTCCTTGCAGTTCCTGTACCCGAGTTTCTAGTCTCCAGGTAGATTCACCATCCCACTTCCTCACGTCTTCCCTCTGGTCATGCAGGAAGAACCACAGGGTTGCATATGGTGTTTACCTCCGGTACCCTCTCTCTTGAACAGAAAAAGGCTGACTCCTTGGTTGGAGTGTGTGAGGAAGACCTATCATTCTCTGCTTGCTCGGACATTTTTTGGGTCAGTCTGTCCACAGCTGAGACACAGGCCCACATGCAGCAAGCGAGATTATCTTTGTATTTTCGGAGTTGCCTGTCCAGTTCATCTATAGTTGGTACCTCCATGCCTGTTCAGCTCATCATCACCAGGGTGTGGGTGTATGATGTCAGTGCATTTCGTACAAACTTTTGCCACATGGATCACGTGCACCAGATTTCATCCAGGTCTTTGGATGCCTGGGTGTCATCCAGGTTGTTATAGATCACCTCCAACACAACTAATTCCCTCAGACACTGGATACCTCCCTCAATGTTGGTCCATTTGCTCTGGGAATTTGCAAGTTCTTCCTTGAAGGGATACCTGTCCTTCACACTTGACAGGAGTCACTGCCGAAGACTGAGGACTCCTGCCTTTTTTCCAATCCCTTTGTTAATGGCCTTATCCACAGCAAGGGATCCCAGCTGCTGGGCTTCCTCACCCTCTTAATTCCTGACTACTGGCCCCAATATCCCAGCATCAGAGTAACCAGCTGAGAATTAGCTCACCTGGTTGATGGCTAAAATCTTTTCGCACATCTTGCAGCCTACTTAGGGATAGGGTGGTTTCTGTCTCATTTATGATTTCAGTCTCTTCCTCTTCCTGTTCTTGTGACTGCTCTGCTGCAGAACAGGCTGCCTCTTCTGATTCTTTCTCCTGCTCTGTCTTAGGAGAAGCTTCTTCATCCCTTACTAAACGAGCTGACTTGCTGACTTCTGCTTCCATTGTTTCTTTTTAGTTATAGGGGCAGCTGATATAGTGTCTGGTTTAGCCATAGTGTCTGTTGGTATGTTTTCCCTCTCTTCTCCCTGAGGGTGCTGCATAATATTGAGCAGCACTGGTAAACGCTGGCCAGGGCCCAGCACAGTGCGGTAAGTTGTGCCTCTTTGGAATAGCCATAGCCTTTTTTTTTTTCCCCCCAAACATTCTGTCACTTCATCAGGATTCTGTAGTTGTTCGGGAGTGAAGTTGCAGACCATTGGAGGTGAGAAGTTCTCTAGATACCTGCCCATACTCTCCCAGATGCTGTGCCGTGGCACCCATAACCATACTCTCATGGAGCCTGGGTCATATTCCTAAATTGCTTGTTAACCTTAGACAAAACTGAAGTAATATTCCTAAGAAATACCAATAGAAATATTTTAAGTACCCAAGGATGTTCAAGTTACTGAGAAGTTATTGTAACAAGGGAGAAAACATCACAGAAGAAGGTAGCGAAGGTGTCATTCTGTATTGCCTCCACAAAAAACCTCTCAGAGGAAGAAGCATAATTGTTAATTGTCTCCATGAGAGATGGTACCCGAAGTACAGTAATGGCTTCAGTACAGAGCCCAAATACCAGATTAAGCTCAAGGTCAGTGTTTTAATAACAAATCTCCCAGGCAAAACATCACTAATCACTATAGAGCACAGCAAACTGCAAAAGCCAACACCAATCTTTAACATATACAGCAAAAAAAAGAGCATGGTGCAGATCAGATAAACTAATACTGAGAACAGATGAATCAATATCGTGACCCACAACTGTTAACAGATATAAATCCCTTCTAATACGTTCTGGTCAATCTGTTATTATCTCAAACCCTTCGGGCCCCACACTGGGCACCAAAAAAGGACTGTCATGGTTTAACCCCAGCCAGCAGCTAAGCACCACACAGCTGCTTGCTCACTCCCCCCCAGCGGGATGGGGGGAAGAGAGTTGGAAGGCTAAAAGTGAAAAAACTCATGGGTTGAGGTAAGAACAGTTTAATAATTGAAATAATAATAACACCACCACTAATAATATTATAATGAAAAGGAAAATAAAAAGAGAGAGAAATAAAACCCAAGGAAGACAAGAGATGCAAATGAAAACAACTGCTCAGCACCAACCGATGCCCAGCCAGTCCCCAAGCAGTACCCCCCTGCCAACCTTCCCTTAGTTTTATTGCTGAGCATGACATCATACAGTCTGGAATATCCCTTTGGTCAGCTGGGGTCAGCTGTCCTGGCTGTGTCGCCTCCCAACTTCTTGTGTACCCCAACCTGCTTGCTGGCAGGTTGATAGGAGCAGAAAAGGCCTTGACCCTGTGTAAGCACTGCTCTGCAATAACAAAAACATCCCTGAATTATCAACACTGTTTTCAGCACAAATCCACATCATAGCCCCATACTAGCTACTATGAAGAAAATTAATTCTATCCAAACCCCAGCAAACCAGCCAAAACCAGCACAACGACCAAGAACAGGGCAAGAGAGATCCATCGCTCTGCATACAAACTGGGAAAAAATTACAATAGGGCTTGCTGTATTCAAATTAAACACCCTGGTAGGAGCAAAAAGAAAACCTGACTATGATATGTTGACCTCCAAAAAGGGGGAGCTATGTGTCAATAAAGACACTTATTAGAAGGAGATTAAAACAAACAGCTAAAAGGATAAAGCTAAAAGGATAAATGCTTCAGTCTGAGATGACATCTTTTGAAGAGCTACTAGTCAGCTACCTACTCAGGCTGACCTTTTTAATAAGGACTATTGCAAAAAAAGGCATTAAACTCTTATTTACAAATTGGCAGAATTAGATAAGTCAGTTCTAAATGAGAGCAAGAAATTACAAACTGCAGTATATAACCTTCCACTTGAATCTGCTCCATTGTCAGAGAAATGAAAGGCATACATATCATACCAAAAAAATAAATTGAAAAGCCTCAGAATGTGGTGGAAACTGGGTTCACAACACTATAGACCAGCATATCTGGTACGTGAACACAGCAAACAGTAGAAATTGTAATAAATAGAATTAGCAGATACATGGATACATACGGTAGGATGGGCAGGGGTTAAATATACAGCAGAGAATGTCACAAACTGGTCAATGTTTTTTGAAAGATTCAATGAGCAGGAGGAAATAGGCAGTTTAGTTGATCTACTCCATATAGATTTTCAAAAAGCTTTCAAATAAATCATCAAATGTTTTACATGCTAAGCTGCCATGGGAAAAGAAGTAAGGTTTGATAGAAGCAGACAGTTTTCAAAACAGAGGATGGCCACTGGGAGAGTTCTTTGAAGACTTATGTTGTTCAACATCTACATAAACAATCTGGAAAAGAGGTCAGTAAGAAGTGATGGATCATTCAGAATGATCAAAACTAAAATAACCTGCAAAATTTAACAGCAGGATCTTGCACTTTTATGTGATATTGGCAGATGAAATTCCTCACTGACAAAGACAAGAACGTGAACAAAAGACAAGACAACCAACCTCCATATTCATGTTGGATGGACTCAAAACCATCTATTACCACTTAAGGAAAGACCTGGAAGAAACTGAGGACAGAGTTCTAAAAATGTCACCTTACAGTTTATTTGTATCAAAACAGCTAACATGCTGTTAGGAATTGTTAGGAAAGGAACTGAGAACAAAGCAGAAAACACTTATGTCACAATAAATTCATGGTATATCTAATTTGAAAGGTATAGGCAGTTCTAGTCAGCCTAACTAAAAGCATGTCACAGAATTAGATTATGTCCACACAAAAGAAGGACAAATATAATCACAGCTGTGGTACAATATAATGTTTGGAATCTGTGGCTACGTCCAACACCAGTAGCCTAATGAGTTCCACGGCCCAGGCATTTTATCACCTATGCTAAAAATTACTAGAATGATCCATGGTGCAATTTTGGCATAAGCTAGTTAGCACACTCAGAGACCAACAGCCAGTTTGGAAGCAGCCACACTATGCTAAACGCTAAGACAGCTTAACAGCATCAGTGTGGCCAGAGTGTGCCAACTGAGCTGTTGTGGTTTAACCCCAGCCAGCAACTAAACACCACGCAGCTGCTCATTCACTTCCCCCCCCACCCAGTGGGATAGGGGAGAGAATCAGGGGAAAAAAAAAAAAAGTAAAACTCATGGGTTGAGATAAGAACAGTTCAATAGAACAGAAAGGAAGAAAATAATAATGATAATAATAAAATGACAATAATAATAAAAGAATACAAACCAAGTGATGCACAATGCAATTGCTCACCACTTGCTGACTGATGCCCAGTTAGTTCCCAAGCAGCAATCCCCCCCCTACCCCTGGCCAACTCCCCCTGCTTTATATATTGGGCATGACATCACATGGTATGGAATATTCTTTTGGCCAGTTTAGGTCAGCTGTCCTGGCTGTGTCCCCTCCCAACTTCTTGTGCCCCTCCAGCCTTCTTGCTGGCTGGGCATGAGAAGCTGAAAAATCCCTGACTTAGTATAAACACTACTTAGCAACAACTGAAAACATCAGTGTGTTATCAACATTCTTCTCATACTAAATCCAAAACATAACACCATACCAGCTACTAGGAAGACAATTAACTCTATCCCAGCCGAAACCAGGACATGACCTCAGGGCCACAAAACGGGTGCTGCTGTTATTTAATAGTACAGATTCAGCTGTATGACCAGAGACAAGTCTAGGACTCTTCTGACTGGAAGAAAGGACATGAAGTCCAAAATTATGAAAGTGAAAAGTGCTAACGGAGTGATTATTCACTAATTTCTCATAAGTGTTGGGGATATTCCAGTGAAATTATCAGGCAGCAGATTTACATCAAAGTCTTTTTTCAAATACAGTTCTACACAAAACATCCTATGCAAATAACCTCCAAACATATAAACTTGGTTTAAAATGCAATTAGACAAATTCACGAAGTTAGTTCATCAAGAAGACTCAAGCGTGTCTGTAAGATCGAATGGCTGTAACCTCTAGCTCAGGGAGCCCTTATGTGGGGAATGGAAACTGGGACACTATGTCAGGGAATGGATCTGCCTGTTCTGTTTTTTCACACTTTCCTTGGGCAACCAGTACTGGCAACTACCAGAACATACTGACTAGAGTCAGACCTTTGGTTCAATCTCATGTAGTTTTTCTTACTGCCACTCTTCTGTGATTATCCTGTCTAGCTTATCCACCAAGAAAACAGCCATTCTTAAAACTTTTAGAAGACAGAATGCAAATCTCATTTCAATTTCGTATCAACTCACGACCTTCCTTCTAGAAAACCTAAGAAACTTTCAGAACCTTAGTCAATGATATCTATCAAAAAAAATGCTTCCCAAGAAGGAGCAAATTTCTAATGATAGATAGATGCTTGCCCCAGCAGGCACTGAGCAGCCTAGAAGAGCCACACTGAAGGACTCTGGAGAGAACACAGTGGATGCAGTTACCTCCGTGTCCATCGTAGACTGAGAACATGGCTGTTTCACTGTCCAGCTCGGGTATGCAGTTGTGTGCATCCTGAAAGAGAGAGCAAAAGCCTGGAATGACATGGATTGTACCAGACCCCGCAGAGAAGTGGGAGAAAGGAGCAGGGAGGCTATGGGCACTGACACAGGGATTCTCAAATCCAGAAGGAGAGCAAGAACAGTAAGAAAGCCTCCTCTCATATTCTCAAAAGCTTACCTGGTGAGCACTCATCTTCAAAGAGGGGACATGGATTTTTAACGTTATGGTGCGCTCTATGCTAGAGCAGTAACCCAGCCTTGACACCACGCGATTGTACCAGAAACCCCTTCAGATCCTCAGTACAACAACTCTAGATATGGCCAAGCTCAAGCCAGAACCAAATCCCTCTGCTCATGGTACTTGTAAGGCCTGTGTTACTGTAGTAGCTCACAGTCCTTAAAGAACATGAGGCAGCAAGCTGTGCTCTATTGCACAAACTGGTACCTAGGCTGAGGGCTGTCTAGCCCAGCGTAACTACAAAAATACAAGTTATACTGGTACCAATACACTAGAACTTCCCCCACGCAGACAAATGCAACTCACCTATGGAATCTGGCCATTCCCACAGTTCTTGCCAAACAAGAGCCATGCAAACTGAAAAGCCATGCTGATGCACTGACAAAGCTAGAAGGTCAAACACAGAGCCTCCTGACCTCATGCCTTCAACCAGCTGTAGCTTTGCTTTTGCTTGTCCTGATGAATGTGGTCACAGACAGCAGCAGTTGTCTACCTGAACACCCCAATAAAAGGCAGCCTTGCAGGACACAGGATTACCACATCCAGTGAGAACAAACAACTGGGATGGAAAACCTTCTCTTGGGACAAAGGCTCCTTCCTGCTCTTCTTGCCACGTGAAATGCTCCAGGAAGGCACTGCTGGCCTCAGGCACAGCTACCTGACAAGCAAGGCAAAGAGCTTGGCCTCTCTCAAGTCTCTTTTAATCAGTGAAGCAAAGGACAAGCAACTCGTCAACTAACAGTGCAAAAACCAAAGTATGAACCCAGGTATCACTTCCTAAGGTAAGACATAAGTCTTCGTTCTTGCAACTGTCCAAAAACTCTGAGAATCTCTGGGGCCAAATGAGAGGGAAGGTGTGTCCCAGGGGCATTTTGGGCTTAAATATCAAACTGTATCCAGCCTTTCCCTGTGCATGCTCCCAAACTAGAAAGATCAACAACATATAAGCTATATATGCTGAGCAACCTTTGTCTCCACAAGGTCTCTCAAGAACAGAAGACTTTGAAGGTGGCAACACCCAGATTTTACAGCCAGGTGCCTGACCTCTTTCACCCTACAGGTAAGCAAACAGAACTCAGCTATTTCAACGCAAAGCCTAGAACTGATGGATGGAGTGAATCTTTCTCTTAAACCCTCCCCCTGCCCAACTAATCTCCTAACATTCCTTAAAGTTCAAGCCCTAACCTACCAACTTACAGCCTGACCACATCCCACATACTTTTGTTCAAGATCATGTGATACTTTAAACAACATGATCTAGTCTCTCTGCTGTGGCTCAAGTGCATCACCTTAAAGTTAAATGTGCTACAGTTGCCCCAAAACACTGTGCTTACTCCGAGACAGCTGGCTCAAAGATTTGGATGCGTCCATACTGCCAGCCATAACCCAAAATTTCTATACACACACACACACAGAGCTACACTTGCTGCACAGCCAAGCAACTGTTGAGCTCTTCTACTTTTTTACTGTAGGACTCCTTGAATAAGAGCTTTTTGCCCTCCGGAGTCCCACAATCTTATAAGAAGAGAACTCCATTCCCCTGCAATTTCTATCAAGTGCTAAGGAAAAGAGAAAAAGAGAGGTTCTGGGTTTATGCAGGACTTAGTGCAATGAAACTCCTGACACTGTGATGAAAACAGCATCTGAACAGGCAAACCACAATCTTGGTTCAAAATGAAAAAAATGACTCTGAATTATAATGTAGGAAATTTAACCAGAGAGCTCACTGGAGATAGCGAATGAAAATAAGAATAAACAAGGAACCAGCATTTTTATGCTCACTTTTCAGAGCATTTACAGAAGCTACTGAGACAGCAAAACCACAACAAAGTAACTGGGATAAGTCCCAGGTGACTAAACAGCAGTTTAATTAGAGCAAGTAACACAAATGCTGCTGGGGAGGAAACCCAATATTGGCAGCAAAAACGGTCTCGTCTCTATTTGTAGAGCACTCACCACTTGTCCTGACCCTGGACCAGGGCGCTGCAGTCAAGGAGGGCAGAAAAACAAGGCCAGCACATGTTGGTGGGAGATGGTTCAGCTCCCATGCTGCACACAGGGCTTGCTCTACACTGCTCCTAGCATAAGTGGCAGTGGCTCCACAAGCCGTGCTGCACTCCAGTCCCAGGCATTTTCAACACTACGAGCAGTTCAGAGGGCATCTGACTGACCACTAAGACCACCTTGTGCTGCTAGCACAAGCGGCTGTCATTTACAAGTCTCCATCCCTGCTTCCAGGCCTGGTAAGCTCACTGCAGCAATTGTCCTCTAAGTAACCATGATCTCATGCTCTTCAGACTGAGCAAGAACTCACAAAGCCTGGATGCCAGCTTTCTGCTATCTAGCCTTCCCCTCAAGGATGGGATTCTAGGTCTCCCACAGCTACCTCAGTGGTTACTACGGCAGTACTGAAAAACAGTACGTTTGAAACAACATAAAATTCAGTTGAAATTAGCAAACAAGTTAAAAACTGAGAGTTAATTTGACAAATCTCTATATTTTGAGCCAAATTCTTGCATTTTTTGAAGCAAGAGCTTTTTTTTCTGAGCCCAGGAATGAAGCTGCACACAGGGGTTGCTGGATGTCTCATTTTGGAGATATGGTCGGAACAGCACCAAAGAGCTCAGAGAGGCCCCATCCAACTACTTCCAAAGTGCCTCCTGCACCTTTCCCTGTATCCCAGAGCACTCCCCTCTGTACCACAAAGCCGTCTTCACCTTTTTCCCTTTTCTGATTTGCTCATAGTACCTAACGCTATTTTTTGGTATCCTTATCCTTTGGGTCCCTCATCTGCCCCAAACATTTCCTTACTCACAAAGCAACCTCTCTGGACTAAGAATAGATTTTTATTATAGTATTTCTTCAGGGCCCTGTATACCTACCTCACTTGGGGGCTCCTAAAATGTAAGTTAAAGACAACAGACAACTCCTTTACACAAATTTCTGCTACCGAAAAATGCCTGTGTCCTACCACTTGTACACACTCTGACTGGCTTCACTAACATAACTAAAGCCATAAGCGTAAATATTTGCTCAGAACTTTCTCCAAGCCTTACAGAAGAGCAAAAGTACAATTAAACATGAAGAAAAGGAAAAACCACAAACCAAGACAAGACACAGAGAAGAACGCAGCCCTGGAATGCAAGAAAATGCAAAAGAATTTCTGCCGAGCTGTATGTGCAACAATGCATGTTTCTATCCCATCACAGACTTAGAAGCAATTTGCAGCAGGTTCAACTTGTAACACAAGCACTCCTGCCATCTTCTCATTTCTTGTGATAACACAGCTAAACCATGTCTACACCAATGGCCTCAGTATTCCTTCTGCCACCAGGGACATAAGCCAAAGATGTTGGCTAGTGCAGAAAACACAGCTGCAAGCTCTGGGCCTCATCCAATTTCTGTAAAGGTCAACAGCAGCAAGAACAGACCTCAAATAAGTGAAATTAGGAGCCAATGTCCCACCTGTGGGAGGGCTATTTTAGCCTACCAGCATTATAAATAGGGGCAACTCTCTGCTCTCCCTCATCCAGGCCTGCCTCCCCAAAACACTTTTGGCCTCTGTGCACCAAGGATGCCAGAACACTGCCTGCATTCAGCTTCTTACACATGAGCTAATTGCCTTGCAGAGATTACACTGCACATCACCTCAGTGTTCCAGTAATGCCTCTGTACCACCATTTCACCCCTCCAGAGGTCACCAGGGTGGACCAGCTGAGACACTATCAGTCACAGTCAGCTTAGCACACACATACTCTGAGTGTATCTTAAGAGCACAAGCACCAATTCTCCTGCCTCTTCTACCCTGGAAACTAGAGCTCATGGTTTCAGAGGGCTCTGATGCACACAGAAAGGAGGAAACACCTGGTCACTGTTTTGTCACCAGCAAGACTGCTGTAACATTTCAGTAGCAGTAAAGTATCTGATAGCATGGCTCATGAAACCGTATTTGCAAAAAATCAATCCCCGACAGTCTGAATGAGGCATCCTCTCCAAACTAGTCAAAGGACTACAAACAAGAAGGCTGCTTTACTGTGTTCAGAGAAGGTGTACCCTGGGGGTTTGAGGGACCAATATTAATCCTCATCTAATTTAGCCTGTTTGCCGGCTGCCTGGAAGGGAAAATAAACCAGCACATTAATCGTACTCATGGAGGGTGTTAAATGCAAAGAACGAGTAACTGCTGGCCAGACAGAGAAGTAGTCCCAGCAGCTCGACATTGCCCTCATACAAGCACCTTTACAAAGTAGTTCTGACCCCCTCCCGCCCCCCAGGAGGAGCGTGGGCAAACACCTGGCTCCCACAGCCAGGTATTTATCTTGCGATAATTAATTTGCCCCATAATGAGCCTAGCTGATAGGATGGTAAAGGCAGGACTGGCTACAGGAGACTGGGAGCAGCAATGAGAATTCCTCCAATAAATTTGCCTAGAGAAAAAAACCCCAAACCAGGGAGAGAGAGACTGACACTTCATTTCTGCCTGGAAAGAAAAGCAGGGATTTTTGCCTGGGGGGTTTTCATTTGCTTTCACTCAGTGCTTCATCCCAAGCACTGAACTGCCCGTTCCTCTGCTTTTTCGCTCAAGTCTCTCACTCCCCGCCGGGATTTCTCCGGGCTGTGCGTACCGGGAGCGCCCCCGACAAGAAGCCGCGTGGGGCCCCCACGAAGCGAGGTGCCTCCCCAGCGGGTCACCACGGCAGCCGGGACCAGCGACAGCCTACCGGCATTCCGGCGAGGCCACGGTAGCACCGGGAGAGGCAGCCCCCTCCCCGCTCTGACGGCGCGGGCACCGCGGCCTCAGCGCCTGCTGCCCGCGGGAGGGACGGACCGACCACCGGCCCCCCCCCCCCATGTCCCTCCGGTGGCCGCCGGCGGGGCCGCCGCGCCTCCCCGCCTGACGGCGCAGGACACCGAGGAAGGGCCGGGGGAGAAGGAAGCCTCCCCGCCAAGCTCGCAGCTGGAGCCGCAGCTCCGGGGGCTCCGCGGCAGCCCGCGCCCGGCGCCGCCGGCCCCTCCGCCACGGGGCCCGCGCCCGGTGCCCCGCTCACCTCCATGGAGACGCGCCAGCCCTGCATGGCGCTGAAGCCGAAGTGGAGCGGGCGCGGCCCGAGCCCAGCCCCGTCCCCCGAGCTCTTCACCGTGTTGGGCTGCGACAAGTAGGCGCCCATGGCGCCGCGGCGGCCTCCGCCGGCGGACCACGGCCCGCGGCGCGGCGGCCCTGCGCGGAGGGGCGGGGGCGGCGGCCGGGCCGCGCGCGACCGGACCGTAGCGGGCGGCGGCGGGCGCGGGCGGCTCAGCGCGGGCGGCGAGGCAGCGAGGGCGGCGGAACCACCCACCAACGGGCCGCCGAGCGGAAGTCGCGCGGCCGGAAGCGCGGGCTATAGAGTCGCCACGGCGGGGGGGGGACGGCGCTCAGCCCGCGCGGCCGCGGCACAGGGGCCGGAAGCGCCTACCATAGAGAGGAGCGGTCGGCGGCTAGCGCGGCGCAGGGGGGCCAGGAGTGCGCTCCGCTCGGCGCCTTCGGGCCCGCGGGGCTCGGCCACCGCCCCCCGCTGCCCCCCCCCCCCCCCCCCGGGCTGTCAGCGGCGCACGGGCCCAGCCCGGGACTGCCCGGCACGGCCCGACTCTGGCTGCGAGCTGCGCTGCAGCTCCCTCCGTCCCCCAGCCGCGGGCTCCCCCGGGCGGGCCGAGCCGCACTCGGGGGGCTGCGGCAGCCCTTCGGCGGCCAGCTCGCCCTGCCGCCCCGGGGTGACGGAGACGGCGGCCGCCCCCGACAGCCGCGCTTCAAGCATGCTCATCATATGGCGGGAAGGGGGGAACAGGGCACTCGGGACCGGCGGTACCACCGCCTGCCTGTGGCGTGGGGCGGCTCCGCGCGCGCCCGCCCGGCGGAGACAGACCTCTCCCACCCCAGCGAGGGGCCCGGCGCCCCCCCCTCCCCCCCTGTATAGAAACTCCGCCCCACCCACCGACCAATCAGCAGAGGCTGACGGCCCCTCTCTCGGGCTTTCATTGGCTATCGCACGGGACCAAGCCGCCCCGCCCTCCCCGCCCCACTTCACGGCCTTTCACGCAGGGAGCGCGCGGGCGCCCCCTGTGGTGTTATATGCCCCGGAGCTCCGCCCACCGGCCAATTCGTGAAGGCTGACGGCACGCTCCTGGGCTCTGATTGGTCGCCGGGCGGGAAGCCCCGCCCCAGACGGCGTATTACGCAGCGCGGCAGTTGGCGGCGGCCCGTCGGCGGAGTGGCGACGCGCTTGGGGACCGGGAGGTGCCGGGCGAGCCCGGTAAGTATGTGGCCCCTCCCGTTCCCTGCACTCCCCCCCCTCCCCCGTCCCTATGCTGCCCTCCGCCGCGGGCCGGAACTGGCTCGGTCTGGCACTGCCAGCAGGCCCGGGGCGCGGCCGCGGCTGACAGGCCCAGCGGGCGCGGCCCGGTCCGGCCCGCCGGGCCTGGCCTGGCCTGGTCTTACAGCCGCCTCGCCTCGCCTCGCCTCACGGCCCGCGCCTCTGCCCCGCAGGTTGTGTGACCGCAACATGTCGGAGGGCGAGTCCAAGCAGGTGCCGAGCGGCGGCTCCGACTCAAAGCCCGAGTCCGCGTCGTCCGGCCCGGGAATGACTTCGGTGTCTGCGCCGGTGACTTCCGCGGCGCCCCCGGAGGAGGAGGAGGAGGAGAGCGAGGACGAGTCCGAGATCCTCGAGGAGTCGCCCTGCGGCCGCTGGCAGAAGCGGCGCGAGGAGGTCAGTGCCCGGGGCTGGACCTCTGGGACAAGCGGGGAAGCCCCGACCGAGCCGGGTGGGGCACGGGACCCGGGCGGCCTCTTGTCCCGCCGCGCCGGCTGTCCTCCTTCCACCTGTCCCCGGGTCGGCCCGGACCCCAGTGGCGAGGGTCCGTCAGGCTCCCGGGGCGGCAGGGAGGTGGATGGCCTTTCACGAGCTGCGGGGCCGTCTGTCCTCGGGCTCGGGCATGTCGAGGCCAGAGCGCGGCGTGCTTTTTTCCCTGCACATTCGTCGTGCTGCAGGCTCTTCTGTACGGGTGGCGTCAGGGCCCGCTGTTGGCGCTGTGCTGAGCGGAGAGCGTCTCCAGCACTCCTCGTGTTGCAGATCTTTTGCTCTGGGAATAAGGAAGAGCAGTGACTAGACAGGAGTGTGAAGTGAACAGTACCTGCTGCGGAGGCAGCCAGTTACCTGGTCTCATCGGCTTTTGAATTATGCTTTGGTTTTGGTTTGCTTTGAAGTCTTCAATTAGGGTAAAGCATAGCTGGTTCATGCAGACTTGTTTCTTGGCTTGTCCTATTCGCATCCACTTCTCAGTGTGTGTATCAGCGTTGTCCTGTGTGAAGATGCAAGTAGATCAGATCTTACTGTTCTGGACCTCTCCTTCCTTCCGCTCTTTGCTGTGCTCTGTTTATCTTATCGAGGGCTGTCTCCACAAACTGGTTTCTGCTTCAAGTTGGCTCAGTGAAACCTGCTCTGGCTGGGCAAGCTGTATAGCTGTGGTAGTTGCTGAAAGACAGAAAATGTTCACTCCAATGCTGCGGCACAAGTGCTGATATAGCTTTTCTCAGCCAAGTCAGGGCTGAGCCTAGAGGTTCCTCTGCTTTATCCATTATTGTAGACACAGTAGTTCAAACTAGGGTGGTGGTGAAAGAGTCATTTATTTTGATGTAAATTTGGAGGGCAAAGTAAGGTCAAGGATTCCCCACAGCTCCTTATGTTTGCTTGCTGGAAAGCTGTCTTAGTTTTGTTAACGTAAGCCAAATCCTAGCATGGTGTAGTAAGAATGTGCCTTTTCTGGTGAAGCTGTACTGTTTGGGTTGCAATGGGGAAGGTACCTGTATGAAGTGTTAATTCTATTCTCCACAATATATTCCTTACAATAACCTGAAGTGCTTTTTCCTGTGAGCTGTGCTGAACTGGCACATGTTGGGGAACAAAGCTGATGTTCAGTTTGTGTAGTCTTTTCAATATGTTTTATTTAATACTGATCATTTTGACACAGAAAGATAAATTTCCTTCCAGGCTTTTCTGTACTTTCCTACATAAAAAGTAAGGCTTTTTATACTAGGATCTAGTATTTTCTTTGGATTTTAGTTTTCCCATCTGCAGCCAAATTAAGGCCCAAACACAAGAAGCTCCTTAAAATTTTGGCATGGCTAAAATACTGTCTTCTGGCTTGAGAACGAGAGTGGCTGGTTGGTTTGAAGGCAAGCTGCCTCTGTATGCTAGACATATGAGCTTTGTTCCGCCTTACAGATAGAGGAACGACTGTTGAAGGCCACAAAACAAATTGTTGACTGACCTGGGGTAAACTCGGGGCCTCTGATTCTCGAGCCTTCATCTGTCAAGGTTGCACCGCCTCCCCGCAGGAACTGCTGATTCGGTGTCTGACTGATACCAGCTGCAGTTGCCCACGCGTGGGCCTTATGTTTCATGTGTGTATGAAAAACACACACTTGTAGTGATCATGCAGTGAAATTCTGTTTTGTCTCTTAATTTTGCATGTAAATTTGTGTCTTGATTAGACTCAAGCTTGTGGAGTGGCATTCATTCACTTTACCTGTATGACATCATACTCTTTTTGCTGTCTTCAGCTTTTGGACTGATCTGTTCCTTGGAGTAAACTCTCCCACTGCCGATGTTCCAGCATGAAATTTATTTTGGAACAACAGCTTTACTTTCTGAGCATCCTAGCATACCAGAGTAAAATGTCTCCTGTGCCAGTGGTGTCCCAGTACAGGGCTGCTAGCATGAGGGCTCAATCGACTCTGGTTATTCCGGTCGGTGCAGCCGTGTGGACAGGCTCTTACTCGCTACCCCTCGGCAGAGAGGAGGCCTTACACCATGGAAAAGGGACGTGCCGTGCCGCCTGGTGATGCAATCCTGATTCTTTATCTCAGCAATAGCTTCTTGGGATGCCGAATTAGGCAGCCACCTTGGAAGCAACATAACATGATAATCCGGGGAGAAAAGAGCACGTGTGATCGCAGGCAGAGTAAGATTGTGTGTGCTGCGTGTGGTCTGGTGTTCCTTGGATGCTACATTCTTTACCGCTTGCTTTGAGTTGCGTACTTGGATGTACGTTTGGAAATGTAGTAACCTCACTTTATTATTTTTTTTATTTCACTACTTTTTAATAGCTACAGACTCTTTGTAATCAAGTTCCTCGAACAGAGGTGGCATTGCGTAGGGGCTGTGCAGAGAGGGGTCCCACGAGTCCAAGGGAGCAGGCTGCCCTGGTGAACGGGAAGGGTGTAAGTGCTCAGGCTATTTACCGTAAAGGAGCAGATTTCAGCAGAATAAGCCGCAGCGATGCCAGAGCACGTCTGCCTGTCGCCGGTGCCTCCGCGGCGGCTTCTGGGTACAAAACCAGAACGGTAGGGTTGCGGGGCGGCGGAGGAGCCTGCGGCGGCTGTGCCAGTCCCGCTGCTTGCCCGCTGCCGGCTCCGCGGCGCTCAGGCGCGTTTCTCCGCCGGGGGGAAGCCGTCCTCACGCCCTCCCGAGCACCCCGGCGCAGGCGCGCCCGCCGCTAGCGCCACCGGGGCTGGGGAAGGCCGCGGGACGGGCACTGGCCGGGCCGGGGCGCGGCGGGCGGGGCGGCTCCGCGAAGGACGGCTGCTCTCGCCAATGGCAGGGAGCGGGAAGCGTTGCATCACCAGCGCCAGCTCCCGTAGGCTGCTCGCCGCCCTGGCCACGCCCAGCGACGCCCTCTCCCTCGTGCCGGCGTCGGCTCCGCCGGTGTTCGGCTTCCGGCGCCGGCCCCGGGGGAGGGGGACCCTCTGTGCGGGGCTTCTGCCCGCATCTCCCGTCGCTGGCTCCGTCTTTGTTCCGCTGCAGTCACCCGAGTCACAGGGGGGCTCAGCAGCCCTGGCCGTCGGCTGGGTTCTCGGGCACACGGGGCGTTCGCTAGCGCATCAGGCTCGGGGTGCTCGGTTTGTGTCCAGGGTAAGTTAGCAAGTCAGCAGAGGCTGTCTGGGGAGGCGGGGGGAGGAAAAAAGTTTCGGCTGTTAACGCAGTCGAGTTGGCAGGATTGTGAATTACTTGGTCATATTTTAGCTACAGCAGCCTAGGCTAAACTATATTGGCTAATATAACTTGAAATATATTGGTTCACAAGGGGAAAATAATGCCGGGCACAAGTCTAAACTGGGAGAGGAGTGGCTGGAGAGCAGCCCTGCAGAAAGGGACCTGGCGGTGCTGGTCGGCAGCAGCTCAACAGGAGCCGGCAGTGTGCCCTGGCAGCCCAGAGGGCAAACCGCATCCCGGGGGGCATCAAAGACAGCGTGAGCAGCGGCCAAGAGAGGGGATCCAAGAGAGGGGATTGTCCCGCTGAATTCAGCCCTGGTGCGGCCTCACCTCGAGTACTGTGTGCAGTGCTGGGCCGCACCGTTTGAGAAGGCTGTTCAGGTCCTCGAACGCCTCCAAGAGGAGGGCAGCGATGCTGGTGATGGGGCTGGAAGGCATGTCCTCTGAGGAGCGGCCGAGGACTCTGGGTTGGTCTGGTTTGGAGAGAAGGAGGCTGAGGGGCGACCTCTCTGCAGCTTCCTGAGGAGGGGACGTGGAGAGGGAGGTGCTGAGCTCTTCTCCCTGGGATCCAGGGACAGGACACCTGGGAATGGTTCAAAGCTGCATCGGGGGAGGTTCAGACTTGACGTGAGGAAGCATTTCTTTACCGAGAGGGTGTTCAAACCCCGGAACAGGCTTCCTGAAGAGGTTTAAGAGGCATTTGGGCAATGCCCTTAACAACGTGCTTTAACTTTTGGTCAGCCCTGAAGTGGTCAGGCAGTTGGGCCAGATGATCCTTGTAGGTCCCTTCCAGCTGAACTAATCTATATTCTACTCTATTCCTGCTTAAACTTCAAATGTAAGAAAGGGTTGTGTTGAGTTCATTGATGGTAATTTTTCATAGAGGCAGGGAACTTCTGTAGTGCAAAGTGTGTAATTGCTGTGAAAGTTCAGAGTAGTCTTTTAAAATTAAATGCTGCTGTGAAATTTTTAACTAAGAACCTATTTTAACTAGATAATGCTTACCTTCCCCAAAGTTGGCTTCTTTGTCGAACGTGTAATGAATAGTGCGTGTGGTCATGCTTTGATATACCTGAAGGGTGAAGTTGCTGCTGGATTGAGATGGCTAGGAGGGGGGAGAGTAAATGTAGCTTGTCCCATAGGATACTTATTTTCTGTTGGTTGAACAATTTACACAAGAGAAGACTTAGTATCACTCTGCTCTTTCCTGCACTGTATAACCAACGTGGGCATTTTCAGGCATCTCTCTCCTGTCCTTAAGCACCGCAGGGACCATGACAATCTGCTTTCTCATGCTGCTGCTGCGTATACTTTGCAATCGTGGGTCTCCTGGTGTGTTGCAAACTGTATTGCTTTCCTGCCTGAGCTGAATCCCTCTATGCATTGTATCCACACATCTGGTTGCTCTCCTAACATATACAAAGGTGAGGCTTTAGCCTCTTCAAGGAGCTGAAGATAAACTTTTAGCAGGGGAATCTTGTCTTGTGGCAGAGAGACATAGAAAAAGGACCCACAGCATGAGGTTAGGGGAGTCGCAGGAGGGAGAGACTGAGGCTGACAGGCTCTCCAAGCTTGTGCTTGCCTTGGTCCCTTTTGGCTTTTCTGCCTGACAAAACCCTCTTTTTCTGCTGTCCCCATGTGACACCCCATTTTTTTCTTTCAGTCAGCATGCGTGCATAATTTATTTTTCTTGGGTTGTCCAAGTATCTTCAGAATTATCTGCTATGCCTCCTAGGAATAGAAACTTCTTAATAGAGATGGATTGCAGTGGCACACTTGCAGTTCATTTTTAGACTCCTGCCACTGGCTGGTATTAAACCTGAAACCGAGAGCTCGGACTCAGTGTCTACTGTCCCTGAGAGCTACACCTATCAAGCAGAAAAGTGGCCCCAACATAATTGTAGGAAAACTTGTGCTCTGCTGCAGCAGAATCTTTTTCATTTTCAACCCAGTAAATCTGTTAGTGGGAGAGACTTAACCATTCACAGACTTAGATGGTCCTGTAGTTTGTCATGTGTTTAATAGCTGTCTATTGACTGGATTCCTTTCTATACCTTTTCTGGATAGGAAAACACTGTGTGATTGCATAAGCCAAGACTTTATTGTAAATACTTTGTTGACATCTTTGTAACATGCTTAGTAAATAACCCCTTTAGTGCTGTTGAGTGAATCTGTATCATATTGTGGATATGGGAACAAGCAGGTTCCTGTTTTGGTAATGTGTGTGAGCATGTCTGTCATGGTTAAGAGAGAGAAAAGGGCCAAGCAGACTTGGGTATGCTAGGCTTCCTCTTCTGCGGGCTCCTTGTGAGGTATAGTCAGTTGTGGTACAGCTCTTGCCAAGTGCTGCTTCGTTCCCTGACACACAAGACTGCAAGGATGTGAAGCCTGGCACTTAAAGGAGAAAAGAGAGATAATGGGAGAAAGAGTACCAGTCTCTGTGTAAATACCTTTGCCCTTTCTCTGAGGATATGTCAGGCTGCTCAAGATTAGCGGGAGAACCTTGTAAAATTCGTGTAGTCCTGCTTGCATTCAGTCCCTTGACTAGAAACTTGGACTCGCTCAGTCCTGTGTGGATGGCATACACAGGGGTTGTACTTCTTTTCTACAGATTCCAAAATCTTGGGGCTGATTTCTGGGGTGGCTGAAAGGTGATGTTTGAGTTCTTGCTAGCCATCAATGATCTCCCTTGAGAAAGAAGTGACTTTGTAGTTGTCTGATTGTTGTTCCATGCTTGAGGTATTACTAACTTTTTTGCGAGCTCAGCTGCTGGAGCACTTTCCATGTTATGCCCCCACTTCTGTGGCTGCTGAGATTGAGAGGTTCGTTTTTGCCTCATTCCTGGAGACAAATCTCTTGTATATAAGTGTGTCTGTGCCTACAGTGGTTGCTACATTGATTAATTCTTGTTTTCCTATCTAGTATTTCCACTGTCAGGTAAACTAGCTGAAAGGTGCAGCCCTTCATAGCTTCCTTTACTGTGGCGTGCAGGCTAAGATAGGATGTTAAGTTCCATGTGGACCTGGGTATTAGGTCAGGTGCAGAACTTCAGGAGCAGTATTTGAGGCAGTATGCCTGGGGGTATACCTGAGTTCAGTGTTCAGTCTTGCTATTCTTCATTGTATACCGTTGCTGGAAGTTCAGAAATTTAGTATATGCAGCACCGCTGCCATTAGTTTGCTTCTCTTTTTCTTATGAAAGACCTTGCAGTCATTTGGATAGGTGGTTCCCAGCTGTTCAGGGAGCCCTTGATGGCTAGGTGGCTGGATGTTACAGCTGAATTTTAGTGCTCAGGCTAACAGATGCTCTTGATCCATGCTAGTGCTATCAAATGTTAAGGAAGGAGCTGTGGTTTTTGAGGAGCTGAACCCAGAAAGACATGAAATGAAATGCTGGGTCTACTGCATCTTTATTTCACCTCTTTGTTGTCTTTTCACTCCTAGTGGGAGTCTTAATTTCTCAAATCATTTTTCATCTGGAGCCGGTCGATGACTTTTGCACCTCTGGATTTACGTTTCTTCAAGGAGACAGAGTACAGGATTCTTGGAGAGAAAATGCCAGTAGACTGGGTGTTTGGATTCTGTGATGCTTGAGTCTGATTTCTTAGCTGCTGTTGTGACTGGAAAGAAGCTTGCTGAGGTAGTAAAAGATAAGCACCAGTCTTTCTTTTCCTATCACACATCTGAGTGTCTGTGTGTGGGAAAGTGAGGCATTGTTCCTTGGAAGGGTGGCATTTGATATGCTCTGAGCTTTGGATTCTGCTGCCAGAGAGAGGATGGGTTGCAGAGATTCTCAAAGCAAACTAGTGCTAGGAGGGCTGCCAGCTTTTTGACAGGCTTTGGCAGTGGACCTGTTTTTTTCCAGCTGGTGGAGAAAATTAATGCCATGCTGTAGTTTTTATGATTTTACTTGACCATTGGGAAGATACTCAAAAGAGGGAGTATGTGCAGCCTTTTAACATTTTTATTGGCTCATCTGGGGGCTTCCTGGAAGGAACGAACCCTTGAGATGTGCTTGAATGAGATGAGGGGCACTGCAGGATGTAGAGGGAATTGAGCCTTTGTCTTGGGCCTGTTGTCTACAGACCCGTTATGTTCTTGCTTATTGACTGTAACAGACAGCTGGCAGCTTGCTTAGTGCTGCCCCAGCCAGCATTGCTTCTCAGCCTTTGTGCTGCCTCAGTGGGGGAGCAGGTGCAGCCAGGGCAGCTGCCTGCTGCTTTTCTAGCTTTCCTGGGTGGTTAGAGGTGCTAGTTATGCTCCGGCTGCCTGTGACCGAGGGATAGGGTTTGCTCTGTGTTCTTTACAGAGCTGTTCTAAAAATAGCATGGTCCATGCAGCTTTCTAGCAGCACCAGAGCCTTCCCCTTGTCAGACCTCTGTCTCTTTAGACCTGCATGGGGAGGCCCAGGGGGAGCAATTCCAATATTGTGGTTGCTGCTGCCTGTTTGGTGGGCGTCATATGTTACAGCCAGGCTTAAGCTTGGGAAGAAACTTACTGCTGGGCCAGTGGAGGGGAGAGGCTGCTTTCTGCCTCTGGCTCCAGGTCCTGCCTGCAGTGAGGCTGCATAGCAAATCTGGATAGACAGAGACACTGTAAAAGCATGGCCAGCCAGGAATAAATAGGTTAGCACAAATGGGAGGGAGCATGGAGCTTTTCCAAGCATCCCATGTTAACATGGGTGACGTGAATAGCTGTATCCTGTTTCTAAGGATCAGTGCTCAGGGAAAATCCCATTTCATGGGTGTCTCTAGTACCTGTCTCCCAGGCTCTCTGTCTCTGCAAAATCTGGCCCCAAGACCTCTTGTCCTAACTTTCTGGCTAGTCTGGCTTGAAGTTCACTAGCAGATCTGTGTGCTTGTGTGTGCACGTACACAGAGACTAAGGAGCACAGTTGCACAGAAAATAGTTCGGAAAATAATTTAACAAAATGACAGTACAGGCGATGGTGACCAGACACAGGACTTGGCTAGCGACTCATCTTGATCCTTCTTTTTCCACACTTTTGGCCCTTCCCTTGAACATCCCATGAATATTGTACACAAATACTCTTGTTCGATCCCAAAATTGCCTGTCTCTGACCTCCTATTGTAAGGCCTGTATTTGTGTACGCAACGTGTCCACTTGGCGTAATACTGCTGCAGGGGTTTGTCCTGTTGAATTGCCTACGTGGGTTTTCCTTATAGGGACAATGACTTATTTGCTCACCTTTGCGGCCTTGGGAGTCCTTAGTTCAGTGTTTCATCCATCATGGATTAGGCTGTCCGGGTTCCCTGCCCTGTTGTGGTTCTTCTGATCACTGACGTGGTTCTTGCTTCTACCTTGAATAGCCCTTGCCCAGATATCTTTCCACAGCAGTTCGATGAAACTTTTTTTGCCTGTTAGTTCAGGCAGACTTCTGCAGCTCTGCCTGGAGTTGAGTGAACAACTGTTACAATGCAGAAGGTGGAATAATACAACTTTTAAAACTGTGATTACAGCAGTAGCAAGAACAAAGAGAAAATGTGTAATTAAAATACTCCCATTCTGGATAGAAAATTAATGTCTTGTGAATATGTGGAATTCTGCTCTAGCTTTTTCACGTTTAGGTGGCAGAGCCAGAGCTTCTGCTGTTAAACCACCAAATAAGAAAGTGAACAGGAGAAGAATGGGAAAAAAAGACTAAGATGTTTGCTGTGACACATTCTCGCGATAATCAGGAGTTGAGGAAATTTGAGCCAGGTAGTGTATTTGGACTATTGTATTTAGTAGTTACAAATGCACACGTTTCAGATAGCTAGTTTAATCTCAACTTGCAGTCATTTTTACTTCTGACATATATCCCATGGTAGTCAGCTTTACAGTTTAATTTATATATATATATATGTCAGGATCAAGTGCTTCCTCATCGTTCTCTTTAAAATACGATGTTTGATCACTTCCTTGGCTGCTTTCTCACTCTTGTATTATCAGAAATGTGAAATAATTACTTTCTATTTGTATTCTGTGTGCCATGAGTGATTTTTACAAGCCCTTTTGTACTTACAGCAGTATACCATTTTTTAATGGCTTTTTCTATTCCTTTCCTAGTAATTCCTAATATTGATGTTTTAACACCTCCTAAGACCAAGTGATGTTTTTCAGAGTTATCTGCAGTGATTTGAAGATCTCTCTACCAAGTGAAAGTATCTCAGAATAACAGGATGGGCTAGTGCAGAATGAAAGTAGCTAACTTGGAGTTTATCCTGACTGTTTTTTCCCCTCTTCCTGGTGTTTTGCGTTACTGGCACTCATCTGAGCTTACTAGCCCAGGGCTCAGTACTGAGAACTTCCCGAACCTCCCAGTCAGTTTTATTTCTAACTGTTTTCAGGGATATGGACTATCTGTGGTACGTCCTTGGTGTCGTATGTTTGATGAGGGTTTTGGTTAACGATACAGGGGTGATAATAGTATAGTAAATATAGAGGTACTGGTGAGTTACTGTAGCCTTCCTGATGGACTTCTATCTGAATGGTTTTTTATTTGTAGGATATTGGGTTTTCTTCCCCACTCCCTTATTTATTTTGCTGTGCTGTTTCTGTTTCCCTTTGGCAGTTAGGGATGGGGTATTCATTGCCTCTGCATGCTTCCCTAGTTCAGCTTGGTAAGATTGAACTCTCTCTGACTCCATTGGATTGCTCATTTGTTTTGAAGCACTGAATGAAACCAAGCATTTGTCCCTTTGGGCTCCTAGTAGACAACTTACATGTTCGTTTCTGTTATCCATTAAATGGATGGGAAGGATGCATGTCTCCCTTGTGGGATAGCAAGAGCAGTGCTTTTTCTGTTCAGAGCAAATTGACTCTTGTCATACTTACGGGTTTTTTTAAGTTGCTAGTCTGCTGACTGGAGAGTTATCTGACAGGAATTTTTAGTGAAGCCTGTCCCTCAGTATGTTGTTTAGCCAAAACTGTCAAAATGCTTTTGGAGAGGCTGGACTGGCCACAGACAGTCTGCATGACAGTGGTATGATTCAAAACTCACTGCTTTTCTACAGAACAGTTGTCATTCTTGCTGACAGGGTGGAACTGGGCTCTGTGAACAGTGACCTGGCTCTGAGCTGTGCTCTGCCCTTTGCAGTCCAGCTGTGTGGGCCAGCATGGGGCAGGAATCTCTGGGAGGTGGCAGGGACACTGTCTATATGTGCTTAAAAAGTACATCTCATTTTGACTTGTTTCTCAAGAGGGCATCTCCTGAGCTGTTGCATCGGTGAAATTACAAGTGAGGGCAAGCTCCAACTCATGGAAGACTTTTAACTCTGTATTTAAATGGTCAAGATTTGTTTGTTTGGTTACATAGACAAGCTTACTGCTAATGTATTTTATCTTATTACTTGTTCTAGCATGTAGCTGTCTGGAAAAAAACAACTGTTGCATTGGTGATAGTCAGATTTTCTTTTCCTTATACTTTTGATTGCTGTATGAATTGGTTTGTATAGCCATGGTAATAATTGATACCTTCCTTTCCTTGAGATTTTTATATTACACTAGTTATTTTAATTTTCTTTTTGAATTAACACCTTTCAAGCATTTTACTACTGTGAATATAATTGCAAAGGCCAGTGCTGTCTGTTTAATTAAAAACATGAAGTAGGCTTGCTGCTTGGATTTTTGTCTTTCCCCTTTGCCTGCAGTGGATCTTGCATTCTTTGATTTTGTTACACTCTAGATTAGCTTCAAATCTGAGACAGCTGCTTTTGTTTCCTCTTTCTGTTGGTAAACATGCTACTTTTTGTTTCGTCACAGTT
Source organism: Harpia harpyja (assembly GCF_026419915.1). NCBI lineage: Eukaryota > Metazoa > Chordata > Aves > Accipitriformes > Accipitridae > Harpia > Harpia harpyja. The sequence goes on along the minus strand of NC_068954.1, from coordinate 303,322 downwards.
TGGTGAGAAGTAATGTTCCTCTGTGGTCCAGCTACTGTCTTCTGTAGGTATATTATCTCTGTTCTCAAGCTTTTGCCAAGCTGGTTGAGCAGAGCTTTGATCTTTTTTCTCTGGCCTAAACAAGTGACCAGGGTAACTTTTTAACATATTCATGCTACTCTTAACCAGATACCTGGCTTTTTGTGTCTGGCCTAATGTGCTGCCATTCCTGATTTCTTTTCTTCAATGTGCAGTTTCGTTCTGTACTGATATTCTAATTATTTTGGGTTTTTTTTTCCAATTTTTATACTTTTGGGGGTTTTTTTCTTGATTGTAAATCATTGCTGTCACTTGTGGCTTAGGCTGGTTTGTTTTTGGGTGGTGGTTTTTTTTTTTTAATTGTCAGATCATGTGAACTATAGAACATCTCTCCAAAAGTCTGTGTTCTTTCAGCGATAGATACCTAGAAGTTTGAGAGCTATGGAAAAAATATGCATTGGACAATTGGGATAACCTGCCTAAGGGAAATATATCTTCCAGACTTTTTTTCCTTAGAGCTAAGTTATGCCTTGAAGTAACAGCATTTAAATCTCTTTCCCCCACTCCCATTTAATTAATTAAATTCACTTGAAAGTCTTCCTGAGTTTCCTTACCTCTTGTTTATATGGACAAAGAGCTACATTAGTATTTCTGCTGTAAATCTGTTGTGGTTGTGGAACTGCTTCATCTGTCGTACTTCAGAAATTCATGCTTAACTGAGTTCACTTAGTTTAAAAGCTACCTAGTCTATGTGGGCTTTCTGGGAAAGAAACACTTCAGAGTAATACATTATCTCTAGGAACGTGGGGTATTTTATTTGAGCCATTCTTCTTTTGTCGTTTCATTAGCATAGTTCATGGGCAGCTTGTTGTCTTTGGTCTGGGTCATAAAAGACCACTGAAAATTAAACAAGTTAAAACAGTCTTAAATTACTTGACAAAGCTTGCAGGAAGTTAGGGCAAAGTGAGGAGAGAACCTGCGTCATCTTCATCCTGTGTTGATGCCCAGGTCCTGAGCGCTCTTCAGGGCGAGGATAGTATTTCTGTCATCTCTTCAGGGCATGGGTGTACCAGGCTACGTACCTTGCTGGTTGAACTCCTTGCCCTTCAGGGCAAGGCATGGAAGGCAGCATTGTGAACGTGCCACATTTATTTCCTCTTGCTCAGTCAGGTTCATGGAGAAGTTGAAATTTATATTCCTACAGCTATGTCTGTTTACAATAGTGTTAACTGCCACATTGCTTTTAAACTGTGAGCTGTTAAGCTTGCAACCATCCATCAATCACCAATAGCTGCTCAGAGGCAACGGCTGGCTGTAACCCTTGGGAAGGTACAGGGCAAGTGCCAGAACGTGCTTTCATGAGGGTTTAGGATTCCACTTTGCTGTGCATGGAGAGGGATGTGGAACAGTGATTTGGCTGTCGCCTTTTCAGTTGTCTGCATTTTTCTCCTTTTACTCTTCTGCCCAAGCTGTAGAATCTCCTCTTGAACTGAGGATTATCATCAGTGATGTCAGATGGGTTTGGTGTCCTGAGTCATATCTGGTGCCCTGGAATATTGCCTATGAGTCATGGAAATTATTCACATTTGGTTAACTTGCCCAGAAATGGGAGAAGATACAATAAATCCACATCCACTGGCTGTATTATCAGGGCAGACTTTGAGTAGTTGTCAGTACCTGAGGACTTAATTAATCCAGTAAAGCTAGAAGGCCTTTGAATAGGCAGCAAGTATGATGAAGGAAGAGAATATGGAGGGATGCATGGGCACTGGGTGTTGGTAGTTATGGCTTTTATCTTGTCCCTGCAATACTAACACATACCTGCCTTTCTGTTGGCTGGGGACTTGTTTAAAGCCTTTCGGCATTCAGCTTTATTAATTGTACTAGGTGTTCTCATGCTACTGTCATCCCTAAGATATTTTTTATACTAAAATTTGAAAGAATAAATGTTCTGTCCTTAATTATCTTCATTCTTTCAGCTTTCTTTAATGATGAAACATAACAAGCCTGACCGGGGGGGGGGTGTGTGTGTGTGTGTGTGTATATATCTCTATATAATCAAGTTCTTATGATAAATATGTTGAACGTCTCCTTAAATCAAATCTTGGACATTTCACCCCTCAGTTATGCAGCAGGTGAGTGGTGGGAAGGGAACGGGATTGTTCATGTTAAGCTGCTTGTCTTCTATGATTGTTTTAAATAGTTATTTTCTGTAGCTCAGGCTGTCTTTATGTAATGATGGCCTATATCCTTTATTCCTACCTGTATCACCCCATTGCATGTGGTTTTATCACAGCAGTTTACTGCTCAGTTTAGAGAGCAATCTGTTTCACTCTAGTTATACTGTTCTTGTAGTCATTTGTCGCTCTGGTGTGTCGTCTGCAATTTCAGAATATAGTTGGGCCTGTTAGGATTCCCCTGGAAGATCATAAAAAAGAATCCCACCTATGTTGTTTGGCTGTCAGTCTAAGTTGTCAAGCTACTGATGGAGTAGAATAGACTAGTTCAGCTGGAAGGGACCCACAAGGATCATCTGGCCCAACTGCCTGACCACTTCAGGGCTGACCAAAAGTTAAAGCACGTTGTTAAGGGCATTGCCCAAATGCCTCTTAAACCCTGACAGGCTTGGGGCATTGACCACCTCTTCAGGAAGCCTGTTCCGGGGTTTGAACACCCTCTCGGTAAAGAAATGCTTCCTCACGTCAAGTCTGAACCTCCCCCGATGCAGCTTTGAACCATTCCCAGGCGTCCTGTCCCTGGATCCCAGGGAGAAGAGCTCAGCACCTCCCTCTCCACGTCCCCTCCTCAGGAAGCTGCAGAGAGGTCGCCCCTCAGCCTCCTTCTCTCCAAACCAGACCAACCCAGAGTCCTCGGCCGCTCCTCAGAGGACATGCCTTCCAGCCCCATCACCAGCATCGCTGCCCTCCTCTTGGAGGCGTTCGAGGACCTGAACAGCCTTCTCAAACGGTGCGGCCCAGCACTGCACACAGTACTCGAGGTGAGGCCGCACCAGGGCTGAATTCAGCGGGACAATCCCCTCTCTTGGATCCCCTCTCTTGGCCGCTGCTCACGCTGTCTTTGATGCCCCCCGGGATGCGGTTTGCCCTCTGGGCTGCCAGGGCACACTGCCGGCTCCTGTTGAGCTGCTGCCGACCAGCACCGCCAGGTCCCTTTCTGCAGGGCTGCTCTCCAGCCACTCCTCTCCCAGTTTAGGCTTGTGCCTGGCATTACTCCGTCCCCGGTGCAGAATCTGGCATTTGTTCTTGCTCAGTTTCCTGCTGTTGATGATTTCCCAATGCTCCAAGCTATCTAGAGGCCTCTGCGAGGCCTCTTGTCCCTCGAGAGAGTCAGCAGCAACTCTCAGTTTAGTATCCAATGAACAGATTTTTATAATGCAAACTTTTAAAGTTGATATTGTAGAATAGTAAATTTATTACCTCAGTGGACTCCTTTCTTTGCTCACAATTCTTATTTGTACATGTTCTGTTGCTGTGTTAGTCCTTGTCATTATGCATTGTATTAGCAGCTCAAGTTCAGCTGATGGTTAGCGTGACATACAAATTGTTCTTGGTACCCACCTCCTACAACAGAGTTTCTTTATAAATACAAACCTTAGGTTTTTTGCATTTCAGTATGATCAGCTGGATGCTTTGAGCCTGTACCTAGTCTACCAGAGTTAAAAGCACTACCCACTGGAAACTGGTTTCTTTCTCTTAGTTTTATTAGTTGGTATTGTGTTATCGGTAGTTATTTCCTATAGCATAGTGTTTAATTCATTTAAGTGTTGTGGGTGGCAGAACATTTGCATCAGTTCTCATTAGCATAACACTGTAGCTGAAATTGAGTAAATTTGATCATGTAAAAGTGGCTGCCAAGGGGGAAGGGATTTTTGAGGAAGCACTTATGTATGGTGAAAACCTTCCAGCAAATGGGATGCTGATGGGGTCCCTGGTGAGGGAAGAGAAGGTGAGGCATATGAGTAGGAAAAGCTGTGAAATGGCCAGGACTTTGAGGTAATGTAAGTGGAAGATGAGTCTGAATTTGCTAGCCAGATCTCTGTATTTACTTTTACCTCAAGGGGAGAATTGAATCAGCTGGAATTGAAGTGATTCTGGGTATGTGGCCAGTTGATGTGAATAGTAGTGGTTGATGGGTGACAATTACAAGGTAAATTCTACCCTCTGTCTTCTCTTCTGTAAGTACTTTGAGACAGGAATCCAGTTTTATCACTGCACATTGCCTGGTGCAGTAGGACTATAACCATAACTGGACCATAACTTCTGCGTGCCTGTGAAATAGCATGTAAAAGGTGTTACAGAACAGCAAGACGCTCTAGATGTTGGAGGGAGGAACCCATATACATCTTTGGATGATGCTACATATCTGAGGAAAAACAGTATTATGGTGAACTTTGCTGCTGGGAGTGTTGTTCATCTTGTATCTCTGCAGGTCTTTTAGCATTAAGTACTTCCGCAGCCCTAGCCATTCTCATGCTAGGCTTTAAACTTTTGCTTTGTCAGGTACCCTCCTCTTACCTTGTTGCTTTCTTAGTGCTCATCTGTGTCTTTAATATTAGGTGTGGATGTACTTGTGTTGGGTTAACTTTTGCGTTTATTAACTAAAGAAATTATTGTAGCAGTTTCAATTGTGTAATCAATTCCTAAGTGTATTCCCAACTTGCAGCTTTATCTTGGTTTCTCTCTGCTTGGATCAGTTTCCTCTCTTGAGTTTTGTGTCTCATCACCTTTCAGAAAATTCCTCCAGAAAGTTGTGTCAGAGTTCTTGAGACTTTTTTTGTATCCCTTTTGTATTTTTGGAGGGGTTTTTTGTGGCTAAATGAACTACGGGTATCGTAAAACATAAAAATCTAATGTATTGTTGCCAAAAGGCAGCTTATACTACAAAACAGCCTTTCTGCAAAAGAAGTTTTTCCTCGAATATGCCCAGGGCTTGCTGCTTATGCAGCCTACAATGTACTCACATTTGGGTATGTCCCATTCCTGAAATATATGTGCACAATCCTGTCTGGGAATGCTCATTGAATTAAAAGTTAATGGGTAAAGTTCATAATACTCAAATGAAGGATGCATGGTAATGATCTGGTCTTGCTGGCTTAGAACTCACATCTGTCTCCATCCTTCCCATACAGGTGAATCAGCGCAATGTCCCAGGGATTGATAGTGCCTACCTGGCCATGGATACAGAGGAAGGTGTGGAAGTTGTTTGGAATGAGGTTCAGTTTTCTGAGCGGAAGAACTTTAAGCTTCAGGAAGTAAGTCTATGTGTTTCCCAACAAGATGTGGGAAACATACCTTGCACTAGGGTGGGATTATACATACTGGTGACCTTTCATGTGGATTATTGGCTGGATTTGGAGTGCCGTGCTGCTCAAATGTAGCAAATTCAGCTTAAGCCTGGCCTGTGCAGAAAACGTGACAGAGAACTGTCATTGTGCTATTTCCATGGGCTCTTGTGTTGATTTAGTCTTGGTGATCAAACCATGCTCAGCTAAGGTGCAGTGTGGAATGAAATCAGATGCTGTTTGTCCTTAGCATAGGAGCTTAAAGTGTACAGTGTTGTTTAAGGGGTCCAAGACCCAAGAAGACAGTAAGATATGGGCTGATGTGGTCTCTGATGTTACATGTGTTTGTCTCTCTGATGTTAAGGAGAAAGTTAAAGCGGTGTTTGACAACTTGATTCAGCTGGAACATCTGAACATTGTGAAGTTTCACAAATACTGGGCTGATGTGAAGGAGAATAAGGCCAGGGTAAGTAAAGCAAACAGTCTGTTGGGTTTTCTCACTGCATGTTCTGTAGGTAATTAGTGAAGCAGAGGGTAATGTCTCATACTGCCCCTACAGGTGATCTTCATCACTGAATATATGTCTTCAGGGAGCTTGAAACAGTTCCTGAAGAAGACAAAGAAAAACCACAAAACTATGAATGAAAAGGTAACTCTTTTTTTCATGTATGCCTATATTCACTTGTGCCATCAGCCTCTGGAAGGCTCTTTCAGCAGAGGATCCTGGTGAGAAGGCAACCTGGTGATAACATGTGGCTGCAATTTCTTTTTATTACTGTAAACTAGTGTAGTTGCAGGTTCTCTTGGACAGCTGTTCTGTGCTGTTTGCTTTGTTTCCAGCAGTTCTGCAGCTTCATACGTATGGTGTGACAGGCATGTCCTTTCCATGTGTGCATACAGGAAAGAGGGAAGGCATCTGTGCATGAGAGGAGTTAGGAGGGGAGGTGTGTTTCTTGACCCATACGAATATGTAGAAACTAAACTGAGCATGAGAGTACTGATCCTCTTCTTACTTCCTACACACCTGTACTGGGTAAAAGCTAAGATGCCACAGAACGGAGTGTATATTCCTTCATATGAACGGGCTATGAATGACAGAACTATGGATTAGTTCCTCTTCCTTGAATGACTTTTATTGTTTTTGCTCCTGTGTCTGTAGGCCTGGAAGCGATGGTGTACCCAGATCCTCTCTGCTCTCAGGTATGTGAGTTACTGATCTTGTGGTCTAGCCATCTGTTTAAGTGTAGCATCTTTTGTGCTAGAATATTAAAAGCTGTAAACATACGTGCTGCCAAACGTTAGCAAACTTCATGGAATGGAGCCTCGAGAGCACTACCCAGCCTGACTCTTATCCCAGTCATAGTCTGCAGAGCGTCAACTGCACTTTATATAAACAGTCCCAGAGTCTTCAGTTAGACAATATTGAAGCCTCTAAAATAAACAGGTGCGATGTAGGTTTTGGATCCTAACAGTTGTGACTGATACAATAGTGAGTGTGGGAGTTGAGCATCAGGGAGCTCTCCAGAGTATCCAGCTTTGTAACCTGGATCTAACCGTGGCCAAGAGGATGTTGCAAAGAAGTCTCAGAGAAATCAAATTCCATGTGAGATGAGTGAGGAAATTTTTCTTAGTCTTGCCAGGCTGCAGCCCTGTAGGATGTAGTGGATTCATAATTATTGTGGTGTGATATTGTTAGAAGTGTATGTGGATCTATACTCTTCTTCATGATGCAGATTTTCTGCAGCCATCATAGTGCAAGCCAATTGAATAGAATGTGGGGTTTTTTTGTTTTGGTTTTAAATACTCTTCTCTACCTGAGCCAGAGTTGGTGTATAGCTAGTAACAGCCTTGGAAAAAAAAAATAACCCAGATGTCAGAGCACGACTCCCACTCCATAGAGAAAATTCTATTGCTATTTGGCTAAATATAGCTGTTGATGAATAGTTGGGATTCTAATAAGATTTTGGGAGCTGACAGTCCTTATTTGTGCTGGCTGCTAACATAAAACCAAGCAGAGTGAGGCGCAAAAACAGGTAGCCTCAAATATACCTGGGACCCCGGCACTGAAAAGCTTTATTTGTGCCTGCTGGTAGACATGACCAATCATGTTTGTACAGCACTGAGTGCTTTTTTGATGCCCTGCGAGTAGGGCCAGAGTAAGACTCTGATATTTTTTGTATAAAACTGGAACCCTTTTAGCACCCACCTAGCAGTATTGGGATGGATGAAATAGTTTCTTTACCCCTGGTGCCCTGGGTTTCTTCAGAACTGATCAGAGAAAGCTTTTCTCCCCCCCCCCCCCATGTTCTGGAGATTGTTTGTTAGAGACAATTGCTTAGTTTTCATGATTCTCTCGTAACCTAGAGGCTAATGTACAGTCACTTAATTCTACCTCCCTGCCATTGTAAATCCCTGGCATATGCCCTTTGCCCCCCTATTCTCTTCTGATGTTGCTTGAGACAGGGAAGGGATGAAGGGAGGGATTCCTGGCTGCAGCCTTGGTAGTCTCCTGACCAGTACTCTGTTCTGAATCCCTAGCTACCTCCACTCCTGTGATCCCCCAATCATCCATGGTAACCTAACCTGTGACACCATCTTCATTCAGCACAACGGACTGATCAAAATTGGGTCAGGTAAGGCTTGTTGGAGGTGACCCTTGCCTATGGGACAAACTGCTCAAACAGAAAAAGGCCTCTAATTCTTTCAAGGTTATTTGGCATGATAGGCATGTATGTACGCATGTTCCTCCACCTCCACATCAGTTGTGCCAGAGATTGGTAGAAATCACTTTTGGTTGGACCACCTTCAGGCACAGGGAGGACTGATGCTGGATACTGTTTCCCTTGTTAGCCCCGTTCCTCAGTTTTTGATCTCAAGGGACTGACCCAAGAAATGGTGCTGAAGCTTTCAAGTTTTATATGCACATTATCCTTGGATTCATCTGCTCTGTGATCTTTTTCATGTTAACACACAGAGTTCTCCTCCCAGTGTTGTGAAGCTTTGAGAGCTGTCTGGAGGGCTGTGTCCACTGAGGCCACGAGTGCTTCTTGTAGCAGCCAACATGTATAATCAAGCTTACAGACTCTGGCTGCAGGAAGCTGCTTGTCTTGGCATCCTCATCCAGCATCACTTGCTTTGGCCTGGGCTTCAGGATGCTAGTTTGCCTTGGGCCTGTTTGGCAAAGACATGCCCTGTTCAGGCAGTCACCCTGTGCTGAAATGTTTTATTTCATAAGTAAGAAGTGATTTTTCTGGCAGTACAGTGCATCCTTGCATACTCTGGTTTTTTCACCTTTGGTGTTCCTATGTCTCTAAAAAATCTGTCTGCAGTCAGGATGCATTATGTTGTGCCTTGACATAACCTTTCAAGTGACAGCTTTTCTATCTGTTGTCCAACTTCTGCAAGTATTCTCAAACCTGAGGAGTGTGCACTTGTTGTCCTGTAGGCTTTTGTCTGTGTGAATTCTTGGTTTGATGTTGACAGTATACAGGAAAGAATGCTCTGCTTTGCCTGTCATCTAAAAATAGCCTCTCTTCATAAACTGCAAACCTCTGTGGCTTTTCTTTCCATCAAAGAACTCTTGTGTTGTCTCTCTGTTCCAGAATTGGGGTCTCTGTTCTGTATAACAAACCTCTGATACATGCTTGTACCCAGGGAGACTAGGTCATGGCAGAAGGAACACTCAGTTCTTTATCTGCCTGTAAACTTGGTGACTTGCTCTTCATACAGGCTGATGACATCATGGGGTTTGCTTTATTATCTTTCCCTGACTTTGTCCAGGTGGGAGAGATTTCCAAGGGTTATGTACATCTGATACCTGTATGCTGGCAAACACAACTGGCTCCCTGGCATTCAATTCAGGCTGCTTATGGGAAGTCTGTTGTAGATTCAAGTACATAAGAGATCCTTCTCTTTCTAGTTTAGTTTAAAAGTATTATACAGCTGCACTCTTTCTGATTGGTAGCCAGCACTTTGTTTGTAAAAACAAACCACTTGAAGTTGGTATCTAGAGCCATGGCTTTTTACTGGAGGGAGGTTCTGCAGATCAGCAAGCGTGACATTCTCAAGAGTATTCAGACTCCCAGTGGTGCCATTCAGAGGCTTTCTAAAAGAAAGGTGGCTTCCTTGAGTGTGAGTCACAAACAGTTGCCTTAGCAGAGTTACACCTTTGCCTGCTCCCTCCTATTCCATAGAGCTTTGCTTCTGTTGGACATGGTGGGAGGGTCAGATGCAATTAGACTGATGTGCTTTTCCAAAGAGTAGCAGGTCTCTGTGTGCTGTAACAACTGTATCCTCAGCAAGAAGACGACACATGCTGAGAGTGTGACTGTGCAAGAGCACTGCTTAATTGCAGTTGTTCCTAAGCAAACTTCTACTCCACAGTTGCAGGCTGTCTTGCTCGCCTTGTGTTCAGGAGTGAAGTGATTTATCTGGGCAATTCTAGTCCTTTCTTAAGTAAAAAAGGAAGTGAGTGCAAGTGGACTAGTGGTCAGAAGAGGAATCCTCCAGATGTGAAGGCTATAGCTCCAGTGCAGGCTGGAATTAAAGTTGCCAATGTTGCAGAATGTATTCTTATTCCTGTAGTGCCCACCCAGCTAGGAAAGTCAAAACCACGTCATCAGAACTGCTGGCTGTATTTGATCTTGAGATTCTCTAGTACTGCTGACTGTGCAGTAGCCAGACAGGCTATTCTCATGTTTGAGCCCTAGAGCGATAGTTGCTTTGGGATCACTGACAATGGTAGGCCCATGTTTGCTTCATGTAATTATTTCTTACAGCTGTCTGGTATCAGAAAACTTTCCTGTGTTTACCTAAAAGAAGCAGGGCAGTAATTCTCATGGATTTAAGGGGGATAATGATTCAGTGCATTGTGATCTGCTCTTTGATACTGTCTCTATCCCCAGCACCATTCTGGGCTATGCTCCTGAAAGCTCCTCTTCCCTCTACTTTAAGCAAAAGAGAATACTTGCTGAATGTGGGGTCAAAAATCTGGGGAGAGGAAGCTGCTAGTGTGTTCTGCAAAACATTCTTCTGTCTGCTAGGTGAGGAAGTACTAAAAGAGTAGTGCCTGTGACTTGTGTCGCACTGGAAATGGCTGGTACTTGTTCCTATAACACCTGTTTAGGTGTGGGAGCAGCCCTTTTGCCTATCACTCCTTGCTGCTACTTCAGATTGCAGAAGCACATGCACTAGCAGGACTGACCACTGTTTTTCTTGTTCTGCATGTAATTCTGGATCAGTCTTTTTTTTTTTTTCTAGAGCCACCTGTGCACTGCAGGAAGAAGAGAGATTGGTTTAGTAGTAAGGTGTTGCTGTTACTATTGCATTGAGTTTTGGGAAGAGGGATGAAATCTTCATATGCTGGGGGTCATCTGTGGAAGAAAAAAGGGAGTGGGAAAGAGGGGGGATTTCTCATACCGCTTAAATGCACAAGCTATCCATAATCCATTAAATTACTAACTTTTTTTTTTCCCCCAGTGCCATAAAGTGCAGGGTTAATAGATTTAATGAGGAAGAGTGTCAAATGAGTGGGGAACTTTGGAGAACTTGTGATGAGGATGGGAAAGACACCTACAGTTCTTAACCTTGCCACTGGTGTTCCCAGAGACTGGAATGTTCCAGCTGCTTTCTGGAGTTGTGGTCAGATGGAAACATTTCTTGTGAGAGGTCCAAGTTGTTTTCTGTGTACTCTTCCACAGGATCCACATGCAACACCACGTTGCATCGGTGCTTATCTGTATTGTCTAACAAGCGGACCTGCGAAGGGAGTGTGTTGCGAGATGCTTTACTGTGACAGGTCAAAGGTACTCTGTGAAGGAGAACAGTGTGTTTAGACAGGGTGTTCGATGCTGCTGCTTGCTTGTGTTAAGCAATGTTGGGAGATGTTTCTTGTAATTCGCAGTGGGAGTATAAGAACCAGTCACAGGTGGAAAGAAGCAATGGGTTTGAATTAAAAATCCTTTTGGGCAGCTCTTGGAGTGCCCCAACAGAACTGAGGCCTCAAACTGGAGTGTCTTGTATGTCTTCTCATGCCTCTGAGACATGGCAATGTATTAGGATGTGCTGAGTGATAATTCCAGTAGAGCATAGGGGGAGGCTTAGTGTTGTGCTAGTATATTTCCAAATAGTGCCTCCAGGCACTCAGCTGGTGCATGTGCTTTCCTTTCTTCAACATACCTGACCTCTAGGATTCCTTATATATTTGACTGCAGTCTGTCCAGAGCCTCTTTTCACTTCCAGGCCAAGGTGCCAGGAGACCGAGTCTTACTTGGTATTAACTCTGCTATTAAATTATGTGGCCAGGTATGTAAGTGTGGGTTCTGCTGCCAAGATCCATGCCCAGGAGAAGCTGTTGGGATGTGGAGAAAGGTAGTTGTCTGCTGAAGGGGATGCTAAGGGACTGTAGGGCACTCACAGAAAGAACAGAATTTCCAGCTGCTTAGCCTCAGAGTTGGCTGTAATCTTCTACTTGTTCAGAGGTGTCTTGTCTCCCTTGCCTAGTGTGGTTGTCAATTAGAAACACTAATGTTCCTTACATAAATTTATTTTTAAAAGGTGGCTGGAGGCAGGGCCAGATTCTTAGTCTTGTCCATGTTTTGCCATGATTCTAACTTAGCTGTCTCTATCGATGTTAAGTGCTTGCTGTTTCATCAACTCATTGACTTCTATCTTGTTTTACTTCCCGCTTACGGGCTGCTCTGTTACCAACAGTCTTTCATAGGATATTTGCTAATGGTGAGCAAACTTCTCCGCTCCTGTGATGTGATTACCACTATATATGTAATGTACATTATTTTATTTGTGTGTGTGTGTGTATATATATATTTATATATATGTGTGTGTGTATATCTATATTTGTAACACACACAAACATACACACTCTAATTTATTTATACAGTGTTCCCTTGCTATAAGGCTGCTATGTAAAACTGTTTGGCTTAGGTGCATCCTACTTTGAGACCTTGTGTTCTGTGCTGGGATGTAAACTGTTCCTTGTGCTCTCAGCCAAAGCCTTACAGAGAGGGAGCACTGCCCTTTGTGAAGTCTCCTGGTTGTTAGTTCTCTTCCTCTCCTTGTCCTTAGAGTGTGCTAGTCCATGGGCCCTAGTGCATGCTGGCTCCTGCATGTCAAGCCAAGTGGATGCATTGTTCTGAGCTCTTCCCGGCTAAACTTTCCATATACATTAGGCTCTTTCCTGCTACTGCTCTACTAGACTTGGCTGGGCACCAAACCTGGACTAGCCTTTGCTTTGTGCTTGGCTATCCAATTGCTTGCTTGTAGTTTTAAGTCCTTAGATGTTTTGGTTTTAAGATGAATGTTTCAGTGAATGTATATGGCTCCTGATGGCCAGAGAGACATCCTGCCCAAATGAGTCCCTGATTGTGAAGTAAGGTTTACTATTTCTGTTTCCCCAAACAAAGCTCTGTTTTTGGGGAGACCTGTGCATATGAGGAGGGAGTTGGACTGGTGGGGGCTAGAGAAGGATTTGAGTGCTGCAATTTGTAACCCTATTAAATAGAATGCTGCATTTACATTTAAAATAATTATTTATTTTGTTTTTTGCCATCAGGGTTGTTCTCGATGGTTAGAGTTTGTTTTGACTGAGTTGGGAACCTACCAACTGTCAGCTGGAAGTGGTGGAAAGGGAAGGGCCTGTCCAAATGGGTTCTGTGCCTTCTAGTGTTTGCAGGAGGAGGATGTGGTGTGCTGCTCTGCATCGCCAGCAAAGTAGAGGCTCTCTCAAAAAGCTAAATCTGGGATCTTAACATAGCTGAGGGGGAAGTTGATGTAGTCAGGGCTTGCGGCATTAGGAGGGCAGATTTCCTTGGTGGTGGCTTGTTTACCAGAGTGCTGCAAGCTGGGCAAGTTGGGCTGTGGCAGACGTGTGGCAGGCTGCCTTTGTGGGGTGGAAGAAGCAAGGTGTGACACCAGCAGCAGACAGACTGGTCCAGGAACAAGCCCACAGAGTGGGATCATGACCAAGCCTGGGCTTCAGTGTGGGTTCAATCACGCTGATGGCAACAGGGCTTAAGACTAGCAAGCCATTTCTCAGAAACCAAGTCACCACTGCGAGCGAAACAAAAGACCCTCGTTCTAGCAAGACAAGAAGGGCCTCAGCCAGTGGTCTCCAGGCTTAAGAAGATGCTGTGGTATCTCAGATAGCCTTGAAATACTGAGCTTTCTTGGCTGGTTTCTTGAGGACTTACTTTAACAGTACTGTCGTATCACTATGTACTGTTCATAAGAGAGCTAGAAATTGTTTAATTCTTAGATCTTGAACAGTGATTTGGGTTTGAAAACACTAAATGTAGGGTATAAGGCTCCTGTTTCTCTTGAGCATTGAGCTAATAAGGTTGAGTGACATGCTTTCATGACTAATCTTATTTTAGTCATTACTTCACTCTCTTGGATTTTGTTACCTGATGTTTAAAGACTTGTCATGCTGTTTTTCATATCCTTAACAGACAGCTGAGACACTTAGTATGTGATGTAGAAATAAGATAGGGGTTATTAGGATATTTTGGATCTGGCACTTTTTTTTTTTTAACTAAGGTGAGTGTGGTTTAGAGAAAAAATAATGGGTAGTTGAAATCAGCAGAAATAGAAAAATCTATCATAAAAATGGAAAACTTTCACCCATGTTCGTGTTAATTTAGGAAGATTTAACATGAATTTATGTAGTTTTGCTTCTAGCCATACAGTTTTATGTGTAGAGTCAAGCACGTCCTCTACCAAGCCAAACGTTTTCAGTTGCTTAGAAACTTGGCAAAACTAAGGCAGACTTTCACAAGCAGAGAAAAAGGTTTATCTCTGACTACAGATCCTGCTGGGAATGAGGTCTGGCAGATGAATAGTTTTGAGTGGAACTTTTTTTACCCAGAATGCTTCAGAAAGTTCAAAGTGGTATGCAGGTTTTGGTTTTTTTTTTAAGGCTTTGTCTCACCTTGGTCTATGTTGTCTTTGAGACTCCCAGTGTAAAAGCCTGTCATAAAGTGAAGATTGTTCTTGAAAAACTCTGTTGAACAAACTGGGTGGAATAGCATGAGGTTAATTTCTAACTGTAATAAATTGACAGGCATCTCATGATCTAGCTGCTGTTACGATTACTAGAGTGGCAAAAATGGTTACCAGAGACCTGCCTTGATTTTGTATATAAGCACACATCTCAAGGCAGGAGGAGCAGTCATAGGTAAGTGACAGTCAGTAGGCTTCTAATTGCTGTGGTTAGTTTTTGAAATTGCAGCTAACACCTGATTGAATGTGTGTGTGGGGGGGGGTTATGATTTAGTGTGTGCACCTGGGGGAAGGGTGTTGATGGTTTGTTTTTTGGGTTTTTTTTTTTTAAAGTCAGATTTAGGGGTAAGAATTGGTGTCTTTGGCCTTGTTGCCAAGTCACCAAGTGGAATACATACTTAACAGATTTACCTCCTACTGTGCTGTGGTGGTGATAAACTCTCATTTTCATTTTGCAGAAGGTTTAAAAGCTGGCTTTTGCTTCATGTGCTTGCTTTCCTTGCTCAGTATACCTTCTTTGTGCTGCTGTGAGTCATCTCATTCATGAAAACACCAGAAAACAACTATCTTTTAGACTGGTTGTCATTTTCAATTAAATAGGATCTTCTAAAAAGGTTTAAATTTCCCGGTTTAGTGCTCCAGGTTATGAGAACTTGCCTTTTCTGTGGTCAAATTTATTCTTTTTGTGTTGCATTGAAGGCGCCTGCTGCTTCAGCTTTGCTGGATTGTGTTTTTTCTCTGCCTTTATGTGGGTTTCCACGATGTGTCAGAGGACATCTTGTAGTCATCCAGGTCTTCATTTGCCCATTTGAGTATTAGTATGGCAGTTGCGCATGTCTACTCCTTTTT
The DNA here is from genome assembly GCF_026419915.1 of Harpia harpyja. Taxonomy (NCBI): domain Eukaryota; kingdom Metazoa; phylum Chordata; class Aves; order Accipitriformes; family Accipitridae; genus Harpia; species Harpia harpyja. The sequence goes on along the minus strand of NC_068954.1, from coordinate 288,138 downwards.
GGGGTCCTTTGATTGAAGGCATGTGGAACATTAGCATTTTAGAAGGCTCATTCATGCCAGTTCTTGAAAGATCACTTGAATACAAACTTAGCAAGTATTTACATCCCTGTATACCAGTACATGCTCAGGGCTAACCTTCTGGAAATGAGCTCTGCAGATCAGGACCTTGGGGTCCTGGAGGACGGCAAGCTGACCATGAGCCAGCAATGCACCCTGACAGCAAAGGTGGCCAACAGGATCTTAGGCTGTGTTAGGAAGAGCATTGCTGGCAGACTGAGGGAAGTGATCCTTCCTCTCTCCTTAGCGCTGGTGATACAATGTCTGGAGTGCTGTGTCTAGATCTGAGCTCCACAGTACAAGAAAAATATGGACTTACTGGAGCGAGTCCTGCACAGGGCCATGAAGACAATTAAGGGACTGGAGCATCTGTCCATGTGAGGAGAGGCTGAGAGAGCTGAATCTGTTTGGCCTGGAGAGGAGAAGGCTCAGGGGGATCACTTCAATATGTATAAATACCTGATGGGAGCAAATGAAGAGGAGGGAGCCAGCCTCTATAGTGCCCACTGACAGGACAAGAGACGATGGGCACAAATTGAAATACATGAAGTTCATCTAACACAAGAATACCCTTTTTTTTTACTGTGAGTATAGTTAAACACTGGAACAGGTTGCCCAGAGAGGTTGTGGAGTCTTTCTCCCTGGAGATACTCAAAACTGAACTGCACACAGTCCTGGGCAACCTGTTCTAGCTGGCCTTGCTTGAGCAGTGGGGTTGAACTATGTTCTCAAGACGTCCCTTCCAACCTAGACAGTTTTGTGATTTAGGCCTTGAGGCATGTGAGCCAAGTAGTGTTTTCACTCTAGCTTCTGCTTTCAGAGGGTGAGCTTTTCTGTTTGTTAAGTCTTCCAAGGTCATTTGTGCAGCTTCACTTCAGCATGTTGTGAAACAATGGTAATCAGAGATGCGAAGTCTGAAACTCAGGGAAGTTAAACTTGAAGTACTCAAACTTGTGGACCCTAATTGCATTTTAGTTGAGTATGCATTTATACTGGTTCAATCCAAGCTTCTGTTAAGCAGAGCTGCTCAAAACATAAAATAATTTTCATAGTCATGTTTCTGAGGACTTTGTTTTTCAGTGTATGTCTTTCTTCTGGGAGTAAAAGATTCCCCCGGAGTGGCTTGGTCCATAGCATTTCAGTGAATGTCTTTTCTTGTTTTTCTGATTGCATGTAACTCTTGTGCTGTGATGTGAGGCTACTGCAGTTATTAGTGCCCTGCCATTTCAGTTGTGAAAGAACTGAGCAAGAACAGCAGTCCTGCTGCCCCTTCATTTTTTTTAATATAAATATTGTATTGCAGTCAGATGATGCAACCCACATCAGGGGTTTGCCCAATCTGTAGGACCTTCATTCCTCTGGTCTAGAACTTAGAACTTGGTTTTGTGTGCAGATTTCAAATCTCCCTACATACTTTGTTCGGAATGAAGCTGTTCGTATCATGAATTCTTCAGATAAAGTGCTAATAAGCTCCTAAGTCCCTGCCTAAGAGCCTGCATGCAGCCAGGATTGACAAGAACTTATATTAGAGGTCCTTTTTATCTGTTCTTGTGTCTATGGTCTTGCATTTCCTGCTCTGCCTACTCCCACTTTCTGCTTCCATGTAATGGATGTGGTCAAACATGTCAGTTTAAAACTCTGAAAACTCTGAATGCTTTTTTACTTAAACATAAAAATATCATCCACTGCTTCACAAGAAATCTGATACAGCATGATCGTTTTCCTTCTATCGTTCATTTGTATGCCTTCGTATTTACATGAGCCAACAACGTGCCCTTGCCACAAAGAAGGCTAATGATAGCCTGGGCTGCGTTAGGCAGAATATTGCCAGCAGGTGAAGGGAGAGGATCCTTCCCCTCTGCTTGGTGCTGGTGAGGCCACCCTGGAGTGCTGGGTTCGGTACTGGGCTCCCCAGTACGAGAGAGATGGACATACTGGAGTGAGTCTGGTGAGGGGCTACCATGATGCTGAAGGACGGGAGCATATCTGCTATGGGGAAAGGCTGAGGGGGCTGGGACTGCTCTCTGGAGCAGAGCAAGCTCAGGGGGGATTTATTCCATGTCTATAAATACCTGCAGGGAGGGTGCCAAGATGATGCAGCCAGGTTCTTCTCAGTGGTGCCCAGTGATGGGACCAGAGGCAACAGGCACAAACTGGACTCTGGGAGATTCCCTCCGAACATCAGGAAGCACTTTTTTCAGTGTGAGGGTGACACAGGCACAGGTTGCCCAGGGAGGTGATGGAGTCTCCGTCCTTGGAGCTATTCAGACGCTGTCTGGACATGGTCCTGGGCAACTGGCTCTGGGTGTCCCTGCTTGAACAGGGGGGTTGGACAAGGTGACCTCCAGAGGTCCCTTCCAACCTGAGCCATCTCATGATTTTATGATTCTGTATTAGTTTCTGTGGAGACAGATACCTCTCTCAAAGTACATGAATTTTTGTATGATATCAGTTCTCTGTTGTGAGTACCACTGGTTCTGCTTCAGCAGTATTTTCTCTGAAGTAAAACATGGGCAATGTTTTAAGCAGAGATTAGTTATACTACTCAGAAGCAATGTCAATGGATATGGTGAGAATGAACATAGATGTAAGCAGCTGGGGCCCTGCTGTCTGGCAGTGGGAACTATATGTAGTGAACTTTTCATATACCGAACCTCTTTGCCCCTTCATCTCATTAGATATTCAACTGTTAAAAGTAATAAAATTCTCTTGCTTCTGGTGACTCGGTGTTGCAAATAACTTTGCAAACACTGTTTACAATCCCCGATACAGATCTGCAGGGCTGTAGAATGCTTGTAGTATTCTGTGATAAACTTAAATTTGCCACTGCTCTTCCTGTTTGACTCTGTTTAATGGCTGTATGCTTCCTTTTGTTTCCAATAGCTTCCTAGCTGCTTATTTTCTAGGCTTTGCCCTCCCTAATAGGCATTTGTCATCTTTGTGTGCAGATAAAGTGAACTGTGAAATGTCTTGGTTTGTGCAGTCTTATACCCTTCTGCAGCAGTGAAAGTGTCTTGAGCATGTGAGTACAGGGGATAATAATGTGGCCTCATACCTATTCTGGCCCTGTAGCCATCCCTTTATAGTTGCAAACAGGCGATCTTGCATTCAGTTGATTATTTTTGGGTCCCTGTGGTGCTGGTACAGTGCAGCATAGGTAAGGTCCCCTGTTGCTGGATTGCATAGCAAGCCTGGGACTAATCTTGAAGGTTAGTTGTTGATCCTTCTTGCTGTTACCTTGTTTTCCTCTGCTTTCTAAGCCTGTTGAAATCTGGAGTACAGTGTACTTGAGCACTTTTCTAGAAGAGTGAAGTAATACACTCTTGCTTCAGAGAATGCTTAGGCATTTGCAAGAGACTGAGTGGTTCAATGACTACTTCAGGAGGAAAGGAAGGACTGTTGGGCAGACTGTCTTTCCTACTTGCAAGGTGGAAGTTTGAATCGTAACAAAGATGGGTGTGAATTGGACACAGCGCAAGAGGAAAATGTCTTCTGCAGCATGTAGTGTTTAAAAGGGCAAGTCGCTGTGTGATTGGGCATCTCTGCTAAAACCTGCCACGGGTGACAGTTGGGAAGTAATACCACCAAGGGTGTTCTTGGCTGATAGTCCTACTGACTGACAGGCACTCTGATGAGCTGTCTGTTTACCCTGGTGAGCTCTTTGCTCTAGCACGTCCTTGAGGGTTTGAGAAGTCTAGCAAGCTCTGCATGTTCCTGTAGTAATGCTGATTATTTCACTTTATGCTTTTACTGTCAGACTGAGTTCAGCTTGCCAAAGGCAAGTTGCTTGTCCTACCTTCTGCTGTACTTCACGTCTTTTCCTATCGTCTGCCCTGCATGGACACCATATTTGGCTGAATCCTTTTCTAAAATTCATCTTTGCTTTGCTAATTCCCTAACAGACTGATAAGTCATGTGGTGCTATGTCTTGTAGTCTGCCCCTTGCTGTCGTCTTCTCTGTGGCTAAGAAAGGCGTGTTTGTTGTTAATTTTGATGATCTGGCTTTCTTTTGGACCTTCATTGTTTGTCTTGCTTAACATAACTGTCGTTAGCCTTCATGCATCTGATCATTCACAGAATTAAGAGTCATCACTAGCTATAGTAGTGGATGGTAGGTAGCCATCACGTGCGAATCAGTCAGAAGAGCTTGTGTCAGAGGTACCTTAAAGTGTGTATTCTTACCTTGTACAGTTAAGAGTTTGTTTTTAAATGTATGCTCAGGCGAAGCTCCTTTCGAGCCTCTACCTGTGCTAAGTGGCTTGCACACCAAGGTGATGGACCTACAATAGTGACTAGACCAGACCAAAACCAAAGTTTATTGTCCCAGCTTCTAAAATACTGTCACGAGGTGTAACAGCACTTTTGCCTGCCTTGTTTAACATGCTTGCAGTGAGTTTTTCAGAGTTGACTTCAATAGAAGGTCGTTGCTGTCACAGTGGTGAATGGAACAGATGTGTGTCTGGCAAGGCTGTCTCTGCTTAGCTCTAAGGCATACAGTGAAGAATCTGGTAGTCTTATGCCATTGCTCTACTGTTGCATTGCTTCAGCTTTGCAATAACAGAGCAAGGTTATGCATGTGACTTCCAGCCAAGTTGCATGTGGGCTGTGATATAAACTGCTAGAACAGGAAAAAGGCTTGCCAAGTGTGGCTAATCAAACCCAGCTGCAGAGTCAGTCTCTGCAACAGTGATAGAAAAACACGTTGAGGAGTTCCAGTGGGATTCTGCAAGTTTGGAGGCACAAGGACCAGAGAATATCAGAGGGGATGGGTCCCTGGATGACCTACAACAGCAAATTCAAAACTGCCTACAACTGCAAATTCAAATTCACAAAGTGTGTCTGAGTTGGAGGTTCCCACAGACAGTGCAAGCCCAGCTCTTTCCAGAAATTCTGGTGCCACTGCAAAATGTCCATAGGACCTGGATGCAGAGAAGCTTATTATCAAGTCCTTAATGAGGGGCAGACAGCCATTATAGATAGAGGTTGGGCTAGGGTTCCATTGTACTTGCCTTTCTGGTATGGGAGTGCCTATGTTACATCACTGGCTAAAGTTTCTGTTGATAAAACCTTTTTGTGATTGATTACTGCCTCTTCCCTGTTCTTAAACAGGGCCCAGGAGCAAAGGACAGAATGGCTGGATAGCGAACTGACCCTTACCATCCAACACGCAGTAGTAACAGTATTTAAAGACACATTGGAAAACGAAGCTAATCAAAACATCTTTTGGAAGATGACTTTATACTTCACTGATTCTGCTCCACGTTTGGCAGGATAGTGTTGTCCCGGGTAGTACCATGCCAGAGTTCTTGCCTGAGGATGTTGGTGCAACACTTGATGGCATGTGCTGAATTTCTGCAATGCTGTCACTGTTGACACAGTGCCTTTCTCTCAGGGCAGGCCTTGGTGCCTCTGCCCTTCTCCAGCAGTCTGGCTCTGGCTGGACAGTGGTGTTGCCCTGGCAGCAGCTCAGCTACACGCAGGATCTTGGTGGTGGTTGCCAGACCTCTGACTGTACAGAACTGCATAGCTGAAGATGGGTTTTGGGTTCCTGTTTACTCCTACAATCCATTGTGCTGTGATAGGAAAGGCAGAATGAATAGAAGACTTATAAAAAGTCTTATTTTATATCCCCAGATTGTCTAGTTAGTTCCTGGTAGTCAGAGGCTCTCATGCATGCAATAGATGTTAGGTTTAGCAGGGTTCATAAAAACACCTGTTTAATAGTTCATGTATACTGCGTACTGCACAAAGACTTCCAGTATTCCATTTGGAAAAAAAAAAATAATAAAAAATTCATACTTTGGAGCAGAAGGGTTTCTGAAGTCTTAAATACCCTGTTCTGCATAAACTGGGACAAAGTAATAGTTCTTGTAGACAGGGACCAAACACATTGGGGATCAGTGAGACCCTATGATTGCATTACAGCCTAGGCCTCAGGGGAATTCCAAAATCTTAATGGTATTGGACACTTGGAGGAAAAATTTGTTCTTGGTCACAAACTTCACAGTATTCAGGTGGCTGTGCATCTGCAGCAATATTGCATTTCTGGATGTGATCAGCCTCTGGCCTGTCACAGGGCTGTAGCTGTCCTTATCGCCACCCCTCATGCCCACTAATGGTATACTGTAGATTTAGGCAAAATTATTTTTAGTTCCTGCAAGTCTCCAGCAGAAGTTCTGAAAGTAATGAGTGGCTGTGTGTGTGTGTGTGGGGTGTTTTTGTTTTTTAAGAAGGCAAAACCTTATTTGACAGTATTAATTGTTTTTACAGTGGTGAATTGTTCTTTTGAGTAGAAAAGAATAAATTACTTGGAGGGGGGAGGGGGCAGTACTGTTAAACCTGGCTAAAACATCTACAGAAAGGAAACAGGAAAGGGCAGTAATGATGAGGAAATCCAGCTGCTGGAGAAGACCTGACATAGCCCTTCCTCTCTTAGTAGTCACCTATAGACCAGACATACCCAGCAGGCTACTTAAGGCAGATACTGCCCATAGACAAAAGCAAGTTAGAAGGACTTCTCCACTGTGGATGTCTAGGAACCTCTTTAGAAAGCCCAGTATGAGAACCTGTTGTGCTGGACAAACCTTGGGTGATACACCCTGTATGCCGAGTCAGGCACTGGCTGGAGGCATGGTGACAGGGTAGAAGCAGAAAAAAGGCTGCCCCGCTGGGAGGGGTTTGGAGTCCCTCAGGCACTGATCTCGTTAATGTTGAGGCTGTTAATAGAAATGTGGGGAATGTGTGATGTTGAGGTAGGTCTATCTTCCAGAAGCACAGGAAGACATTAGAGGACTGGACAACTCCAGTTGGAATTTGCTCAGCAGTGCAAAATACAAAGCTGTAAAAAAGTCCAGAGCTCATCATTAGGGAACTGAGGAGGACCTGTTCAAGGGAGGAATCTGACCCACTTGCCTAGTGTACACTGTTACGATCGTTGGGGCAGAGTCCCCTGTAGAGAGAATTGGTGTGATTGTGCATGGCCCTGGCCAGAGCTCATCTAAAGCAGTCGGTGTCACTGGGAAAATGCAGAGCAGGTCTTAAGAGGAAGACAAAGAATTTAGCTTACTTTGCTTAGTGCTGTGAAGCTGAGAGGACCTGGTGGTGTCTGTAAACAGGTAAGCACCAGGAATGAAGTAATCTTACTGGACTCCCAAGATAAGAGCTAGCACAAGAACAAAAAGCAGTAAACTACTGATGAGCGGTTGGTTGGGATAGTTGCTGGCCAATGGAGCAAGCTCCATTTCCAATGCTCAGATAAGATAATATGATTTGGTATGTGCCACACAGCAAGGTTGAGCTGAGTTACCAAGGAAGATCCTTCTTGTCTGACTAGAGCCCAAAAGAACATCTTTCCTCTGAGGCTGGGAACTAGTTCAGTCTCATTCAACTGGGAATCCTCTTTGGTGTGTCCTGCCCTAATCCAGGAACACCTGGAAAAATACATGCGGTTTGGCACATCCCATGTAAGTCCACATTGTAGCAGCACAGACCAGGACCAATTGCGATTGTCCAGGAGGTTGATGAAGTGGGAGAGGGGCCTGAGACTGTGGGACCAGTCGTGTTCAAAGGTGGAAGTACAGCTTCAGATGGGATGGTGACTCTGTGCTCCCTGCCTACTTCAGTGTTTCTCCCTGGAGGAGCCAGCTGCTTAGCTTTGGAGAGTTGTTTGCAGTCTTTTCAGAGGTGGCTGTCCCAAAGGCTTATCTTTTATGGGGGGTCCATACTTGGGTTCTGCTCGTTGTTCTTGTGGCTGGGAGTTATTCCCTCCCCGTAGCTCTGAGTGGTTTGTGATTTTTGCTGTGGCGGTGCTGGCTGCTGGGAGGCCTTTGCTGTCAGTGTGGTCATCTCTCCTCATTCAGCAGATTTACTTGACTTTTGAGGTACTTTGGCACCAGTGCCCTGCTGATATGTGGAAGAGTTGCCTTGTAGGTCTGTCCCTCTCCTAGAGCCCTGAGGTGGTGACTAATTGCAGTGATCTTGGCATCTCTGGCTGTTCCTAGGGCTTCTGTCATAGCTGAGTGGCTTGTGACAAATGCTATAGATCTGATGTAAGTTAGGTGCTTTCAGGACTCGCACTTCAACAGGGAGTCCTTCCCAGCTTGTCTTCCTATTCAGCAGAAGCTGTGGTCTCCAGGTTTGCTCTTGGAGAGTAATGCTAAGCTGCCTTAGTTGATCTGCAGCCAAGGAAACAATAGAGAAATACATCAGGACAGGTGACCTGAGATGAGGGGACTGATGAAGGGCCAACTTAACTCCACTGTGCTGCCCCTTTGGGCACCAGAGGGCCCTGGAGTTGCATGTGTTCCATAGGATCTAGCTGGGGATGGGCTACAGTTTCCTGTATCCTAAGCATTCATGACTTTCTTCTAGTGGCACCGGACACAATTAACAACCATGTGAAGACCTGTCGTGAGGAGCAGAAGAACCTGCACTTCTTTGCCCCAGAATATGGAGGTATGGTGTGGCTACAGCTGCAAGCCTGGTTTTGTTGGCCTTGCTAATGCTTCCAAGCTGTTCTGTGTCTTGTTTTCAGCTACAAGCTCATGACAGATGTCACATTAACAGTTTTGAGTTATTTGCCTGCTTAAATACTTAAACTCCTCTGTCTTTTGATAGCAGAGCAGGGAGAGAAGGCTGCAAGATTATCACAGCCTGATACAGAGGTGGTCCTGCTGATACTGCTAAATGCAGGGATGGACTGATTAACAGAGCGTTATTTCTGTGTTACAGAAGTTGCCAACGTCACCACTGCTGTGGACATTTACTCCTTTGGGATGTGTGCACTGGAGGTGAGTGTGGAACAATTTGGCTATGGGACAGAGAGAATGAATGTGGAGATGCTGTGGTTATGGGTGGGTTAACTTGGTAACGAGTGCATTTTGTTCTCTGAGCCAAACACACTTTACCTTGGAGGGATCCCTATGGAGGTTCCCCTAAATGCCTTACTGAGAAGCAAATAGCTCAGTAATATGCAGTCCTTTCTGAAATTCCTAATGTTTAATTTATTACTCTGTGGGTCTTGGCCAGTTCTGAAGTCTAACCCACTGGCTGGTGGGAAGTCACTGCTACAAACTGTACTTAATGTACATGGAGAACAAAACTCCCCTTCTGGGGAGTACCTGTTCTCCCTGTGGTATCTGGAGGAGAGGACAGAGGTGGTCCTTAACTTTTCTGGGCCAGTCTGTCCCCATGTGATACAGGTGCTCGTTGCAGTTGGGCAAAAGTCTGACGTACCTGATCTTAGCAGCTTAGTGGTTCCTCTGTCCTTGCAATCAGTAGGCCCAAGTCTAGGAAATGGGAGTTGTTGGTAGGAGTATTTTCTGGGAAGAATGCTCAGAAAGAGCCAACGCAAAGAATTCTCAACCTATGCTACACACCCCATAAGTGAAGCAGGAAGAGAACTGTGGAAACACACAAGAGCTGACTCTTAAGACATTCTCTGGAATCTTTTGCCAGCGTTTCCTAGCTGGGAATTTGTGTATGTGTTGGCTGGAGCCATTTCTGGATGGTGTTGTGTGCTTGCTTTTCTGCCTGTAATACAGTGCTATTCATACAGCCAGGAGGGACACTGTCAGATTCTGGCAGTGATCCAGTTACTGCTTCATTAGAGAATGGGGATTATCAAGCAGAAGTACAGGCCAATGGAGCATGAGATTCAAAATGGAGATACTTACTGTCTAAGGTGATGCTGGCATAGTTTTCTGGTCTCCCTGGCAATCTGTTAGGGTGCTAGAAACAAACTGTCATAATGAGGCAGTCATTCTCCCTCTGCCTCCATGAACTGTGACCTTAAATAGCACCAAACAACTTGGCTGTTATGATCTCACACTTGGCAGCGGTCTCCTTGAACTCTGTTCAATGTAGTCAGTAATTCTCAGTGAAGTCTGATACGCTGCTTTGTGTTTGCAGATGGCGGTGCTGGAAATACAGGGTAATGGAGAGTCATCTTATGTGCCCCAGGAGGCCATTAACAGTGCCATCCAGCTGCTGGAGGACCCCTTGCAGAGGGTGAGTGAGGAGGGATCAGTGCCCCTGCAGATGTGTTGGTATTGCACATGGTCTCAGGCAATTTTTGTCTTTCAGGAGTTCATTCAGAAGTGTCTAGAACAGGACCCTTGCAAGCGTCCTACTGCCCGGGAGCTCCTTTTTCATCAGGCGTTGTTTGAGGTGCCATCACTAAAGCTACTGGCTGCTCACTGTATCGTTGGACATCAGCGTGAGTATGGGGTCCCAGGGTTGCACATCTCACGTTCTGCAAAGCTTCACTAAGGTGTCAGTACAGCTGGCATCTTGGAAACCAAGACCTTCATGCTGCTTTTAACAGGCAGGGACCAGGGCCTTGTGAAACAGAGCTGCGGTCACTGCAGAGCCTGGAGGACTATGGTGCCCTGGCTGCTCTGAGTGGCACAGGAGTTTAACAGCCTAAAGGCTCTCGGGTTTTTATTGCTTTTCTTAGGTTGGAAAGGAATTGCAGTTGTTCTTTTTTTTTTTTGTTCTTTTTTTTTTTTAATAGATATGATTCCTGAAAATGCTTTAGAAGAAATGACCAAAAACCTTGACATGAGTGCAGTGTTGGCAGAGATTAATCATGTGGACAGGGAAGGAGTCAAGATGATGTGAGTACCCTGTGGTGTGCTTGGAGGGGGCTGCTCAGATGCATGGGCACTGGGGTGAGCACTGAAGGATCTGCCTGGGACTCTTCCCTTCAAGTTAGTGTTGGTATTTCACCACTAACTGGGAAACGAAAGGGAGCTGTTGGTGAAGAAGCAGTCACTCTCTGGGCACAAAAAATTCTGTGGAAGGTAACTCCTGGGTGGAAGAAGACCTTGCACCCATGTTCTGTGAACAGATTCCATGTAGCTAAGATGTGAATTGTTCCCCAGATAGAGGGGTGGGAAATTAACACACTGTAGTTGGAACAGTCCTTAGCAAAACCTGGCTGAACAGTTTGGGGAAGTGACTCAGACCAATCACAGGCTTGTCAAATGGAGTCCAACATATTGGAGAAATGGTTCTTCAGTGCTTTCTTAACAGAGCAGCTTATTCTACAATATGCAAAGGGAAAGGCTGTTTTGGGCAGCTATCAGTAACATGCAGCAGCCACTTAAACTATAGAGGTGGCCCTCTAAGTAAGTGACCGTAATATCTGTGGAGCAAGTAGAGTGCCAAAAAGGTGATGTTAAATTTTGGGTAATGAAACCTCAGCTAGTTGAAGGGTTAGCTGAAAAGACTAAGATGTGGATCCTGTATTTCCAGAGAAGACCAGGGTGCATCCAGGGTAGCCCCAGCATTCTGGGATGCTCAGGCTACTGAACAAAAGTAATCAAGATGACAAGGAGAAAAAGCACTGTTCATTTGAGAAGCTCTTTGAGCCATATAGACCTTTCTAAAAACAGACATTCTGATCTTCATAGCGCTAGTAAATAACAGTATTGAATTCCCTTTGGAGTGTTTTTTGTTAATTAAAGGTTCAAAATAGAGGATAAAGAGTGAATAGCCAAAGCTGTGCAAGAGAGATTCTTTACACATATTGGACTTCAGTCTGCGGAGGACTGGCTATCAGGCATATGCCAGCCTGGAACTTGCTTTTTGGTAGTGCAGTACCTCAGAGGTTCTGGAAAATGAAAAAGAAAGCATAGTAATGACTTGAAATGTCAGCTAGCATCATGTGCCATGCAAAGTGAGCTGCTAGAAAAAATGGTAAATTTTTGCTGAAAACTACTACTACTACTATACTAGAGGATGGGAAAGTAACAGATGATTTGTGTGTTGAAAAGGGCTGGAGAGTGGTCTGGGGAAGTGAGGCAGATGTGCAGCCTACACCAGATCTGATGGAACAGCAAAGCACTTGGGGGGGGTCATGGCAGGATTCGAGCAGCTTGCAGTCTCTGGCTGATCTCTGAAATTCTTCAAAGCAGTCTTAAGACAGTGGTACAGACTGTGGAAGACTGGCTGTTCAAAGTTTTTGTTGCAACCAGTCTAAAAGAAGCTGTGGTCAAGTGGGCACTAAAAAGCTGAATTGACTAAGGTGATGAGGAAAGTGTTCTACTGGGGAATTAGTAAAGTAGGAGAACCTGTGTCTCCTTGTTAGTCAAAACCAGAAAGAAATGAGGAACTCGCTGTGGACTGTTCTGGTGTTCCTAACTCCGTGTGCTGTGTAAAAGACAATTAATAGCTTGCTTTAGAGAAAAAAGAACTGCTTCTCTGAGAAGGCTGTGAAATAACACTGTGGGAAGAGACCATTTCCAGCTTGTTGAAAACGCACTGCTGTGCAGCTGTAGATGAGGGCAAATATGGTATCAGGGTACCAAATAATGGGAGAGAGGGTAACAGTAGTTGGGTGAAATATCTAAAGACGTTGCCTGCATAATGTACATGTACAAAGTGGCAACCTTTGTGAACAGTCCTGGAGCAGATCAGAGAGCTGACTTCACCACGGGGCTGGAAATCATTGTCACCACATGGAGGAACTGTATGTTCTTGAGGGTGAGAAAGAGGAAGAGCAGTAGACATATGACAAGTTACGGCACAAAGGGGAGGGGTTGTCAGTGCTTACTATCCTATCCTTCATCAGCCACCAGCAAGGAAGATGTTCAATGGAATTAGAGGCTGCGGAATTAAAAATGAATTGGGGGGAAGACTTCCTCTGGGACACTACATTGAGAAGCCACCAAGCTGAACGAGCAATCTGGGAAAGAAATTACAGAGACAACAAAAGTATCCCAAACTCCAGTGAGAAATATTTGGGCAGGACATTAAATCCTGAGGTGTAGTTTCTAGTTTGTGGTCATGAGTGATATGGCTGGTCATACTGTGCCATCAGCTGCTGCAGAGGTTCTTGCCTTTGCAGTGGTGAGTGCCCTTGCTCTTCTGGAGATGGGACACAGGCTTCATGGGCCTGGTATAACAGATGTCTTTGGAAAAACCTTGCTAGGAACATGGTGTTACTGGGCTAGCTTCCAAATAATTGTTTGCATTGGACAACTCTCTATGGGGAGGTGATACCTGTTTTGCCATAATTAAAATGTTGCCTCATCCTTGGCTTCTTTGAATAGTTGCTTCCTGTACAGGAAGACTGGAGTCTGTCTCGCCTTTGGCTGGCTGTCTCTGTCTTGCCCGCTGACACAGCTGTAGTCTAGGACATGGGGATTTGAAATTGCATCTGAAGAGACTTGAGTGGATGGTTCTGTTAGATGACTTCTCACCTCAGCATTTTTCCCCCCCCCCCTCCCCCAGCTTCTCACAATCTCCAGCATTGGAGCTGGACAAGTTCCTGGAGGATGTAAGGTAAGAGGGGTTTTTTTAAAGGGCAATTTTAACTGTGTGTGAGACTGGAAAAATTTCAGAGAGGTATAACCTCACACCCTGCTCCTTTCTTGTAGGAATGGTATCTACCCACTCACAGCTTTTGGGATGCCGCGACCCCAGCAGCCCCAGCAGGTAGTGGTGAAATCTCCCATTGCTCCACCATCAGTGAAAACCCCGACTCCAGAGCCTGCTGAGGTGGAGACCCGCAAGGTGAGAGATGGGAGCTCCGTTCTTCCCCAGGCAGCGGTGCTGTACAGCAGCAGTCAGTCACAGGGTGTCTCTGCTTCTGTTTCAGGTGGTGCTGATGCAGTGCAACATTGAGTCAGTAGAGGAGGGAGTGAAGCATCATGTATGTTCCCATCTTCTGGCTGAGCATGTTGTGTGGGGGTGTGCCAGGGCAGCTGTGCAGACCTCGTGGCTCCAGCATGCTGATGTGCTGCTGGTGCCTGGTGTGACCTGCTGCTGCTGCAGCTGCTATCTTTGGGGCTCAAAGCCAGATCCAGGCCCGTGCCTGTGGCTGACCTGGCATGTAGCATGTGTTTTGGCCCCCCCCCACATTCAGGCTTCCTCTGCAGGATGGTGCTGCTGGCTGTGGTTTGGAATGGAATTGGATGCAGTGGTTCAGTTAGACTCCTGTGGGGCTCTGGAGGGGGTGGTTCCTATCCTGATGGGGATTAATGGGGATGCTTCTGACTGGCTGTGGTGGCCACAGCCTGTGGCAGCCTGCCAGACTGCAGTCCCTCATGAGAACTTCTCTACCCTGCAGTTAACACTGCTGCTGAAACTGGAAGACAAGTTGAATCGACACTTGAGCTGTGACCTGCAGCCCAGTAAGTACCTTTGTTCCCATGCTGTGGTGCACTGAGGCCAGCAGTGCACTCAGACCTGGGACTTACACCCTTCCCTGTGTTGCAGATGACAACATCCAGGAGCTGGCAGCTGAACTGGTCCAGCTTGGATTCATCAGTGAGGTAAGCAGGCCTGGGGCTCAGGTAGGGATATAGGTCTGCATTCCTTCCTCAAACTTAAATGGCTTATGCCACATCAGTCCTTTTCTAGCTGGGGAGGTAGGAGAAATAAGATGCATCCCTGCCCATGTGCCCTGGCAGGCTTCAGCCAAGCTCTTAGCTTTGCACAGGCTGAGCCTACCCCTCACTGTAGCTTGTTCTTCCCAGGCTGACCAGAACAGACTTACCTGTTTACTTGAAGAGGCATTCAGCAAGTTCTACTACACCCGGAACGGAGCCCTGACGGCAGTGACTGTGTCATCTTAGCACCCCTCGGCTCCTGGGTGGCCAGTGTGGCTTTGTTGCCTGCGACCCCTTCTGTGTCTGTCCATCACTGTAGGGCATCAGCAAGACCCCAGCTGCAGTGCTTGGAAGCTCATCCTGCATGTGCCGGGGCTGGGCTCAGCGACAATCCTCCCTGCCCGCCTATTAAAGGGGACTTTGCGCATCAGTATTATTTCCAGCCCTGTTTTTGTTGGGATTTTGCCAGGTGGTGCCGGGTCCTGGCTTGGGGTGTTCTGTAGCCCCATTCATGTGCATGGAGTTTGTTCTGTTTGAATTGTACAAAGTGTCTTTTGCACAGCACAGAAATGTTTTGGGTTTTTTTCTTTTCTTTTCTTTTTTTTTTTTTTTTTTTTAATTTAAAGGTAAGCAGGGGCCAGCCCCTAAGCCCTGCCCCCTCTCTGCACCCCATTCTGCAACTGCCTCTGGCGCCAGTCACTACCCTCCTTCACGGGCCGAGGGAGCCGGGGCCGGCCGGGCTTCCCCAGCCCCTGCCTGGTGCTCTGCCTGCCTCTTCTGCTCCCCCGTGGCTGCACTTTGTTTACTCGTTTTGCACACCCGCTCAGCCCTGCGTTTCGGCCTGCCCTGGAGGTGCAGGGCTGCGGGCTGTGCTGACGCGGGGATGTGTCCCCTGCAGCCTCCTGGGGCCCAGCCGACGCGCACCCCCCCCCCCCCCCCCGGCCCGCGCACCGTGGGCCGCTGCGAGCAGCCCGGGGCCCGGCGCCGCCGGCCTGGGGAGCGGCGGGTGTGTCCCCCGCGGCCCTGTCCCGTGCCGGTGTGCTCGGCGGGGCTGAGCCCGCGGCTCCGCCCGCCTGCGCGGGGCTGGGCGCAGCGCCGCCCTTGCATCTCATTTCTATCGTTTCCTATTTTTAATAAACTGTTTTGTAAATACGCGACTGCTGCCTCTTTCCGGGCCGGGGGGGCGGGGCGGGGCAGGCCTGCCCTGCCCCGGGGCGGGGCCGGCTGCGGGCGGCTCGTCCTGCGGCGGCGGCGGCGGCCATGGCCGGGGGGCGGCGGGGGCCGGGGGCGCT
Source organism: Harpia harpyja (assembly GCF_026419915.1). Taxonomy (NCBI): domain Eukaryota; kingdom Metazoa; phylum Chordata; class Aves; order Accipitriformes; family Accipitridae; genus Harpia; species Harpia harpyja. The sequence goes on along the minus strand of NC_068954.1, from coordinate 272,453 downwards.
GGCGGAGCCGCGGCGGCTGATGCGCGCCGGGCTGGGGCTCATCGTGCTGGGCCACGGCAGCCTGGTGCTGGGCGCCATCGTGCACGGCTCGGTCCTGCGGCACGTGGCCGGCGCCAGCCGCGCCGTCACCCCCGAGTACGCGGTGGCCAACGTGGTGTCGGTGGGCGCCGGGCTGCTGGTGAGAGCGGCCGGGCCGGGCCGCGGGAGCGGGGCCGGGGGGAAGCCGGCCCTGCCCGAGGCGCGCGTTGAGCGCGGGTCTCTCCTTGCAGAGCATCGCCGTGGGCATCGTCGCCATCCTGGTGTCGCACAACCTGTCCCGGGCGGCCCTGGTGAGTGCGGGGCGTCGGGGTCAGCAGCCGAGCGGGCCGGGGGCCGCGGCGCGGCCCGGCCCGGCCCCTGCTGGCGGCCGCTCCCTCGGACCTTGTCCCCGGCGGCTCCTTCCGCCTCGGCGGCTGGCGGGGTTGTGGGTGTCGCCTGCTGCCCTGGCTCAGTCCCGCCGGCAGCACCGGGAGAGTGAGTGGGTGGGTGGGTACTGGGCACCGTCCTGGGGCAGAAACGCTTCAGCTGGTGGGTGAAGCTGCTGCCGGGATCAGGCATCCTGCTGTGGGCTCACGAGGGTGGGCCTGCATGAGGCAAGGCTGCTGCTGGTGGGGTCCTCTGCTCTCAGCGGAGCTGGGCCTGTGCTGCGCTGCGGCTCCCCAGGGGCAGGAGCCCGTGGGAGGGTGCCGTCTGGTGGCTCTGGGCTCACTGGAGGCATGAAGGAAGCAAAAGGTGGAAAAACCTCCTCTGAGTGCAGAGCTGAGCTGCACTAGGAGGGGCAAGAGGTGGCATGTGCTTGCTCGGTGCAAACATCCCTGGGGTTCCCAGCACCCCCACTAGCCTGCAGAGTGGCTGTACGGAGGTGTGGGGTGCCTGGCCCCATGCAGTGGCAGTGCCTAGCCCTGGCATTTCCCCCAGCTTTGGCCAGCCCTACGCTCTTGTGTTCTCCTTGCTGTCTGCAGCATTGGACCCTACTGAGCATGTCCCTGTTGAACTGCCTCCTGTCCACAACCTGTAGCGTGGGCCTGGCGCTGGCCATCGCCCTCACCATTCACAGCCGGGGCATGCACCTTGTCACTGGTTGCAACAGCTCTGCACTGCCTGCTGACGCCCGTGCAGCCATAGCGACCAACGACTGTCCTTTCAACACCACGCGCATCTATGTGAGTCTGCAGGGCCACCACAACCCCCCCTGCCTTCCTCTTTCTGTCTCTGCTGCTGCTTCTTCTTTCTCTCCCCCTCTCTCTTTTGCCCACCCTCTCTCTGCCTTTCTTCCTTTTGCTTTTCCTCCCATTCCCTTTCTTTCTCTCCCCTTCTCTTCCCCACTGCCTGCTCAGCCGCATGTAGGTAGGCTGGGTGCAGTGAGCCACGCTCCCTGAGGGACCTCCGACCCTCTGCTCTGCAGGACACAGCCCTGGCGCTCTGGTTCCCCTCCATGGTGCTGGTGGCCGCAGAAGCTGTGCTGTCTGGCAGGTGCTGTTTGGTGGCCCTGATCTTCCGGGGCATTGGGCCCTGCGCACGCGGCTACGGCAAAGAGCAGGTATGCCCCATCGGTCCGGACGGGTCTCCCTGCCTCTGCCTCACCATTGCTGCCTTTTTGCTGCATTTTGAAGCTGCTGGGTTCTGCTGGGCCCTTGTTCCCATACAAACAGGCTGTGCAGCAATGGGAGGGTGAGTGTCAAGTTTGAACCTCTTCTAGCCAGCTTTGGTGACGGACTGGCACCCCTTCATCTTGAGTAGTTGCAGAGGGACCCTGCTCTTCATCCCTCTGAAAGCCAAGCCTATTCTCTCCTGGCTGTCCTGAGCGAACACCCCTGCCCCCCTGCAACCTGGCCCAGCCCTTCACACATCCCTGTGACCCTCCACCTCTTCTTTTCTTTTTTCTTCTCCCTAGCTGGCTGAGCCAAGTACAGCGAAGGAAGGGCCACCACGTGAGATGCAGCAGCTCCTGACGGGGCTGGCTGAGCCTTGTGCCTAGCTGGAGAGGTGAGTGCAGTGCGTGGGCTATGCCTGGGGGGACGGAAGCAGGCAGGCTCCACTGTCAAGAGGGCCTGCCGACACCAGCCCCCTGAAACATCTCTTTCCAAGCATTTGCTACAACTACTGGCCAGAGGTATCAGCATAATGCCTGGCCCTGCAGCACAGTCCTGCATTCATGCATACCTTTTCACTCCCAGGTGGTGCTGCAGGAGTGCTGCAATCCAGCAAGGTGAAGTTGCACCTGCACCGTACTCCTGCCCCTGGTGTAAGCATGTGTAGGGTGGCCTGCAGCGGAGAGGGGTGTGCCTTCCCCCCCCCCCCCCCCCCCCGCCAGCCTCACCACCCCACCTGGGACAAACCCTGCAGGTTCCACACACAAGCTGCCCGAGGTCATCAGGCAGCCTTTGCCTAGCAGGTGCCATGGCCCCTGGATGCTCTCCCCAAGCTGCAAGGCCCTTCCTGGCACGCTAAAGTCCCCATTGGTCTTTTACACACAGTGATGGGGGTGAGCAGAGGTGCTGGGGCCTGGCCACAGCCAGGGCTGGCCTGGGTCCTGATGGCCCTGCTGCAGAGCAGGCAGGGTCAGCTTGCTGTGCCTGTGCTCAGGCAGGCCAAGGAATGGAAGGTGAAGAATCCTTTTGTTGTGAGCCTCTCGTTTCCTTGAGTAAATAAAACATTTCCTTTTCACACTGCCTGGTGTAAGTGGCTCCCCAGGGTGGCTGGCTCCTGGGAGCTGAGCCCACTGATGGAAGGACAGCACAGCTGGTATGTAAGTCCATCTGCATGCTTGTCCCCCGCCCCGCCAGGCACAGGGGTGTAGACAGATACATGGTCCCAGTGTGACAGTCACCCATCAGGGTGGAGGGTGCATGTTTAGCATAGCTAGGTTGAGGCCAAGAGGCACATGTACTGGGTTATGGTCCTGTGCCCTGGCAGCTACATGTGTTCTGGGCTCAGCATCCCCTGATAAACAGGACAGCAGGGTTGAGGGACATGTTTATTGGAAGTGGAAGTGGAGGGTGCTGAAGAACAGGACTGAAAGCTGCCACTGTCCAGCTCACTGGAAAGAGAAGCTGGTGCTCGGGAGTCCCCCACACCACTGGCTGAGGAACTTGAGCACATCTTGGCATGCAGGGCTGTGGGATGTCTGCAGAATGAAAGAGACCTTGGCATTGGCAAGGAGGCAGTGCCATCACCCCCAGCCCAAGGGCACCCCTGGGGGCTGACAGAGCTGCACAGGCAAGGCTGGGTCTGCCCCAGCTCTGTAAGTGAGGTTAATCCCCATCGAGCAGCATGTAGGCAGGGTGCAGTAAAACCACCCTGGTTCAGTGTATCTCCACCCAGTGGGACAATGTTTTATTGTTGGCATGAGGGGGTTGAACACCCTGCAGCCTGTCCCCTGACCCACAGGGTGCCTGGCTCACCTTGACAGCCATCAGGAACTTGTTCCACGTGTCTTTGTTGGCTTCTCGGCCTGGCCGCTTGAACTCTATCTTGTTTCTTAGTACAGGGTACCCTGGTCACACAGTGACACCTTCAGAAACAAGCCGAGCGCCACAGCAGACCCCTACCTTGTGCACCCTTTCCCTCTCTGCGTTGCCATCTGGCTAGAGCTTGTCCCATGGGACAGTGCAGGGGAACAATGCCGCCTCTGGCTTTTAGAGACCAGAATAAGGAAGGGGGTGCCCACAGTGGTGGAATCAAAGGAAGATGAAGGCTGAGCTGTCCTCTGGCAAGGACACCCAAGTGAGTATGTGAAATGATAGCACCCTGCTCCTGACCTTTGGAGCCAGAGGCCTGTTGCTGGTGGCTACCTCTGCTCCCCGCCCTTCTCTGACCCACTCTTTTAAGTCCTGCACCACAATCCCTCAGTGTCTGAAGTGTGGAAGTGGTGGGCGACAGTACTTGCCAGAATAGACAGCTTTTGTAGAACAGGGACAGGCACTGCATGTGCACGTGTGTCAGTGCTGGACAGCCTCCTGGCAGTGCTGTGTGAGACTGAACAGTCATAGAATCATAAAAACACAGAATGGTTAGGTTGCAAGGGACCTCTGGGGTCTATACGGTCCAGCCCTGCCCTGCTCAAGCCGGGCCACCCACAGCTGGTTGCCCAGCACTGTGTCCAGATGGCTTTCCAAGTATGGAGATGCTACTGCTTCTGTGCAACCTGTTCCAGTGTTCAGTCACCCTCACAAGAAAAATGGGTCCGTCCATCTCCTCCAGCAGAACTGGTCCCCAGAGCCACACAGTCTCCCTGCTCGTCTTGCAGCACAGCCTGAACTCCCTCCCAGACCCAACCGCCCCCCAACATGTTCCCACTCCCTGCACAGCACCATGTACTCCCTTGCATATGTGTGAACTGGCCTGGAGCTTACCTGTAAGCACACAGGGCAGGGAGCGCACCCCTGTATTTGCTGCCACCAGTGAGGCTTCGTATGTGTCGCGCTCGTCCTGTGGCAGCACCTGCTCCAGCCGCTGGTCCATGGACATAGTGAGCACCCAGTCCCTGACCTCCTCCCGCTTCTCCTCCTGCAGGGCAGAGGCCAGGGCACCGCCTGATATTGCACGCTGTGCCACAGCCCAACTGCTGCTCCACAGCACTAGGGACAACACTGGGGAGAGCAGGACACGTGTGTGTGCAGTATGTGCACACACACACATGCATGTATGCATATTGGGGGCGGGGGGGGTGAGTGCATGTGTGCACAAGCACATGTATAGTGGGAGGGGAGCATGACAGAGAGTGTGTGTGCATGTGTATGTGTGTACTGGGGCTGCATGTGTGTTTGCAGTGGGTGGGGGCACAGGGCCCGGGTCAGTGCTGAGTACATTTCCATCTCTTGTAGTGTGTGCTGTCCCACCCTTGCCCCAGTCCCTCTTCAGAGGGGGTCCTGAAGCAGCATCACTGTTCATGGGAGCTGAAGAAGGCAGATGACACTCACAGGCACGTGCTGTTGGGCTGGAAGTGGCACTTCAAAGGGAATGTCTGTGCTCTGGAAATCGGAGTGGTCCAGAGAATCCAGGTTCCCTTCTTCAATGGCCTGAGAAAGGAGAAATGGTGGAGCACTAAGCAATACCATCCTTGGAGTTGACAGTATAATCTACATTGTGAGGATGGCATTATTGATGCCTCTATCTATTAGTGCTGTGGTGACTGGGCCCTCCTGGGAGGCAGCATTTATGGCCATCCTCTGCAGTGTCAGAGGATGTGTGCCTCTGAAACACTCTACTACTCAAACTTGTCAGGTGGCCTCGAAGGGAAAGATGAAATGGGGGGGGATGGCACGTTTCCCAGCAGCTGCTGACAGCACTTGGAAGACTGGTACAGTAAGGTCTGTCAGCTTCCTAGGGTTTAGTGTTTTCTGGTGACCAATCTGCTAGTCAAGGAAGGAGCTGACTGGCATGGGGACTCCTCAGTCTTGTATCACAGTGGCTAAAGCATTGGGCCATGCCCTCCACCCCTCAGGTAATTTTCCTTCCCTTGGAACAACTCAGATGAGATCATCCTGAAAGCTGTAACAGCACTTGCAGCCATGAAGATTACAGGCCCAAACTGTTAGGCCAACTTGCTCTTTGCTGCAACATAAATGCATGGTGGCACTGGCACACACAGAGTGACAGGGTCAGGGTTGCTCAGGTGCCCTGCATGGCAAGTCCTTCCACAGCTAGTTTTAGGGTACTCAGTACTGCGCATGCACGCACACACTGAGCAGTGTTCAGGGCTCTCCATCGGCACCAGCTCAAACGTGTTGCCACATTTGAGCCTCAGGAGTACCCTGGCCAGGTTGAGGGTGTGTTTTCACCCTACAGGCCATTGTCATTTCAAGTATGATAGCCCTCCCTCCAGCAGACTATACGCACATCTGAGAGGTCCAGGAAGCGGTTCAGGAAGATGAATGCCATGTTCTCCCAGTTGACTGCCTAGTACAGAGAGAAACCCCAAGTGAGACCAGGCAGCTTATCTTCACGGCCACAACTCTCCTGCCTGAGCGATGGCTAGAAAGGATGTGGTTCTGTTTGTGCCACAACATCCCGCTTGCAGCACAGGTAATGGAGAAGGAGAATGCACAACCCTGCTCACCACTCCTGAGGACTGCTTCACAGGCAACCACTGGGACAACCAGCCCACTAGCCACAGGCTGTCCCACAAGATGGAGTCAGGCATAATTGCACAGCTGGCATCATTCAGTGAGAACATGCTGCTGTGCTTGCCATGTGTCATTGCGTCTGGGCAGGCAGTCAGTCTGTAGCCTCAGGATTGAGGTAACACTTAGGTGACCCAGAGCAAGGCAGATCAGTGAGGAGTCTTGCATCTACGCTAACAGAGCCATGCAATATAATGTGGCCTCTGGTCTACCCTCTGGGTCTGCAGTCTCAGGTATGCCCTCCCACTATCTACTGCCATTCCATGACAAAATACAGAGGCTGGCAAGCTGTTTGAGGAAAGGCCTCCAATGCCAGTGTCTGGCTACTGGTGTACCAGTGCAGATAGGGGCAGATAGGGGAAGATAAAGTTGAGAATCCCTGAGCCCAGGGTCCTCCACCTCCTTAGCTGCTCTGGTGGCAGATAACTCTTACCTTGGCAGCTATCCCAGCTTCATAGAAAGCCTTGTCTGCAGGGAGGAGCTCAGTGTGGCGCAGCAGGGAAATGGACAGCTTGGCAGCCACCATGTCCTACAGCCACAGGGGACAGTAAAGCCAAAACAATCAGCACAGAAAAGTCAGGTCGGAAGGGATCTCATGAGATCATACTGCCCCAGACTCATGGCAGGGACTCTGCACCCATGTATTCCAGACATGCAACAAACAAAGGTTAAAAACTTCAGTCCTGACCATAAGTACCCTCACTGTGTGAACACACAGGAGGACTGTCACCTGAAGATGAAGTTCTTTTGCTTTATAAACCGTGCTGTTTTTTCTAGAAGCCACACCCAAACTCCCACCATTTGAGTCACAGAATAGTTGAGGTTGGAAGGGATCTCTGATGATCAACTAGTCCAGCCCCACGACACTCAAAGCAGAGTCAGCTACAGCAGGTTGTTCAGGAACATGTCTGGTCACGTTTTGAGTATTTCAAGGGATACTCCAACCTCTCTCCAACCTCTCTCTCCAAGCAACCTGTTCTGGTGTTCAGCCACACTTACAGCAAGTTTCTTCTTGTATTCAATCACATAAGAATTTCTGAGTAGGGGCAAGGAATTCAAGGGAGATTTCACTTCTCTGCTTGCCAGATAGGTTCTCATCACACCAGAACCGGGAAGGCCAGCCCTTCTTCATGGTCCCAAATAGACTACCCAACACCTCAACATGCCACAACTGTGTGGGTCTGTACAGGTTTCCAAGACATCAGAACTGGCTCTTTCTGTCTGACATGTCTCTGGACTCCCAACATCTACACACGCAGCCATGGGGAAAGCCCGGTCTCCCCTATGACTTTTACTGGGGTCCTAGCTGTGACAACCTTTCTTTTTCACAGCCTGCTCTATCACAGCTCCAGTCTCACACTCATACAGTGCTCTACCACAATTCCACAATCACATATGGATCAAGACTTCAGCAGGGACTCTGCTATATATTGTAGCCCAGAACAAATCCCAATGCACATAAGACTCAAAAATACTCACGGTGCCTTGTGAGGCCCAGCACCCAGGCCCATGAGCTCCCAAAGCCCCTGAGAAGCCCCGCACACAGGCCCATGAGCTCACAAAGCCCTGCGCAAAGCCAATCTGTTCTTAAGACCACATGTGAAACCCAGCAGCTCTCACAGCCCAGGATAGCTGAAGAGGAAGCAATGCCTCTCCTGGGAAGATCAGATTTTTGTGTGATCCCTAAATTTCTACTGGTGCCTATGCTCTCAGAAGTCATGGCAAGCATATGGATCAGCTTCCCACTTGTTTACATCTCAGCCTCAGTGGCTGGAGGCAGGTCACACTATAAGGAGTCAGAAAAGACTATCTCCAGTTCCACTTGCTCGTGGTGGGCTCCCAGAGCACTATAGTCCCATTCTCATGCATCCATGATGTGTAAGTAATCCGTGAAGCGGAATAGTGAACTATGGATAGCCCTGAACCTGCACGTCCCCACAGGGTTCTGCACATAGGGTAGTGACCTGGCAAAAGAACTTCAAAAACCTTACCAGTTGCTTCACGCCCTGAGCAGCAGAGCGGGTGGCATAGTAGTGAGAGATCAGCAGCATTGTTTCAAACTCTTCATGTGCCGGAGTGTTTGCTTCACTTGACTTTACTAAGTTTTCACACTGAAGAAGAGAAAAGGAGAGTAAGTGAGAACATGAGAGCACAAAGGGCACTCTTCATCCACTTGAGTCCAGGGAAAAGTTGGGAGAGAGAAAGATCTGAAATATCCAGGCACCTCTGGGGACTGGAAAAGGGCTGGGCCTTGGGTGCTCTGGGTCCTACAGTGTGCTGAAGGGAGGAGGCTGTGGGAGAAGGGGGGGAGCCAACAGTACTGCAACAACAGACAGCACTGGAAGCAGGGGTGAGTTTGGATGGACAAAGTGGGATTTGTGCATTTCGTTTGTGCTAGCAGTGGGTATTTGTGGGACAGAAACAGAGAAGAGGCAATCATGGGCTCTTGGCTGAGGTATTTTGGGACAGGGAAGAAGGAACAGAAAGCTCCAAGCATCTCTAGGGAGATGGGGAGGACTCTTATTTTCCAGGCTCAGTAGCTCTGTGCTTTCCCCAGTTCCTTGCCCCACCCAGGCTGCTGAATATGGGTGTAGGACGAAAAGTGGGCACATCATTGTGATAGGTTCCCATCTAGCAGTGACATGGTGAGCTCTGCAAGTGCCAGTGTCCAGACTGACTTCAAGGATTTTGCCTTGAGTGCAGGGTCATCTTCTTCCCTGACTTCTCTTGCCCAGCCATATCCACTTCACAATATCCTGTTATTCTACTGCCCACATTGTGGACATCTCCCCATTTCCGCTCAACTTGTGTTCTACAAATACTGCCCATGTCACCTGGCTAGAGACTGGTTCTTCTTTCTCCCCTGCTAGGAGCCACCAGGGTGTTGGAGTTTAACAGGCGGTGGTGGCCATCACCCACACTCACCAGATGGAAGAGAATATCACGCAGCTCAGCCCAGCTGGAGTAGGCCTCAGCACAATTCATGCCAGATGCATTCACCATCTCTACAAAGAGACGCTTGTAAATGTTGAAATTCTGCAACGAAAAGGAGAGGAATCTTAAGGGAGCCAGATGGGGAGTCAGCAAAAGTCTGGAGCTCTCCTGCTGTCAAGCACGGGCTGAGGGAATGGCAGCTCTGCATGCAGGCTCCTGGAGCAGCACTGCTGCAGATTGCTGGTTACAATGGGTGCTACAGGGCAAGGCAGGGAAATGGGGAAGAATGCTTACTGCAGCCAGTGCTCTCAGAGAGTCAAACATGGTTCCTTTCATTCTGGTCTTGGTGGTTAAGGTGTTCAAAACAAGTACAAATACTCAACTCCCCCCTACTCCTTCCCTGTGGAAAATATGCCAGGAGATTGCCTTTAGTCCTCTAGCTGAGGAGCGTCCTCAAGAATCCACAGCAGGGTTGAAGTGGCTTGGACATGCTGAACACCTGGCAATCCCAGTTCTGGACTGGAAATCTGATTCATGTAGCACATCATAGCACACTCTAGCAACTCACACTGGGATGTCATGCTGCCTTCATTACCTGTGGGTTGGCAGGTGCTCCATGGTGGACATACAGGCTCAGGGCTTTGTCCCAACTGCCCTCCCGGATGAGGTGGGTTGCATACAGAGCTACATACTTGTGCAAGACTTTATAGTTCTGGAGAAGACACACAGAAAGCAGTAGCATGAGATTAATGAACTGAACACTTGTCACTCATTAGGGATGGTTTCAGATGCGTTTACCCACACCCATACACCTGAGTCCCAAAGGATGAAACCAGGTAATCAGACAGAGACAGACTGCACACAGCAGACCTGGTTTTTGATTTGGGCCCCACTTGACACCTTTAATCCTGGCTAGCTGATGCTGTGCTGATCTTTCCACACATGGCAATAAAGCTGTTTTTCAGCTGTTCACCACTTGCCAAGGAATACAGCCAAATACCTAAAGGATGCAGTATCTCCACAATATGGCACCACAGGTACCAACTGTAAACCAGCCCTTAGCCTAATGAAAGAATGAATCAAAACACTTTGTGGACTGAAGATGTTCATAATTTGCAAGGCTGCTCTAGTCCATTATTCAAATGCTGTCAGATCTCTGGGACTGGAGGCCTCCTTGGAGTGCTGCTCCTACATATGCTGATCACATAAAACACTTTGCTGAGGACTGACTGTAGTCAGCCTTACAGAAATTCAACTGAGGAAAGACCTGTTTCACACAGGCTTAAATACAGTAATGAGATGAAGAAGATGGCATAAAATGTGTAATCCTGTCAAAAAATGAGCAATGGAAACAAGTTTATTAAGCACAAGAGAGACCAGTGCCCCAATTATGTGTCTAGAACTTGAACACCCAGATGTGGATGCTGGTGCAACACTACATACAGGACAGTTTGCGATAAAGATTAAGTCTGGTATGTGACCTGTTTTGATAAATCTAACTTTTGTTCTATATAATCACTGTAGAACAGCTGAGTCAAAAGTCATGAAATTCTGCACTGGTCATGGAGCAAGGTTGTGCTAATGCTTTCGTACAGGCACAAACAGACTAACATCTTCTTGGCCTAAATGTGGTATTGTTGTGCCTGGCTGACAATAAAACTGATTAAGCCTTTACCACTAAATTAAGCGTGAAGATATTCTTTATGGAAGAAGATCAACACTGGTACCTCCTGATAATTAGAACATCAGCACAGAAGTCTCCAAGATAACTACTACAACAAAACCCAGTACCTCTAGAGAAGCCCCAGAAGCCAAAAAGAAATCAAGTTTACTGTGGTAGAGCCCAAACTCAGGTTACTGGTTACTGCATTAGAAACAAAGTTATAAAAATATGGTACAACACATTACCAGTGCTTGTCCAAGTTGCCCATGTTTGCCTGAGTGATTAGCTGTGATGTCTCCACTAACTGCAGATTCCATTGCCAGGGGCTGCCCTGTAACTTGATCTGAAGCAATGCCTCACTTCAAAGAATCAACGCCTGCCCTTAGTTTAGCTCCTTTATCAATAACCATTGAATCAATAACCAATCAGTAACGAATACCCAATAACCAATCAATAATCACTGAATCCAAACAAACTCTCTAAGTAGATCCTGGTAATCTAGAGCTTTCTCCTCCTGTTACTGCATTAGAATAGCACTGTAAAACAGTTTCATTTTGCTTTTCTCTATTTTTATTATTCTGCTGAGGTAATTTTGCTAGTTTTAGGTCAGTAAAAATGAAAAAATGTCAAATTTGCTTTCACGACAAGAATGTCTCATTTCTACTGACACCAGGCCTCTAAAGAACACGTAGAAAGAAGGCTTTCTTTTGCAAGTCTGTCTGTTTCCATGGTACCAATTACTTCCAGCCCAAACAACTCATTTAGCTTTTTCCAATGCTCCATTAATCAAAAAATTTAAACCCAATATGCTCCTGGGTTCTAATGCTTCCCTTCTAGGCCTCATTAGCTGAGGACAGTGGAGAGGTGGTTTTTGAGCTGCTGCAGTGACCCCCCGTGCTCCACACAGAAATGACTGCTTTGCTCTGCCCACTCATTCCTGCTGCCCCTGCTTCAGAGAGCCAGGACCCCATGTTTGTCTCCTGAGGACTCACACAGACACTCACCTGTTTAGCTGCAACCTCCAGGCACTTCTCCCATTGCTCCTGCTCTGCATACATATCCAAAGCAGCCATGACATCTATTCCTACCAGCTGGGGATGGAAACAACCATAAATTCACTGTGCAGGCAAGGTTTCCTAACAGCATTAAGGCAGGCATCAGCCCACCCAGGTCTTTTCTTCACATACACACAGTCCCTCCCATTCTATGGTATGGAAGCACAGATCCAGTGTGACCCATCTGGTATGCAGAAACCATAACTCATAGGCACATACAGACTCCTCACCTGTGGGCATATTCAGGCAAAAGCCCCATGAGGAAGGCTCCAAGGATCTGCACAGATCCTGACATCACTCCCTAGCCTGTGAGACATCCCAAATACCTACCGAATCTACCTTTCCTTGGTTCTTTAAATACTCCTTGTAACGCTGGTCCACATACTCCTCTGACCTAACGGGTAGAAAGAATCTTAGTAGGCAGCAAGACAAATAGTGTCTTACATCAGTGCAGAGGCTAGATTCAACTTTGTCTACTTTGGGAAAAAGAGGACTTACAGCTGTGCCATGTCTTCTGGACTGCTGCTGGAAGCATAGGTAGAGGGGAAAGAAAGGGCCTAGGCAGCTCTTTGCAATATAATGTGTGAGGAGAGAGAAAGGGATCACAGGACTTTCAGAAGGAAATGCATGCACAGGATTATGCCAAGGGAAAGGGAGATAGGGGTAAGGATGGGACAAAAGGGGATAACTGTTTCCACGGGATGTGTGGCAATAGAAAAGTGTCAGGATGGCAAATGGCTTGGGAAGGGCAGCTGTGGAGAATGTGCCCTGTTGAGCATGGCAAGGCCACTGTGGGGAGAATCCAGGGAACCTGGGGCAGCAGGACAGGACATGGGATCCTCTAGGGGTGGCAGAGGGAGCAGGAAGAGTATAATTTGAGAAGTTTGGGGAATACCTGGGGTCCAACTCCTTGGCCACATGCTTGGCTTTGCTCCATTCCTCCCCTTCAATGAAAGCATCAATAGCTTCTTGGATGAGGTCCAAGTTGAGGTAGAGTTCAGCTGCCTGCAGGGCCAGAGACAGTCCCATGAGAGATGAAACCCCAACGGCACCCTGCAGCCCAGGCTGGAGCTGCTGCTGTTGGAAGTGACCAGCACACAGCAACAACAGAAAGTCTCTTCCCAAGGCCTGGCTCTCTCACACTATTTCAGGACTTGATCCCTTCCCCTCCTTCCTCCTCCTCGAAGACTCTGTGCTGCCTAACTCTGCATAGGCCCATCCACCCATCACCCCAGGATGTGACCTGGCCTCCTTCCCTTGGATAGAGCTCTCCCTTCCTATGTCACTGCTTCTTCAGTAGTCTGGGGGCAGGAGCCAGACCTCACCGCACTGTATTTCTTCATTGCCACCAGCTGAGGAGCCACAGTCCGCGTCACCTCCAGGCTCTGTGACTGACCCAAGAATTTAATGGCCAACTCAGCAGCCTGTGAAGAGAAATTGACAGAAGTGAAAAAAGCTATTTGAGAGAGGGATGAAGCTGGGAAGAGCTCAGTCCCAGCTAAAAGACTGAGAGTCAGGAGCACTTGAACTATGGGGGAAGGGGAGAAGAAATGACAGCCCACTTCAGCAATTCAGAGAAGCAAAGCCCAGCTACTTTCACATGGGAGAAGATCAGACAAGGACATAATTGTTGCCGAAGTTGGTACAAGGGCACAGGTATGAGTGAAAAGTACGAACAAGAACACAACCCAAAGGCTGGCGGACATAGACCAGGAGAAGCAGAAAGGGCAGTCATCTAGTGATTGAGATATCTCTGGGATGCACTGCAGGTTGTGGGACACCTCCTAGACAGCAGAGCATATGAAGGGAATCATAGCCTCCAACTGTACCTTCAGCAAGCACTTCTCCATCAGGACACTGTTGCTGGGATCCCGCACCTTCAGATAGCAGTCCACCGCCCTGGCATATTCCCCAGCCTGCTCCCACTCCCGTGCCTGCTCCAGCAGCCCTTCTGTTCCTCTGTAGGGAGGAATGTAGGCTGTGAGCAAGACTGGGATGCTGCCACAGAGATCCTGTAGACAGTGTGTAGGGCATGGGCAGGGACGTGCACAGCAGAGGTAAGCCAGGCACCTCAGAAGGGACTGAGTGTGTGACAAGGAATGCACACAGCCGGTGCTGAGGAGAGAACTGATTAAGGACCCTGGGGAGATGCACTGGCAGTACAAGAGAACTCGGAGATCTGTAAGTGGGAAGAAGACATCTGGGAGACCTTGGATGGTGAGAATAAGCCTGGAGTCTCCCAGAGCAGGGAGGAAGGATGTTAGGAAACCTATGCAGTAAGAACTCCAGGGTCCTCAAGAAGGAAACAACTGGATGTCAGGGATCCCATCAGGCTATCTCTGTGAGGCATCAGCACAATGGCCTAGGGGAAGAGCTACCTGTCTGTTCCCTGCAACCTGACCACAGCATTCCTTACGTGGAGCCCATCTTGGCAGCCTCCCTGCCACACTCCTCCTGTAACTCTTCTAGCCGACTAGGCACATATTCCTTGCAGATCCGCAGGGCTTCGCTCCACATGCCAGCCTCCTGCACAAGCACAATGGGGAGGAGAAATTTTCACCAGTTCACCAGGATCCCCCCACTCCTGGCATTACATAACACATGTAGCCTCTCATGTTATCTTGCCAGAGGACCCACTGGAAGAAACAACTACAGCAGCACCATCCAATTCTTTCCTTCCCCAAAATGGCACCTATGTCTGTCCATTCACCCAAGCTACCTCAGAGGAAAAGTCCTCATCCATCCTAGCTACCTCTGTGGAATGGGCACTTACAGTCTCCAAATGCACCCACTCGTGCTATCCCTGAGGACCATCCAAATTCTGGCAGGGTACTTCCTCCCAGAGCTGTGAGAGAGCTAAGCTATGCTGTGATATCTCTACCGGTTCAGTCTTCTAAGAGCAGGTCAGAATTAAGTTCTACTAGGAACCACCTGAGTAAATGGTTTCTCTTTGGCTACTAAGCTGACAGGGAGAGCTGGGAGATGGATTTCACTCCTCCTCCAGTCAAACTGGATTCTTGTCCAGTGAGGAAGGCAATGATGTTGCTATAGACTACGCTCACCTTGTAGTACTTTATGGCCAGCTCAGGTCTCTGTGCTCTCAAGAGGAAGGCCTCTGCTTTCTGGAACTCTCTCTGCTCAAAGGCAAAACGTGCCTGTCCCACGAGCACATCAGCCACACTGTCTGGGTCATGAGCTTCAGCCACACGCTGTGCAGCATCCCAGTTCTGGTTATGCACGAACCTAGGGAAATCAACATGAGATGTAATAAGGACGGCAAGGAGCAGACCAATGCTGGAGAAGCAACCAGGCTGGCATCATACAGGGAGAGGAGATGCAGCAGGCCAGGATGGGGAACGATACATACATCAGCACTGCCTCCTTGGGTTTCCCAGCTTTAATAAATTCGGCTTCAGCCTCTTCAAATTTGCCCTAGGAGAGAGGAAACAACCTGCTTGTATGCCTTCCTGCCCTGATACCATCACATGACCTCCTCTATTACCATGAGGCAGAGAGGATTTGTGAAAAAAAGATGTGTGTGGAAACTTGGGGCTGTAATCGTGGAGCCTTTTGGGTGAGCAGTGACTGCAGCCATAAAAGTGCCTGCTGCAGCAGCCCTTAAGGACAACTGTTCAATTACCTGAGCGACCAGAGAACTCCCACCTACTCCAGGGGGTAAAATTACCTCATCTTCTAGGAACATGGCATACTTTAAGTGGATCTCTGGCATCTTCTGCTTCATGGAGAGGCGGGCCAGTTCAAAAGCAAATTCAAAGACCCTGCAACGAAAGAGAAAATGGGGTGAGAGCAGGACTATGCACTGTGAGGAGACGCCTTCACTAAGAGCAAGATATCAAGTAGAGTACAAGACACTGGGAGAGGAGAGAGGGGAATACAGAGGGTCCTGAGTGAGTGGGCACTGCCCATTTCTCCTGTTCCTGACCAGAGAACAGGAGCTTTTAGAGGCCCCACTAAGGAAATTCAGCTCCTTCACACTTGCTCCTAGTGCCAGAGGCCCTTGGTTCAACCCTAAGGGGAGGTCGCAAGACTCCCCTGAGCCTAGCGATGTGGGCGAGCTGGAAGAGAGCAGCAGTGAATGGCAGTGCAGTCGGATGGCTGGACAGGTGCACAGTGGGGCCAAAACTCTTCTGGCAGGCAGTTACTTATGGTGACATTGAGGAATACCTCCTCCTGTGTTCAGAGGCTCTCACAAGGCAACCCCGCTGAGGCTAAAGGGCAAACTGCTTTTGCCTGCCCAGCTCTGACTTGACATTTGAGACACTAACAGGTGGACAGGAAGCAGGATGTGTCAAGGAAGCGGAATGCCTGTGTGAAGACATACAGGTGGAGTGGGAAGACATGCCATATCCTGGACCTGCAGCTATCATGCATACAGTTATCTTGGGGCACCCCTTTTTTCTCAGGTCAGGCAGATGGGAGAGAAGTGCTGGGCTGATGGACCTGCTTACCCGCTGTCTGCTGCATGGTCAATGGCCATCTCCAGAAGTCCGAATTTACTGAGGAGTTTCACAGCTGCCTCTCCACCCAGGCTCTTTGCCCACATATAGGCCACGTGCTTATAGGAGTTTGCTCCCCCATGTGCCTTGGCCACCTATCCAAAGCAAAGAAAGTGGAAGAGCCCAATGCATCCATTTCATCTTCAGCAGGCTGAGCCAGGACTTCCCTCTCACATGACGCTTGTCATTGCGAGGGAGCACCAAAACCAACTGTTCTCTCCTGAGGAACCCTTCTGTAGCCACCACTGGACTGGGTAGAGTGAGACAAAGGCTTATACAGCAGAGCAGAAAGGAGGCTGCTGCCTCCTCAGCATGGCCCACACTACTATTAGGTCAGCAGAAGTGACCCCTGGCAATCTGTGTCCGCACTGGAGGGGAGCAGTGCTGGTGTGGGGCTGCTAGAGTGGCTATGGGCAGAGCAATACCTCTGAGGTACAACATGGTGCAGTGGTTAGGGGCAGAGCAGTGCCTGGAGGAAGGCAGTGCTGCAGAGAGGCTAGGGGTCAAGCTCTGCTTTTGGGGCACAATGCTGCAGAGCAGCAGATGCAAGCGCCTCCACTGCGGTGCCACATGCTGAAGCTAGGTAGTGTATGCCAAGTCTTCAAATTTTGCAGTGAATAGAGACAGAGCAGCTCCTACCAGGGTCCTGCAGTCAAAGCCTGATCCCTGCACAGCGGGGTAGCTGTGAAGTGGTTATTACCCTGTAAGCTTCTTCCCACATGTCATTCACTCTGTACATGTTTACTGTGGCCTTCCAGTCCTTAGCTTCTAAGTAGTGGTACTCAGCCTCCTGTAAGCATCCCTCTGCCTCTAGCTCCTGCAATTAGAGGCAATGAGTTAGTGACACTCTTGTCCCTGCCTGGTCTAGTTGATCCCCTGCCATGAGATGCACTCGCCTTGCCCAGGTGCAGGTGGGTGTCGCTGAGTAAGTCCTTGTGGTACTTGGCCACTAGGCAAACCATCTCATCATACATCTTGCACTTCTTGTACATGGTGATGGCCAAATCAGGTTCATTCACAGTGATATACAGCCTGGGAACACAAGCACATTCAAATGGCTCAGCTGAGGACATGACCAGTCCCTGCAGTCTCCCCGCATCCTGCCCAGCTGAAGTCAGGTCCTGGGCACACTGCCAAAAGGCATGACTGGTGTGCAGCATGACTGTTGCGGGCTGCAAGGCTGAACATTGCTTAGATAGAGCCCTTCTGTTATGCCACTATCAGCCGCAGTAGGGCAAAGTTATTCCCTCCATCCTCACTTGTCAACCTGAGTTGTGACTTGGAGGGAGCCTCTGGGCTTCTGTGACCTGTTCTCATCTTGGCCTCCAACCTGAGGCTGTCAGTCCTGTTGGGATGGTAACATGACAATGTCAGCTCAACTTACTCATATAGGCCAGCAGAAAGATAAAACCCAGTGTGACTTCACCAGCTGTAATGCCCCCTTTCATGTACTGGGCATCCTTGAGATCAGGTACCATGGCATCAGATACACAGCTGTGTTTGTCCCTGTACCTACTAACCTTATTGTGTTGTTATTAATCTAGACCTGGCAACATTAGTAACCTGGATGGGAAACACTCCACCTCCCATATCTTATCCTCAGCTGACCATGACAGATCAGATGTAGCACTCTGCGGTGGGGAAAAGCCTTGCCATACTTCCTTTGCTACATGAGACAGCTTTGCTACATGAGACCTCCCTTCTGTCCTGGTGGACAAAGATACATTAATAGTCAGTGACTTCTTTTCCTATGAACTCTGAAACATCAGCTCTAGGTCTCCACGTGTGGAGAGAGTACCTCTGACCTTTCCAAACCCCAGTCCCAAACTCTACTCCCACCCAGGAAAGGGCTCCTCCTCACTACAGCCATTTTTTCAGGGCTTAGTCTTGAACTAGTACCAAGGAAGATGCTCACCTCTCTGCTTCTTTGTACTTGCCCTGCTTCTCCATCTCTTGGGCCTGGGTTACATAGAGCACAGACACATCTTCCTGACTCATACACTTGATCGCCAGCTGCCAAAAGGAACACACGTGGGAGAAACTACAGCACACCGCACAGCAATTTCTTGATACATGGTAGTGAAGGAGAAGGAGAAAACCAATCTCCTTCCCGTTACGAACAGGTGTATATGCTATACGCTCTGCAGAGAATGGGTAGTCAGTTGTCAGTGTGATCAAAGCACACAGGACCAACCCCCCTGGAGAGTGCTATTTGTGTCACAGGTGCACCCACATGGGGATGCTGAAGTAAAGAAGGGCACAGACAGGATGT
Source organism: Harpia harpyja (assembly GCF_026419915.1). Taxonomy (NCBI): domain Eukaryota; kingdom Metazoa; phylum Chordata; class Aves; order Accipitriformes; family Accipitridae; genus Harpia; species Harpia harpyja. The sequence continues at coordinate 253,848 of NC_068954.1, read as the reverse complement.
CAATACCAGGGACTGATTTCTTGCTGGCTACTGGATGCCCCTACCCCTACACGCATCCTTTGGGAAGAGTGCTTGTTGATCAGGTGTTGGTGCACAAGGCACCGCCGCCTCCTGATGAAAGACATTTCACGAAGCAGGGTGAGGTCCCCAGGAGCTTTGGCTTCTGACTCTACCTTGTGAGCCTGTTCCCAGAGCCCGGCCTGTGTGTACATGTCAATGGCATCCTTGGGCTGGTCTCCTTTGATGTACAGCTCCTCCGCAACCTGTACGGAAATTACTATACTCAGCAGTCCCAAGGGACACACAGAGCAGCAATGACTGTGGTCTGTGGCCTCACCTGATACTCCTGTAAAGCTGCATAGTGCTGGGCAATCCTGAGGTAATATTTGGCTGCTGTCTGTTTGTCCTGCAAGTCCAATATGTAGATGGCCTTCTTCCACTGCCGGGCTCCCAAGGCTGCCTCAATGGCCTTAATTGAGCACCTAGCATCAAAAACATAACTCTTTACAGCCAGCCACCAGCCATCTCCTCCAGCTGCGTTAAGCCAGGGAGACCAAAGTGATCGGATCTGAATAACTGGCAAAGCTAAGGGGAAAGAATGAAGAACTAGGACAGCAGGGAAAAGTAATATCAGGGATGAAGACCTTGGGAGAGATGCGGAAGGTATCCATGGTTGCGGCCAGCAGAGACTGCACATAAGCACCAGGTGCACTGGCAAAGCAGGGTCGAGGGGGGCTTACTCAGGAAACCCCCCCTGCTGATTTAAGCAAACTGTATCAACTTCATAGCTTGCCAGGTTATACTGCTGCTGGTTATACAGCCATCACCTGCCCCCACCTGGCTTCAATATAATGGTTAATAGCAGCATCCAGTTGTTTCTGCTGCACCAGATGGTCTCCCCAGGCCTCCTCCAGCTTCACAACTTCTGCAGGAAATGCCAGGCGAGCCAGTTCCACTGCTGTAAGGGGACATGATAGCTGTTACACTGAATCCAGCAAGAAAGCAGAACTGTGAGGTGAACATGGGCCTTGGATGGGGTGCAGAGGGAGGGGAATGACAACTGTCTAATCCACTCCAGCTCCAACAGGCTACCCAGCTATCTGGACCCTGTGGAAAGCTGGACCAAATCCATGCTGGTGCAATCAGCATGATCAAGGCCTTGGGAAGAGGATACTGTTCTGGGACTGTGTGTGCAAGTACAACTTTGTGAAAATACATACATTGAATGAGATGACACATGGAAGCTTCAGGCATCTCTGGGCTCCAGGGCAATAGCTCATGTTGCCACCAGGCCAGAGTACCCAGGCTCCTGCTGGGGATGGATGGGGGGAGGAACATATTTAGCACAGTACCTTTCAGGAAGGCACTGCCCTTGCAATAGCACTCCAGCGCCTTCCGTGGGTTCCCGACCTTCTCAAACAGGTCTCCAGCCTAATGACAAATACAAGCTGCCAGTTTCCAGAGCCACTATCTCCCCACACCATCATGTACCCTACCAGTCCCATGTACAGAGCTTGTCAGTCCTGCCACACAGACTTCTCCATCAGCTATGTCTTCCCCACTAATCAAGAGCATGGGGATAAAGGGAACTTCTAGGAAAGACTGCATGTGCTGAGACCATTGTCCTGTCTGCCAACTGACATACCCCAAGTGTTCTTCTGGGGTACCACTTTCTAACAAGATAAGAGTTTTTGAGACAACCTCCATTCTCTGCACAGTGGCTGGTACAGCAACAGCCTTTTCTATGACCATGGCCCCTCGGAGCTCCGCTATACAGATGATCATATGGGAGCCGTGGGCATGACTAGTGAAGGGGGAAACTCAGCCTCTTGCAGCAGGTTTTTACCTGTAGGAAAGGGTGGTGGCCAACAGGGTGGGATGAGGCTCAAAGCTTGTAGAACTTTGAACATAATATAAGAAAGGCCATCCTGGCAGACCTAAGATTCATTCCCTTCAGTATTTGAATGGTGGCGAAAGCACATGTCTAGAGAAAGGCTGTAAGAACAGAGCAAGTATATACCAGCCTTTCCTCCATTCTATCTATCCGTCTCTGACAATCTGCATCACAGAAGCTTCCTGAGTTTCCATCATGATGCTCTCACATCATCACATTTAATGGCTTTTGACAGAGTCTACCTCCGTGATTTGTCTAACCACTTTTGGACCATTCATACTTTTGGTAACAAAACATCTGGCAGCAATGAGTTCCACAGTTACTCTTTCAACTGAAGGCTTAAGAAAAGGTGACAGGTTTGGAAAAGCACAAAATTCTCTTGGGTCAAAATAAAATGGTCAGAAAATGCCAAAGGCAAAATGAGACTGGAGAAATGTAATTTAAGCAGGGCACATAAAATAGGCCAGCAAAAAGAACTGTTTTTTTCCACAACACATAACTGAACTGGGTAACTCATAGCCAACATTGTAGATCAAAAAGTACGGGTGGTTCAAACAATAATTTGACAAGCTCATGGAAGAAAAATCTATCAAGAGCTCTTAAACATAAAAATAAAACAGTTCAGGTACACTATAGTCTGCAAACTGCTGGAAACTAAGGAAGTACACTAGGGGAAGTACCACCCTATATTTGTCTGCCCTGTTCTTTACATTCCTTTCTTAAACATCTGCAAGAGGCAACTGTTGGCCAGGATACCAAGCTGTACACTGGTCAGACTCAGCACTGCTTTCTTACATTAACATGATTATGTGCTGCGTGAAAAACACACTTTTGTTTTAAAACCATCACCTAATAATAAGTAGTTACTAATTTTTTGTGTTATTAGAGACAGAGAAGAATCACTTCCCTTCTACGATTGTCCTGGTTTCAGCTGGGATAGAGTTAATTGTCTTCCTAGTAGCTGGTACAGTGCTATCTTTTGAGTTCAGTATGAGAAGAATGTTGATAACTGATGTTTTCAGTGGTTCCTAAGTAATGTTCAGTCTAAAGTCAAGGATTTCTCAGCTTCTCATGCCCAGCGAGCGAGAAAGCTGGAGGGACACAAGAAGTTGGGATGGGACACAGCCAGGGCAGCTGACACAAAGTGGCCAACAGGGTACTCCATACCCTGTGACGTCACATCTACTATATAAACTGGGGGGAGTGGGGGCGGGGGGATTGCCGCTCGGGGACTAACTGGGCGTCGATCGGCGGGTAGTGAGCAATTGCACTGTGCATCATTTGTATATTCCAATCCTTTTATTATTACTGTTGTCACTTTATTAGTGTTATCATTATCGTTATTAGTTTCTTCTTTTCTGTTTTATTAAACTGTTCTTATCTCAACCCACGAGTTTTACTTCTTTTCCCAATTTTCTCCCCCTGTCCCACTGGGGGTGGGGGGGGAGTGAGTGAGCGGCTGCGTGGTGCTTAGTTGCTGGCTGGGGTTAAACCATGACAACAATATTCATGGTTCTACAGATTGTCTTCATAACCTCCTTTGTTTTTCTTCCTTAGCTTTTCCATTTAGACTATATGAAAGCTGTACCATCATTTTTTATTCTACTATGACGAAGCACTGTACATTTTCACAGTTATATCAAGTTTTCTATTTGATTCACAACTCCTTTCCTGTTGGTTCCTGTCTTCCCAAGGGCCTCCTTGGCTATGACTGAACACTCAGCTGATGTTTCGGAGACAGGTCGCCAATGAGTCGTGATCATTTTCCTGACTAATAACAGTAATTCTAGACCCCACCCATGTATAATGGATGCAGTTAGGATTTCCTCCCAAACGTTAACTGCAAATTTATCAACACAGAATTACATCTGCTACTTTCCAGCTCAGTCCCCCTGTATCTCACAGATGCAGAGGACAGGGTAAGAGCTTTGATGCCACGAAGAAGTGGGGTGGGCCACTCACCTGTTCATACAGTTCCCCTCTGATCAGTGCCGTGGAGATCCTATTGATGACATCCCCATTGGTCAGGAGCTCATCCCTGCTCATGCCCAGCCGTGCTGCTTTGGCTGGCAGCCCTGCCCGCAGGTATAAGCTGATGGCTGCCAGGTAGTCGCCCTGTCCCTCTTGCACCTCCCCAGCCTTCTCTTCCTGCTGGGTATCCAGCAGCCACTGGTAGTAACCCCGACGCAACGTATCCAGCATCGGGTGTCCCTGTTGAGAAATGCAGTGTTGGTTGACCTGAGCAAGGCAAGATGTTGTCCTGCTCATCCTGCAGGCTCTGAACAGCTAGTTCATGGCACCAGACCCTTTGCTGCCCAGTTAGCAGAAACCGCAATGCCAGCCCTGAGTACCACTGCATCATCCATTCTTTTTCGAAGCCCTAGATACTCCTAAACCAATTTCAGTAGCTTTTCTCCCTCACTATTCACCCAGGTCCATACTTATAGCAGTGCAAGCCCCTCCAAGCAGAAGTGAGGTCCTGATAGGGCAGGTGAAGAGAACCCAGACCTTGAATGGACTCCCAGCCAGAAGACTTATCAAGCAAGCCCAGCCCACAGTCCAGCACAGCTATATTCTGTACCTTCGCCTCGGCAACCACAATGCATTCATCCCACATGTGCAGCTCCTGGTACATGTCCATGGCCGCCTCTGTGGCGTTCTGTGTCAGACAGAAAAGTGTCAACCTGAAGGCTCCATTTAGCAGATACATTGCCATTGGGCTCTCATAGTGGGCAGGGTTAGATGTGCAGAAAACACTTGAAAAAGTGTACCATCCCCTTTACATGGATATACACCCTCCCTCACCCTCTTCATGCACCTCAGGGCAATCCTACACCTTGGAACAAGAAATACCTCCTTCTATTTCAGGGCAAAAACTCTTCTCCAAGGAATAAGCAACCTCTTCCTTTTCTCTTTCACACCAGGGCACAACCCTTTCTGCTTAGAAGTAAATGAGACCTTTTCTGCTCCTTATTCCTTTACTCACTTGTTCCAGGAAGATCATCTCTGCCAGCTTGTAGTTCTTGTCTAGCATGGCCAAACGGGCACGCACCAGATAATGATCTGTACCATCACCACCCTGCAGACAACATCAGTTAGCTCAATCAGTTTGCTGAGTGAAAGAACAGGCTCTGGAGTGATACAAGGGAGGTGATTGCAGGTGGGGCCTGTGTCATTACAGAAACTAAAGAAGACAGAAGAGAATCACAGAAGTGACAAGACAGGAGCAATATGAAATGGCTAGCCAGAGGAGGGGCCTGGCAGGCGTGGATGAAAGATTATGTCAGCAGTTTCTACACGACCACGTATTGGTCTGTAGCAGGATACTGGTGAGCATGGACACAGAAGATAATGTGTATGCAAGTGTTTACAGGAAAGCAGCTGCCCTGCACAGCAGAAAAAGTTTGACTTACGTGCTCTTGAGCTGCCTGGTCAGCAATGGTATTGGTTTCATGCAGAAATTGAGCCTTTGCCATGTTGCCCAGAGCTGCAAAGCACCTGGAAAGAGCAAAGCAGCTAGTCAATAACTGGGTTTTGTTGCCCACTTTTGGTCCAAGAAAAGAAAATCAGAACCTGGGCAGCAGACCCAGCTCTGCAAGCTGGAGAGGTGGGGTAGCCCTGCTTCAGGAGAAGGATTTTGCCAAGACCCATGTTCAATGTGCCCTCTAGCCCTGCTTCATGGGAGAAGCCATGGACAGGACCAGTGCTCATGCTTCACTTCCCCAGGCTTCAGATATGCGCTGAGCTTGTCAATGCCTGTCAGCTCCCTGAAGCCTTGCTATACACTGCTTTGGTTTGCCATCAGCAAAAATTCATGCTAGAAAGTGCTGTTTTCTTGTCCCCAGTTCTAGAATTACTGTCTAGGATGAAAGGGCAAAGTCATTGCTTGGAATAGAGAACACTTAATTCTCCAATGCAGTGAATCTTCCAGGCTGCACAAAAAGGTCACATCTTTAGTTAGACCCTGGTTTCTGTGAGGGATTCAGCAAAGACAGTGTTTAAGCCAGAAAGATGTTATAGATGCTTCCTGTACCTCTCTGCAATGTGCAGCTGTCTAGCTTCCAAAGCCAGTCTGCTTAGAGTCTTCCACATGGCTTCAGTCTCTGCGGACATTTCCAATGTCTCCAAAAATGCAGTAGCCCTTGGAAGAGAGAGATTTGCAGACTTTCAGTAACAGAATAGAAGAGCTCTCTGAGGAAAATCCTAGGCTGACAGGAGCTTCCTAACAAGAGTTGCACTGAAAACAAAGCAAGCTGGGTGTGACCAGTTCTGAAGAGGATTGTGTAACACAGGGCTTGACATATCAGGGAAAAATTCAGAGATCTAGGTGATCCCTATCTGGGCTAAGGTACTTAGAGGCATATGATCAGCAGGTGGCTGTAGCAGTGTGGGGCAAGTCTGAAGTGTTGTGTCTGAAGCAAGTTCCTGGTGCAAAGAAGTCTCTCAAGTGGTAACAGTGCTCTGAACACATGACATTTTCTCCCCTGGTCAATTTTAAAACTCCATAACAATGTCAGCAGTACCCAGGTGGCTACCATGACTGCTTCAGGCAGTCAGTTTTTACTCTGCACAGCTCCTGAATGTTTCCATGACACTGTCACTATCCCTGGAGGGGCAGTGGCAAAAGCACCTGAGTATGACTTCACATCTGGCTGCTATGGAAGGCACACTGATTCAATGCAGTTAAGTGAAAACTGCCTTCAGTGAATTTCTATCAGTGTCAATGGGACCAGAGTGGCCAGTCTCTTGTGCCCCCGAGTTTGAAAACACAATGCTGTGAGGATGAAAAAGCTGCATATTTACTCCTAAAGGACTCTGTTGCGCATTATAGCCAGACCTGGCACGAACATCATGCTCAGAACCTAAACTTCAACTCTGTATGGAAAGCTGTGTGCTGCTGTAGTTCATGGATTACTGACTCTCAGATGTCTGTTATGTGAAGTGGGCTATCTGCCATCACCATGTGGTGTATCTAGCACTTACCTGTGATAATCCCCATCGTCAATGGCAGTTCCAAACTCTATGAGGCCTTCGTCCAGGGTGTAGGACACGGTGTTCACCCCTTCAGATACTATCACTTCAGTCTTTCCATCATTCCGTTCCAAGTCTACAATATCCCCCTGGAAAGAGTACCAGCTATCAACGCTCCCACATTCTCCTGAAGTATGTGGGGTAGCAGGGCTGTGAGGACAGCACTGCGACAGCTCTGCTGATTAAAGTTCTGCTGAATGAGCTCACACTGAGCAGACACCATCCTTAACTCACCAGAGGGAAGGAAAAAGGCACTGAGCAACTCCTTGCTATATTAACTATCTCCACCTTCTGCCAGAAATGCCTGCCACAAACTTGACAGATGAGCTCATAGTTTGTCCAGAAGAAACTAGCAGTTCCCTTCTGTCTCCCTTCTGCAATACCACCCTGACAATTCCCACACACGAGCAAGAAGTAACAGAAACTGCTGGAGGTAATCAAAGTCTCCAGAGTTTTACCTTCAGAGGAAACATGGTGACTCGCTCTGGAGCATCAATGTTATACCAAATGCAGAGGCTGTTTCTGTTCTGAGCCACCACCACATCACTGCCTGGGACCCACTGCACGTAGGAGCAATAATTCAAAATGGTAGTCTTGGTGCTGCTTTCAATGTCATAGAGCTGCAACTAGAGGGGGGAAGAGGAGAAAAAGGCTCAGCTGGGCTCGTGTCTGGGCTGCTAGCTCACATGAACATGGCAGGAACATCAGACCAAGCATCTTGTAAACAGGTATTACCAACAAGGAATCAGACTTTTTCTAAGATATGTAGCCCGAACTCCCACACTGTTATTTACACACATTACTATCCAAACCTTAAGACCTTTTTTAACCCTTGCAGCATTTTAAGCAGCATGCTCAGATCCTGCCTTCCTTATTGCTAGGCATGTGCGTATATAAACCAGAATATGTCTTGTGCTGCTTCAGTTCCCTCTCAGTTGCAGAGCTGGAACAGGAGAACGGTCTCTTCAGTCCTTCATGCAAACAAACTGGGGGACCAAGAAGGGCCTTCCCCTGCAATTCTGGGCTGAACTGTCCATCCCAGGTAGAGTCCTATTGCAAGAACTGTTGCCAATAAGGTGAGAGGCTATTTGTTTGCAGAATACGCTGCCCTGAAACAAACCTGACAATTTGGAAGGTGTAACCTGACACATGGCATAACAAAGAGGTATGATGGCTTGTAACTTAAAAGTCCTAGGCTGTCTCTGCTCCTCGTCATAATTGTCCTCACCTAGCAAAGATGAGAAAGAGAAAAAGAAGAGAGAATTGTGCTAGTCTCATGACATACCAGTCAAAAGAGAACAAGAAAGTCCCCGTTTCAGTCTGTACCAAACTGGTTGGAGAACTAGGTACAAACATAGCTTAGGAGAATCATGGTACTGTCTGATTTAGGCTGGTGGCAGTATTTAATGAAGAAGCTGTCTATGTAGCCTCTTGAGAGGCCTGAAAAGGAGCCAGAAGAGGCAACAGCAATCTTGATGATGCCACTGTCTCTTGTTGAGACAGTAAATTAGAGGAACCAAATATAAACTGAACAAGACTACAGAAATAAATGTAAAAAGATACACTGCCGGGAAAGTTCTCTCTTCTCCCATGATAGGACATATACAGCTTTGTGAAAATGTACATATCACTTCCAAATAGAAGCCTGCTTCATCTGGTGCAGGCTGCAATCACTGTTAGTATCCTTCTGAAGAGTATCAGTGCAGCAGAGCCCAAACAGAAGCCCTCACATCTGGCAGTGATTCAGTCTCCTTTGTAGTGAAGGTCATTCTTGATTGATACTTTTATGGATATGTGAAAGTAGTGTCCTAAAGAGCTGGGGACATGGAACAATCCTCCTTCTGAGAGTTAAGAGGGTCTTGATTAGAGAGGCACTCTAACGCAGATGCAGGCATTACATTTTTTGCAAATCCACATTGGGCTGCTGCTCCTATTTCTCTGGAATCACAAAGTACTTGTAGGAGTCCTTGTTCTGTGATGGCCCAGAACCAGAACTACAGTCTTTGTGCAAGAAAGACTACCTCCAGCACCTTCCTGTGAGAGAAGTCTGTGGTAAAGAGTTTGTGAGGTGGCAGATGCATGCACTGCAATCTTTGGCTACAAAGTTGAGTGCTCTAGTGGCTAGCTGTTAAGCTTGGCAGCAATGAATCAGCCTATGTGTGAGTGACAAGCAGACAGGTAGTTAATTGGAGATCTGTTATTCCCAGGCAAGAAGATATCTTTGCACCTCCTACAATCTATGATGCAATCTTAGGGGTCAAGCTGCCAAAAATGATGAAGGAGGGGCAGCTCAGTGAAGAAGCCTGGGGTTCCTGTCTGAAATGTAAGGGGTGAATTCAGAGTTTCTTCTGAGATGAGGCTCAGAAAGTTCTCAGGGGTTTCAACACATACGCACATATGAACATAATACTTCACCCATCCTTGGACTAAGGAGAGAGGTACAGCCAACATGGAATATTCTACTGCAGACTGACAGCCTCCAATGGGATCTGAACTCGAGCAATTAAAACCATCCTGTGATGAGCTGCAGTGCTATAGCTGGGGTCTGCCACAGGATCTGGGTCACCTGCATAGAAATTCTGGATGTGAATTACACCATTGTCAAGAAGGTCATGTTCTCTTCTCAGGACACTCTTGTGACAAGAGGAGCAAATGAAGTCAAGCAGTCAAGGAGTCTTACATTCCTAACAGTGAAGAAGGCTTGATAGTGAACTGATTGGAACTGTAATACTGATAAACACATCTTCTTGCCTGCTGCAGTAAGCTTCTTCAGCTGTATGTGTACAATTAAACTAAACATGGCTAGGACATGAGGTGAGTAGCTGCACATCATAATCTGTAGTGTGAGACCATTACTGTGATTTTGGGCATAGTTTTGTCCTGGGCTTACTAGTACTCTCCCAGACAACATTCAGTCATGGTCTGGGAACCAGCACAAGCCCAGGGCCATATCAAACAAGCTATTTGTTTGTGATTATGGTGTTTTAAAGAATTAGAGTTCATCTTACAGATATAAGCCAAGCTGTTGGAGAGAACACCTTTTTTTAATTTACATGTTTAAGTGCAACATTAGGGTCCTAATCCTGAGATTAACCCACTTGTCTCCACCTCACAGCAGAAGAGTCTATGATTTTCATTTTCAGGTGTGACGAGATGGAGCAAAATGTGTAGTAACTAGCTTCAGAATTAGCTGTGACTTAGGACCAAACGTGCAATGTTGCCAGCTCATGCAATCTGAACATCATCTATCTTTCTCAAGGAAGTGGTCAAAAACTTACCAGTACTTCAGATGTGTTTCTCACCTCCCTCCCTCCATTCAGGCATATCTGTCTTTACCTCTCCCCAGGCATGCCACCTTGCCACACTCCCCCCAATGTGCCTGCCTCACCCTCATCTTCTTGTCCCTGAAGAGTAGTTTGTGGCCTGTTTCATTCAGCTCCAGCCAATCAATCTTGCTGTCATGGCTGATAGTGCCAGTGTTGTAGCCACCAACAAGGTCCACTTGGGAAGGAAAGAAAGGAGAAACAGTATAAGTACCTAATGTGCCCCAAAGTGCTGAACATTCAATGCTGTCCTGTGGGGATCAGGTGCCTGGGACCCAATTAGGGCAGGACCCCCTGGCAAACACACTGTGACATGAAAAGCAGACTGCAGTGACATTTTATCTTGATGCCTTATCAACAGCAGGAACTCCCTCCACCCTTCTGTGAGCATGCACAGATTACAAGTAGTGCAGGCAGCAATATCATCATGCTGAACTGCACAGAATCTCAGGTCCAGGTCACAGTCACAGCCACCCCACACCCGTGTCCACTCCAGGCAGCCAACCTGCCAAAAGCCTGCCAGGCCTCTAGTGGTTTGCTGCCAGGCAGAGTGAACGTGAAGGGGACCTTCAGGAATCTGCTGCCTGGTAGAGTGAATGCAAAAAGGACCTTCAGGGATATGCTGCCTGAAAATGCAAAGGAATCAGGAAGACCAGCAAAATACAGGGGAGGGAGGTTTACACTCACCTGTTGCTATAGTCTTGATGTCTATCAGATAAGCCAGTCTCTTGTTCTCCACGGCTCTCTGCCGTCTCTCATTGACACGGACACTATTATTTGAAGGGAATGATGACCATTACCTTTACTACTCTCTAAATTCACAGGACTGAATCACATAGTCCCTTCCAGTCTTACCTGCGGTTTCCCCAGGCACATGGAGCCTCTTGCAGGTCTCTGACCTGTGACTCTTGCACAGTACCTACAGCTGCCTCAAGTGAGAACAAACCTTTCTGATTCACGGCTTCACTCCAGAAGCTGCCCCTCTGGAACCAGGGTCCCCAATAGCAAATTAGTTAGGCTGCTTCCACCTCTGAGCAGCCCATGATCCTCCCTTCTCTCGAATCAGAAAATGGAGTATGGTATTTCAGAGGGACAGAGGAGGTCCTGCTGGCATCTAGAGTCCCTGATAATGCTGTACTAGGACCAGCTGGATGCAGAGATCCCTGAGTACATGCACAGGAGGTCCCTCTTCAGCAATAGCCAAGGCAGGCTTCAATAAGCGTGCATCAGAGGAAAATGGGCTCTTGTGCTTCTAAAACTTTACAACCATTAGATGTAACCGAGCAATTAAACCCCACCATTTCTCACTGTCAGAAGCAGATTACTCAGGTCCCAGTGTCTGGGGGCCGCATTCCACAGAGTGGGACACTTCCAAGTGTATATATTTGAGGTCACTCACAAAACGCCTGTGCTGGCCACACAAGCAGGTGTAACACTTACCTGACAAGATGAGGGTTCATGAACTCTGTGCGGACAGAACCCAGGATGTCATTGCTTCCATATTCCACCAGTGTCAGCTCTCCAGCATTAAAGATCATGCAGACCTGAAGGAGAGAGGGGAATACACTCTTACAGAAAAGCCAGGTAAACACACATACCTACCAGTGAGGTGTGCAGAAAAGAACTCTGCTGCACACAAGTCTAAATTCAAACCCTCTGGGATGAGTAAGGAATTGTCCTTGGCTTCCTGTTGTGACTGCCAGCTTTTCGTCAGGGTTGGGGATTTTAGTTCTGGGCCTATCAGTCCTGCAGGAGCCAAGCTGTCACTGTGACAGCTGTATTCTGTATCTCCAACATCCTCTCTACCTGTTGCTCTTTTATTGCTCCTCTCTCCTATAGGGTTATGACTTGTATAACTTGACAGTCCACAGGCTAAGTTTGTTCTGTACCTGGCATGTGGAAAAGGCAAGTATGGGGAGGAAGCAGATCACGATCTGCATGGAGAAGGTAAGTCCAGGAAACTGCTGAGAAACAGGGTTTTCCAGAAGTGCAGTTCACACTTTTTCTGCTGGTGCACACACAGCTTTACTCACCATTCATGGGTAGCATCCTGTCCCATCCAACTTACATTCTCATTGTCGAAGAAGAACTTCTCATTCCCTCCAGATCCTTGCCAGGCTACCTACAAAGCAATGGCATCAAGTGAGCAAATGCCAGCCTGACAGCTCCTGCAGGGAACCAGGTTGCAGGCATTGTGGTCCACTGTCCAGCTCTCAACCCCCACAACAGATAGCAAAAAGTACACTGCAGAAGGGATCATGTTCCGGCACTTCAGCTGTCAACACTGTTGTTCAGTCATTCCCAACTTGCAAGCTCCTCACTTCCCTCTCCTTTTTTTAACCTCTGCTTCAGACTCCTGTTCTCTTTGTGTAGCATCTTATTGCCTTCTGGACGAGGGGCCTTTATGTACTCCCTCTAGCCTACTCTTTCACAGGCACTTCTCCACCTTCCTTAGACTAACTTTATTATAAAAAGCACCCCCAACAGTCCCTTTGCCTCCATAAGTCTTCTCCACAGAATCAGTGCTACCATTTGTGGGGGCAGAATCTCCACACCACATGTAGCTGAAACCCTTCTTTTTTGGGGTCATGTTAGCAATGACTGGTCAGCATAGTGCCAGTGGGGGACCAAAGGATTTGGAATTTGAGAAGAGCACTGGATAATACAATGATTACTGTGATGACAACAGGTAAGTGGTCAGAGAGGCAGAAAACTGAAAGCCAAAGCTGCAGCTGTCCTCTTCCCTCCTTGAGCAAGAGCTCCAAGTCACTGCTTCAGCAAAACTCCAGTGAGACAGCATGATGGCAAAGGGACTACTCACAACCCTATTCTTTATAAGAAGTGAGTATAGCTGTGCAACTGAAAGAAAAACTCCTCTGTGCAGTATGATGTAAAGAAACCTGGGAGATTTAGTCTGGCCAGATTTTCAGTTGGATTACCAAGTATCAGTATGCTCCAACTCAAATCTGTAGTCAGGAGCTCCTGCTCCTGGCTAGGTTGATAAGCATACCATTAGCCTGATTAAAAGTATATGATACCTGTGTGAACAAAGCAAATATGTCCTGAAGCCTATTTAATACTTTTATCAGACACTAACCTACTGCCCACGTTCTCCAGGCTTGGCACATAGGCTCAGCACTCAGTGCACTGTGAGGCTCATGGTATGGACAGTTTTGCATGAATTGTTTGGTACCAGAAATGATACTGGCATAAGCTGTGGTACTGCAGTCATGAATGGTGAGGGTTTTTTTGGTTTTGTTTTTGTTTGTTTTTATTTAAAAACACACTAAGATTCATACATTCACATCTGGAATGTACATATGTACAGCATCCAGTTTTGGGCCCCCCAGTACAAGAAAGACATTGACAAACTGGAGCAAGTTCAGCAGAGTACCATCAAGATGGTTGGGGCTGAAGCACTTGCACTGCAAAGAGAGGCTGAAGGAATTGGGCTTCTTCAGCCTGGAGAAGGGAAGGCTTAAGAGACCTCTAATAAGGTGATGCCAGGCTTTTTTTTTTGGCAGATGCACAGTGAAAGGGTGAGAAACGCTTATAAATTAAAACAGCAATTCCAAAGAGACTTAGGAGAAAAGCTTTCCCCCGCGAGGAGAGTAAAGCATTGAAATGGGGGACCAGAGGGACTGTGGGATCTGAGCAATGACATCGGAATTTAATATTGACCTTCCTTTGGGTAGGAAGTTAGATAAGAGACCTCCCAAGGCCCCTTCCAACCTGAATTATTCTATGATTCTTTGAAAATAGATGTATTGATCCCACGCAGAAAACATATTCTTTGAGTTACAGAGTTAAGCATTTGACACTCAAGAAATGCCACGGATTTTCCAGTACCTCACTGAGCTTGTTGGAGCTGATGTCACCCAGCAATAATGTGTCTGAGGTATGGGCCACCAGATATCTGTCTTTCCCCAAGATCTTCACCTCATCAATCTCATAACCATACTGGGATTTCAACACAACTCGAGTTCCTGTTGAGAGGTTCTTCACAATGACCTAGAGAAAGTGGGAAAATGCAGTAAGAGGCCATGCACAGAGGAAGAACTCAGACTTCTTTGCCATGGAAGATTATGCAACAGATGACACTTGGGTATTTACATGTCCCCTCACATCATTTCACTCTGCTTTTTAAAGAAACATTACCATTCCTTTTGTATGGGATGACAACTGTAGTAGCAGTGTGGGATTCTCACTTCTGCCATTTAGAAGTTTCTAGTTTAACTGGAGGACTACTTAGGCCCCCGAGGATAAGCCACCCTCTGAGAGTCCTGCTCTCTCTCCACTGACTAGAGGGGGGTGCCTAGACTCCTAGCTCACGCTTACTACCTGATTTTGAACGAGGTAAAGTTGGCTGAAGTTAAACCACTTAAGGAGCCTGCATTTGGCACGGAGGTACCCCCCACAAATTCACAAGCTAGGAAATAAACTCCATTCTCTTTGCTCCTAGCCAATTTCCAGCCAGCCTTCACCCTGTCACTGGAATATCCCCTATGCCTTTCCCAACAAGTTGCTATAAACAAACCATAGGCGCAGAACTCCAAACATGTCTACTTTTAGCAAGCATCCCCTTTTCATCAAGAGACATTACCTCATTGGATATTCTCTTACCTGGCTTGGTCCCACATATGTCATTTCAAATTTATTTTTGTAAATGCTTCTGCGAAGGCAGCAGTCAAATTGTTCAACTCCTCCACACAGAGTGCCCTGGGGAAACAAACACATTGCACACAGTCAGTGAATTCTGTTAAGGAGAGATATTCCAGACCCTACTTACATGAGGAGGATCAGAGGTGAGACAGAAATCCACAGGTCCTGGCTGCTCTGGAGAACAAGGCTGAAGCCCCCAGATGCATGAGGAACAGCCCTATTTTGACTTTCTTGAGAGAACAGAAAGATTGATAAATTCTCAGAGAAACAGAGCTTACCAAATACTAGCACGTACATGGGAGAGGAAGAGAAGGGGTTAAAAATCACCTTTATCCTCATCTTCCCCCTTATCCTTCTCAGTTTCCCACTCCTCCCTTCCAGAAGAATCCTTCCACCTTTATCTCTTTCAACATCCCCATTCCTTTCACCTATCTCCTATCTCTTAGCCCCTTCTCCTTCTCTGCAAGTATTTGTTCACATGCTCAATTAATTCTCTGCCTGCAAGTATTTTGAGGATTCTTCATTGTTGAACATAAAAAGATGCAAAAACTATTAAAGTTGTAAATAGCAACCTTCCTAAACAATTTAAGTGCTTTAAAGAGTTATTCAACATAATAGAGACAGATTTGCAGAAAGATTAATTTAAAGAGCTTTAAAGAATTATTTAACTTAATAGAAAAAGGCAGATCAAGGCCCAACAGCTGAAAGTAGAAGACAGACAACTCTGAACTGAAAACATAGGACATAAACATAGAGTATAAGTAACAGATCAGTTTTTATACTGCTTCTCACAGGTGCTCAGGGGAAAGAATGCTCATGAGACTGCTCTAGAGAAGCTATGCTGACCTTATTATGCTTCTGTGAAAAAAGGAGGATTGCTGCTGCTCGTCCATGATATTTTACAGCTTCATACTCTGCACACCGCACATCTGACTGCAGCAGTGTCTCTTGTACAAGGTCTTAGCCTAGGCACCTTGCATCACACACCTAGGTGATGGTGTGACCACTCTCATAAGCTCTCCCTGTATCACATCACTTTGTTCTTAGGAGCACACATAAGACTGTCTGTCCCTGGTGTGTGACTCATGGGCTCAGGGTTGCTGACTGGTGATACAAACCACACAGATGCGTGAACCATCCCTCTTCCATGCTAAAGCTGTGATGGTGTAGAGGTGAGCTATTTCTTTGGGTTTGCCTTCCTCCCAGGCACTGCGGCGTGGGCTCCAGTTCAAAACCCTTAACCTGTGAGAACAGATGAGAAAGCAAAGACATGAAGAAATGTGTATGGCTGAAAAAAAAGCACTATAAAGGGGAGATTTTACCATCAGACACCATACCTATCATAGCTGCCAATGACGACAGACTGGCCGCCAGGACTGGCAGCTGCTGTGGTGAATTCCTTCTCTGATGAGTCCCGGCTATAGTCAAAGGTTTGAATCACATTGCCCTCCTTCCCATAAGCTACAATCTTCTTATCGCAGCCTGCAGCCACAATGCTGTTGGAAGCCCAGGCCAGGGCATAAGGAGGACAGGGATGCATCACCAACTTACCCTACAACAGACGAGAAAGAACATCCTGAAAACATGAACAGCTCTAGCCCCCAACTGGCCTCTGTATTCAGCTATCACAATGAGACCAGTATGAGGCCCTTCTGTAAAGTCCAATTCATGGGGGTTGCTTTGTCTGCCTGCCCCAGTTTGTAGGAAGGTAGAAAGAAACCAGAGCCGAGAGATGTATCAACTATTCCACTCATTCAACCGGGAGAGAAGATTGCTGATGCCAGTAAGAAGACCAGTACCGTTAACTAGACTGGGATGCACTCTTAACATAGCAGAGTATATATGGGCATTCAGCATATCATGGTAGAGAGCAGACATGCTCAAACTGCTTCAGTCAGAGAGAAAAGATCTGAGTGAGAATAGCATTCCCTTCACCACAGCCTGAAGCACAGAGACTACTCCTTTTGGGGAGGAGCAGGAGGCTCAGGAGACATGCTGGGTGCCTAGAGTACCCTGTCCACAGACAGAGCGTGAACTTGGGATTCAGGGTTAACTGGGATAACTCTACATTGCTTGGTGAGAAGATGACAATAGCTGTTCCCTGGAACCCTACCCATTCAAGCATCATTCTCCTGGACACTCTAACATCAGATCTTTCTGGACACCTGAAGAGCCTTACGTCTCATACACAAAAAAGTAACCTCCCCTCTTACCACCCCACTCTGTATTTCAAAGCATTTAGTCACTGCTCTGTCTTCATCAATGCTCCATACTGCCTATGCTAGCAAGCACAGACTGCAGCTCCTCTCCAGACTTCCACTCCCTCCACAGCGTGATCCCTTTCCAGAGCTCTTGAGCTGGGGAGTAGGTTGTGCAAACAGGGATTTTGCTCATTGAAGAACGATCTTTGATACCTGTGATTCACCTGAGCCCTCATCATCAAAGAAGAAGCGTACTATGGTTCCATCTGCATGGCCAGACAGGATTCCCTTCCCTGACACACTGCAAAGAAACACAGACAGGATGATGCAATATTGCAGTAAAACTTGCACCTTTATTTTCATATCCTTGCTCAGAGGAGCCAGTCCCAGGGTCATTGTTGATGTTCCTCATCAAAGGAACCTTCACCAAAGACAAGCTGGGTGATGAACACAAGAATATCTAGTACCTGTATTGGTGTCTGTAAAAACAAAGCACGCAAAAGTATGGAGACTGGAGAGTGGCCAGTTAAGTATCTTCATCATGTAAAATCACAATAACCAACTTCCTGTATTACTAAAACACAGAGAGGCTAAGTAACCTTAAGTGGAATAATGACTATGCACACAAATTCTTATAGCAAGGTATATCAAGCAACCCTTGCATTGGAACTGTTCCAGAAGTGAGGCTGGATATTGTGACACCAGGAATGCCTAAAAGCAACACAATTTAGGGAAAAAACATCTAGACAAACACTCCATGCCTAAGTCCATTATTTGCAGCATTAATGTCTTGTGTACTTCTTGACACAAGCAGGGAGAAGAGAGCAAGGAAGAAGAAACAGGCCTAATGTAATGTACCTAGAAAGAACACACTTAAACAATGATTCAAGTACAGAATACAAATTCTGTGAACACTGTAACAATCCAGGAATCATACATCTGTCTTCTGTTGATTGCAATCCCAGATTTGTCATTGATACCATAGCAATAACAGCATAAGTTGTGTTTAGAAATAAAAGAAGAGGGGGAGAGAGTTGGGGGGGAGGATTGGGGGAGAGGGAGAGGAGGGCAAACAGGGAAGAGAGGTGGGGGAAGGGGGGGCATGAAGAGACAGGAAGAGAGAGAGGAAATAGAAACCTTCTGGAACAGAGGCAAAGGCAGGCAGACTTTGGAGGGATTTCTCTGTGGTAGAAAGTCAGAGTCTTAGACTAGCTTTAGGTTTTTTTAATTTGTTTAGCACTCAAAAACCAGAATGACACCATTTAGTGAAAATCCCACTGCTAGGACCATGACATATCTTAAATTTTTTAGGTAAAGGATACTAAAGTAGTTAAAATGAAAATAATTTAAAATTGCACTTTATGGTTATATTTCTAATTATAGCCTTGTCACAGTTTTATCTGGCAGAATATTTTTACTTTTTTTTAGCCCTTAAACTTGACTAATGTTAGCAATTAGCTAGGTGAAGCTGACAAATTTAATCTTTATAAAGTCATGGATTCAAATAAATCAATGTATGTAAGTAATCTCATGAGGACTTGCATCCTGAAATGTGTTGCGGGGGGCAACAAAACTGCATGGGCCAGTGTGGCACAGGCAAGTATCAGATTTTAGGAAGGAATTCCTTTTGGAAAGCACAGTATTTTATTATCTCGACAAGGAACTGACAGCAGAAAGACCCTCTGGCAACCTCCCATACAGCCACCAGTTATGCCAGGGCCAATGGTGGGTAGGAGACTGAGCCAAAGCAGTGTAGCCTAAAGCAGTGCCATACTCACCTGGAAGTTAGGGAGACCACATAGGAATCTGTCCCATAAATGGTGGAAGACTTGTTGTTCTTTGTATTTGCTAAACGAACCTGAGAAAGAGAATCTGATCAATGTTACTTCTGTCTGCAGGATGTGAATTTCCCCCAGTGTAACATCCCCAGAGGTTTCCCAGTCCATGACCAGTGCCAGAAATCACAGGAAGCTCATTGCTTTCTGGTAGGTTGGAGAAGTGGAAAAGTTGGAGTCACACTTGCACATATCTAGAAAGGCTCAGAAAAAGGACCAAATGATCCAGTAGAACCTCCAAGGACTGACTGGGAACCAGAAAGTTCAAGTCAGTGGTGTAATCCCTTTGTTGCTATTTCATGCCCAGGGCCACACAGTAATGGCTCCTACCCTGCAGCCCAGGTGCTTGCAGGCCTTGGTAGCCCCTGCATGGAAAAGAAAATCAGGCAAATAACAAGTTTCTCTACCTTTCCTTCAGCAAGACCAAAGACAATGATATTTTCCGCTGGCCACGATAAGCAGGTCACGGCACTCTGCCAAGGAGGAGGTAAAAAGAGAGGTAAGAGCTCCACCCTACTTAGCTTCTTGCCCCATCGCTACGTAAGACAGCTCATGAACAGTAAAACGACTCAGACCAAGAAAGAGAAGAGATGGGGGCATTTGGACAGACCTTAAAGTATGACTGAGGCCCTACACGCTGAAGCTTAAACTAGATAATAGTGAGCTGGGGTAAAGTAACAGGCTTAGAAGGGCTAACGCAGGGCATCAAAGTTATACCAGATGTGTTCAGTATGGATGCTCTTCTGAGAAGATTACTTATGGATCAGATGTGTAGTTTTCCAGTACAAAATCATGGCTATTTTAAAAGATTTTTTGCAGCAACAAGTATAAAACATAAAAATAATTTGACTCTGCCAGCTTCTGTAACAGATATGAGAATATTTGTACATTGGATCTTCATTTGACAAATCAGAAATAGTCTATGTTTTCATTTACAAGCAAGACAGTTATCAGATGCTACCAAGTAGGTCAGGTAGAAACAGGTTCATTGAATCCAAACCAAAGGTATTCTCAAAGTCTGAGGTAGGGGTCAGGATGAATAAAGCTGACCACCAAACCCAACTGTAAGAGAGGGCCAAGAGAGTTAATAAAACCGCTTCACATTTAAACTGAAGAATTTCAGTCAATAAGAAGGCTGGTGTTTGGCACTGTGCCACCAGCACTAGCCTCACTGGCTCATCTGTTCCATTTTAGGCATCTGGGCCTGCTTTAGACATATATACACACTCATTTATCCATCTCACCTTCTATCCCCAATCTTACCATTCACATCAGCAACCACAGCTACAAACAGATACCAAAATGTTCCTGGATACCTAAGCTGCTCATAATTTATATGTCCAACCAATGACCAAGACCCATTTTTTATTATACCTGTTTCCCAGGCATCCATTTATTTCCCTCATTATCTGCCAGACCCTTATTTTCAGTCTAACACAACCACAAGCAGCCCAGTGGTAGCTTAGAAACAAGCCTCACAAAGTGGTAATGTGCTCAGCTACTAGTGCAAAGAAGTCAAACTCGCACATACTCATCCTGACCCTCTAGCAGGATGCCTTGCTTGCCAGCAGAGCTGAATAGTGTCACTGTATTCACAAGATGTATAAGAGTGCCCAACAGGTTTTGCAAATGGCAGGAGAGGGAAAGGGCTCAATAAATGATCTCTGATATTGACTGAACACACCAAAAATTTGTAAATAACATTATTTAGTTACAGGAGAAAACCGGACACAGTGGTAAAAAACCACACATATAGCATTAGAAAAAATAAAGGATTTATTATGATAGAAACGGTAGAAAAGACATGGGGAAAATGAGAGAATGAGAGAAAAGAGAAATGAACCACTACATTAAAAATACAAAAAACTTTACGCATGCTGTGCACAGCATCTAAGCTTGTGAAAGGCAAGCAGCCTCCCACCAGGCTGTTAGCCAGGTGCTGCAACAAAGGAGAGCCAGAGGGGCAGGAAGCTAGTCCTGCCAGCAGAATGCCAGCAAGTGATAAACAATGAAAGGACTCTCCAGTGAAGCTACAGGTACCCACACCCGGGCTAACCACAACGTACAGGAAAGGGACAAGTGGACACCAAGCCCCTCCTGCTCTCTTTTCTTCATGACACTCTATTCCAGTGTCATGACCACTCAGCACAGCAGCTCAACCACAGAGAAACAAACGCTGACCAACAGCTTTCTTCACTTATTGCCAGAGCAACAGAATTACATGGGGCTCCCTCTTGCAGCCAGCAGCAAGTATTCAGAGAGGCTAGAAGGCTCTCCTAAGCCACCCTAAGAGCAGCCACAGTGGTGGGCCATGACCCAACCCTGAGATGTAGGCTTTCAATCCAGAGGCTGAGGCTGCCCTTCACCTGAGAGGCAGCTTGAGAAAGCCTGGCACAGAAACTCCAGCAACTCCATCAGGAGCAGCTCTGCTTATGTATTCTGGGGATTTGGCCCAGCAGGATGATTTCTCCTAACGGGTACTGGCTACTTCAGGGGCCTATCTAGCAGAGAACTTCTCTAGCGACACAGAGAAAGTGGGGGTCATAGTGTGATGGCAACTGGCTGGAAAGCCTAGGGCAGCTGCTGGACATTTGCTCCTGAAGGTAAAAGAAGTAGTCAGTGCACTGCATTTTCTCATACAGATGGCTTTCTATGCAAGGAATTTATAACACCTTTGCCTTTTCCAGATACTTACATCAACCTCAGGAAAATCCTTGCCAGAGACCTACTGAGTAGACTGCTCTAACACACGCAGGCAGAGCTAGAGCAGCAGAACACGAAGGCGGCCAAGGAGATAACCTGACTGAAATTACAAACCTGAGGCCTTTGAACATGTGGAAACCGTGCAGTTTGACTGAATTCTGCACACTTTACATTTTGGCTAACAAGGAATCTTGGGGCTTAGAGTTGCCAAACTGTGAAAAATAGTTGGGCTCAGAGTCTCTCCTATTTTTCCCTTTCAACTCCCTTAAAACATTCTGTCCACTGATGCCTAAAGTAGTCCCCACAGTTTTGTAATTGATTGCATTGATTATTCAACAATTAATTACTGTGTTGTACCCAGGCATTATGAAGCCTCTGAAGCTTGGCAGGTAATACATGCCTCAAAATTTAAAGATTATCTTAGGATCTACCAGCATCTTTTGGACATCAAGTACCACTGACAGTTTGGCCAATTACACCTGTAAGTATGAGCAGAGAGTCCTCCAATTGTCTTTATCCTACATATGCTGGAGAAAATGGAGTTAAACAGGAGTCTGGGTCTCACCGTTTGGATGAACTTGTTGCATATCACCTTCTTGTCACCCCTGCAGAAAAAGGTAGACAAAAATGACTACCGGTGAAGCTAGTAATACTGCCCATTCTGGGTACCCTACTGTTTGTATTCAGTCTGTTTTAGTATTGCCAAACACAGGCCATTTAAGTTTTGTACACTGGTTGTCTATCACAAGCCAACTTTGGGCAGAAAATTAAAAGAACCCCAACCTTTAAGCTTCCAAAATTCTGGTGACCTGAGCACCTTTAGCACACCAGGTGCCAGCAAATGAGGCTGAAGTGAGGTGGGTGTGTGCCGCAGCTCCACATCTATGAAACAGGGGACAGCAGCATAGGCTTTACAGCTACAGCTCCACGGAAGCTCAGCTGGTGCGTGCTTGCACTGGGCTCCACAAGGGCTGTGTCCAAGGAAATCCTATCTGCTGCTCTCCACAGAAACATCTGAGTGACTTCCTGCAGGTTAGACGATGTGCACCGCAGCATGTACCAGGCTGAGGACCAGGCCAGGACACCGACGCGGGTGGCATCAACGCCCAGAAAGCGCACTGTACAGGAGGAAGGAGAGTGCCGCCCCCTCCTCACGGGCGCTGGACACTCCACCACCAGACTCACCACTCCTCTCCAATCCTGTAGACGTAGACAATGTTGTCTGTTTGGCCAATGGCGATTTTGGTGGAGTCCGGGGAGAAGGCCATGCCTTTGACCACGTAGCTTTTCCTGCCGTACTGTGGAGAGGATGGCAGCGTGAACCACAGGGGAAGGCTGGCCTTGCCCGGCCCACAGATGGCCGTGTCCCGGCTGCAGCAGGCCCCGGCGGCAGCAGGCCGGGCCCTCACCTTGGCGTCGGAGGGCTTGGTGGAGAACTTGTCGCGCCGCTCGCCCTGCTCATCGTACAGCAGCACCACCCGGTCCGCGGTGCACACAGCGAACCGGGCGCTGCTGGCCGACCAGGCCATGCAGGTCACCCGCGCGGTCCCGTCCTGCCAGGCACACACAGCCTCAGCACCGCCGCCCCCCGGCCCGCTCCCTCCCCGCCCGGCCCGGCCCGGCCCGGCCCAGCCCAGCCCAGCCCAGCCCGACCTGCGGGGCCAGCAGGGTCCGCACGTGCCGCAGCTGCATCGCGCCGAACGCCGGAACCGGGACGGAACCGGGACGGCGCCGCCGCCGCCGCCGCCGCCGCCGCCGCCGCCGCCGCCGCCGCCGGGCCCACCTCGCCCCGCCCCCTCGTTGCCCCGGCAACGCCAGCGCCTCCGCCGCTGCGGACGTCAGCGCGCCGAGCCCAGCGGCGGACAGCTCAGGCCTCCCGCCGACCCGATAGCGGCAGGCTCCGGCTCCGGCTCCGGCTCCGGCATGGAGGCGCTGCGGGCGGCGGGGCGCGCCGTGCTGCGGAGCCCGCGCCTCGCCCGGCACGGCCTGGGGCTCCGCCGGCGGCGTAGTGAGTGCGGGCCGCGGGGGCCGGGGAGCGGGCGGGGGCCGCGGGCCGGGCGGGGTATAGCTCCGGGCAGGGAGCCCGCATCTCGGTCTGGTCGGGGCCAGGACTTGGCCGCTGCCTGCTGTGGGGCGCGGTGCGGGGCACGGCTGTGGCCGTGCCGTGGGGCCGCGGGCCGAGGCGGGCTGGCGGGGCTGCAGGGCAGCGGTGGGGCTGCGGGGCAGGCTGTGGGACTGCAGGCCGAGGTGGGCTGCTTGCCTAGCCCTCCCCGACACACTTACCCGGCTGCCAGCCTCTTGCCCCACTTTTAAATTGAGGCCACCCGCACCGGTGGGCTGAAAGGCCCTGGGCGGCTGTGACAGGCGGTGCTGGGACATGCTGTGCCTCATCCGTGGGCACCCTCCCCAGCCTGTGCAGGCCTTGGCTCCCCCGAACCGCTGCATCTGGTCCTTTGCAGGTGTGGACAGGCATGCAGTGAGTGTGGCAAGCCTGCATGTTGCTCGCTGCAGGCGGGCTGCCGTGCTGTCTGTGGCATAGCCAGATCCGAGGCTGACCCCAGAGACCCAGGAGGAGGGCTGTGCCTGAGCTTTCTCAGTCACAGCTGTCCAAAGGCTTTGTTGGAGCAGCAGAGCTCACTCTGGCAGCCCTTGCACGTGTGGGCTGTTCTCAAAGTTCAGAGAGTGAGACAGTGCTCTTCTACCCTGGATAGAGGTCCCTGATGCCCGCATGGTACCAGGCGGGTTCCCTGGTAATTGTCATTTGTGCAGGAGTATGCGGTGCAGATAAGGTCTCCTGATTTCCCTGTGGGTTCAGGTTATTCCAATTATGAGTCAGAGCCTTCTGCAAGTGTGCCAGTAGTGTTCAGGGAGCTAATCCCAGGAAAGAGATGAAAAATAACCCTGAAAAGTATTTGTGTGAACAGTAGATAGCTAGGCAATTCCCAGGGAAGTGTACAAACCTAGTGTTTGTAGCAGAGTGTGTAACTTCTGTGTTCCTGTTCCTTCACTCCTCTGTGTACTGAATCCCCAGGAAGAGAGAGACTGTGACTCCCTGTGTCTTAGCCCTTCTGCATATCTCCTCTCCCACCATCCTTGTGCTCTTTGGGATTTGAGGAAAGTAAATGTGTCCTAACATCTGCTTCAGTTCTTCTTGAAAATTATCACCCGGAAGTGCTTGGCACAAGAGAATTGTTCCTTTGTGTGTGGCACACTAGTCTGGTAACTAAAGCTTTTGCCTTCCATGAGAGTCAACTTTCTGTTGAAGCCAGTGGTTTTGTCTTGTGGGAGCAGAGGTCAAATGGATGCTTCTGTCGTGCTTGCTTTGTGTGTTCTCTGCCAACGGTAGTGGTGTCGGGACCGACTGTAGGGCCAGGGCTCCTTCTCCCACCAGCACATCTGCTGTGTGGCAGAACATGCTGGTGAAACGGACTGGTTTCTGAAGGACGCTGGAGATGCTGACAACTGTCCCTAGGGAATCTTTCTTGAGTGAACAGACTCTGCCCACTGGGGTTTGGTTTTGTTTGGTTTTGTTTTTTCTTGGCTGCAGCAATGGGGTTTGAAAAGAGAGGACACAGGAGACAGAAGCCAGTGCCCCTTTAATTCTGTGACCTGCAAAGTAATGCACTTGGGAGCTCTCTTCCCTCTGTGCACTGGAGTTCATCCATAAGATGTGTTTTCCTGGAAGCTAGTTTGCATCCTTGAAATACCAGTCTGAGCTCTTCCTTAACACAGAATCTTTGTGGTGCAGTTGCTTCCCAGTCACCTCAGCTTGGATCATGAGTGCTGGACGAGCTACTCCTTCCCTGGCAGCCTGCTGCTGCAAATGATAGCTACCAGAGGGTTTGGCTTTGGTTGTACTGGAACAACTCGGGGATTTTGATCTGACCGAGTGTGGCAGCAAATGCTGCTGTTCCTGAGGTGTGCCAGTAGCTTAGGTGGGAGAGATGAATGGAGTATAGAGAACATCCTGCTTGTAGTGAAATAGATGGGACCCAGGAATGCAAGGTTTTTGCAGATAGCAGTGAACACTGCAGCATCTGAGGCCCTATGCAGATATGCAGGAGCTTACTATCTGTGGTGACAGAGCCTGTACTTCCAGGGATGGAGGACTAAAGCTTTGATGGTGAATTGTCCTCTCATTCTGCTCCTCTTCCAAGAATGTCACAGAGCCAGAAGAGTGCCCTGCTGAGTGCAGGTAGCAGCACTGCTGCTGGGAGCAGTGAAGCTGCAACAAGGTGGGGTGGCTTTGCTGGGACTAGCCATAGGGCTGCTGGAACATGGCTTCTAAAGCATTTTGTCTTTGCAGAGCTTCCCGAGAGCTGGGCTGATATGCAGGAGCCGCTGCTTGAGGGGATGTGCTTCACACTCAAGTATCTAGGCATGACGCTGGTAGAAAAACCCAAAGGAGAAGACATGGCTGCTGCTGCCATCCGCAGGATTGTGGCCATGGTGAGAGCTGGCTCTGGGGTCCTGCTGTGCTGGGGTGGAGAAGAGCCAGTTCAGAACCCAGCCCCTGGACTCCGCGAAGTGTCCATGTCCCAGCCCTGAACCCCAGTGAGGGACTGTGCTGTTCCCAAGAGGAGGGTGGCGTGCAGGAGGCTGGCTGGTCTCTGCCTCTGTGCTGTGGGGGAAGTGGTCTTCCTGCAGGACAGCTGCTGCTGCCTGCTCCCACACCAGGAACATGGCTAGGAGCAGAGCTGTGCCTGTCACAGCACAGAGAGGAGGGTGAAGTACCGGGAGAGGTGGGGTCTGTCCTTTCCCATGTGCACAGCAGTAGTGTGAACGGATTCCAGGGGTGTTCTATGCAAGGCATGCCTGATCTCCAGGCTCTGCGTTCCCATCCGTACAGCAGGAGCCTTTGCAGCAAGGGTCCAAGTGGGTGGCACGCCATACAGAGTCTGGAGGACTCCTGCCAGTGAGGGGGGGTGAAGACCCTTGCCAATTTGCAGAGGTGTCTGGTGTCTCCCCACTGCCAGGCACGGGTGGGAGCTCGCAAGTTCCAGAAGGTGATTCTGACAGTGTCTCCGAGGGGCATTTCGCTGCAGGATGCAGACACAAAGGAGATGGTTGAGAACATCTCCATCTACAGGTGGGCATGGCATGTGGAGGGCCTGGGTGTTCCCCAGCAGCCAGCTGGAGACTGATGGGATCTTGAGCAGCCAGGGAAGGTTGGGCCTTCTGTCAGTGGTACCTTCAAGCTTAGGTCTTCCTTTGGCTCCCTGAGGCCTGTGCCCTCTCCCTGCTGTGCCCCACGGCACTGCCTGGGGCTGAATACAGGCAGGGCCCTGGGCAGCCTTGAGTTTTGGGTCAGTCCATCTGTCTTTTTACTGGGCCCTGCTTGTCTCTTCTGGCATGCAAGCAGGGTGTCGAGGCTGATGGTTGGAAAGCCCCACAGTTAGGGCAGGACTATGTGTCTGTCTCTCTCCACTGACACAGGACCGCCCTTCTGGCTGCAATGGCATGAGGGTGCCATAGACTGCAGCTTACTTGGGCTGGCTAAAGGCAGTTGCTGTGAGAGCTGATGTGGGTTTTTTTAACTGCTGCCAGCTGTGCTTTGGCTGGGTTGGGTGTCTGTGGGTGCTGGGTGTGAGGGGAGCGTGGCTGCAGGCTGGTGGCTAGATGGGAAGCAGAGACAGGACATCTCTTTGGTGCAAAATTTGGGTCTCAGCACCAGAGCTGATGTGCCAAGGCAGACCATCCTACTGGCTGGCCTCCAATCATGTCCTTGGAGGCAATCACCCACCCTTCTGTGCAACTTTTGTCTCAATGCTTGAGTTCATATGTTGGGCTGGACTGGGCATCGGAGGACTGAGGAGCATGCTGGGGCAGTATAGGAGGGAATGCCTGTGGATGCAGTGATCTCTTACCAGCTGTAGGTGCGGGGAAGCCTCTGGCCCTTGCTGTGGAGTTGGGCTGCCTGATCATCTGGGGCAGATGAAAGCCTCAGGCTGTCAGCACTGCTTGTTGGTGTGCTGGGAGCACAGCAGGAGACCTGTGCTGGGGTCCCTTATCACCCTGAGCAGCTCCTCTCTGCCTGCAGGATCTCCTACTGCACAACAGACAAGCTGCAGAACAAAGTCTTCGCCTATGTTGCCCAGAGCCAGGACAGCGGTGCACTGGAGTGCCATGCTTTCCTCTCACCCAAAAAGAAGATTGTAAGCACTTCCCTTCTGCTCTTGGCTCTGTGAGGTAAGGGTGGGAGCAAGGGTCTTCCTTCTCCCCTTCAGAGAGAAAGAGCCCTTACCTCTGGGCACCTCAGCTGGAAATGGAGTGAGGGAGCGCATGTGTTCACGCTGCAGAGGCGGGTGGTGAGTGAAAGTAGGTTCTTCTGTCCCAAGCTCCTCTGGGATCTCCTCTTGGGGATGGCTGGCCCACGTGGGTAGACAGACACAGCATTGAGCTCTGGCCTTCCGTGTGTGTGCTCTGCAGAGAAAGGCAGCAAGGGAGGCCTGGGGGCTCTCAGATTTCATGGCAGTGGGGTTGTCTTGGCTTGAGGGCCCAGATGGAAGCAGACATTCCTTCTATTTCTTGTACACAGGCCCAGGCTGTGACTCTGACCGTGGCCCAGGCCTTCCAGATGGCACTGGATCTCTGGGAAGCAGCACATGCAGGTAGGAGGAATTTCTCAAATGTGTCCCTCTGCCTAGCCCTGGGATTGGGGTCTCCAGTGTGGGACCCTATCTTGGGCTGTGCCGAGGAGAGATGGCTTGCTGCCTGGCAGGTGAAACACACCAAGTAGGGAGAGTGTTGTCCCTGCTGTTGTGTTCTTTGCCACTGCCCCACGTGGGGAGCCTGCTCTATCTCTGGCTGGGGTGGGGGGCATCCCTGCTATCCATGCTGAACTCTTCTGCATTGCTGAGCTGTAGCACAGCTCAGAGCCCTGTGGTACCCGCCCTGAGCAGTGATCCTGCACCCTTGTTTGCACTTTTCCCCGAGCACAGCAGGGGTATCTGTCCCTTGCCCACAGTCCTGCCTGTACATCCACTGCTGGGCCTTCTCCAGGTTGCAGGCACTAACTCTGCTGCTTTTGCCCTGTCCCAGGCTCTAGGCAGGAACGGCCCCTTCACCCTTCATGTGTCTTGGAGAGCAGTGAGCCCGGCAGACCAAGTGAGCCAGCCCCCCCAGGGAGCCCTCCCTTCAGACACCGGTTTGGGGTACAGTATGTGCAAGTCTGGCCCATGCCCAGGGCAGTCTTGCATTAGGGCAGGAAAAGAGTAACCTTTATGCAGCTCCTTCCTCCTGGCCTTCCAGGACCCTGTCGGTATCTGCGCAGCCTCCCTCGCACATGGCGGCCTGATGTGAAGAGAGGCACTGTGCTCTGTCTGGCTCACGAGGCAGGCGCAGTTTCTCAGGTGGTCTTTGCTCCAGCTCTCCTGTCAGGCCCAGCATTGCTGCAGCCCTCAGCCCTGCTCTGCTGGCACTGTCAGACAGGGAGCTGGGACCTGCTCTGCACGCTTGGTGCCATGATTAGGGGTGAGACACTGTCTCTGAAGAAGAGGACCCTTTGGTCATCATCTTGCCAGCCTGGGCTAAGGCTCAGCCCTGCCCATCTGCACTATACCTACTGCATGTCCAGAGCCAATCAGAGCATTGCCAGTGTTGCCGGTCTCACTGCCCAGGAGCCTCTGGATGCTTGGTCCTTGGCCTCATGCTTCCAGTGCTGGCCCAGCCTGGCAGTGCTTGGGGTCCTACTTGCTTACAACCTGCTCCTGGGTGGTCCTCTGCCTGGCCCTCCAGCTGCAAGGTGTGCTCACCCCTCTCCTGTCTCTGGGCAAAGGTGTGCTGTGTGCAGCAGCTGTCTCAGCTTGTTCCCCACTCACAGCCTGTGTTTGGTGCTTTGCTGGCTGGAGGGGATGTAAGAAGTGCCATGGTCTGTCTCTCCTCTTGTGTGGCTGTGTGCCTGGGCCCAGAGGATTTCAGCAGCCCAGCACTGCAGGTGCCATCTCTCCCCCTACTGTCTGTAGGCACCCTTTGTCTATGCCATGCCTGGTGGGTGACTGTGCCTTGTGAAGGGGCCAGGGACTGCCCTGCTGCTCCAGAACAGGCTCTGGGCAGCCCAGCCTCGCTCCTGGCAGAGACGTGCCCAGGCAGTGAGGTGTCATGGTGGTTTTTTTTTGTTTTGTTTTGTTTGTTTGTTTGCCAGGAGGAGGAAGAGGAGGAGGAAGATGATAACATCGGTGAAAACTTATCTGGGTAGGTGGTGAGCTGCTGCTTGTGTTCAGGGATCTCTCTGATGAACCCTGGCCTGTTTCCTTCGCTGTGCCTCATGGAAGGGGAGCTGCTGGGGCCACGGGCACAGTGGGAGCATGGAGGAGATCTGATGGGAGCAAGGGGGAGCTTTCTGCTGCTTTCTCTGCCTTTGTCAGCTGAGAGGTTGAGTGAACAGGGAGCTGAGCTGTGGAGGGGCAGATCTTGCAGTTCAGCTTATGCAGTGGAGCTGTGTGGGGCAGATGCTGACCCTCAGGATGTACCCAGAGATGCTACTTGTTTTCTGTTTCTGCCAGTCTTTGCTGAGGCCAGCCTATCCAGACATGCTTCTCAGGTGGGACTCAGAGTTGTCCCTCTCCTCCCACTGATTTCCCTGGAGCTCGGACCAGGATGGAGGCCTGGTCATGCTGACTTCTGTGTGGACTAGGGCCTGGGGCTGAGCTTGCTGGTGTCTGTCCTGTGCTTGGGAGGAGCTGGTGGTACCAGTCTGGCAGTGGAGGATTAACCCATAGGTCTTTGCAGAAGTGCCTGTGGTGGTGGGTGCGAGAGGCCTGTTTCATTGTGGCTGTTTTCCATGTGTCTGGCAGCTGACACCTGGCTGGGGTCTGTCAGCGCCGCAGGGCTGAGCCTGGTCTGAGCTGGCATCAGCTGGGAACCAGTGCATACACAGACCGGAGCTATGTATGTGGCCCTGTGAAGTGCCAGCCCTTTGTAGGCAGGACAGGCTGGCCTGGGGAAAGGGTTTGGTAGCAACTGGGCTAGGGCCTTCTGCACTCTGAGTGCCTGGTACTGCTGCGCCATGCCTGTGTTGTCAAGGTCATGAGCATGCTGCGTCTCTCAGCAGGCCTTGCTTGGGGTATGATGGGTGCTGTGTTCTCTTCCAAAGCAGCATGGAGGAGGTGGGGAAGGGAGCCCACAGCCCAGCAGGTAAGTTGCTTCCTTCAGTGCTGCTTTGCCACATCCCCCAGCATGTCCTCTGCAGGAGGAGGGGGCTGATGGCTCACCTGGGAAGGTCTGTTTCCCCTCCTAGGCTGTGCTGGGTTCCCAACTGCATGCCTCATGGACCAGGTCTTCCTCCCTCTTGCTTTTCAGAGTCAGCATTTCTTGTGCCCAGGGCAAGCTCTCCTACTGCACAGCTACTGTGCTACCACTTGGGGCATGCCCCAGACAGCTGGAAGGGGCTGGGAGGGGTTGGAGACCTCCCCACAGCTGGCCCTGGGACTGCTGGCCCCAAGACTCCCCTGGGCTAAGCCAAATCTCTGCAACAATGGACCAGCCACTCAGGATTCACTCTGTGCCTGCACCTGGGCCAGACAGTGCCTACCCCTGCCCCTGGCACTGCCCACCAGGCACGGGGTCTGCTGGCACCGCTGCCATGCAGCGCACAGACCGTGACACCTGTTCCTTGTCCTGCTCTCCGCCTGCATGAACCGCCTCAAACTGCAGCTGCTCCCTGCTCAGGCTGCTGGACCGGTGCTCCTTGCTCTGCCCGCTCCCAGTGCATGCAGAGCCACCCCAAGCGCTCTGAGCCTGCAGGATGCAGGCAGTGCGCCTCGGACTGCACTGTCTCACCTGCCTTGCTTGTTTCTCCTGCCTTGCTCCTCGTGGTGGCAGTTGGGTACCAGGTGAGGCTGAGCAGCCCCCTGGAGATGGTGGAGGACTTGCTCGGCAGGCATGACCGTCAGGGAGCGATTGCTCTTGGCCTGGAGGAGTGAATGAGGAAGGCCTTGCCCCTGCAGTTCAGCCCCACACCCTCTCACGAGTGAAATGAGCTTGTTTTTAAAGGAAAGCTCTGCCTTTATAGGGAAATAAACTGAGTTTTTTACTATTGTCATTTGGGTTTGAGTGCTGGATGGGGTGTCATGCACAAGTGTGCAAGGTACTGTGTCTCTGCTGTGATGCCTGCGGTGAGGCTTCCTCATGTGTGGTGAGGGCCTGGCCTGTGCCCTGAGCTGATGGAGCCTGCAGCTGCCCTGGAGCTCCCATGTCTTCCTTGGCTGCTGGCCCTGAGGGAGCTGTTCCCCCTATGCTGAGGGCTGCTGGGGCGCAGGGTGGCCCTTGTCATCTGGGGGGGGGGAGGAGCTGGTCCAGGCTGTGCTGGACTGCTATGTCTTGAGCACCTGTGAACATCATCTGCACCAATAGGAGCTGACAGCTGACCATGCTGAGGCCAGGGAGGACACAAGCCCCCCTGTGTGGCAGCGGGTCTCAACCTCTGCCCCTGTGTGCCTGCTCTGGGGTGCCTATGCCCTGCTGCACACCTGGCTGTGGTCTGGAGACACGGGCAAGCCATGCACTTGGTTTCCTTCCCCAGATAGAGCAGGGGAGGCTGCAGCCAGCAGGATGTCTGGTTTCTCCAGCAAGTAACAGTTTGCAGCTGCTTTCTGGCTGAGGACCTTGCTGCTGGGTTCCTGTCATATTGCAGCACATCTCCCCTTCTAAGGC
This sequence comes from Harpia harpyja, assembly GCF_026419915.1. Taxonomy (NCBI): domain Eukaryota; kingdom Metazoa; phylum Chordata; class Aves; order Accipitriformes; family Accipitridae; genus Harpia; species Harpia harpyja. The sequence continues at coordinate 221,546 of NC_068954.1, read as the reverse complement.
CGGTGACACTGACAGCCCCAGCTGAGCAGTACTGGCTGTGTGCAGCCTGAGGTGGCAGAGCCAGTCTCCCAGCAAGTGCTGCAGGCAAGTGCTGTGGGGAAGGCTTATGCTCTGGGGAGGCTTGGGTCCCTGCAGGTTAGCCAGCAGCTGCGCACTTTCTCACTTGTGCTTTTGCACATTGAGTCGTGGCCTCATGCCTTTTTTCCCACAGCTGAGGGCACAGGGCAACCTGTAGACGTTATTGGGGTGGTTTGTTAGGGAGAGCAGGTCATTGTCAGAGCCTCAGCTTCCAGCACTGAGGGATGGCTGACCTGTTGGTGCTGTGGGTTTAACAGCCCTTCATGTGCTGAACCAGGATGCTTGGCATCCATGCTCTCCTGCAGCTGAGTACTGTAGGTAGTACCGAGGGGTGGACAATGCTACAGCTAATGCTGGCACATGCTGATTGCTTCACTCACCCTTAGCTCTTGTCCTGTGAATAACTGTTTGCCATCTCCTGCCACTGGGGAGGGCAGTGGGCTCTATCCTGCTGCCTGGTAACTGTCAGATCTCCAGACAAGTGCTCCAAGCAGCTTAACAGCCTCTCTCCGTGGGACTCATGGTTGCTGCAGTGTGCTCTTTGCTGAGTATGCTGAACACTGCAGCCCTGTATGGCTTCTTGCAGGACTTCGTAGGTGCCAGTTCTGCTGTTATTCCTGGCTTTAACCAGCGGTTGCTGCAGTGAGTGAACTGTTTCCCTGCCCTCCCCTGCCCCATCTCAGCCTTATGTGTGTGAGCCTTTGCCAAGTGTGTTCTGTTTTAGCAATATACAAGCTAGCAATGGGTTCACCATCACCCACACGTGCTAATACTGTCCAACATCTCTTAAATTGGTGTGCTAGAATTGCTCTGCATGAACTACACAGCCCTTCTTTTGTACCACTGTGGTGTTGGTGCTGCAGGGCAGGTGGGGGTATGTATCTGTATGCGTGTGCATGTCCTGCTCTGCCCTGGCACTGTGTTGGGCATTTGCACTGTCGCTGCCAACCTCATTTGCAGGGTGTACACTTGTACATGCCTCAGAAAATACCTTTGTCCAACACTGCTGCTGCCTTTTCTGTGCAGCCCTCATCTCTGCAGTTCCCTGCCTTCCTGCACTGCCATGGTCTGAGAAAGGAGTAGTAGCTGGCGTTCGGTCTTTTTTTGGGGGGGGTGTGTCTTTTTTGCATCAACACCACACCCTGATTTTACATTTAGTGTGACCGACTTTTGTGCTCCTTTTTTATTTGGCCACAACCACTGCATTTTGACATACATTTTTTTTGGTGCCTCCCCCAGCTCCTCAAATCTGCTGCACAGTCATGCTCCTTTGTTTCTTTGTGTCTGTCTCTGGTCTGGTTAAAGAACTCATGACAGTAGGCATGTGTCTGCTCTGAGCCTCCAGCACCTCTGAACATTTTACAGGGCACCAGAACTTTTAAAAAACTCTTGTATTTCCCTGACAGCCCTATTTTTTTAATGTACCTCCCTAAAAAACAAGTTAGCTGGCAAAACAAAAGTGGTTTGTCTCTCTGGAGCTATGGCCATGCTCCCTGCAGCCCAAGTTACAGCACAGCAGCACTTGCACCTCACCACCATGGTGCTCAGGTACCTCTGCTCACTTGACCAGGGAGCAGCACAGCCCCCTGCAGCCAGCAGCCTGCTGGGATCTGGCTTCATCCTCCTTCCTGGTGCTGCTGCCAGGGTGTCTCTGCTCTCTGCAGCCTGTTTTATTTGTGCAGAGAAAGCAGCTGTGATGCCATCCTCAGTGGGACAGTGTAACTGCAACTTGTCCAGCAGCATGACACAGCCCAGCATGCAGCACTGGCAGTCCCTCAAAGGCCAGAGAGGTGTGCAAGATGACCTTAGAGGACCTGCAGCTCTTGCACAGCATGCAAGAACAGGTGTCCTTCTAAAGGCTACACACACATGTTCAAGAAGTGTTGGTACATGTACGCGTGCACACACAAAGACACAGACCTGCAACTCTGCAGGACAATGCTGCCTTTGAGCCAGGATGCTTTTATTGAAAAGACCCTGCCACAGGGAGTCGCTTATCCCGTCCTTCCCCACCTAGTCCTGCAGCAGGAGCTGAGCAGCACCTGGAAGGAAGAGTCCTGAAAGTGCTTTACTGGGAGGTTTATTCCTGGAAGACGCTGGATCCTGTGATGCTTGAGTCCACGGCTGCAGAGCCAGCACCCCAGCTCAGTGACAGGCCACAGAGCAGAGCACGGAGGGAGAGCAGCAGCCAGGGCACCAGCTGCCATCTCTGCAGCAGAGAGCCTCCTCACATCACCCGGATCCCTCCTACTGCCGGCAAGAGAGCATGCCTGGGCCTGGCCTCAGCCTCAGGTGCAGGGCAGTGCAGAAACCCAGTGACAGACTTCTGCCTGCAGGCTCTCGGGAGCAAACAAGCACAGTCCAGACATCACCACTTCACCAGCCCCAGGGTGGTCGATGGTTCACGTTGTCTTCACACGAGCAGGCAGACTGGGCACATGACAGCAAGCCAGCAGTCCACCAGCTCTGGGCATTCAGGGCCAGCCCTTTCCAACAGGTCTGTCACATCAGCCAACCTGGTGCAGGCCACGGGACCAGCCAGGAGCGGGAGCATCAGCAGTGACCATACCTCCACAAGACAGAAGGAGCCAGGAGCAGGATGTGACACTGTTGAAGCTAGGGTTGTCCCCAGAGCGGTGATGAACTCTGCAGCGCACATCCCACTGAGCCTGCTGAGACCTTGCTGGGCCTCACCACACTATCTCCTCCAGGCAGCACAGGCACCGCACTGCTCACAGGGTGCTCAGCAGCTCCCCCACAAACAGCCTGAATGTGTCAGGACTCAGCCCTACTAGGGAAATGGCAAAGCCACAGCCATGCCCTGGCACTGCCTGCTCCCATAGCTCTGTGGGGCTCACACCGCCCCACAGAACGGCTCCTGCCAGCACTCCCTGTCCTGGCTGCATGCTCTGCAGGCTGGCCGGGCACTGTGGCAGCACTAGCTCATTTGTGTCTGTCCCCTGCAGCAGGGAGAGGCCTTGAAGCCCCTGCATGGCAACAATGGGGTGCAGCGGAGCCCCGTTCTCCAGCAGGGATCCACTCTTCAGCTGTGCTTGCCGGGCCCAGCCCCACAGACAAACCCTCCTGCCACCTGGCTATGACTTCCCTGGCAGCACTGGGGCAAATGCCTGCACTGCCCCATCCCCTCAGTCTCGGGGCCAAAAGGGGAGCAGCTCCTGCCCTCCACAGGCAGCCCTCTGAGCCCACACACTGCAGCTGAGAGCAAGGTCTGCTCCAGGCCAAGCCAGTGCGCAGGGATGTAGCCTCCCCTCAAGCCAGCGCACCAGCCCCTCTGCTCCCCTAGGCTTGCCCCCCTGGGCTGGTGGCGCAGCCCCCCACCCTTTCTCAGCTCCACGCTCCACAGTGGCAGGGGAGCGGGGCCAGGCATGCGGGATGGGCAGGGCCGCGCACTGCATGCACGGCTGGGAGCCGGCTCCATGCACATCCCCGGACAGGCGCCCTCGGGAAAGCGTAAGTTCTGATATGCGGATCTTCGCATGCAGAGTTCCAGGCTGGGCGCCTGGTGCTGCCTCTTCTTCCAAGGCCTGCTTTGGCTCTGGCAGGATGCCCAGGACCCCAGATGCAGAGCTGGTGCTGCACTTACACCTCGATTATATTGACTGAGGGAGACTTCTTCTATGAGAGAAAAATCTGCTTTAAGGCCCTGCTTTGCTAAGCCCCTGGGATGCAGACCCCACGGCAGAGCCCCCAACCTCCCAGGCAGGCACTGAGACCAGCAGACCTCTGCTAAAGGGCTCCCAGGTGCAGCTGAGCCCCCTGCCCTGAGCTGAGGTATGGGTGAGCTGCAGCAGAGACCTGGCTTCAGCATCTCCCTCAGGAGACCAAGGAAGCTAACCCTGAAACCTCAGCCTTTTGCACTGACGTGCTCTCCTGGCAGAAAGGTTCAGGTAGCTCAGCTGCATCGCCTGGTGCCCCCCTCCAGGTCAGTCCCTTCAACTGCACACTTGCCTCCCCAGGAAGCCTTTCTGCCCACTGTGGTGCCCCAGTACTCCTGGGTGAACCAGCCCCCCTGCCCCACATTCTTCAGCCTCCAGGGCTTGCAGGTATCTGGTGGCTTCTGTCTGGTCCCTAGTGGTAGCCACACTACACCTGATGTCCTTGGACAGGAGGTAGGTGCGGGGTCAGAGCAGAAAAGGTAAGTGAGGGGGTAGGAGGACATCTGCCATGGGGTAGAGAATCCACAAAGCATGGGATGACTGGCATGGAGGAACAGATAAGGCCTGCTGAGTGCCAGGCATGTCTCACTGCCATACCCCTCATGATAGCTCTGGCATATGCCAAGGGAACTAAAGGCTGCAGGTGTGAGGTGGATTTTCTCAAAAACTGTTGCAAGCACTAGCAGGCACTTTCCCTTACACTAAAAGGAATATGCTCATTGAAGAGCACAGCGGATATGTGAATTCAAAGAAGGTGCTGGGAAGGGAAGGGGTCCTGGTTGCTGCACATGTGTTTCGTAGCTCAGCCCTTGCACGCTGAAGCAGGGTGCAGGAGGCGAGTGTCCCCAAGACCACGCTTTATAACAGGGCCCAGATCAAGAGCTGCGCTGTTTGCTGCTTTACAGCAGCTTGGCCCTGAAGCCAGTAGGCAAAGCGAATGCAGAGCTTTTTCTATACCTTGTTCCCAGCTTTGTAATTAACGACTGCAAGAATAAACTTGCAGTGTTGTCACCTGCAAGGATGCTAAGAGTATGGCGAATGCAAAAAGACAAACTGAGGTGCATCAGCCCCATAACGGTGAACTTCGCAAGCAGCAGCAGGAACAGGCCTTTGCAGCCCTATATGAGCAGGGTCAGTTTGGAGCAGGGATCTAAGAGGAGGGATCTTTTTTGGCAAGGAGTAGTCAGGAAGCGGGAAAATCTGGAGGACAAGAACTGGGGCCTTGAAGTCCAAACAGGAAGTTTCTGCTTCCAACATCCACTGGAAACCAAGATGTGTAAGCAGAGGGGCAGTTAGGCAACAGTGAGCAGAGTTCCCACTGATAGAGGCGGCAGATGAGACACAAGGGAAAACCTAATGCAAGGTCCCATTAAAGCATGCACATCAGGATTATAAATTACTGTCTTTGTCAAGTAACAAAGGGAGAAGTGTCAGGTGCTGAGAGAACAGCCAGATGAAAGTACTGCTCCCTCCCCATCCATAGCCTGGCACAGTACCTCCATGAGAGTTGGGAAGGGGCTCTGGGGTGCTTCCCATGAACAACTTGTGTGTTGATGGCCTGGAGCAGGCCCCAGTGAAGGCAGAAAGCGAGCAGCGATAGACCAGTGCAGGAACCATAAGAACAGCTGCCCAGCTTGTCTGCCTCCTGCCTGAACCTGTCTACGGGATGCTGAAGAGGTACAGCCTTGGAGGGGCATGGTATAGGGGCTGTTACAGTGAGAGGACAGGTACCACCCTGCTATGTGGGAGCCATCCCAGCTGATATATCCTGCCACCTCTTCCAGTGTTTCTCCTGCAATCACCCACGGGGCACACACACTGCCCCAGAGAGACCAGGGCTCACTGCACCGTAAAAACCCTCAGTTTTTAGGGTGAGAGCATGAGCTGGGGTGTTTCCGTTTCTGGAGAGAGCCAGAACCTATCCAGGCAGCAAGCCACAGCAGACATCCTATGCCATCCCTCCTGCCAGCCCTCCCCACTCACCTTGCTCCGCAGCAGCCCTCCGCTCGGTCGCTCTGGTGTGCTATGCTCCGAGGATGGCTTTGTCTTTTCCTTGTTGTTGTTGGAGTCGTTGTCCTTGATGATGTCATACTGTCTGCAGAAGAGGGCGATCACCGCTGCCGAAAGATGGGGGATGAAGGACTCCCTCACACTGGCTGCCCCCTGCCTCCCCTCCCCACAGCATCCCAGCTGGAGAGCAGTCAGGCCTGGGGCACCCTGGGGTGCTGGGCACCCACACCCTCCACCTGTGTCAGCCTGGACCACCCCAGGCACCTCTGCATGTGTGGTCAGGCCTGTCTCCATGGGCAGATGAGACACGGATGCAGCTAAAGCCAGCAGGGCACACATGAGGTGCTCGATGCCTATGGCTCAGGGCTGTGAAGCCAAAGGCAGATGTTGAGGCACTTGGAGAGGGACAGCCCTTGAGGTCAGTGAGCAGCTGAGTGCCTCCAGCAAGGCACTAAAGTTATTCGTCCAGTGCTTGCGACCCTCATAAAAGCCAGCCCTTGGCTTTGTCCTGTCTTGCAAACTGACTGTGGGGTCAGTCACTCTGTCATGGTTTTACAGCACCCATCTCACGCAACCCCACCTTGTGACACTGGACTCTGGAGCAATGCTTTGAACTGTAATCATTAGATGTGTCGGACCCATTCAAACCACAGTGCATTATCACAGCCACCCACAGACTGGACCTGATTTCTCCCTGTTGGCACTCTGACACACCAACCTGCACAAGGTGTAAGCTATCAGCAGGCATCTTGTATTTTCTTCCAGTGCACTAGAAAAGTGTTCAGGGCTAAGACAAGGAGAGATCCCTGCAAGATGCCACTAGAAAATCCACATTTACTGGGAAGGGAGTAGGGGACAAATGACTTCCCATTCACAGCAGCTGCATGTGACCAGTCAGGAGCTGACTTACCGCTCAGGCTTCCTTGCTCCCAGGGCAATATGCTGTTTGCTAAAGCACTGGCTTTAATCAGCTGCTGTAGAGGAGCAAATCACCCATCTTACAGTTTTAGCAGATTGAGGCACAGCCACTACCAGCCAGTGCAGCAATGTTACCAGATGTCAGACAAGCTAGCTAAGGCCCAAGTTACATGATAGTTAATGTCAGCTGGGATGCTCCCACCCTGTAATTCTGTATTGCTTGGGTCCCACATTGTCTCCTGCTCTTCCAGCACAGCAGTCAGGCTACCCAGCCCACATGCTCCAGGCCATCACTGCTAAGCAGCGGCTGTGGTTGCTCCTTTTACCGCACTGGCTTGAGCTCCTACAGAGACTCAGTGAACTTACTGGAAAGGATGCCAGACCCATACCAATATGCCTCTGCACTCTCTTTAGCCCCATCGTCTTTGTGGACCCTGGATTGCACCTCTGCCCCAGCCTGCTGGAACGTTGCTTGTGGCACTCACCTGCCCACATGAGCAGCACAGCCACAATGATGATAATCTCGCCTGTCTGCAGCTGCCTGTCTTTGTCCAGCCCTTCCATGGTGATGTCACCTGCAGAGAAGAGAACCCAGGCAGGGCTGGCAGCAGATACCCTCCTACCAGAACCTACTTCAGGACCAGCAACGCTCAAAGATCTGAGAAGGAGCTCCAGAGGAGAGAGGCCCACCTCCCCCAAACAAGGACAGGTTTGGGATGACATCTTGGCTGGGGAGAGGACATGCAGCCTGTGGCTCTCCTGTGTCAGATAAACCATCCGTGCTTCCAAAGGCAGTCAGGGATTCTAACAGCTTGTTTGGGTTCAAGTAGGGACTGCACAATGCATGGGAGTAGTCCCTGAGGTTACTCCCTATGTAGGGACCAGGGCAGGTTAGGAAAGCCCTGAGTTGAACGCAAAAGTTCTGAGGAAAGTAAGCCATCTGCTTGCCCTGTTATACTCTTCTCAAGTCCCCCTCTTATGGCTAGTGCTGGAGACAGACTCCTGTGCCCAGTGGACCCCCTCTGGGCATCACCTCTCTTGGATTCTTGGATCATGTCTCATGGACCAGCATGTAGGCAACCCCAAAGCAAGAAGGCACAACATGGATCTGAGTAGGAGAGGAGACTGTGGGGCTCCATCATTTGTCCTTTGGTACCTTGCAGGCTGGGACATCGGAGAGCCCATTCGATATTTGCTTCCTATGGGCAGCAGCTGAGCAGACCACAGCAGTTGTCCTGGCCACAGCCTGCTTAGCTGAATAGGGTGCCAAGACCTGGTATAGGAGGGCTGTAAACCAGGACTTGGGGACATTATCATGGCCATAGTGGACACAACAGCAGCCTGTACAACCCCGCTACCCATTATGACCCCATGTGTCCCAAGCAGCCTGCTGCTCAGGGCAGCACCTTCCTTGCTGGCTGCTGGATTCCTGCCCGTGTGCTGTGGAGACCTCCAGGTATGGCCCCACCAGCAGCACTTGGGCGAGCTGGAAGGACCTGCCTCACCTTGGCTGGAGCTGTTGGAAGGGAGGCGGTCAGTCTCCTTCAGGGTCCGGAAGTGGACACGCTTACTGGCCTGGCTTTCTCCATACAGGCCGATGCTCTGCACCTGGATGATGTAATCAGCATCCTCTGCCAAGTCCCACAGCACGCAGGCCCGGTTGGTGGTGTTTACCTCCCGGATGAAGCGCTGCATCTGTCCATCTTGCCGCTGCCAGAGTGAAGAGCTGTCATCCCCAGGAGGCTGTTCCCAGCTGCACCAGGCACAGGCCCCTGCCTGCAGGGCTGTGCTGGGCACACTGCCCCTCACTCCTCCCTTCCCGGGCAATCATCCACCCCAGGGGTGGGCCAGGCTGGCTAGCACTTTGCTATGCAGCATCCCAAGGTGGCCTGAGAGCCAGGCGCCTCCCTGGAGAAGCCACCATCATCTGGGGCTGTGGAGGCAGAGCAAGGCAAGCAAAGAAGGGTCATGTCATGGCTGAAGCACCATCCTTATCCAGAGAAATCACAGGCAAGCCACTGGAGGGACAGCTACCCCCAGTGCAGCCCATGGTCTGCTACTTCCCATCAGGATGGATGGCTCAGACAGGGTGCCCTGGCAAGGGCTGCTCAACAGCAGAGGTGTCCTCAGGCAGGTGCCAGAGGAGCTCCACACTGTGGCAAAAGGGCTGACACAGGAGCATGCTGGTAATCAGTGAGAGGGGTCCCCAGCCCCCTGGGGACAGAGCCTGGATACCTGCTGTAAGATGGCATAGCCGATGACCACGTCTCCTTCTGGGACGTCCCAGGAGACTGTGGCAGAGTTTGCCTTCAGCTGCGTCACAGTCACGTTGACAGGGGATGGTGGCCTGTCTGGGTGAGCCAGGAATGGACCGAGGCAAGGCACAGGAAAGAGGCAAAAGAAGATGTCTCAGAACAGGCACTCACCCCTGCACACCACCATGGGGGGCCTCTCCAACATCTGCCCATGGCAGCACATTGGCCAGGGCTACAGGGAGCAGCTTCTCAGGTGAATCTGTCCCCAGGAGAGGAGTGGCACAGCATGCACAAGGCTGAGGCCCTGCCAGCAGCAACACAGGCACGGCATGGTGCTTCCTGGGCTAGTGGGCAGCTGCCTGCTGGGGGGGGGGGGCAGGTGTAGGTATGCAGGCACAGAGCTACTCCCTGCCTGTGCAGCTACCCCTCTGTGGCACCCACTGGCTTTAGCGGTCTTCGCTCGCTGGCCAGGACTCCTCCCTGCCTGGCTGTTGGTGAGAAATGCGCTCACTGCACACCTCACCCTCTGCAGTGTCCTACAGCGGGGAAGGAGGACAAGCTTGTGAGGCATCTGACTGGCTCTTTTCTAAAGGGCTTGCTTGCAGCGGCAGACATAGCCCATTGTTCATAATACATGTTCCACATAAAAGGGATTAGCAATGCTGACCACGTGCCCAGGCTGCCAGACCCAGCTAAAGACATGAAGGGCCCCCAGTAGGCTCCTTCTGCCTTGCAGACATTGAAATGGGAAATGCACGAAGGCCCGTCCTGAGCAAAAAAGAATTAGAGTTTAAGAGACTGTCATGGCAATTTAACCAGTCCCTGCAGCTCAAAATCACATGAAAAGAAAAGTCTTTGCAGCCTGTCTCAGAGCACCGCAGAGACCCTGCTATCAGAGAAGAGAATGACATTCACATCAGTTCTTCATGAGGGCAGCTGCTTGCAGATCTGAGGTACCTTCACTGCTGCTCAGATGTTCATCTGTTGGAAGGTTTACTTCATTCAGCTCTAACGCTAGCAGAAGCAGGGCTGCCTGGCATGACACACTCCTGCTCAGCCTGGGCACAGAGTAGATTCTTGGCAGGGAAGTCCCATGTTTCTGTAGGGTCCAGAAAGTCCTAACAAATCCTACATTAATGCAATTCTTCAACCAAGACTGTGATGGTAGAATCAGGCTCCTCTAAGCTCTGGGGCTGCCCTGTGGATGTGCATATCACGAATGCCTGGCACACCACCCAGAACTGTGTAGGAAGCAGCCCAGACACAGTATTTATATATCAACTGTGACAGAAAAATGGGGCAGCTTGGAATAAACACACTATGCAACTCAATCTGGCCATCTCATCTGCCTGGCATTACTCCCTGCTCTAGAGTGGGGAGGAAAACCCAATGCAGAAGGCAGAGCTGACTTCCCCAGCAGTGCAATGCCATCAGCTGCAAAGCTGGCAGCAACACTCAGCTGTTGCTATCGTTTAGAAAGCTGGCCTGATTGACCCATGGTCCGCACCATCGCTATTTTGAGATTTCACAGCACTAAAAGTGTGGCAGGATCCTATACAGGTACGCAGACCTGCATACAAAGCCAAATTTTGTCTGCAAATTAGACACACGAGTGCATGAAGAAAGACACTGAGGCTGCTGTTTGTGTGTCCTCTCTCCCTGTAAACAAGACTCTGTCCTTCTACAAGCTGCTTGTGTAGCACAAGTTCAATGCTGTGATTTATATAGATAGAAAAAAAGCTCCAGAGCGCACCCGAGAGCAAGAAAAAAGACAACCATAACACCACCAACTACCACTGTTAGAGTGACAAGGAAAGGTAATTTCTGCAGGTCAGCTATTTAAATGCATTCGTTCACATTTGAATATACCCAGCTCCAGATCAAACCAGGAAAAGGCTGTGATTCCCACTCTGAGAAATGCAGGGTTGTGGTCTGCCACAGGCAATTAAGACAGACAGAAGGGTCACCCACAGAGACCAGAAAACACATTTTCAGAGAGACACTGGGGCTGAGTGAGTCCCCAACACAAGCCTGCCACATCACCAGGAGATAGTGTCATTGGAGACAACACGAACAAGGACATCACAGGATGCTGTGCCTTCTCTTTCAGAACAGGAGGCTGAAAAACTGGAAAGGATTCAAAGATACACTCAAACATCCTTTATCCCATGAAGAGTGTGTCTCCTTAGAGTTTCACCAGTGGGAAACTGGTTCATCACTCTAACCTGTGAGAGGGATGCTCTGAGCTATGTCCTTATCTGCACACCCTCATCTCCCACAGGCCAACAGCAAAACAGGCTATTCTGAATAAAGCTGCAGTCCCCAGACCTGGCCACTGACTTGGGCATGTGTATTCTGTGCACACAGGAGCTGAGCTCCCCACAGATGTCTGGTTTTCGGCTCCAGGCACAGCCAGCGTGCAAGTTAGTTGCACAACTAACAGCTGAGCTGTAGACAGCACCCTGTCAGCTAGCAAATAACTGCTCCCTTGCACTGTTCCAGGCAGAAGCATTTCGAAGTGGGGGGTGGGAGGCTGCAATGTTTCTGCTAGCCTTCAGGTGTAAGAGGAACAGTTGTCCAAGGCTACCACGATGCTAGCAAATGTAACGAGGTCAGGAACAGCCCAGGAATCTAGTGTTGGTGACTGGTCCCAGGAACTGTTTTGGTCTGAACCAGCCAGCATGTGCCCAAACCACTCTTGGGCATGGCTCAAGAGTTAGCACTGATGTGTTCCCCTCTTTGGAACTCACGAGCTTAGTGCTATGGATGTGACCAGAGCCTGCCAGCTGGCCTCAGGACAAGAACAGGACCTCGTGCTTCACAGGATACATATACAGTAATAAATTAGGTAGCTTTTTACATCTAACAGAATGTGATAAAGTCTGAACATGCCCAAAGGGGGCAGTTGGACTACCCAACCTTTAAGGGTGTGTGAGGAAATTAAAGGCAGGGTCTGACATCCCTGCGACACAAAAGTCTGCGGACGGAGCTTGTAGCAGGCTCCCTGCTCTGCACAAGATTTTTCTAGACTTCTGCGGGGAACCCAGCCCAAGTTTTTGGGCTGGGGATGCTGAGACATGGCCCTGGGGCTGAGTCACTCTATGATTTGAGAACAAGGGCACTGCACTGATCCACAAGCCATGCTGCTGGGTCTGCATGGGGCTGACAGTATTGCTTGAACTGTACTTAGCCAGAGCTCGCAAAGGCCCTGTGTAGGGACCTTCACTTACTGGCAGCAGAAGGGCATCCCAGGGAGGATACCACCCTGGTATCATACTGCAAAGACAGTACACAAAGCCAACGTGATCTGCTATTACACCCAGAGCCAATCCCCAAATGGAGAGAGGGGAGGGTGAGAAGACCTGGGGGCATGGCGGAGCCACAGCGCACATGGCTAGTCAGTGCTTCAGACCTCATGCATTGTAAACATACTTTGTACAGGCTCCAGGCAAGCAGACCTGAACCTGTGTGACAGTGAGAAGGTGTCCAGGCTGCAGTTCTTCACTGGAAAAATGAGTGTCCCTTGGTCAGTCTGCAGTTCAGCAAACTGCAGAAAAGATACCTCTGAGCACACGGGATTTGCACACCTAGCAGGAAGAGAGAGGACAGGAAGTTTCAGAAGTTGAAACTAGAGAAGTTCACCCTAAAAACACGGGGCAATGTTTAATCCCAAGGATATGCAAGATGAGACCTCACTGAAAGGTGCTATGACAAGACCTCCAAAGGACAGCTCACACCATAGAAAGCTTTGCATATGATCCCCACATTAAGCCTAACGTTCTCCAGCCTGCTCTGCAGCTGAGGTCAGAGCAGTTTCATGCCAGAGCTGTTGCCATAAAGATCTGTGAGTGCAAGGGCTCCAAAAAATGTACTCTCTGAAGCCAACTATTAAAAACATTCCTGTAAAGCCAAGATGCTCCAACACCCTGCTGGGCTCTCTGGGAAAAGCATGCCACAGTTAAGTCCTGCCCAATGCATCAATCGCTAATGGTTCTGCATCATTTATAAGTTATCCAGCTTCACTTTTGATTAAAGCCACATTAAGAAATGGGCACCACCACAGAAAGAGCAATCACTTACTTAAGGCCTGGCACACCCTTTTGTCCTGTCACTACAGCAGTGCGTTCCTTTCAGGCCTGCTGAAGAGGTGGGAAGAGTTGGTCCTGTGTGCTGGAGCCAGCAGCACTGCAGCCTGAGGTTGAGCGGCAGGGACGGCTGACCTGTGAGCAGCTGAGCACTGGACTAGATCTGCCATGCAACCTGGCTTTGTAGGTTAGAAAAGGGGCCAGACAGATGCCCTTCAAGACCGATGTTGGCAGATGTGGCGCTGCATAGGGATGGGGCACAGCCCCACTGGTGCCCTCCCCATCCTGCTATGACTCCGGAGAGGGGACCTTACCTGCCCCTCAGCCCGTGCCCTTGGGACTGCTGCTCAAGGGCACCCAGATGTTTGCCCAACTTATCCCTGCAGTAGGGAGGTAAGCATCAGGCTGCACATCTAAAAATAAGTGGCCCCTTTTTAACAACCCTGACTGCATTTCTTCCTGAATCCATCAGGCCCTGGAATACATATTTTGCAAGGAGACTGAAAACATGGCAGAACATATCAGAACATGTCTGATACTCACAATTCAATCTGATACATCAGTATCCTGACAAGGGGTGAATAGACAGCAGAAGGCTGCCACTGACACAGGGTCATTCAAGAGTCAAGGGAAGAAAGGACAGAGGTACCCTGGGTGCTGACAGACCTCGGTGTCTTGGCAAACACCAGCCCAGAGAAAGCAAGGCAGGCAGGAACGCCTGTCAGGCAGGGACCAGCTCACAGCCCAGCCTACAGCACTGGAGCATCCCTGCCCGGGGCCATTAACTCCCTCGGGACTCGCTGCTCACTGGTGAGGGGCAAGGACGGGAAACAAGGAGGCCCTGCTCCGCGGGGGCACAAGGAGATCCCGCGTTTCCCCACTGCCTCGCCCAGAAGGGGGGGCTTCGGGAGCCAAAGCCGCAGGCGGCGACTCCAGGTGCCCCCGGGGCAGCCTGGTGCCCACGGAGGGCGGCACGGCCACACGATCGCACCCCGTCCCACGAAGGCACGGCTGGCTTGGAGGCCACGGCGCGGCCCCGGGGGGTTGCCAGGGGACCGGAGGGGGCAGGGCTGGGCCCTACGGGATCGCGGCCAAGGCCACGCCGTGGCCGGGGAAGAGCCGGCGGGAGGGTCCGGCGAGGGGCCCCAGCCCACAGCAGGGTCCGGCGCACGGCGTACCCGTGCCGGCGTCCGGCGAAGGGCGGCGGACGGCCCCGGACGGCGCCCGGCACGGTCCCTCGCCTCGCCTCGCCCCGGCCCGTCCCGGCCCGTCGGCCCGGCCGCACTTACTGGCTCGCACGAGGCAGAGGTCGCAGCTGAAGAGCACCAGGACGGGGCTGAGGAACGCCGAGAAGCGGGCCATGGCGGCGGGCCGGCGCAGGAGCGCCCCGGACTGCGGCCCCGGCCCGGGCGGCAGCCCTGGCACCGGCCCGGCTCCCTGCGCCGCGGGACGGAGCGGGGCCGAGCCCCGGCCGCAGCGCGGGGCGGGGGTGGAGGGCGGGGGGGGGGGGCGGAACGGCCGCCCGCACCTCCCCCGGCCCGCTCCGCCCCGCCCCGCGCCGCACCCCCAGCGGCGCCGCAGCGGCTCCGGCGCCGCCTCCCAGCCGTGTCCCGGAACCGCCGGCACCGCCCCGAGCCTCCCCCCCCGCTCCAAATCACCGGCGCCGCCCCCGCCGACAGCCAGTGCTGCCCTCCAGCCCGTGCGCTACCCCCGTAGCCGCCAGCGCTGCCCCCTGTGCCGTTTCCCGATGGCCACCAGTGCCCTCCCGCGTGCTGTACCCCCAGTAAGCACCAGTGCCGACTGTCTCCATGCAGTCTTCCCTCACGCAGTGGGTTCATGTGTCTTTCGTTACACAACGACCCTCCTCGCTTGCAATGTCCTGGTGTGGCACTTCCCACGCACCCGTGCGCTGTTTCACAACCCCATGGCGCCTGCCCTGCGCGTTTGCACTGAGGCTGCATGTCCCATGGCAGCACAATGCTTTCTTGGTGTCTTGCAGGGGCTAGCTGCACACTCTGTCTTGCTGCGATGGCATTGGTGTGTGGAGAGTGGCCGGGCACTGTGCAAAAGGATGGTGTCAGTCTCCAGGACTCTGGAGGGCTTCTGTGCCGGGCAGGCCTCAGGCTGGGCCAGCACTGGCTGTCTACCGGCTGTGCGCACAGCAGGACACTTCATGGGAGTGCGCAGGGCCTTCCAGCACAGCCCCTGCCTATGCTGCTGCACACAGCTGTGACAGACTGAGAGGACCCTCAGCCACCTTCCTGTGCTGCAAAGGGTTCTCGTGCATCTCTGGACTGTGCTGCGGAAGGCTTCTGGAAGGCACGTGGGAGAAACCTGTCCCATCCTTCTGGGATTTCATTGCTCCACAATGTGGACACTGCAACATTGAGCCATTTGGCACAGGTGTAGGTGGTGCTGGCCAAAGCCTTGACCCACAGAGCTGTGGATGCAGAGTGGTCGCCCACCAGCCTGATCCTTTAAGTGCAGCTCGGATGGTCCTTGCTCATGTGTGTTGTCATCAATTAACGAGTTCATCCTTGCAAAATTCACCTGACCATGGCCACCACAGGGGCTTGTCTGGGCCTTCGGCAAGAGCTGGCCCCAGCAGAGCTCTGCTCGCTCCCCAAGGGTTGTGCCTGGGGGCAGGGTTCTTGCTGGGCATGTGTGGAGGAACGCTGCAGTTGGAGATGCTCCTGCATTATGGCACCTGAATGTTTGGCAATGGGGACAGCTACCCCAGGACAGCCTCTCTTCTGCCCCATTGTGCTGCAGACCTATGTCCAGCCATGGGCTCTTGCTCACCTGCTAGAGAAGTCTGAATGGAGGCAGTGACACTCTGAAGCATTGCTGAGAGCAATCTTTATTAATTTGTGGGATGCTATCCGGGAGATAACTCCATCCTCATTGTAGTCTAGGCTGTTGCTCCCTCAGGCTTAGGCGCAGTGCTTTCTGCAGGGCCAGCTATGCTGCATTGCAGTCCACAGGCAGTGATTAACTGTAAATGCCTATCTTCAGGTGCCCCTTCTTGCCTTCAGTCTGACCAAACAGGTGTTGTGTGCAGCTGCAGGATGTTGGGCATGATGTGTTTTACTTGTAGGACCTTCCCTGCCCTTTAGCCCTCTTCCACTGGGGGCAAGCTAGAGAAGCAGACAGGCATGCAGAGCCACTGGGGCACTGTGACCAAGAATGGCCAAGGCTTAGCACAGCATGGCTTGACATACACAGCAAGGCACAGTTCAGCATGGCATAGCCAGGCACAGCAGGGTAGGGGAGGGCATTGCATGGCACGGCATAGCATAGCACAGATAGGTCAGCGTGGCATGGCATGGCAGGGGATGATATGGCACGGTATGGTACAGCAGGGCACAGCATGATGTGGCATGGTGCAGCAGGGTACAGCGTGGTGGTGCAGGGCATGGCATGGGCACAGCACAGCTGGGTATATCACAGTGCAGTAGGGCCCAGTGTGGCATGGCAGGGCACGGCACGGTATGGTGCAGCAGTGCACAGGACAACACAGCAAGGAATGGCATAGTGGAGCATGGCAAGGCATGACAGGGTACAGCACAGTACGGGAGGCTGCCAGAGCTGCTCAGCAGAAGGCAAAAGCAAGATGTAGGTAGGGGCTACTGGAAGACTGGAGAGAAGCCTGGAGCTGGTGAAGTTGCAGGGCCTTCAGTGCTAGAGTAATGGTGCTTTCTGCTGCAGCACCAGGCAAAGAATTGGACAGCACTGAGGAGACAATCCAGGAGGTGGGGAGACCTCTCAGAGGTGTTGTGAGGTGAGGCCTGGGAAGAGGAGCAAGCATGGCTTCTCCAGCTTGTGGGGACACCCAATCAGTCCTCACCTCTGTGTGCTGACGAGGCGATGGCACAGCCCTGTGTTGCTCTGTGGTATGGCCTCTCCTTTGGCCACTGACCACTGGCTCTAACTGGGCTGGAGCGTTTGTCCCTGAGCGTATGGATGATGTGAGGGGCCCGCATCCAAGGGGAGGCCCAATCAGCACAGGAGGCTCCACATGCAGGCAAGCATCCAGGGCAGTGGGGCCATGGCCATGCCTAGTAGCAGTGAACACCACTGGCTCACCAGTGTCACGACTGTTGGGGCACTGATAGATGCAGATATTCAGGCTGGTGCCCTCAGCACAGTCCCACCAGCTCCTCTGCAGCTGGGGATGCTCTGACGCCTCCGGGGTGCTGCTCCACGTGAGCACAAAGGCACAGGCATGGGTTGTGTCCCATCCCCAGTAGAGGCAGCACTGGGCTAGTGAAGTGGTAGGGAAATAAGGAAATGAACCCAAATCATCCTCTTATCACCTTACAGGCAGTAAGCTACTGTTTTTTGTGGGCAAGGGAGACTGGAAGCAGGAGTCAAGTCAAGTGGGAATCTATGAGCTCCCTTGGTTCCAAGGGGCTGCTAAGGTGGCTCAGCCTAGCTGTGACTTCGGGCAGACTCGGGGAGTTGTGAGGTTCCTCACTGTCCAGCTGATGTCCTTTGCTGCAGCCTGTGTTGTCCTGGCTGTGTAGCACAGCGGGAGCTAAATAGCAGCTAGCCCAAGCCCTGGATGCCATCAGCCTGCAGCAAAAGTACCTTGATATGTGCGTGTGTGTGTCCGTGCATGTGTGTGCACATGCATGCATAGTTCAGTGCACTAGGGCCCCTAAAATTCTTTCCTGGTCACTTCAGGAGGTCTTTCCTAGTTATAGGAGAATTGGTCTGTGGAAGACCAGGGTAGTGCTGTTGCCACGGGAAGGATTTAATCTTCAGTGTTAGTGTGCAAGGGACAAGTTCCAGCCAAGTGGAAATCGAAGTCTGGCAGAACCTAGGTTAATTTTGCAGCTGTATGGCAGGTCGAGTGGTCTTTTGGCCCTGTCTAGGTTGTTCAATGCTGCTTTTCAGGTGGTCTTGGTGGATTGGGAGATTACCTGCTTCCCATGCTGAGCTTCATTGTTGCTGCAGTCAGCAGTGGCTAGGACGAAGGTGAGTCTGATTTTGCTTTCCCAGCAGAGTCCTGCTGGAAGGCTCCTTCTCCCTCTATCTGCATGCTGGGGAGAGAACTTCAAGGAAAGCCAAGGGTAGAGCTGACAACTGTAGAACATGACTGCAAGAGGTTTTAGAGGAACAGATTGCTAGTTGTCTCTTCTCTGCAAGACCTGTTCTCACTTGTTCACTGTAGGTGTGGCCTGATCCACTCTTGGTTATTGCAGAGCTGGCTGTTAACCTGATGGTTGGTGTTAATACTGACTACTCCACAGCCTGTCTTTGCCACTAGCTGAGGATTCAGGCTCTTTGTCACTGACTGCTCTGTAGCATAGGTTCCTCTGTTCAGGCAGCCCAGTGAGCAGCAGGCACAAATGTGTGTACTGATGTCAAACAGCTTCTGGTCATACTGCAGCTCTAACCCAAATAACTTAAGTCAGGTCCTTCCTCCCGTACACTGAATCATTGGCTTAACTTCATGCCATGCTTTTTTCTATCAGCAATTGACTTCTATAATTTGTTTGGTTTGTATTTTAGTGGATTAGTTATTTGACCTGCATACTAAGCTGTTACTTCAGCTCCAATTGTTACCAGCACCATGACTTTGCTTCCTGCTATACATATGTTTGCATGCTCTACTGGACATTTCTCAGTATGTTCTTGCTACACATAAGCAGCATGTCTCACAGCCTTTGGAGCACAATCTTGAACACTGACATGTTGTCTAGCTGCTTATCAGTTGCATGGTTCAGATCCCTTCCATTCAGGTTGCACAGCTGCAGTACTTACTCATTTGCTCCCTGGCTTGCCCATTACTCTAGCCTGCACAGGTGAAGATGACAGGGCATCTTTTAAAAGAGGTTATTTGGAAAGCTCAGCACTGTAGGTATTAGCTATCAGTGGCTTATGCTGTTCTTTGACAGCAGAAACAAGTGTCCATTAGTACTGGGGGACAGTTTATTCTGCATCCCCCCAAAGCCACTTTCAAGGGATTAGGTTTCTGTGTCCTTTCCCTACGCTCCAGGCTGCAACCCTATTGCTCATGCAGGAGGAGAATCATCCTGTGATCAGTGGAAGTTTGCATCTGACCACCCTTGGCCACCACTGTTGGCTGAGTGGCATTCCCAGGCTTCATACACCCGTCAGATCAGTTGACCTGGACATGGGAAAGGACATGCTGTGCCACTCAGGGCAATCCTGGGAGTTTAGCAACCATCTCTCTCCAGTGCCACACCATCCCCTTGTGTGCTGCATTGGGGAAGAGCCCTGTGACTGTGCATGGGGAGAAGCATGGTGTGCTCTGGGAGCAGAGAGCATTTGTATCTGTGGGTTTAGTCTATAAAAAATAAATACTGAGAGTGCAAATTCTCCACACTTATTTTATTATCATTTGAGTGCTTGGGGTTTTGGCCAGGCAAAATTCAATTTGCAATCACAAATCAGGAACTGATACATCTAAATTGTACTATATGCCTTGCAGTGCCTTGTAGCTGGAATTCAGTGGGGAAATCCAGCAGCAGGCTTGAGATCCCTTCCTTACCTCTGCAACCTGGGCTGCAGGCCCCACAGCCCCAGCTTGCCTCTGTTCCCTTCAGTTTCTCTCTCCGTGCCAGAGGAGGCATTATAAGTCCCACTGGGCCAGCCGACTCACTCCTGGCCATCCCCCCAGGGTGTGCTCCCCACATCTATCCCTCCCATCTGTCTGCATTTGGCATGCGTTTTTTGTGCTGCACCCCTTGTTCGCTAGTGCAAGCTGGCCCATGAGCAAAGGCTGCACGTGGGCAAGGAGCACGTGGGCCACATCGGCTGCTTGACTGCAACGTGTGGTGGTGGCTGTGTGACTGCTGCTGGGTGCAGTGGTGCAGACCACTCTGCCTCTGTGCTTGCTCCTTCCTGTGTCCCATGCACCCTGCCTTGCGCACACATGCACACAGGCTGTAGGAGGCTCCTTCAGTGAAGAGAGAATTTCACAGAGACTCCCTAGCTCTGGATACCTTTAAATACACTCATTATCAGTCTTTAGTTTTGGCAGTCACTGAGGCAAATGTGAAGCTCTGGGAGAGGTGCTGGCAGCAAGGGAATGCCCTGACCATGGTGCAGGAGCCTTCTGCACCTGCATCACATCATCCTGCTGTTGTCTTTCTCTGCTCAATACTGAATACATCAGCAAGGCTTCCCAGTGCATCAGGAATTTACCTCTGTGTCTATGTCTGTGGCCCTTGGGATTTGGGAAAGTTTTAGATTTATGATATGCCTGTGCAGAAACTGCCCATACTTTGTAGCATGTAAATGTTATTGATTAAATGAAACCCACAATGGATGCATGGATTTTGTGTCCCTCATCTAAGCCTTAGTCAGATTTTAACTAGCGTGAGGTAGGCATTCACAGATTTATGAAAGGAATTAACATGACATAACCAGCAATAGCTGGGTCCTGACCTGGGGGTCCTGGACTCCTGTGACTATTCCCTTTCCGTGACACCACAGTCGTGCAATTATTTCTCGAAGAAACACTACATTTATGAATGTCTGTGCAAGTCTCCATGTCCTCCATTCTCTCTCTGACATAGCAAGTCTGTGTGGGTGCTGTTCTGCCTGTGCCTGCTTCCAGAGAGTGGCAGAATGTTGCTGCCCAGGTTGAAATCCTGGCTGCTCCAGCTCCCTGCTGTAGAGCCTCCCATGGCCAGCTGTGACCTGATTGTGCCTATGGAAACAGCCAGCAGCTCTGCTGTGACTTGGGGTGGACTTTTCCAGGTGAGCATTGTCCTTCAACCAGCTGCAGGCTGGCCTAGAGGAGGGCTGGGGAGAGTGCAAATGCCAGATCTGCCCCTGCACCCCAGACCCCATCTCCTGACTGGTCCCACGACTGCCTACCACGTGCTCTTACCACAGTTGCTGCAGCTGCTGTTCTGTATTGGCTGTTGTCTTGCCTCCTGTTCTCTGGAAGGTAATGTCCAAGGTATGTTGTAAGGGTTCATTCACATCAATTCAGCCATGTCCATGTGCTGGCTGCTGTATCTTATTTCCCTTCCATGGAGGTGGAATTAACTCATTGATCCCTTGTGATAATAATAATGGAGGGCAAAGGTACAACAAATCACATATATTTTCTATAAAGCTGCTACAGGAATTTCCCCCACTGTCTTCAGCCAAGGAATGGCCTCAGATCCATCACCAGGTTGTGGATACCAACCCTTTGAGACTTTATGAACTTTATGAAATGTGGAAAGCCCCTCTGCTAATCCTTAATAATTCCCGATCCTCCTTTTTTGTTCATTTGGTGATGGTGGCTTTTTTACCATCTGCTGCATAATTAGTTTTTGGGAATCCAGTGCTGCCCAAGAAGAGACATTTATACTTTTGATTATCACAGGGTATTGTGAAGTCAAGAGTTCTGCTATGTAATTATGTGCAATGTGAAAAGTAATTTATTCTGTTGGGTGTAGACCAGCTGCCCAATTATTTCTTCTGGCGCTTCCTAGTTTCTATTGTAAGAAACAGTTAATAATTTTTTGCTATGTATATGCATTGCACCATTTGTGACACTGCAGATTCTTATCCTCTTTCCCAGCTGATAATTTCTTTTCTAGCCTTTTAGGATGGGACAACTAGACAGCACATGATGTTTGAGATTTGAGTGTCCTGTGTATTGATACATTGATAATAATGTTACCACTCAGCTCTTTCCCAGGTCATTTACACCACATGAAGGCGTCAAAGCCAAGAGCCTAGTAAAGCTAAAAAGGGATCTGACAGGTGTATTGGTAGCAAAAGTATCCAGTATTACCATGGTGTATTGGTTTTGTGTGGCAAGGTTTTGGTAGCGGGTGGGGTTACAGGGGTGGCTTCTGTAAGAAGCTGCTGGAAGCTTCCCCTGTGTTCGACAGAGCCCATACCAGCCGGCTCTGGTAGACAGACCCGCCGCCGGCCAAGGCCGAGCCAATCAGCGATAGTGGTAACGCCTCTGTGATAACATTTTTAAGAAGGAAAAAAAGTTGGGACGGCGGTATTCGGCAGCCGGAGAGAGGAGTGAGAACATGTAAGAGAAACAACCCTGCGGACACCAAGGTCAGTGAAGAAGGAGGGGGAGGAGATGCTCCAGGCGCCGGAGCAGAGATTCCCCTGCAGCCCGTGGTGAAGACCACGGTGAGGCAGGCTGTCCCCCTGCAGTCCATGGAGGTCCACGGTGGAGCAGATATCCACCTGCAGCCCGTGGAGGACCCCACGCCGGAGCAGGTGGGTTCCCGAAGGAGGCTGTGACCCCATGGGAACCCCGCGCTGGAGCAGGCTCCTGGCAGGACCTGCGCATCTGTGGAGAGAGGAGCCCACGGAGCAGGTTTTCTGGCAGGACTTGTGACCCCGTGGGGGACCCACGCTGGAGCAGTCTGTGCCTGAAGGACTGCACACCGTGGAAAGGACCCATGCTGGAGCAGTTCGTGAAGAACTGCAGCCCGTGGGAAGGACCCACGTTGGAGAAGTTCGTGGAGGACTGTCTCCCGTGGGTGGGACCCCACACCGGAGCAGGGGAAGAGTGTGATGAGTCCTCCCCCTGAGGAGGATGAAGCGGCAGAAAATAACATGTGATGAACTGACCGTAAACCCCATCCCCGTCCCCCTGTGCCGCTGGGGGGTTGGTAGAGAATCCGGGAGCGAAGTTGTGCCCGGGAAGAAGGGAGGGGTGGAGGGAAGGTGTTCTGAGATTTGGTTTTATTTCTCATTACCCTACTCCGGTTGATTTGTAATAAATCGAGTTAATTTTCCCCAAACTGAGTCTGTTTTGCCCGTGACGGTAATTGGTGCGTGATCTCTCCTATCCTTATCTCGACCCACAAGCTCTTTGTTATATTTTCTCTCCCCTATCCAGCTGAGAAGGAGGGGGAGTGATAGAACAGCTCTGGTGGGCACCTGGCATCCAGCCAGGGTTAACCCATCACACATGGTCATTGACCCCACGAATGATGGAAGTTACTGAGCTTCTTTGCTTGGGAACTAAAATCAGCCTCTCCCAAAGCCCACAGTGGCACCCCTGGGGAAGGAGTTAATTTGTTATTGCTCATTCTGCAAATGAGGGTGCAGATGAGCAGAGAAATGTACAAAGCACTGAACCTGGGGCAGGAAAGCTAACCCCAGGGAGAAGAAGAATGAGGAGCACTGGGCAAATGCTGCATCCCAAGTTGAACACTGCTCTGTAGTGACCAGCTGCATGCAAAAGGAGGTGTCACACACCTGTGTAAATGGGCAAATAGCCTGCAAGAAGCCTGATCTGCCTCAGATGCCTAATCTGCTGCCTGGTAGTGCTGGTACCTCTTCTGGGGCTTGGTGTCCAGCTAGGGGCTTGGGCTTCAAGGAGGGACAAAACTCACCTGAGAGTCCTTAAGAGGGAGGTTTGAGCAAAGCAGCTTATGGTGAAAGCGTAAATTAGCCTGGGTTGTTTAGCCTAGAAACTGTGAAACTGAGGGGGATGTGCTGACAGCTTCTCTTTATATGCCTGACAGCTGCCAAGTATATACAAGGCTGCTGCAGAGACTGGAATGGTCTGTTCTGTGTCTGGGGGTAGGACTTGAGCCCATGTTGGCCTGGCCTGCATGGAGACCAGGACTAGTTGCTCCTCTCAGTGTGAGACTGGGGGATGGTGATCTGGTTTCCAGCCCGCCCCCCCAGAGGGCTGTCATGCTGCTTTTCCTCTGACACCTTCACCTTGGTATTGCTTCTGACAGGGTCACAATAATTTGCCATCTGCATCACTGACACTGGGATCTGCTCATTGTGATTGCTTGTGCTGACTGTGCAATTGTTCCCATTATCTGGGAGCAGAGCTGAAGTTCCCAGATGAGGGAGAGAGAACATGCCTGCCAGCCAGCCTGGCTCCTTCACATGCCTCTGTTCCGCATGGGTGGTGTAGTATACCAACCTGTACCAGCTGTGCAGCGCTCCACAAGGCCAGCTGAGGAGCCAGGGTGGCATGGGAAGGAGGGCAAATCTGTGCAAAGCCTGCATGTCACCGGCTTAGGGGCAGGCAGCTGTCAGGGACATGGGACAGCAAGACAAGGCACTAACTGGGCAGCCCATGCGATGGGGAGCCCTATATGATTAGGCTATTACATACGCCAAATGTGGCAGTGGAGTGGTGGCGTGGAACCTCCCTCTCCAGCACAGGGGCTGCTCCAGGGTAGCCCTTGCATGGAATTGCAACGTGCACTTGCAGCTCAGAAAGCCAACCATATCCTGGGCTACATCAAAAGAATTGTGACCAGCAGGTCGAGGGAGGGGATTCTGCCCCTCTGCTCCGCTCTCGTGGGACCCCACCTGGAGTCCTGCATCCAGCTCTGGGGCCTCCGACATAAGAAGGACATGGACCTGTTGGAGTGAGTCCAGAGGAGGGCCACAAAGATGATCAGAGGGCTGGAGCTCCTATCCTACAAAGACAGGCTGAGAGAGTTGGGGTTGTTCAGCCTGGAGAAGAGAAGGCTCCGAGGAGATCTTATAGTGGTCTTCCAGTACCTAAAGGGGGCCTACAGGAAAGCTGTAGAAGGACTTTTTACAAGGGCATGTAGTGATAGGACCAGGGGTAATGGCTTTAAACTGAAAGAGGATAGATTTAGATTAGATGTAAGGAAGAAGTTCTTCATTGTGAGGGTGGTGAGGCATTGGAATAGATTTCTCAGAGAGGTTGTGGATGCCCCATCCCTGGAAGTGTTCAAGGCCAGGTTGAACGGGACTTTGAACAACCTGGTCTAGTGGAAGGTGTCCCTGCCCCTGGCAGGGGGATTCAAACTAGATGATCTTTAAGGTCCCTTCCAACCCAAACCATTCTATGATTCTATGCTTCTAAGGGGCTGGCAACCGGAGGTGGCCAGGGATGTCAGAGACCAGATGATCTTGTTAGGTGGCAGGGACCCTGTCTGGAGGGAGCAGGATTTACCAGACTATGCAGATTGGCCTCGGACCCTTGTGCCAGCCACTTCTGCCAGTGATGTGGCCTGTCCCTACAGCAGATGGTTGGGCTCCGACGCAGTGCCTGGAGCCGCTGCCTGTGGGTTGGAAGTGTCCTCCCTGCTTTGCCCCCACTCTGCATAGCAGGATTTCTGAGGTGGGGGCCAGGACCATGCCTGTCCTCACCTCCTCCTGTGGCTGGCCCAACCACTCTCAGATTGACTGGGCTACACTGCCAGCCTTTCCCTGTGAATAGTCACAGCCCTGCCCTAACTGCTTGGTACATTCTTGCTATGCCCCACAGCATCACAGAGCCATTGTGTTGCACTAGACCCAGATCCATATCCAGCAGTTGGAACATGCCTGTAGGCTGAGACTAAGGCATGGGGATCCCTACACACGAGCCCCCTCCATCCACAGAATGCATCATCTAATACCCTCTGTAAATAATTACTACCTACCCTCACGCCTCTATGTGACAGGCAGTGCTCACGCACAGTTTTGGTGGGCAGGAAAGGTCTCATTTAATGGATAGGTTATTATCTTTCTCCTCCTGCTATGTCCCATCCCCTTTCAGATTTTGCTACCCTGAGATGAGGTCCCTGGCTGGCAGCCATGTGTGCCCCCACTCATCCCAGCCTCTGCTCCTGCTGCCATCCCTGTCTGCCTTGTGCAGTGCCTTGGCAAGGCCACAGTGCTGCAGACACTACTCCACTGCAGAGCCCCCTTGGAGCCTGTCTGTGCCAAGCCCCTCTACGCTGTCAGAACAAGATCTGGGAAATGGTGCCAAGTGCAGGGCCATGCCAGCGCTTCTCCTCCCCATTACCCGACAGCCATGCAGAGCAGTGGCAGGACATGCAGGCTGGGCTCATCTGCTGAGAACAGCACATTTCTAGACTCAGACCACAGCTGAGGACCTGGACCAGCTGCACCCCTGCCTCCTTGCCCCAAAACTGTGGTTGGCCATTGTGGCAAGGCTGGGATTGTGGCACTGCACAAGGAATAAGGGCTGTGCCTGCCCTTTGGCAGGGCTGCAGAGCTATGGCTTGGGGTGGAGGAATCTCGCACACCTGGACACAGGTACATTGCAATAAAGCAGTTGGTGATAGCACATGGGGCTTTCAGGTGAGAAGAAAGCCAAGATCCGGTGCATCCACTTGTCTGCTTCTGACAAAGATGGAGAGATGCACTTGAGAAAGGCTCACAGACCTCACCAGAGCTGGCTGGGCTCGCCTCTTTCCTTTCTCCTGCAAAGGTTTCTCCTGAACCACTCTCACTGGAGACTGAGCTATGCCTTGGGTGGAGTCCCTCATCTGATTAGTAGTAATTGTCAGCGTACCATCCTGGATGCTTGTTAACCATTTAAATGCACATCAGTTTCTGAGGTCTCCTAAATATCTACTTGCTTTGTTGTGTCCCACCCCCTGGAGTCAATGCCACATCTGTCCCATCCTGTGCTGGGATTAGGATTATGTCCCCCTTCTCATGTGGGAGCTATCTGGAGACCCTCTGCCCATTCACAGACCTGCTGTTGGCAAGGCCTGTAACACAGCCCCACAGCACTGAGCACCTGCTGGCTTTGGCGTACTTGCCTCCAATGAACCCTGTTGAAATTATTGCAAGTTACAGGTTTGTGTCAGCACAGACACAGGTGCAGGTTATGGTTCTTTACGACCAGGATTAAGTGTTTGTTCCTCACCAAATCCATAGGGTGCTGAACCCTGCTGGCTGTGCTCTCTGCTCACTCTGGGTGGAAGGTCTCTGAGCACCAGTTATTGCTGAGGTCTCAGCAGCCAGCCTTGCAGTGCTCACCCCCTCCTCAGTTCCAGGAGAGATCCATTGAGACATGAACCCCAGGAAAAGCTGCAGAAGGAAAAAACATGCTCTTACAGGCATATACAGACAGAAGTGTTGGTTCTTGGAGTTTTCCCCAGTGTCCAAATGTATTATAGACTTGACAGGAAGCTGAAGACATACAAGAAATCAGACTGTTTTATTATTAATACATATTATGACATGTGACATATAGGTTGATTATTGTAGATCTGAAAGTTTTAAGACTGTTTATTAGCCTGCCTGGACAGGAGGAGTGGGATGGAGACAAACACAAAACATTGCAGTGAAGGGAAGACAGAAGAAAAATTGTTTTAGCCAGGAAATTATCAGCATTGGTATTAATATTAGCATATCAGTGATAATAATTTCCCATATAAGTCTTCCATATTCTTAGCAAGAATCATATAATGAAGCTTGTTGAATATGATTTAGAAGTGAAGCCCAAGAAATTCCCACCACGGATGTCCTCGGGGGCTGAGGCATCTTCAGAAAGCCTGTCTCAACAGTGACCAAATGTACATATTTCAGACAATGTACTGCAGGTGGCATGTACCAGAGACTGTCCTGTCAAGTCATTGCATTTTACTTGTAACTTCTTGTCAGATATTTAATTAAAACTTTGGAAAAAAACCCAACCAACCAAACAAACCAACAAACCCTCAGCTTGTTTTTACTACAAAGCCCACCTTGTTGTGCACAAGAGGACCAGTGCAGCAGTGGACTTTTCTGTGGCTTGCCCTCCAGAGGCAGTGAAGCCATGTAACCAGGGCTGTGCAGGTTCTGCATCTCTGCAGCACAGCATGGAAAATGGTCACTGGGGGGGGGATGTTTGCCTTGGTGGCCCTGGCAACATGAGGTGCAGACAGGGGCATTTGAGCAGCATCTCCTGAGCATCTTTTACCTAGCTTGTCTCAATGGCATACCTAGGTCACAGCAAGGCTTGCCTGGCCCCTCTCCACTCTGCATCTAGAAACCTGGTTGCATACTTGCAGAAGGCCAACGTTGCCCCACTTATATACTGCATCATGAAACAATATCTCCTGTAGGTAAATCATTAAGATCGTCTACTAAAAGAGTTTCAGAATTATAGAAGACATCTCATGAAAATGCAAACATAAGTACATACATGCAAATTATATCTGCAGTCAAATGCATTTTAAAACACTTCTCTGCTTCTAGAAAGTATTTTTGTAAAATAAGAGACTATTATTCCATTGCAGTTTTAAGTTCTTGAAGACTACAGATGACCAAACACTTAATGTCTATCAGGTGCCTTTTAAAATATACAATTTTTTACAATTGTATGTTGTATATTGTATGTATAATTTATAATATGTATAAAAATGAGAACAACTCAATCATGTATGTGATGCAATGTATGATGTAATGCCTTCATTGAAAGCTGTTATAACAGGGAATCAGGGACAAACTCTTTCATTGCAAATCTTTCTCTGTGTCAAAACACAATGGCAAAGCAGAAAAAAACTCAGAGATTTAATTCTTTGGCACACGTCATCTCCCATATCTTTGATTTCATGAAAAAAATTACCACATCCAGATTCAGGCAACTGATCTGAAGAAAAATATTCACTTTTTAAGAGATTGTAAATATCACTGGAAGAATGAAGCTGACAAAAGCTGGCGAGGATACATATTATCTGCATAAAGAATAATGTATAACAAATTAGTAAGTTCAATGTGGGTGCATGCTTTGGGAGACTTTTATAAAAGCATTAGATCCCACTGTATCTTAATATATTAATTTTCTCAAATTCTAAATTTTACGTAATACATTTTGTCTAATGCTGTCTTGAATGCAGCTGTAGAAAGAACATTTTTTTAGGCCAGTTGCAGAAATCTCTTAATTATTCATCCTGTAACAGGTAAACTTCAATTTAAAATTATTTGAAACTGTACATGTGAACTGTTCTTTGAATCAATGCTCAATTGAATGCAATAATGTATCTTAGCATGTTAAAACTGTTAGTAAGTATAATCTTAAATAATGCAGTGAGGTTTATTGTTGCATCTGTAATGGCAATATGGAAAGCACACATTCAAAAAATACTGGACATGAAAGAAAATGGTGTTTCTTTAAAATGATGTGATTTCCCATATTTTTCATCAAGCCCAGCATAGCCAGCCAGTCAAGGGAGGTGCTTGTCCCACTCTATGCTGCCCTGGTGTGGCCCCCACCTCGAGTACTTGTGCAGTCTTGGGCGCCTCAATATGACAAGGACATCAGGCTATTAGAATGTGTCTGGAGCAGAGTGACCAAGATAGTGAAGGGTCTCGAGGGCAAGACTTAGGAGGAGCGGCTGAGGTCACTTGGTCTGTTCAGCTTGGAGAACACTGAGGGGTGACCTCATCGCAGTCTACACCTTCCTCAAGGGGGGCTGTGGAGGGGAAGGTGCTGATCTCTTCTCTCTGGTGACCAGGGATAGGACATGAGGTCATGGAATGAAGCTGCATCAGGGGAGGTTCAGATTGGACATTAGGAAAATGTTCTTCACTGAGAGGGTGGTCAGTCCCTGGAACAGGCTCCCCAGGGAAGTGGTCACGGCACCAAGACTGCCAGAGTTCAAGGAGTGTCTGGATGATGGTCTCAGTCATATGGTTTGGTTTTAGGTAGTCCTGTGTGGAGCAGGGAGTTGGACTCGATGGTCCTCATGGGTCCCTTCCAACTTGAGATAGCCTATGATTCATGTAGCTGACACTGGTTTTCACCAACACACTGCCTGGTGCCTGCAGCAGTGGTCTTTGCATATGCAGCTCCTGGGTCCCTGCCATGGGAACTGCCAGGCCACAGCTCAGGCCCTGTCACAGACCTTCTGCAAATTAATGCAAAAAGCAGATAAATGTGAATCTGCATCTGGCAGGTGGCTGAAGGCTGGCAGCCCTCATGGCTGGGGCAGCTGTTCCTGCACAGAAGCCCGGCACCCGGGTCTGTGTGGGGTACACAGAGTCTTGGTCTGGCAAATGCTCTGCCCCAACATCTGGTACCTGCTGCCCTGCAGCAGCAGCAGAGATGGATTGGGGCAGAGGCAAGAAGATCTCCTCCTGCCTGCAAATTGCAATGTAGGGACATCCATGACGGTGTTTCCAGCCACCCTTTCCAGACTCCTTGGATAGCCTCATGCAGGGCTGTGTGCTTCCCAGGATGCTGCATGCTGCCAGGTGATTTCCAAGGTGTGCCCCATTTCTTTTGCTGTAAAAAAAAAAAAAAAAAAAAGCCCTATGCCTTCAGATATTTACAACCTATTTTGGCTTGCCAAAGCCACATGTCACCCGCATGACTTGCCATTATTTCAGGCACAAGGCTCACCAGGCTGACGGACTTCACTGATTGACTGGGATTCAAAGTAAGCAAACCAGACCATGGCCTTTCTACCTGCAAATCCTGGCAGAAACCAAACCTTCCCCCTCACTCTGGAACACATAAACCAGTGAAAAGTGAGGAGGAGGGCAGGCACCTAAATCACAGTCCCTCTGTATTATGAACTGAACTGTGAGCTTGACATACAGCTGTGTAGATTGTATTTGTATAACAGGTGTGTTGCAAATCTTTAAAATAGTTCCTAATACAATCCACAGTGTCTGAAAGTAGGGCCATCAGAGAGACTGCCATCTGGATGAATGCCTAGACGGAAGCCTCGCAGGCAATGTCAACACAACAAAAGCCTTTCTCAAGGTTTCCGGGCTCCAGGAAAAAAATCAGTAAAACTTTATTTACATGCTCACAAATGCTGAGAACTGCTCAGGGTCCTTGACACATTTCAGGAATACAGAGAAGACAGAGGCAATGACCTGAGTACTAGAAATATCTCAGAGGTATAGACAGAAAGAGTTCAAGCTGTTAAAAGAGAAACCTATAGGTTATCATTTAATGCATACACACACCTGGGAGAATGTACTGAATGTTAGAGGCCCCTTTGTTCTACAGAGAGAAGTTACATAATGTTCAAGAGCAAGGAATAAAATCATAAATGTTCTAGTTAGAAATCAGGTATGAAATTAACCCTTGGCTGACTCGGCTGGCTGCTCAGTTCACAGTCTCTTGAGAGCATCATGATGGATCCTACTTTGAGGACTGTTCTGAGGACCATAATTTATTTGTGTGTGACATACATAGCAAGAGCTGTGAGTGGATGCTGCAGCCAGGACCCCTCTCGGATAAGTGTCTGCTACTACATGACCAAGCCAGCCTTCTCTGGGCTGGTGGGGACTTTAGCCCGGGTTGGGGCATGCTCCAGGCTCCGACCACTCAGTCCCAGGGGGGAACCCAGGAAGGCTCGGGGCCAGACACTGGCTCTTTCCTCCCTGCTCCCTTCTCTGGGCTGACTCCACTCAGGAGCCAGGAGAAGGCAAGTAAAATGCCTACTAGGTGGGCAGTACAGCTGCTGAGCAACTGCTCCTTTCTCCCTACAAAAAGAGCCCAAAGGCCAGGTGGAAAAGGAGCCTGTGACTGGTCCACCTGGGCTTGCCAACAGACTGCAGCTGACTCTGCAGAATGGCCTGCTGCTTGCACTGAGGAGAGGATTCTGTACAGATGGACGATGGCTAGTGGAGCCTTCACTTGTGGATGACAGCCTACATTCCCCACCCAGGCCTGGGGCACCCAGTGCTGTGCCTGATCAGAGACACCTACTCTCTTCTGCTGATTTGATCAAACTCAAGTCTGAGCCATCATGTTAAACCAGAGCCCTGCCTTTCAGTCAGTGCAGCACCTGTGCCAGCAGTGGATGTGGAATTGTGCGCTGCCTGACCTGATGCTATACGGAGTAGGTCTGGTCCTGTCCTGGAGGAAGGGTCAAGGGGCTGAGGGTGTGGGCATCTGTGTTCTGGCTTGTGAGGAAGGAGTGTCTGTCAGCACCTGTGCTTTGTCTGGGGGAAGATCCATCTTTCCCCACAGGTAACGGCTGTTTGTCCTTGTAGATCCTTGGTGATGTCTGAGGAGGGGCTGGAGGTCAGTGCTCTACTGGGGATTGAGGAGCTGAGGAAGTTGAGATCAGGGGATGGGGAAGAGGGAAGAGAAGTCTGACTGACCCTTGAGGCATCTGTCCATATCTTACAAACATCTGGTCACCCATCATGGGATTTTTGTACCCCAGACCACTTTTCACCTGCTCACCCAGTGCTTGGCTCTGCAAAGCTCCTAGCACTGCCAGTCAGTGATTGCCTTGTGCTATGCCTTCCCCAGTCTGCAGAAGATGTCCTGTGTACACATGTGGGCTGGCACACACTGGGTCTCATTGCGATCATGGATGGCGTGGAC
Organism: Harpia harpyja; assembly: GCF_026419915.1. NCBI lineage: Eukaryota > Metazoa > Chordata > Aves > Accipitriformes > Accipitridae > Harpia > Harpia harpyja. Next base: position 189,499 of record NC_068954.1, on the reverse strand, counting down.
TGCATCCCAACCTTTGGGGCAGGTAAGACACTATGCTGTGTAGCAGAGACAGGGCATTCCTCAGTGCATAGGATGTCCTGAGACTTGACTGCTGTGTACTTAGCAGGGCAAGGGTTGGACAGCAAGGGCAGGGGATCACTGATAATTGTGAATGACTTGAGGATGACCCTGGGATCACATCCCATCCAGTGAGACTGTCATGGAATATAGACCTATCCCTATCCTCTTTTCTGGTATTCTTGCTACAGGGCCCCACACATTTGCCATTTGCTTCCCCTTTGGCTTGCTTGCCTGTTTTGCTGTAATTTTCTCTGTGGACAATAAGGATGTGCAAGGCTTCCTGACTGGGGATCATAACGACACCTTTAACAAGGAGATGGACCTAATAGCAGAGGTAGGAACTGGCTTTGCATGAGTAACAGGGAGCCCCAGGCTGACGGAATGGCTAGGACTGTGTCTTGCTGGCTGGTGGCCCTGTAAGTCTTCTGATAATGTCAGATGGCTCTACTGGACTGCTGCACTGTCAATTGGTGGATTCCCAGGGAGGAGGCAAAGAATAAGCAGAGATCCCTCTGTTCCACACTGTGAGACCCTGGCTGGTTACCTGCAGTCTAAGTCCCCCCAAGTACCACACAGACATGGGCACCATGAATGAAGCCTGGGGGCCACCAAGCTGGCCAGGGGCTGGAGTGGAAGACACATGAGGAAGGACAAGAAAGCCAGGTTTATGTAGCAGGGAGAAGATGAGGCAAAGGGGGATCTGACTGCTGTTGTCAACTAGCTAACAGTGGAGCAAAGAAGGCAGAGCCTTTGGGGGCACAGGGACAGGACAACAGGCAGAAGCACAAGTTGGGAAACAGGAAATTACCGTTGGATACAAGGAAATGTGTTTTCCCTGTGAGCACAGTCACACACTGGGTCAGGGTCTGAGAGGCTGTGGGGTCTCTTTCCTTAGTGAGAGCACACATTGGCAGGACATGGTTTTGTGCCCTGGTCCTGTTGGCCCTTCTCTGAACAGGGGGAGCAGACCTCAGGGCTTGTCCAGACACAGGGGGAGCAGGTGGGGTGGGAATGGGGCATTGGGGTGTGCAGTGCTGTAGGATGGGTTGCTGTCTATTGTTGGGGGGGGGTAGGGAGGAGGCATGCAGAGCTGGATGCGACGCTGCAGGTTACTGCTGTTCTGCCCCACTACCTTGCACCAAGTCTCCTTCAAGCCAGTATGAAGGAGCCTGACAGCAGCAAGTGAGGTGGAAGGCCATGGAAGTGCTGTTGTCTGAGGAGCAGTCATACATGTGGGGACACAACTGGGCCTGCGCGAAGGGGGCTGCAGAAGCACTGATGCCTTGGTAAGGAGTAACTTCCCTGCAGGGCCCACAGTTTGCTTTGTCTGAGGAGGGCTTTGTGAAGATCATGTGTCTTTCCCTGACAGAGCTTGACACAGTCCTCTTCCTCTTTACACTGGATGGTGGGGGAGGGGGGGGGGGGACTGGCAAAGGGACTGCTAGCAGCACCAGGGATGCTGTGAGAAAGGCGGGGCAGCTGTTAGGGCTGCTGGGACTTTTTGGGGATAGGAGACTGAGTCACTGAGCAGGCAGAGAGCCAGGGATAAGGAGTAGAGGGTGGCACTTGGAGGGGGGAGGTCTGTGTTGGGAGAGCATGGGGAAGGGCGTGTGAGTGAGGGGTGCCTGTGCGCAAAGAGTGTGTGCGTGGGAAGGGGTGTGTGGGAGAGGGTCATGTGCAGGGCGTTGCATATCTGTGTGTGCGCATGAAGGTGCATGTGTGTGTGCAAGCACAAGGGGTTTTTGTGTATGCAAGGAACGTGCATGTCAGATGTGAGTACGCGAGTGAAGGGCATGTGCATAGGGGAGCACGCCTGAGGAGTCAAGTGTGGGGGGGACATGAGGGCTGCTGGGGGGGGTGAGGGGCATGTGCGTGTGAGGGGATGCGTGTGTGTGCGTGGACCATGTGTGGGCACATGTGTAGGGGCTATGTGTGTGATCAGGTATTCATCTTTCAAAGGCTCATTTCTGTGTGTGCATGTATTGTGCATGCATGTATGTGGGGGGCACATATTTGTGTGCATGTATGGCCTGTGGCTGGGTGGGAGGGCATATGCACAGTGTGAAGAGTTTTTTTGTGTTGGGAAGGCATGGGTGCAGAGCTGTGTGAGTGCTGTGCACACAGACCATGTGTGCGCACATGAGAGAGAGCCACGTGTGCATGTGCAAGGGTTTCATGTGAGTATATGCATATGGACTATGTGCATGTATGTGGGGGGTGGGCACAGATGCAGGTGTGAAGATTATGTGTGCATGGAGGGGTTTGTGTGTGTGAATCCTCTGTATGTGTGCATAAGGTCATATGCACGCATGTGGAGGCTGTGTGTATGTGCACAGACATGCCAGTTGCTTCAGCTGGGCTCCTGTAGATGGCCTTTTCCCTTCTCTGCTTGTTCCTGGAAGCTAACCCTGAGCTTTTTGTCTGCATCTCTGTCCTTCTTGCCTCAAGATGACCTTGCTAAGGTAGAGGAACTTGTGGTTCAGGTGAAGGAGAAGACATAAAAAATCCAGGCACTGTCTCATGCCACAGTTCGGCAATACTTGCTGGTAAGAGGAAAAGAGACTTTGTCCTGTTGTGGCTTGCAAAAGATAGCACCACAGGGCATGCCCATGCCACTGTAATCAGCCTGTGTCTAAAGCACATGCTGGGACAAGGACTGCACAGGATCACAGAATCTCTGAGGTTAGAAGGAACCTCTTGAGATCATCTAGTCCAGCTCCCCTGCTCAGGCAGGGTCAGCTACAGCAGGTTGGTCAGTATGGCTTTGTATTAGCACTGCCTTGAAATGAGAGGCAGAGACATTCTGACCCCAGGCACCATGTCCTGGGGGCTGTTCTGTCCACTCTTATTTGGGTTCTCAGGGGATAAAAGTGGCTGAATGATGGTGTGCTCTCTCCCCCCCCCCGCCCCCCCTACATTTGTATGTCATTGTAATTGCTGATGTGGTGGGGCACATGATGCCCTGTTCCCACCTTCCCACTAAGCTCCTCTTCCCTTAGGCATCTATCCCATTCACTGCCACTGTCAGCCTCCTGCCAGACAGTACTGAGCCCCATAGCTCCCACAGCCCCCAGTGCTTGTGTTCCAGGCTCCTGGACATATCAGCTGGGTTGTCCTTGCTGTACAAGCAGCTTTTTTCCCCTTTTTCCCACTAGGCTTCCCTCAAGAAGCTGTTCCCTGCCATCATCAGCATCATGTGGCCCATACTGTTCCTGCAGTACGAGGGGAATTTTATCCAAGTACCTCCTTGAGGCTGCTTCCCTCTGAGAGAGAGAGAGAGAGACCACATTCATGTGCCAGGCTTAGATCACTGCCACCAGGTCAAGTCTGTGAGGAGCTACCTGCTGTGCCAAAGGGCCAACACAACCCTCCTGCCTAAGCAGGGCAGGCATGTACTCTGAGAAACGGTGCAGGTTACAAAAGTGCCACAATAGCTTTCCTAAGATTTATGGTCTTGACTATATTTTTGCCTGGCATATATCCCTCGAGACCATGAATTCCACCACGACTTGATCACTGCAGCCCAGGCTACCACCAGTCTTGACCTCTCCAATAAGTTCTTCTGTGTTGGTGAGAAACAGGTCCAGTATATAGATATGTTTTTATATATATGTATATGTATATGCATGCGCACACACACATATTTTTAAAGAAGACACCATTCTCTGGCAAAAATTAAAAGAAGGGACACCTGCAGTGAAGTGAACGCTTGGTCATTTGATGCTTAACCCCCACTCCCTTGCAAACAAATGGGCTGCAATAACCCTCACACAGAAAGTTGCTGAGGCCTATAATTTTATATCTGGAGAGGAAGCGTATGTGCAAAAAGAATATCCAGTGTTAAATAACTGAGGGTGGTTGGAGTCTATCCTGGAAGATTGTACTTGATGTAGCACTGGCAAGACGCTTTGAAGAGGAAAGAGCATCAATATACAACTCACTTAAGCAGTAAGAAGTTGTGAAGTATTCCTCTAGGCTTTCAGGATATCCCTATTTTAAATGCAGCAATCTTTTCAGCAGGTGAAATTCAAACTATCTTTGAAGGAGTCTGAGGGCTGCAAGGGCAATGTACAGAGGTTACTGGGTGCCCTTCATTTTATAATACTGCATTTTATCTGCTGTTCCATCTCCCAACCACTTAGTATTCCAAGATGCTTCAGCATTTCTTTGTGGTTACCTTTCAATTTTTACTGGTCTGTGTAATCCTCAAAGCTGGTCTTAGTCCCTGCCCACTTACTTCCTAGATCATGGGGGAAAATTTTGAACAGCCCAGTGTTAATGTGGATCCCTATGGGAATCCCCCAGTGGCATCACACCCCTGAAAATGCCAAATGTCTCTTCCAAATGCTTCCTCTAACCTCCAACATCCTGTTTAATGCATGACAGTCTCACTTTTTAAAGATGTCTGGGTGAGGGACCTTGTAAAAATCTTTTGGACATGCAAATAGCAGATGCACCAAGAAATAGTTGAAGATATGTGGAAAAGGCTTCTTTTGAGCTTTAGCTGTTTTCAAAATACTTAAAACAGATGTATGAAGTCTGTCTCCCTTTCACAGATGTCCTGGTGCCTCCCTCATACTCCACATCCTTCCTTTGCACATTAGTCCTCCTCTTTACTATAACCCTAATTGCCACACGGACTGGTCTCTGGTTTCCTTGAGGTGAAGCAGCTGTCCACAAAAATGGCACATCATTTACAATCTGTCCTTGTCCGGGGCAGCAGGGAGCATTGACTGCCCGTGTGTAATGCCCGGGTCAGCAGGCTGGGCTGTGGCTGGCCCAGAAAGAGTGGGGCCATCCAAGGGCGGGTTAAGTACAGGCCTTTCTGTCCACTGCAGCACATACAGGGACGGGCATGCGCTGCAGCATGCAAAGGGCCAAGAGCCCTCCCTGGTCATGTGGAGCAAGAGCTGGAGAGAAAGCTGACAACATTGGCTGTGATTTTCCCAACCTCTTACTTGGTTCTGTCTCACCCAGCAATCACTAGGATTGTTTCTCTGTTTATGGTTAGTCTATGTTTAAATAAAGGCTTTATTTGAATAACTGGCTTTTGTTACCTGCTTCTGAAGAAAGGCAAAGAGGCTTGCTTCTGAGGTGCGATTGCACTTTTTAAAAACAAATGCCTCCGATTTAGAAGACCTTTGAGCATAATTCAGATGAATTTTTGGACGTGATACAACATGCATAAAAAGGGACACTGCACTAATTAATGTCTCAGTGGAGCTGCCCAATATAACTGCCGTGCCCCCACCCCAATCTCACTGTTAATCCTGCTGTATTTTAATTTTGAAACTGACCTACTTAATTTTGAAGACAGCTGGCTTTCAGAGTCAAGAAACACTTTGAGAAATAATGTCATGCTTAGTGTTGGTTTCATTAATGTCATGCTTAGTGTTGGTTTCATTACTAGCATCACAGTCAAGCAATGTCCCAGAACAACGTGAACCCTCCAGCCCTACACCCGCCATGTAGGTCACTTGAGCAAGCACTGAGGACCAAATTGCTCCAAGAGCGGGTCCTAGGCGCTGGCTCTGCTCTCAAAAGCACTGCAGCTGCACAGTGAAACATCCAAGTTACAGGTAATACTACCGCAAGGAAAATGAAGCAGCGGAAGAGCTTGCCTGGCAAAGATGTGGCGTCCTCACCAATGGAGATTTTAAAAAAACAAGTTGGAGGTACTCCATACCAATACAGCTATATCGCTAAGTGTATGACGTATGCTGCAATGATTTCACCCCCATATGCCACACACAGCAGTAGGACTGTTTCATGCAGGCAGGAATGACAAACTGCTGCTGTTGCCTCTGCATGAGGTGCATCCCCTGTTTCACAGTTCCTGCAAACCTTGACAGAACACCTCAATTTTTTGGACATTCTGGCATCATTAAAAGAGCTTAAACATCTCTGAAGCTACAGCATTGGATAACTTGCAGGGAAGGATGGTAAGTAATCTCCTGAAAAGTTCTCTGAATTATTATTAATGGCTTTTAACAATTCTTGGAACAATGGTGAAATCCTTGAGGATTAAGAAAAGAAAAAAAAACCCAACCCCAAAAGCAACAAGATATTCTCTCTCCTCTTCCAAGAAAAAAAAAGAAACAAAACTCAAGTGTTGTGCCAGTATTTAAAAAATGACAAGCTGGGTGGTCAGTGTAAGTACAGCTTATCAGTCTGAAATCTCCCAGGCAAACCAACAGAACAGTTGACATTAAAGGATATCACAAGTAAAACTAACCAACATGGTTTCAGAGAGAACAGTTTTCTGTAAACACTTTTTAAAAATTAATTACAAGTCTGGGTTGGTAAAAGTACCCACTGACATTGTAAATTTCTGTAAGGCATTGTTCTTGGCCCCACATGTTATACAAATATTGGTGAAGCACATTAAATGCTAGTTAGTAAATAATTGTAAATAAGGATTTGTCCTAGAGAATCCCAAAGTCTGCAGCTATTTGGCACCTTTGTCAAGAACATTAATGAAATTATAAAACAATCGCAAAGAAAATCTGCAGATTAAAAAAGCTGATGACAAACGAAAGCTATGAAAAGACTGATTATACAACAATTTCCTGGAAAGGTTGCTCAACAAAAAATACAGTTATTAAGGTCTCTGCTAGAGTAATTCTGTGAAACATAATGTTTTAGAAAGGGCAGATGAGTTCATCATGTGCTGTCTGGCCTTAAACACTGTTAACTTGAATTTCTAGAAACAAACAAAATGGGCCCTCAGATGCATTTTCAGAACAGTTGAAAAATGTGCTTAAGAGCATAAATCGCAAGCTGAATGTGAACAGTGTAATGAAGCAGTTGATGAGGAAAAAAAGGGGTAGCTAAAAGCAGAGCAACATTATCATTGTGTTCTACATAAAACAGACTATTACAGAATACCGCAACTAGTTCCTGGTTCATGTCTCTGGACTCAAAAAGCCAAAAATACACCGATCAATGTATAAAATGTCAGCAAAGAACAACCACCACAAAAAAGAAAAAACTGTTTTGACTGAGACTAGCAAGTCTCTTTAGCTCATACAGCAAATTATGTATGGTGATAATTATGACTACAAATATGCAGGAAGAAATTTCTGATACTATAAAGCTATTTAAGTTACCAGGACTGACCAATATGAGATGCAGAAGCTGAAATTAAAAAAAGTTCAAATGAGAAGACACATAATTTTTAGTGTAATTTATCACTGGAACAAGTATCGAGTGACTAGCTAGTCTCTTTTATCACTTCCCCCACCTCAAAACTGGATCTCTTTCTAAATATGTACTTGCTCAAATGGAATAAGAGGACAGTGAAGTTTGCTAGGGCAATAAGTGGTGTCCCTCAGGGGTCTGTGTTGGCACCAATACTATTTAATGTCTTCATCAATGATGTAGACGGGGGATTGAGTGCAGGTATGCCGATGACACCAAGCTGTGTGGTGCAGCTGTTTCGCTTCAAGGAAGGGATGCCATCCTGAGGGCCCTTGACAGGCTTGAGGAGTGGGCGCATGTGAACCTCATGAAGCTCAACAAAGCCAAGTGCAAGCTCCTACACATGGGTCGGAGCAATACCCAATACCAATACAGCCTGGGCGATGGATGGATTGAGAGCAGCCCTGCAGATGAATTGGGGATACCAAAAACTTGGACATGAGACAGCAACATGTGCTCGCAGCCCAGAAAACCAACTGTATCCTGGGCAGCATCAAAAGAAGCGTGGCCAGCAGGTCGAGGGAGGCGATTCTTCCCCTCTACTCTGCTCTGGTGAGACCCCACCTGGAGCACTGCATCCAGCTCTAAGCCCATGGTACAAGAGAGACATAGACCTGTTCCAGTGGGTCCAGAGGAGGGCCACGAAAACAGCAGGCTGGAACGCCTCTCCTATGAAGACAGGCTGAGAGAGTTAGGGTGGTCCAGCCTGGACAAGGAAGGCTTCAGAGAGACCTTATTGCAGCCTTTCAATACTTAAAGGGGGCTTACAAGAAAGATGGGGACGGACGTTTTTACCGAGGCCTGTAGTGACAGGACAAGGAGCGATGGTTTTAAACTGAAAGAAGGTAGGTTTAGACTGGACATAAGGAAGAAATTTTTTATGATGAGGATGGCGAGACACTGGAGCAGGCTGCCCAGAGAAGCTGTGGATGCCCAGTCACTGGAAGTGTTCAAGGTCAGGTTAAATGGGGCTTTGAACAACCTGACCTAGTGAAAGATGTCCCTTCCTGTGGCAAGGAGGGTGGACTAGATGGTCTTTAAAGGTCCCTTCCAACCCAAACCATTCCATGATTCTATAGAGTAGAATTTTGACCTGGATTTGCAAAATGTTAGGCTAACCGAACTCTTTAACAATGGATTGAACAGTAAACTCATGGGTGCTGGAACAGTAAATCTTAGCACAGTAGGCTGTACTACAATTAGCTGGTTTTATATGTTATTTATAGCCCTGGATACACATGATGTGAATTCCCCAATTAAAATACCTTCCTTGAGGCTAAATTTTCCCATGCCCTCAGAGCAGTAGAGCACAGCTAGTCATATTGGGTAGCCTGCCTTAGTCCATCCACAGCAGGATGCAGGTGCTCCAGAACAGGAAACACTCTTCAAAAGCAGTGGAATGCGCTGGTGCAGCAGTGCCACCACCTCTTACCAGCTTGAGCCAATCCAGTGAACAATCTGCTGTAATAGTGATCGAGCATGAATGGACTGTTGGATAATGATTTTTCTTCCACATGCCACGTTATGGGGGGGAATATGTTGTTGATGTAACTATACAAAACCCAAGTGGTCACGAAGTATCCATGTGTAGAAAGCAGGTCTCGTTAGTAACTCATAAATGACAGTAAATAGGACTCTGGACTGAAATCCACTAAGAAAAACCTCCTTTAATTCATGGGTTTACCATGTTGTCCATCTCTCGGGTGGGAAGGTAGTAAACAGGTGTGGTCAATGTACAGCTGTGTACAGTGCAGTACTGAGGAGAAATGGTGCAGACAACTGAACAGCACCAGAGCATGCAGGACAATCAAGTGGGCAGGCTGGGGTGTGTTGTGCAAGTAGAGATGGTACCAAGAACACTACACACCAAACAGACAAGAAACCACATTCTTGCACTGGTGACATTTTATTTTGTCATCTTCTGATCTTGTCCCTCTTACTGCAAACCTTATACACCCCGCACAGAAGTCCACATATTTATACTTTCAGTGCAGCCCTGCAACCACAGTGACAGCTGGTTCCAAAAGGCAGTTGTAACTACTGTGTGTAAATCACAATGGAGCACTGCATGCTGTCTCACTACTGAACAGGTGTTAATCCCCATGAGAGACACACCATGCTCAGCTGGGGTCTGCTTTGCTTATTATATGGGAGAGGCAGTTCTTGAGAACACCCTGGCCATACAGCACTTCCCACTGTCAGGGCCAATGTGATTATTCTGGTAATAACACATACGTGTAAACCTGCCTGTTCACCCGGCACTGCAATGGCTTCCCTGTGAATTTCAGCACCAGCAACTTTGGTAGTCAGCGAAAATTAACGGGGAGCCAGCTGCCTATTTTCTTGCCTGCAAAACTGCAAGGAAAAGGTCAAATTTTGAAACTTCCTGGTAGTGGGTCTTTAGATAACAGAAATTCTGGAGAACCCATTCTCTGAAAGACAGAGTAGGACTGCCTGTGCTGCTGCTTCCTACTAGCTTCTATGACATCTGCTGCATTTACGGAGCACAGGAAGATATTCCCTATGATCTAGAGTTCATGCCAATACGTGACTTAGAATAATGAACCCTCTTCTTTCAACCTTTTCCACACATGGAAGCCACTGCTAATGTACCTCATTCACACAAAGGAAGCAGTATTGAAAAGAAACAGGTGATATATGACAACGAAGGTGACTTCTACAGTGCAGAAAAAAAGGACACTATGAGAGCACAGGCATGACAGAACACCACACTGGCAAGGCAATTCAACAGAACCTGCGTTTCAGCGTTAGCAAGACCGCTATCATAGATATGCACTGTCTTGCAGTAAGTTTGTTTCCCTGGTGAATCTGAAACAAGCGGCCTTCAGAGTGTCCAGGAAGGCTGTCTTGTTACATTAGTTACTGGGGGTCTCTGAAAGGCCAGTGAATCTCTGAAAGGCTGGAGGATATTTATTCCTCACTGGACTGAAAGACCCTCTACATACATTCAACGCCCAGTGCTAGAGAAGACAGATGCCAGGGGAATACTGGGTTCCTGACAAGGGTAATAATGATGTCCCATCACTTCCAAGCAGACCAGAGTTCATGTGCTACTGTCTGGTGCCGAGCCTAAACATCAGTGTATGAAGTAGAGACGATGCCTTGTGCAACAGACTGGAGCACATGCTAGGAAGGTATTTGCTCTTCTGTGGCAGCCTGGCTGACAACAGACAGGACAGTTACAGGGCAAGCTAAAGCCTCTGTATGCTGCACAGTGCTGCTTAGTTTGTGTGCATACTGTGCAAGAAAGGATTCCCCCCTTAAAGAGACCTAAACACTGTGCTAGTCAGTCCCTTATAGGGAGAACTGCTAAAAAGGAACCCTGATCTCACCCTGTATTGGCTTTGTGTGGCAAGGTTTTGGTAGCGGGGGGGGGGGGTTACAGGGGTGGCTTCTGTAAGAAGCTGCTGGAAGCTTCCCGTGTTCGAGAGAGCCCATACCAGCTGGCTCTAAGACGGACCTGCTGCCGGCCAAGGCCGAGCCAATCAGTGGTAGTGGTAACGCCTCTGTGATAACATTTTTAAGAAGGAAAAAAAGTTGGGACAGACGGTATTCGGCAGCCGGAGAGACGAGTGAGAACATGTAAGAGAAACAACCCTGCGGACACCAAGGTCAGTGAAGAAGGAGGGGGAGGAGATGCTCCAGGCGCCGGAGCAGAGATTCCCCTGCAGCCCGTGGTGAAGACCATGGTGAGGCAGGCTGTCCCCCTGCAGTCCATGGAGGTCCACGGTGGAGCAGATCTCCACCTGCAGCCCGTGGAGGACCCCACGCCGGAGCAGGTGGATTCCCGAAGGAGGCTGTGACCCCATGGGAACCCCGCGCTGGAGCAGGCTCCTGGCAGGACCTGCGCATCTGTGGAGAGAGGAGCCCACGGAGCAGGTTTTCTGGCAGGACTTGTGACCCCGTGGGGGGCCCACGCTGGAGCAGTCTGTGCCTGAAGGACTGCACACCGTGGAAAGGACCCATGCTGGAGCAGTTCGTGAAGAACTGCAGCCCGTGGGAAGGACCCACGTTGGAGAAGTTCGTGGAGGACTGTCTCCCGTGGGTGGGACCCCACACCGGAGCAGGGGAAGAGTGTGATGAGTCCTCCCCCTGAGGAGGATGAAGCGGCAGAAAATAACGTGTGATGAACTGACCGTAAACCCCATCCCCGTCCCCCTGTGCCGCTGGGGGGTTGGTAGAGAATCCGGGAGCGAAGTTGTGCCCGGGAAGAAGGGAGGGGTGGAGGGAAGGTGTTCTGAGATTTGGTTTTATTTCTCATTACCCTACTCCGGTTGATTTGTAATAAATCAAGTTAATTTTCCCCAAACTGAGTCTGTTTTGCCCGTGACGGTAATTGGTGCGTGATCTCTCCTATCCTTATCTCGACCCACAAGCTCTTTGTTATATTTTCTCTCCCCTATCCAGCTGAGAAGGAGGGGGAGTGATAGAACGGCTCTGGTGGGCACCTGGCATCCAGCCAGGGTTAACCCATCACACACCCATCAGAGGAAGATGACGAAACAGACAGCTGCTGTACTGGAAACCACTAAACAAGCAACTAATGTGATCCAAACTGAGACTGTAACCAGAGCAGGAACTACACTGGGTACACTGCTAGTGCCACTGTCCAAGGGAACTACACCAGGAGAGGCAGCCTCTGTACCACAGCTTTGGTTTGAAGTCTCTCACAACTGACCAGAGGCAACAGTTTCAAAATCAAGGTCACCGAGCAGAATGGAGTCACAGGCCCAAAGACGTTCAGTTGCTTATATTAGTGCTGTGGGTTATGAGCCTGACGGGAGTGGGGCTTGTAACTGAAAGGCTTTAGGATTACTCCTTCTCCTCTTCTAGGAATTTACTTCTGGCCTCACTTGTGGCTGGTTTTTGGAAGTTCGGCTCTTTGTGCAACTTGGGGCTCCCCCTCCTCACTACTCATGCTCTCATTGTCCACCCGCTGTGGATGACCTCTCTTACTTCTCCTCATTTTTTCAACTCCAGCACTGGGGACCCTCTTGGCAGCCAGGGTCCCAGTTCTCTTCTTTTTGCCCCGGGTCAAAGGACGTTTCTTCCGTTGCTTCCTCTGCTCTTCTCTTTGGCGGATTTTCATTAGCTTCTCAAAGCTTTTGGTGGTAGTTGTGTTCACGTCAAACCAGTCCTGGAGGGTTTAGAAGGCAACAGGTTGGTACTGATGGTGGAAATACCATATAAAGCCTACCAGGGCTTATAATAAAGCTGCCTTGTGGGACAAGGATTTCCTGAAATGTGAGATCTGGAAAGGCAGCTGCCTAACAAAGCTCTGTTCTCTGATGTTCCTCCCCAGGTGTCACTCTGTCTCAGAGAACTCAGATTTGATTTGGCAATTGCCTAGCTAAAGGCATGGGAAATGCTGAAGAACTGAACTGAGCAGCAGCAGCTTGGGACAAGACATGTGACACAACACAACACTGGCTCCCCAGACCAACGCATAAGACCAGCTATGGTCAAAAGCAAATCAAAGGGCACTTGAGTCTAGGACCCTGTTCCCCACAGTGAGCAAGGAAAAAATAAACCAGGGCAAGAATCCAGCATTTCCTTCCCAAGACACCCTCCCCACCTCCAACACCCTCTCCACCTCCAACAACCTGGGGTTTGAGGGCTTCCATTCTGCCTGCCTTACCTCAGCATGCACAGAGTTGATGTGATACTTGACCCCACTCTCTGAAATGAACTCCTTCTCACACAGGAGACACTTGTATTTGCCAGCCACAAAGTCTCCCTGGCACCAAAACAAAAAAAATCCATCACCAATTGCTGCCTAGAAGGCTGATACACCTATACATCATATTCTTGCTCAGATATAACCCAGCAGTAAGAAGTAGAAACTCTTATTCATACCAGACAATGCTTTAGCTACAGGAGCACTTACATTATTGACTGGTTATGCCCACAAAGCATAGGACTGCTCTGTGAGATGTTACAAGGTCCCCAGCACCGTACCTGGAAAAAATGCTCTTGTAGCTGTGAATCTACAGGTAGGACTGCAGTTTCACTAAAATGCAGGCCATTAAGATGCTTCCTCCTTGCCTCAAGCAGTGTTTGCAATGGCAACCCCATTAGCACATAGGGAAGCACTCAAACTGTGAGGAACTCAGATTAGCAGATGACAGGACAACAGCTTGAACAAGGAGATATCTGAGGGACAGGGGCAGTCAGGCTATTGGTATAAAAGTGAGTACAGGAAGGCTACCAACCAAGGTACATGTGCCGAGGTGAGATTTGAGTCCTGAGACACTGCCATATACAGATTCACAACCCTGAAAGAGTAAAAAACATATGTGTCAGCAAAACTCTAGTAAGAAATCACTTCTTCCTCCACAAGAAAGTCTTATTCTCTGGAAGACAATTCCAAAAGGGGCAAGAGAGGTAGAGGGAGGGAGATACCAAGTCCTACAAAGCCAGAAAGCTTCTGGTAAAAAGACTGTTAAAGAGACTTAAGCTTTCAGTAAGTTAAATATTTCCAGTTTCTGAGCACATTTACACATAATAAAGAGACTCCTGTCACAGTTACATTCACCCTCTACCAAAAGCCTGAGTAAAATGACAGAGTTTGCATTTTGCGTAAAGTCCAGCAGAGATTAATTTCAAACAAAGCACAGGGGCAAGTACAAGACACTTAAATTTCTCCTGCCCTGCTCATGTATCTAGTGGCACAGAGCAAAAATACTGCATCTGACATCAACAGTCTCTGTTAAAGGGCAGCTTTACAGGTCTTCCCCATGTGGAGCTTCAGACATCAATCTCGGGATACTAGATCATGCTCAGCCGACAGCCCAGACCCTGAAACAGGAGGTAAGTGCAAGACATGCTTCTGGGTTACTGGTTGGTGAAATAGGACAGCTGCTTTCTGGGGACAGGTCCATATACATTAAGTTGCAATTCTTATACTTCGAAATGACGCAAGCCTGAAAACTGGGGAGAGAGTGCTGGGGGTGAGGTAGGGCAGGGGGAAGGCATTGTCTCTACACCAAACCCAGATGGAAGCCACCACTGATCCTTGGCTATCCAGCAGTGTGTGTCACGTGCGTCACATCGTTTCCACCAGTGGGGCCATTTCTTCTCACTGGATCTGACTGGTGACTGCCGTGTGGGATTGCAGAAGCTAAGTGCACATGCATAAGCATCCCTAGACCAGGATGACAGTGCCATGCATGAGTCTTCTGTAGCCCATTTCCAGCTTTTGGAAGAAAACTTAAGTGCTGTACCAGACAAAGTCCCTCTGCTCTTACATTTCCATCTCTACTCCTCCCTTCTATGATTAGTTTTAGTACATCTGCTAGACAGGCAGGGGCCTGTCATTTTTCCACTGCTCAGACCTCCAAATGGAGAAGCTCCCAGCTGGATGTGAAAACCCTACCGCTCTGACACCAAGTTACTGGCTCTGAAGTGGACAAATACATCCCCAGAGGGATCATCCCTAGGGCAACAGTCCAAACAGGATCTTGGTTACCCTAACCAACCATACTGAGATGGAGCAGAATTTGTCTCCCACAGAGAGACAAACTGCAGTTTCAAGGTTGTGGAAAAGCTGTTGGCTCATACAGACCTGAAATCTGCCCCCTTTGAGGCTTCAGAAACACTTAAGATTTACCTGATTTGGGCAGTGGACTCTTCGGTACATCTTTATCTCCGTTTTCCATTTGCACAGTACGTCTTGACTAAACGTGGGCAGTCCAGGACGAGTATATTTCAGCTAAGATAAAGAGATGGAATTGAAAGCTGGAAGCAATGTTGACTACACAGTGCCAAGTATGTCCCTTTCTCTCCCAGGTTGAGACAGAAGTGCTATTTCTTTTCCTACTCTTAACAGCCAAACTCTCAATAACCAATCTTTTCCCATCTCACTGACTCTCTACAAACAACTGAATCTGGAAAACCCCCACAATATCAGAATCCAAAACTTCCCATAACTTTGACTGCAACAATTCCTCTAAATGTACTTACACCATTAAAATAATAAATCATCCTTTTCCCTTGGGCTCCTCTTACAGCCTAACAGATACTCCTGGAAACTCTGAAGCCTGAAAAGCTATGAAATATCACTGCATGGCAGCAGTGATCTGTAGCCTATGACTTGTGAGCAACATACTGCCTACAACTGCCTTTGTTACTTGTGCCCACTGAAAATTACAGCAATAGGACTGGAAAGTCATTACAGTCTGCCTGTATAAAATACTTATACCACAGCAATTCCTACAGCAGCAATACCGTAATCTAAGACCAGAGAGCAAAACCTGATCCCTCCTACAAGATATTACTTATTCAATATTGCTTCCCAGGGGCCACTATACACTGGCAACACTGGGTAGATGCCAGTGCAAGACTCTTCTGATGTGAAGAAAGACTCAAACCCTATATCGCATTTTTAAGGCCTTGTACCTTCCGGTCATCTGGAATCAAGTCCTGCAGAACTTTTCTCTTAGGCCACTCTTTGGCCAGCTCTTCTCCAGCTAGCTCATGGAGATAGTAGATTGCCACCTTTGCAGATCTCCTCTGAACTCTGCCTGTGTTGTTTGGCTCCTGTTTTATTTCCTTCAGGCTCTCTGTTCTTCTCTCCTCATGGAGGAGAGTGACCTGCAATGAAGGCCAAAAAAGGTGAGCCTCCTTCACTAGTTCCTGTTTCAGTTACACTACACATGGTGAATAAATATTCTGCCAAAACTCTCACAAAAATGCTGCTGGAGCTGTGGTTCACTGTCACAGACATAGGACAGAAGTGCATCCCACTAGCGAGACAGACCCCCAGATCTGCTCAGGGGGGGTCACAGCAGTAAGGCTTAAGCAGAGAGTTTCATGCAGCCACTGGTCTTGAAAGGATATCACATCATCTGCTGTAAAACCCTCATGGACAATGAGCATAGTACCGCCTGTTCTGCTCCAATGTTGGGTCTTTTAAGAGCAAAGAAAAGCATCTCACAAGTTATACAGGTTAGTATCATTCTTCCATGGAGCAAAAGTCAGGCTGGGGAAAGTTTACTGCTGCCATGGTGATTTACTATTAAAAACTTCGTCCTAGCCACTGAACAGCAACAGCTACTGCTGGAAGGAAAGTATCAAGGACAGAATACTCCAGAGAGACAGAAAAATGCAAAGATTTGCTATCCCTAATTACCCACCCAAGTAGCAGACAAAAGCCTGCGTGTGTCAAGTCTGAACGGCTGAAGTACCACCACACTATCCTGATAACTATGGCAATTTGCACTTACCGGCCCATGCTTAGATCGGAGATGGTAGACAAGTCCTGCCTTCGATTTGTATGCTTTTCCACAGTGATGGCACTTCATAGCCATTTTCTCCAGCTCTGAAGCAGCCTTCCCACATTTTTTAACATGATATAGGTATCCCATTATGCTAGTGAAGCTGCCTGTGCAGCCCTGTCAATGCAGAAGAAAAATGCATGGAAGAAAAACGCTCTCCAGGTGATCACAAGACCACTGTGTATAGAATCCACAGTTTGCTGACCAAAGTACTATCACTTTTCCTGCCAGACCAGAGACAATCAAGTAGTAAACTTTAATGTTAGGCTATGCAGATAGACAAAATCTGGGACAAAGAATTGGCTGCAACTGGGAGAAACTGTTTCTTAGAACCTCTCTGTAGGTAGTGTGCAACAGAAAATTTCAATATATGGTGTGAAGAAGCAAGATGTTAAATGAGGATGCACAAACCAGAAAGATTTTCAGATACAAATGGAAGAGTTGGGCAGAAAAAGAGAAAGGTTTTATACTTGGTTGGCTGGTCAAACTGCCTAGAATGCAGCAATACTAGGATGATGGTAAATAAAACTTTCAGCTATTCCGAGGGTACAGCTATTGTCTCATGGTACAGCGGAGGCCAACAAAAACTCCAATGGTTCCTGTGGATGTCACTCACTAGAGTATCTCCTAACCCTGAATCCAGTGATAATCTTGACACTGAGCTTGGAAACAGGACAAATCAAACATGCATCAGCAAGTTTTTAACGTTCTTAGATGTATCCATCTGCTCTCCATTCCCTTCTCTAGCTGTGGCAAATCTCAATATTTTCAAAACCCACAGACAAACTCACACAGTTAATTATGCATGAAAAACAACTTCCCAACTATTACAAACAACTAAGGAAAGAGCAGAAGTACACATTAATAAAATACTTCTGGTGCACAAAAGAAACAATCCAGTGTCCTCTCGATCCCACTTGAAGACACCAACACATCAAATACTCAAAGAGCCCTTGCTGACCCTGCTTGAGCACAGGGGTTGAACTAGATGACCTCAGAAGTTCCCTTCCAGCCTTAACAATTGTGTAATTCTGTGAACAGTTTATAATACTGTTGCAAGGTAAAATGGTTATCCTTTAACTTCTTCTTCCCTGCCATCTTCCACTGAATGCGTTTATAAAGTCATACCTTTGCTGAATCTACATTTACCCATCTAGTTTAAAGAAGCCATTAAAAAAAAAAAGTAATATAAAATAAAAACTCCATTTTAGTCACCCTAGTTATCCTCTCTAAAAGAATTTGAATGGGGATCAGACAGTATCCGAAGGTGAACTCCTTTCTAGTGTAAGCAAGAGAATCTCTTCTAACAAGTCATGTGTTAAACCCTAAAACTTCTAGTTGAGCTAGTTAGTGTTCACCAGACTCCTACTTTGTTTAGTCATGAGGTTCTAACCAAGTATCAGTCATTCCAAAATGCATTGGCTATGCTCAGTGCTTCACAAGTGTTTAGAGGAAATTCTCCAGGCATCCTGCTACTTTCCAGGTAACACAGCATCCCACCAAAGTGCCTCAAGAGACTACTAGACTTGAAGAGGGAAGGGGATAACATCAGGCTCGCCCATGACAAGCCATGGGATGACACGCCAAGGTTTGATGGACAGGGTGCTAGCAAGGGCCCTCAGCCTGTTGCTCTGAGACGTGCTAGGTACACTGGAGCACACTTGAAGTCTTACAGAGATGAGCCAGGGGCTCCTGAGGTAATAGGAGCCAACAGGGAAACACCGGTGAAGTACGTCAAAGGAACCGAGGTGTGTTTCTCTAAGAAGGTGACACGGCCAACAGCCCAGCTGAAGTGCCTCTACACCAATGTATGCAGCACAGGCAACAAACAGGAGGAGTTGGAAGCCACCATGCTGCTAGAAAGCTATGACCTAGTTGCCATTACTGAAACTTGGTGGGATGAATCCCATGACTGGAGTGCTGCTATTGATGGCTACAAGCTGTTCAGAAGGGACAGGTGAGGAAGGAGGGGTGGAGGGGTTGCCCTCTATGTCAAGATATGGATAGATTGTGAACAGCTGTCTCTGAGTAATAGCCACGAGCTAGTTGAAAGCTTACAGGTAAGAATTAGAGACTGAGGCAACAAACGAAACCTTGTGGCTGGTGTTTACTACAGGCTGCTGGATCAAGGGGAGCCTATTGACAAAGCCTTCTTACTCCAGCTACAGGGGGCATTGTGCAGGCTCTCATTCTGCTGGGGGACTTCAACCACCCTGACATCTGCTGGAAAAGTAGCATGATGAGCTGTCGGCAATCCAGGAGACTTCTGGAGTGCATGGAGGATAACTTCTTAAGCCAGGTAATACACAGCCTTACCAGAGGGGATGTGTTACTGGACCTGATGGTCACCAATGCAAGTGAGCTAATCAGTGATGTCAAGATTGGATGCAGTCTGGGCTGCAGTGATCATGCATTGGTGGAGTTCCTAGTCCTGAGGGATATGGGACAGGCAAAGAGTAAAGTCCAGACCCTGAATTTTAGGAAAGCAAACTTCCAGCTCTTTAAGGAGTTAGTCAATAGGACCCCCTGGGAAACTGCCCTCAGGGACAAGGGAGCAGAACAGAGCTGGCAGGTCTTTAAGGATGTTTTCTACAGAGCGCAAAAGCTCTCGATCCCCAGGTGTAAGAAATCACGAAAGGAAGGCAGGAGACCAGCATGGGTAAGTCAAGACCTGCTGGTTAAACTTAAAGGGCAAGAAGGAAATGCACAGGCAGTGGAAGCAGGGAGAGGTATCCTGGGAAGAGTATAGGAACGCTCTCTGGTTGTGTGGGGATGGGGTCAGGAAGGCCAAGGTGTGGCTGGAGCTGAACTTGGCAAGGGACACAAAGAATAATAAGAAGGGCTTCTATAGGTAAGTCATCCAGAAAAGAAGGGTCAAAGAAAGCGTACCCCCCACTGATGACATGACTGGCAAACTGGTAACAACAGACAAGGAGAAGGCTGAGGTACTCAACAACTTTTTTGCCTCAGTCTTCACTGGCAACCTCTCTTCCCACACCTCTTGAGTGGATGGACCTCAAGGCAAGGACTGGGGGGGGAAAAGTCCCTCCCACTGCAAGAGAAGATCAGGTTTGTGACCACCTGAGGAACCTGAGCATACCTAAGTCTATGGGACCTGTCGAGATGCATCCCAAGAGTCCTGAGGGAATTGGCTGATGTAGTTGCCAAGCCACTCTCCATATCTGAAAAATCATGGCAGTGAGGTGAAGTCCCCAGTGGCTGGAAAAAGGGAAACATTGCACCCATTTTTAAAAAGGGTACAAAGAAGGACCCTGGGAGGTACCGACCTGTCAGCCTCACTTCTGCGCCTGGGAGGATCATGGAACAGATCCTTCTAGAAGCTATGCTAAGGCACATGGAGGACAGGGAGGTGATTTGAGACAGCCAGTGTATCTTCACCAAGGGCAGGACTGCCTGACCAACCTCATGGCCTTCTTTGACGGAGTGACTATATCAGTGGACAAGGGAGGAGCTACGGATGTCATCTATCTGGACCTCTGTAAGGCCTTTCACATGGTCCCCCACAACATCCTTCTCTCTAAATTGGAGAGATATGGATTTGATGGATGGACTATTCGGTGGATAAGAAATTGGCTGGATGGTCACATCCAGAGAGTAGTGGTCAACAGCTCAATGTCTGAATGGAGGTCAGTGAAAAATGGTGTCCCTCAGGGGTCCGTATTGGGACCACTACTGTTTAATATCCTCATCAACGACACAGACAGTGGGATCAAGTTGTTGTGGAAGGTGGCAAAGCTGAGCTACATGAGCGTGCGGACCACACCTGAACGGAGACGTAAACAGCATGTGGCAATAATGGGATAAGATTGTGAGGCTATAATAGCACAGGAATGTATATAAATTATAGAAGCTGTTAATATGTTTTGAAGGGCTTTAAAGACTTTGTTTAGCTGCTCAAAAGTAGTCATTCATGATAAAGCAGAACTCACAGCTTGCTTAATATTTTTAATTAACATTGACCTGTTCTCTGACTGGAGGAATAAGATTCAGAAAGCCCCAAAACCAGTCTGAGCCAGGAAAAGGAGACATAGTAACAGCTAGCCTGAAAAACGAGAAAGAACCCACCTAGAGACGAGAAAAAGGACCCAATGAGAGAGAAGAAGACTCCAGACCCAAATATTACTACTGGACCAGACTATGGTGTGAGGGGCGGGAACTTATATAGTAAGGGTATAATTGCCCAGGGATGTGAGTATTAGGGGTCCCTCTCCAGAGGCACCCAGCTGGAGGTATCAGAATTTGTACACCATAGATAGAATAAATTACACTCTTATTTTGAAGGCCTTGATTAGAGATTCTGCTTCGGGGAACCTAGTGTTGAGCACGAGGGAAGAAGAAGCACCCGAAGGTGAGTGTGCGTGTGTGAGGAGTCAAAAGGGGCATCGACTGGCTCACCAGAGTCACCCACTGCGAAGGGACTCCGGTCCTAACAGTTAAAAGTCTCGGATGGTGTGTGTGCGACTCCTTGATAGGTCTGTGAATGCTCGGGCAGCAGCTTCTCCCTTAACAGAGTGCACCCACAGCAAATTTGCAGATGACACCAAGGTGAGTGGTGCAGCTGACATGCCCGAGGGATGGGATGCCATTCAGAGGGACCTCGACAAGCTCAAGAAGTGGGCCCATGTGAACCGCATGAGGTTCAACAAGGCCAAATGCAAGGTCCTGCACCTGGGTCGGGGCATCCCCCAGTATCAACACAGGCTGGGGGATGAAGGGATTCAGAGCAGCCCTGCAGAGAAGGACTTGCAGGTGCTGGTGGGTGAAAAGCTGGACATGAGCTGGCAATGTGCACTTGCAGCCCAGAAAGCCAACCATATCCTGGTCTGCATCCAAAGCAGCATGGCCAGCAGGTCGAGGGAGGTGATTCTGCCCCTCTACTCTGCACTGGTGAGACCCCACCTGGAGTCCTGCGTCCAGCTCTGGAGTCCTCAGCACAGGAAAGACACGGACCTGTTGGAGCGGGTCCAGAGGAGGGCCACGAAAATAATCAGGGGGATGGAACACCTCTCCCACGAGGAAAAGCTGAGAAAGTCGGGGTTGTTCAGCCTGGAGAAGAGAAGGCTCCAGGGAGACCTTATAGCACCCTTTCAATACTTAAAGGGGGCTTACAAGAAAGATGGGGACAGACTTTTTCATAGGGCCTGTAGCAACAGGACAAGGGGTAATGCATTTAAACTAAGAAGAGGGTAGATTCAGACTAGATGGAAGGAAGACATTTTTTTAGATCAAGGTGAAACACTGGAACAGGTTTCCCAGAGAGGTTGTGGATGCCTCATCCCTGGAAACATTCAAGGTCAGGTTGGACGGGGCTCTGAGCAACCTGATCTAGTTGAAGATGTCCCTGCTCATTGCAGGGGGGGTTGGACTAGATGACCTTTAAAGGTCCCTTCTAACTCAAACCATTCTATGATTCAATGATACTCTGTCTTAAAGCATAGCTAGGATCTTGAAATAAATCCAGCTTTGGCCAGCACCAAAGCATACCCAGCAGAACTCTCATAATATTTTACGTTCATGCAGCTGCTGCTCTATAATTCAGGATACATGGCACAATGAAGCTTACCTCCCTCATACACTTTAGTTTTCCCATACGCTTCAAAACCTTCCGAAGGCGGTCTCGCTCAAGCTGCTCATCCAATTCTCCTCCCTCCTTCACAACTGGCTAAAGCACAGCAGAGAGATGAAAGAAAAACACAGGATGCTCAGCATTTACAGTTCTTCTCATAGGGAATTCACTACTCAACACGCTACTGAATGAAAGCTTCTAAAATAATTCAGTCTCTGCCACTTACAATTTTACAGAAGTCTATCTAATACAATGATCACTGTCTATAACCCAGAACAACCAAATTATCTCTAAAAGGAGTAAACTGCCTGAAAACCACTTTGCAGATAAGAGTTTTAACATTTAGATAGCTATCTATGAACAAAACCTTGATCAGAAATGGTCCCAAACTATAGCTGCTGGGAAGGATAAGGGTGTGTATTTCCATAATTACTTTTCTCCCCTTCTGCCTGTGGAAAGTACTTACTCATCTCTCTCTGTCATGCATCTTTAACATTTAGTGGTCCCACCATTTCCACTTAGCCTAACAAAAGCTAAGCAGACTAACTGCCCATAACAGTCATTCATTTATGCTAAACTACAGCTCAAGTTCTTCTCTATTCTCTCTCTGATGGCTATTGTATATTATTTCCTACACTACCTTATAATTACACCTAGACTGAATAAAAAGTTAGAACTGGGTGACAGACCTATTCCTCACGGCCAGAATATGATCCCTGGCCTATTTCATTTACTAGAACAGCTGTAGGTTCAGAAACCACAGTACTGGGAACTCTGTAAAAAATAACAGTAACTAATTATCTAAACCTTACTCAAACTTCCAAATGACCTTTTCAAAAGTTCTAATTCTTCACAACTACAACAAGAGACATTGCCTTCTTTAAAGTAATAGCAAAGAGGAAAAGCAGATTGTAGCACTAGGATCTTAACAGTAAATAGACACAAGAACTAAACTGCTGCTTCTACTTTTTTACCTTTGAACTTGCAAAGAACTGAAATCTAGTCTGCTCTGGATGTAGAAAAACTCCTACTTTCTAGCAAAGGACTGAAAATTGCAGCCTAATGAGCAATTGGGTTTTTTTCTGAGAATGCCTTTTATGTGTGACATATAACCAGCCTAAACAGAAATTAATTTCCTCTTTCTAAGATGTAGCATGCCTACCATCTCTGGTAATATTTTACTCTTTTTTCAGACGCCAAATCTCACAGGAAAAATAATAGGTAGACAAGATTTGAACAAGTATAGCATTTGAAAAAACATGTTTCTGTGTGCACCAGGGAAGGAACAAAAGACTGTCTTGCTTGTAGGATTTTTAGATGCACAGCTGTGTTACCTGATTGTTATGGTCTGCCATGACATGGTATTTCATCCCTCCTAAAGACTTCAGCTGCTTCCCACAGTGATGACATGTGAACACTTCCTAGAAATAAACAAGGACATGGTGCATGTAACCGTAAATTAACCAAAGCAGTGGGAAACTCTTTGGGGGAAAGGAGCAGGAGAGCAGAATGTTTTATTTGGGCCTGGTAACTGCCCATTAAGAACAGAAGAGATTTTATGGAGACTAAAATTTAGGGGAACAATGAAATAGCTACACCTTTGTTCACTATCCCAAACCTCCAGCAAAGGGCTAAGCAAGAAGCACCAAGCACAGCCTCTTACAGATGTATAAAGGACTGTTGCTTAGAGACATGATGATGATATGAAACTGGTTTTAAGTGCAACACAAAACAGTGTGCAGGCCTTTCTATCAGTAAGCTGAAGAGGAGTAAAGAAAACATTGCTCATCTCTTGTGTTCTTACCTGCCTGCAATTTACCATATGTTTCTTCAGTCCTTCTACAGTCTTTCTCACCACAGCCCGGCATGTTGGACAGGTAACTCGGCCTTTGTCCTGAATTTCCAAAGACCATCGCTCTTCCATACTACCTGTCAAAACGAAAGGTTTGGAATAGAACTGCAAACGCAGTATCTTTTTTTTTTCCTTTGATGTGCACAATGAATCCTAGAAGGAAACAGGTCACATTCTACCGTGTCCAGCTACACTTCAATAGGTTTAGCTCATTTGCAGCTTTAAATGTGTCACGTGACAAGGCACACATCACTCCTTTTGGGAGATCATTTTATAAAAACTCTTTAATCCTACTATCCCCTTGTGAGGAATGTTCTTCCACTTGTTCAGTAGAGGTTTTTCCTTCATTCATTTTTATTACACAATTACTTTAGCATGCAGAGTAAACTTTTCTCTTGACAAAACGGTTTTCACAGTAGTCACAGATGTGACTGAATGGTTTCAGACAGTCGATGGTTCAGTTCTACTAACCAAATCTTTAGAACTCCACTTATGTCAGCCAGCAGTTCTGGTACTGAAAGTGAACAGAGCTGCACCACCAGGCCAACTTACTCAACAGCCAGGGAAAAGTACCCTGTGTAGCACAGTTTCCAGTTCTTGGCCTCTTTTTGAAATGCCAAGCAAAAGCTTGGCATAATCCACAAGGATTATAAATTACTGAAATGGGTTCTAGGATGAAAGTGGCTTAGCAGGCATCTGCTTGAATTCTTATCATAAAAAGATCTAAAGGCTTTCCTCTTTGCCCAGTAATAACAGGCAGGGATTGTCCCTCCCCAGGTGGCTGGGGGAAAAGTCTGTGAATCAAACAGCAGTTGGCAGAAAACTAGGGTATTTAATGAGTGTTGTGAGCTATGCATACCAAGTCATTCCACTTGCTGAGTCAAGGCTAATGTTATTTTTCTACTATGGACTGCTTGGGTCTCTGGCTACCAGGTTACCAGAAGAGGTGATTTGGCAGCAACAGCTACAGAATTTTTCCTGCAAACATATTCTGCTGAGTAAAAAGTATAAATATTTTTATGAGTTTTGTAGTGAAACTATTTTAACAGGCTTTTACTCAGTTCGAAAAGTGATTCCCCCTTCACTGTTTTATTATGCAGTGGTAAAGCCACATGGAACTACACTAATAGGCAGTATGCAGTCCCTCCAATCTTGTTCTGCAGTACTGACAGTGCCAAAAGTACAGCAGCCAGTTCTTCCTTGTCAACAGTACAGTGAACAACAAAATGGAAACACCAGAAACATAGCTGTTGCTCAGATGCAAATCCTAGAATCACATTTATCTTTTAGCTGCTTCATAAACAATTCTGAGCAACTGGTGCTTCTTCTTACCTGTGCCATAGGCTTCCGGTTCTTTCTGAACACAGTGGCCTTTCACTTTGGAGTTTTGTTGTGTTCCAGCTTGCTGTTTTTTCCCTGTTATAACACAAACAAGAAAGACCAGAAGACTTAATTCTGCGAGCCTTGTTACAAAAAAGCAGAGATTTTTTTGCTAGGAGGCTGCTATTTAGTCTGCTGTCTCAAAGCTACTCATTCAGAAATGTTCGATGCTTTTTTTTTTTTAAAGGAATTTCAAGATTATGTTCCCTACTACCTTTCAACATCCATAGCTATTTACAGCTGCAGGCATTAGTCCCATCCAGATATTTGTAATCTGTATGGTTGTTCATAACAAAGCTCAGGGGATGGGAACTCTTCACACAGTATGGCTGAGCCAATCTAATTAATGACTTCTTGACAATCAAATGGACAGTCCCATTCCTCTACTCATTCCTGTTTTCTTTAGACTAAACAACTCTTATTGTTTCAGTATTTTCTCATGGGTTATGCTTTTTTCTCTCTTCTGCCTGTTCTCTTCAGTTGGTCCACACATTTACTGAACTGCAGTACCCACGGCTGCAAACAGTACTCCAAGTGTGACCCTGCATTAGAGCAGAATTACTTCACATGTCTGAAAGTCTACATTCCTGCTCAAACACCTCAATATAACATCTGCCTTTTTAAAAACAAGTATGACACTGTTGGTCCCTATTGAGCTTTTGATCTCTTATAAATCTCAAATCCTCTTTGGAAGAACTGACACCTAGGAGGTTGTTCTTTGTCTTTCACCTGTGCTAATATTTCTTCCTAACTATAGTATCTTTAATTTTACACACTATATTCCATTCTATTTTTTTAAACTGTTTCTCTAATGTCAAGACCACTTTCAGTTTTAGCCTTTTCTCCAACACACTTGCCATCTCTTTCAGCTTTGTGCCGTCTACATACTTCCAAGTCCTTGGTGACAAAACCAATAGTTAGAATTGAACCTAGAACAGATTGTGAACCGTTATTCTATACTTTTTTCCTATTTCACAGAAATGACTGAAACATTAAGGTTGGAAAGGACCTCCTGAGATCACCTAGTCCAACCCATGTTCAAGCAGGGTCAGCTAGAGTAGGTTGCCGAAGAATGTGTCCAGTCAAGTTTTGAGTAACTCCACTGATGGAGACTCCACAACCTCTTTGGGCAACCTGTGCCAGGGTTTGACCACCCTCACAGTAAAAAAACGTATTCTTGTCTTTAAATAGAATATTGTGTATTTTAATTTCTGCCCACTGCTTCTTGTCCTGTCGGTAAGCACTATAGAGAAGAGTCTGGCTCCCTTTTCTTCATTCCCTTCCATCAAGTATTTATACACACTGATAAGATTCGCCCTTGAGCCTTCTCTTCTCCAGACTGAAGAGTGGCAGCTCTGAAGAGTCGCAGCTCTCTCAGCCTGTCCTCATAAGAAAGATATTCCAGTCCCTCAGTCATCTCTGCAGCCCTGCACTAGACTCTCTCCAGTATGTCCATGTCTCTCGTGTATTGGGAAGCCCAGAACTGGACATGGTACTCCAGATATGGCCTCACCAGTGCTGAGCAGAAAGGAAGGATCACCTCCCTCGACCTGCTGGGCAATGCTCTTCCTAATGTAGCCCAGAATGCTTTGGCTGCCTTTGCCACAAGACCGTGTTGTTGGCTCATGGTCAGCTTGCTGTCCTCCAGGACCCCAAGGTCCCTGTCTGCAGAGCTGGTTTCCAGAAAGTTAGCCCCCAGCAAATGCTGGTACATGGGGTTATTCCTGCCCAGCTGCAGGACTTCACATTTCTCCTTGATGAACCTCAAGAGATTCCTCTTTGCTTAATTCTCCAGCCTGTCCAGGTCGCTGTGGACAGCAGCACACCCATCTAGTGTACCACCACTCCTGGTTTTGTATCATCTGTGTACTTGCTGAGTGTGCACACTCTCCCATTGTCCAGGTCATTAATGAAAATGTTAAACAGTGCTGGCCCCAGTATCTACCCCTGGGGTACACCACTAGTGATGTGCCTCCAACTAGACTTTGTGCTGCTGACACAACCCTCTGGGTCTGGACGTTCAGCTGGTTTTCAATCCACTGCACTGTTCATTTATCTAACGTACTTTGTCAGCTTGTCTATGAGGATGTTGTGCGAAACAGCACCAAAAACCTTACTAAAGTTGAGGTGAACAACATCCGCTGCTCTCCCCTCGTCCACCAAACTAGTGACCTCATTGTAGAAGGCTATCAGGTTGATTAAGCATGATTTGTCCTTCATGAATCCATGTTGACTACTCCCAATCACCATCTTGTCCTTCATGTGTTTGAAAATGCTTTCCAGGAGGATTCTCTCCACCACCTTCCCAGGAACTGAGGTGAGGCTGACCAGCCTGTAGTTCCCCAGATCTTCCTTCCGTCCTTGAAGATAGGAGTGATATTTGCTCTCTTCCAGTCTTCAGAAACCTCTCCCAGTCACCATGACCTTTCAAAGATAATCAAGAGTGGCCTCACAATGACATCAGCGAGCTCTCTCAGCACTCAGTGCAACCCATCAGGCCCCATGGGACTTAGAGTCATAGAATCGTTTAGGTTGGAAAAGACTTTCTAAGATCATTGAGTCCAACCGTAAACCTAACACTGCCAAGTATACCACTAAACCATGTCCCTAAGCGCCACATCTACACGTCTTTTAAATACCTCCAGGGATGGTGACTCAAGTACTTCCCTGAGCAGCCTGTTCCAATGCTTGACAACCCTTTCCGTGAAGAAATTTTTCCTAATACCCAATCTAAACCTTCCCTGCTGCAACTGGAGGCTGTTTCCTCTTGTCCTATCACTTGCTACTTGAAAGAAGAGACTGACACCCACCTCGCTACAACCTCCTTTCAGGTAGTTGTAGGGAGCGATAAGGTCTCCCCTCAGCCTCCTTTTCTCCAGGCTAAACAACCCCAGTTCCCTCAGCCACTCCTTATAAGACTTGTGCTCTAGACCTTCCACCAGCTTCGTTGCCCTTCTTTGGACCCACTCCAGCACCTCAGTGTCTTTCTTGTAGTGAAGGGCCCACAACTGAACATGGTACTTCAGGTGCGGCCTCACCAGTGCTGAGTACAGGGGGACAATCACTTCCCTAGTCCTGCCGGCCACACTATTTCTGATACAAGCCAGGATGCTATTGGCCTTCTTGGCCACCTGGGAACACTGCTGGCTCATATTCAACCAACTGTTTACCAAAAACCCCAGGTCCTTTCCCTCCGGGCAGCTTTCCAGCCACTATTCCCCAAGCCTGTAGCATTGCGTGGGGTTGTTGTGACCCAAGTGAAGGACCGGGCACTTAGCTTTGTTGAATCTCATACAACCCATCGATCCAGCTTGTCCAGATCCCTCTGTAGAGCCTTCCTACCCTCAAGCAGATCAATGCTCCCACCCAACTTGGTGTCTTCTGCAAACTTACTGAGGGTGCACTTGATCCCCTCATCCAGATCATTGATAAAGATATTAAACAGAACTGGCCCCAATACTGAGCCCTGGGGAACACCACTTGTGACTGGCTGTCAACTGGATTTAACTCCATTCACCAAAAGTCTTTAGGCCTGGCCATCCAGCCAGTTTTTTACCCAGCAAAGAGTACACCCGTCCAAGCCATGAGCAGCCAGTTTCTCCAGGAGAATGCTGTGGGAAATGGTGTCAAAGTCTTTACTAAAGTCTAGGGAGACAACATCCACAGCCTTTCCCTCATCCTCTAAGTGGGTCACCTTGTCATAGAAGGAGATCAGGTTAGTAAAGCAGGACCTGCCTTTCATAAACCCATGCTGACTGGGCCTGATCACATGGTTGTCCTGTACATACCGTGTGATGGCACTCAAGATGATCTGCTCCATAACCTTCCCTGGCACTGAGGTCAGACTGACAGGCCTGTAGCTCCCTGGATCCTCCTTCCATCCCTTCTTGTAGATGGGTGTCACATTTGCTAACCTCCAGTTAACGGGGACCTCCCCGGTTAGCTAGGACTGCTGATAAATAATTAGGTATGTCCAGTTTAAGTGCTCTAACCTTGTCCTCCTTCACTGAGTGTAAGGCTTCCTTGCTCCAGACCTTCCCTCTGGTCTCAGGCACCCGGGATTCCTGAAGGATTCCTTTAACTGATAAAGATCTGAGGCACAGAAAGCATTGAGTACCTCAGCCTTTTCCATGTTATTTGTCACCAGTTCCCCTGCCCTGTTCAGCAGTGCACTCACGCTTTCCCTAGCCTTCCCTTTGCTGTACATGTACTTGTAGAATCCTTTCTTGTTGCCTTTCACACCCCTTCCCAGATTCAACTCCAGGTTGGCCTTAGCTTTCCTAACCTCACCCTTGCAAGACTGGACAGCAAATGTATACTTCTGCATCACCTGCTCCTACTTTCACCACTTGTACACTTCCTTTTGCACCTAACCACTGATTAACAACCCTTTGAAGGCATGAAAGACCTATGATGTCAAGCATTTCCCTGCTCCACCTCTGTGGTAAAATAAAGGTGGTTGGGTTTGATTTCTCCTTAACAAACCCATATTGCTGTTATCATCTACTCATTAATCGCCAGATGTTCACAAGTAATTTGGTTGATTATTTAGTCCAGAATCTTTTGGGAAACTGAAATGAAGCAGACTAGCCTGTACTTCCCCTACCTCCTTTCCTCCCTCCCTTTGTTGGACTTTTAAGGCAGACTGAAATTAGAACAATCACCTCCCACTGTAAAACAGAAACTAGTCAACAGTCTCGTATAACAAAATATCCAGAATCAGAGATAGAGTTGGAAGACAGCAGAGGATAGCATTTGGGCAGAGGGGAAGCCTGAAGTACCTGGAAGCTTGTAACTAGGAATTACAAGGTATTTGTATTACCCGAAATCTTCTGCTTCTTCTTGGGAGAGTCTTTAAGATTTTCGCCTTCCCCTTGCTCAGATTTCCTCTTGCCTTTCAATGGTACTTCCCCTGCTAATGAGTAAGAACAGAAATGCTTCAGTCTCATTATTCAGTCTAGATAACAGCTTTGAGTCTGCTGCTGCCTCAGCTTATCCTCGTATTCAATACTTTAAAAAAAAAAAAGGTAGTTTTTGTAAGGCACCTGGACACCAGTGAGCTAGACACAGCCTTTTGACTCAGTAACATTTAGGCACTCCACAGCCTGCAGTCCTCTGACACAGAATATATGGAAGAAACAGTGCCACAGCGTGGTCTGGGAAGATAATACTCCTCAGGAAGAGAGCCAGAAGGTGCTAGGTTATGTCATAAAAAGCTCATCTGCTCACACACAAAAAGAACCATAGAGAAACAACAGCTGGTGGGGAAACCCAAACAATATCCTGCCTTCCTTCACTATTTCCAGGCCTATCAAAGGCTTATCTCCATGAACAGAGAGAAGTACAGAAGCACAATGGCAGGTAGGGGAACACAAATTATGGACTCAAAGAAACAGACACTTCCTCCCAGGTCTGTCCCAGGAGACTCACCAGGATAGGTCAATGGGAGCTGCTCTCTGGAGCACCCTTTGGAAGGGGGAAGGAGGGGTGTGGTGAGAAGGGCAAGTGTGACATTATGTGACACATGGGATGCTAGCGAAGAACAATTCAGGACTACACAAGACTGGGATGTTTAGGAGTGGTATCAAAGGAAGGGAAAGGGAGAGAATTAGCTGATTTACAGAGTATCAAGTGTGGGAAAATAGAGGTGTTAAGAGGATAAAAAGGGTCACTTGCTTGTAAACAGGTGGTTGGTCAGTATACAAGTCTGGCCATGCCTGACACCAAATCAGAGGCACCAGGGGAGAGTACTGTCTGTGAGTGTGAGCCTGTCTGTAAGGAGGTCTACACCAGCAACTGGCATGGCTCTGCGGGCCTCAGGGGCTAGTGCATCCACGTACCAGCAATTGAGGATACTGGGATCCAAAGGCCAGATACTGAGTAGACTAAGTGTTTAAGTCCAGCTACAGGAGAGATCCACACTGCACATATGTGTGCACACACAAATGTACACATACATATGTATGTACTTCTTTTATATATACTTTTTATATATGCTTCTTTTCTCTCACTAACACAACTTCATCCTGATCAGCCAGAGAGGGAAACAGGATGGAGACCATTCGTGCCATTTGTGTGAGTGCTGAGCGTGCCTCTTCGTGTTGATCTGTGTGGCTGGCTGCGTATACATGTTGTATACGTGTGTTTATACCTACAGGAATACACACTTAGTCTCGCTACTGGTTGGACCTGGGGGTGTGGAGCCGCAGCAACCTCACTTCTATCAAGCTACCATATTCCGCTTTCCCCATAACAGGATGGAATACAGATTCTGACTTAGAGATAAGAAGAAAGTGCATTAAAGCAGAGCGAAGTTTTGGCTCTCTGCCACATGAGAAGTTTGGAAAACAGCTCCTAGGCCAGGAAATCCGAATGCTCCTACAACAACCTAAGACCCAAACCACGCCAAATCAGAAAATCAACGTGACAGAAGTGAGAAAATAAAAGAAATAAAAACATCCTGAAAAAAATAATAATCTACCAACCACAAAAGCCGTGTCTAAACCAGAGTACTGCTGAATGGTCCCCTTTTCTACAGCTTTAGTGTTGTTTGTTGATTGGCAGAACCCTTATACATATCTCTTCTACAGATAAAACTGAGTTCAGTCACAGAATCATTAATTTTAATAGACAAGTCACTCAAAAGGAACTGCGTAACATCAGAGAATTTGACCTATGTTTCTGTAGTGGAGGAATTTTATTTCTCCTAATACACGAGCAGCATTACCAGCCTTGTAATTTGTGGCTGAACTGCAGCATGTCTTTCAGAAGTCATCTAATCTCTCATAAAAGAACCAGAGAGAAAAACAGTTTTGCATCGAGCCAAGAGTGATGAGTACCTTTTTTTTCTGAAGATTTGTTAATGCTGTTTTTTATTCCTCTCATTTCCAACCAGTAAGCAGGCCTGCGAATGGTCCGCTTGCTTCTGGACTCTGCACTTCCATTCACTTGACCCTTCGGTGAGGCAGAAGAAATGTTGCTGACTGTCTCATCATAGTTACTGCTCAGTCCTAGGACAGTAGTTTCCACCTCCTCAAATTGTTTAGACCTGGAAAACACCAACTTGAAATCCTATGTATATGTATGCATACATACATACACAACCACAATAACTTGACAGACGACATCCCTTTCATCTTCCCAAGTACTCTAAAAAATCATCTTACAGTTCGTTGAATCTCCTGAATTTTGTGAACTGAAAAGTGCCAGCAAGATAAAACATCCTAAATGTTATTTTTCAGCACATCTTTTAGAGAATGACATTAGAGAGCTACTCACGAAGAACAGAAAAAAATATTCATCCTACCTCAAACCTTCATCTTAAGAAGGAGGCACAAGTTAATCTCAATTTAAAAATACACATTTGTCCTTAAGCAACCAATGTGGAATATAAGAATTCTTCTGCAGCCCATCACTACAAGAGAGACCTTTTCCATCCCACAAAGGGCAGGATCTCCTTCAGTATGTATTCCCAGAATCAGAGCTGACACTACACAATTAAAAGACTTAACGCTAGTAAGAATTTTAACCAGCAAAGCTTTCAGCAATGAAGAGAGCCTTATAGTATACCCTGCAAATCACACTACATTAAGACTAATTTAGACTAGCCAGCAGCACTGATTTTTCTTCCTAGAGATCAGAGGGAATGTTGCTTCACTATTCTCAAATATTTCTCACAGCTCTGAAATGCCTGGATATTTACACTACTGTCATGACAGCAAAATGATTAGGTGTCAAAGAAACATAAAAATATCTATTCTCTGGGCAAATACCGTTAATGTAAGAGGAAAGAACAGAAAACAGAAACACTTTTCAACACATCCAATTGCTACCACAATTCACAAACTCAAAGAAGTAGATCGCTTGAATGATGACTGTGATGACCATCCAGCAATACTCTCCCACACCCTGAGATGTGGAGTTCACATGTGTTAACACATCAATCCAGAAATTAATAAGTGGGAGACACTGATGGTACCAGGTCAGATCAGTATATACTATGTTTAAGGAGGTACTGCAGAAGAATGGGGAGAGGAATTCTCAAATTAAAGCCTTTCAGTTGCAATCACACTCAAAACACACAGATTTTGGAACACCATTTGGTCTTGAACAGAAAATATTTATGTTCCCAGTGTTTAAAAACTTTTAAAAACAATAAATGAAAGCTAAGACCCCTTGAAGTGTCAAAAAAAGCACTTTTCCTGCAAACCAATAAGCAAAGTCAGTTGAGACTCTCATCACATAAACCAAAATCGTTGCAGTCTTTAAAATTCAGGATGATATGTAAAGACCAGATACAGTTTTCCAATAGGAATCTTTCAGCTTTTTTCTTTCCCTCAGTCAATCTAGGCAAGAAACATTCACATACTTTTTGTTTCCCAGAGACCTCTTGACCTTCTGTTGTCTGTTATGTCCAGGCTTGGTGTCCTAACAAAGCAGAACAATTCACATTAGCAGCATAATTTTTCTTCTTTTTGCATGTTTCACTTTTCAGTTAAACACAATCACCCGCACTTTGAGGATGTGCATACCATCCTTTGAAAAGGAAACCATTGTTTTCTGCAACAAGGAAGTGTTTAACGTTTTCAACTCCAGCTGAATTACAACTGGAATCAAAATAGGGATGAGCCCCTCTACACTCCCCGTATGAAAGCCAATCATTCCCCTTGCACTGGGGCATGATGGAGTGTTGTCTCCAATTCATTCAGTGGTACCTGCTTTCTGCCTGGACTTTACCACACAGTTACAAATATTTTAGATCCTAACTTACTAGTTTTTATAGAGTACTTTTTTTTTCCTTAATGAAATAATTTTTGCATTTACCATGCCAGGAACGTTGTCTTTAGTCTCTTTTATGTCCTCTTTTCATTTTTTTCTCTCAATTATTTTGTCATACTCCATCATCTGCCCAGATGTTCACTTTATCCACATCACAGAATCCTTCTTCTTATTTAACAAAGATTTTTTTGTCACTTATTGCTTCTTATGCTCCTATTAAGACACGTAATTTAACAGATACCATTGACATTCCCAAGTGTCCTGTCTTTGGGGAGTGGGAGCGGTGGGATCACCGCTTGGGGACTAACTGGGCATCGATCAGCGGGTGGTGAGCAATTGTACTGTGCATCATTTGTGTATTCCAATC
This sequence comes from Harpia harpyja, assembly GCF_026419915.1. Lineage (NCBI taxonomy): Eukaryota > Metazoa > Chordata > Aves > Accipitriformes > Accipitridae > Harpia > Harpia harpyja. The sequence goes on along the minus strand of NC_068954.1, from coordinate 154,979 downwards.
CTTTTATCATTACTGCTGTCACTTTATTAGTGTTATCATTATCATTATAGTTTCTTCTTTTTATATTCTATTAAACCGTTCTTATCTCAACCCACGAGTTTTACTTCTTTTCCCAATTTTCTCCCCCATCCCACTGGGTGGGGAGCAGGGAGTGAGTGAGCAGCCACGTGGTGCTTAGTTGCTGGCTGGGGTTAAACCATGACGCCAAGGCAATATAAACAACTCATTTGCTGTATGTTGCTCCTGGCATGTGGACAATCATTTATCACCTTCTTGCAAATACTAATAATGACTCGATGTTGTTCTTCATTGGGAAACCCATTACAAAAATCTTGGTTATACAGACTAGAAAACAAAAATCATTGTCCAGTAGAAGTATATGAGATACTAAAACTGTAACCTAGGAACAGAGATAGTATTTTGCCATGTACAGGAACTGGCTAAGGAACTGGGGAAAACAGGGATATGACAGAATTTGAAGAAGTCATAAAAATGTGATGACTTGTCAGGAGATGCTGAGAAACTTCAGGTGCTGTATCAAAACTAGGGAACAGGCAGCTTCAAGGCAAATGAAATTCACCACTAAAAAAAAAATGCACTGGAAAGAAATTAACTTCAGTCTGTCTTTTATGCTTTTGCTTTCTAATTTATGCACAGGACCAAGCAGTAGTTCACTCTTCCCATGACCACAGTCAGTGAGAGACACCCTAACCACCAGGTAAGAAATTTAATAGCGGGTACTGATATCAACTAGATGAATTCTTAAACTGTGACCACAGTCTCCTCTCATGGAAAGGTTAAGGAACCAGCAGGAGAGAAATTCACAACTGCTTGATTGATGACTTCACAATCATATCTTGTCTTCTTTGGAAAAAACATCAACTGAATGTCTGTGTTTGTATTACTTTGATATGGTTTACAGGCATCTAGTAGTGCAAACAGCACTGTTTGGGAAACCCCCTACATAGGAAATGTGGAGAAACCTCACTGAGGAGCAGCTAGAAAAAATTAGGCCTGTGAAGTTATAACAATAAAAATGAACACACAGGCAGGCATAGTCTGCTGCAATTAGCTGGCCTAATCTACCATTAGAAGAACCCACATGACTGACAAACATGGCACATGTTTTTGTGGTTTTTTTTAGAACTAAAAAATTTCGCATAGAAGTGAAGATTAGTAGAGAAGAATTTAGGTCACAGTTAAGGATCTGCAACAAAAACCCCGAAAGTACAGATGATCTGTCTAGCCTTCCTTTCTGAGAAGCTGATAACAGCAATTATGAAGGAAACATCTAGAGAAACTGGTGTTTAAGTTTTGAATGTTTTTTTATTTATGCAGTGTACTTCCCACTTAGAAAACAGAGACCTAAGGTGTGCAGGAATGCCCAGGGGCTGGACATATGGAAAACAAAAAAGCCAACTTCCTGGCACAGGTTTGAAAAAGAAGAACAGTGGCCTATAGCCTGAAGAGACAAAGAAACTTCATTTGCACGTGGGCCATTTCTGCCTCCCTATGGACTGTGGGACGTTTCTGTGACCTGGCACATGGCCCGCTGCTGGAGACAGGCTGCTCCACAACAACACATCTGGGAAGACGGTGTTTAAGCACAGCACAGAAACTCCCACTGAGGTCAGGAGACCGATGTAGTAACTGCTAGTGAGTCAGTGCTACAGCGACAGAGGAGAGGTGTCAGTGGAAGCACCAAGTGTCCTGCACTGCCGTGACTGTCCCTGCCCCCTCCGAGACAGGGGGCCGGCGTGACGGCTCAGCACCCTTTAGGGAACCCCCTGTTTCAGTCCCGCGTTTCCATTTCTACCTGCGTACTTCATGGATTACCGTCTCCTGCAATGAAGACCTTCCGGACAGAAGGCACGACCGGCGCCGGGAGCCGGCAGCGCCCTGCTCCTGATGCCTCCCCGGCCCTCAGCTGAGGGCAGCCGGGCCCGCCGCTCCCCGGGCTCGGCGCCTGTGGGCGACCAGGCCCTCAAACAGAAAGCAGGCGTTTCCGCCGTCGCTGGCGGCTTTCCAGGCAGGCAGCCCGGAGCGCGTCCCGCTCACCGCCGTTCCGCTCGGGGACAGGGCACAGCCGACGGGCGGCGGCAAACGGACCGAGGCCGCACCGCCCGCGCAGATCAGCACCGGGCCGGGCCGGGCCGGGCCGGGCCCCCTCTGCTTCCAGTCCCAAGCCCAGCGAGACCCTCGGGGCGAAGCGCAAGTCCCACCGCGGCTGCTCCGGCCCGCTCCCGCCATCCCGCCGGCGGAGCCCATCTCGCGGCGGCTTCCGGCCCCGTGCGCCCCGGGACCACAGCCCGGCCGCGCGGCCCCGGGCAGCAGCCAGCAGCACCGGTGGCGAAGACCGCAGGCACTCACCGAGCCGCCGCCGCCGCCCTGCATGGTGCCGCCGCCACGTCAGCACGCGCCCCGTCCGCCCTCCCGCGCACGACGGCGAGGTCCCGCCCGCCCGTTTCCGGCCGCCTCCTCACGGCGGCAGCCGGCCCCGAGCCCTGCGGGGGGATGCTGCCAGCTGCCCCTGGGCCCCGACCGGGCCCGTCCGGCGCGGGGAAGCCGCGCGAGCCCGCGGTGCGTACCCGGCCGCCGGCGGCGGCGGCAGGGCGACGGCCGAGTCCCGCGCGCGTCATGGCGGGGTGCTGTGGGGGCGGCCGCCCCGTCCCCGTGCTCCTCGCGCCCCGGAAGGACAAGCGGGTGCTGGGAAGGTGGCGGCGGCGAGCGGGCTGGCGACGACGGCCCCGGTGTGCGTGCTGGTGCTGGGCATGGCCGGCTCCGAGAAAACCACCTTCGTGCAGGTGAGGGGCGGCTGGGGGGCTGTGGGGAGCTGCCGGTAGGTTTCCCCCAGCGCTGCCCCCGTGTCCAGCAGGGCTGACGCCTCCTCGTGTCCCCTTAGCGACTCGCGGCCTACCTGCATGGGCAGCGCTGCTCCCCGTACGTGATCAACCTGGACCCCGCCGTGCACGACCTGCCCTTCCCGGCTAACATCGGTCAGTCCTGCCGCCCTGGCTTAGCCGCGGGCCGTGGCGGGTGGCGGGCGGTGTGAGGGAGGAGGTGGTCCCGGGCCAGAGGTGTGGCGTGTTTGTGGAGTCCGCCAGAAGAAAGCCAGTGTGTTTTGCCGTGAATAAATAAAACCATATTTGGTATACTGCTTTTCCTGTCTTTCGCGGAAGCGGGGGGAGGGGTACGTGAGGGTTTTGGCTAGGTTGCTTGCATTCTCTTTAAGAGATTCCAAGTCTTAACACAAGGAAGGCCTTTAAGGTGGGGGTTTTTTGTGGTTTTTTTTTTTTTTTTGTAAATTTAACTCCTTTCTCCTGCCAGTCTTTAACATGTGAACTTTTAGGACCAAAGGTATTCTTCCATCGCATCTGTACGTTTTTTTACATCATCTGGTGTGATTTGATGCGTTTGGGTTCTTGTGGGTTTTTTTCTTTGTCAGCGGTGACCATGTTAACAGATTCAATCTGGTTCCCTACATCCACAACAGTGGTAGCCATATGCACTACCAAATAACTGCTTTAAAGCACTTCAAGAGATATGAATTTTAGAGAACATACCTTAACAATAAAACAGTCCTTATGTGTAGCTGTTCCAAAGGGTTTACCAATCATTAGGTTTGTGAGGGTCCTGTCTCTTAAACTTCCTAAAGTTTGTCAGCCTGCCTCTCCGGAGGATAAGAAAGGCAGTGTGGATACCAAAGTTGTTTTACTGATGTCAGATGAATAATTAGAGTATCTGTTCCAGTGCTGGATTTCTAATAATACAGTTACATATGTGTGCTTTGTTAACTGATGTTGATCAGATGAGAATAAAATTCAACTGAATCGGTTACTGCTAAATACCTAAATTAGTGGTGTTTCACATGAGTTACGTTGGGTTTCACATGTATGTTGAGAGCATAGCTAATCTGTTAGATTTTATTTATTCTGTTTGGGAGATTTTTTCTGTTGGTGCTAGATCTGTTACTGAGACAAAAGGAGACTTGCTGGAAAAAGAAGGGCTTTCACCTATCAGCAAATTGATGAAAAGGGATATTTTAAAAGTGATGTTCTAAAACTATTTATACGTCTTCCTCCTCTAGATATCAGGGACACTGTGAAGTACAAAGAAGTCATGAAACAGTATCCTTTTTTTGTCTAAATAACGATATTTGGAATCTCAGATTTTGTGAAAAGAGTCTTTCACTTCCGAACACTACAATGAAGGGGGCAGGACGTGTTGGAGATTGCAGTAAGGCAGAGTGTTGTGTGAAGATCAGAAGTTTTTGACTATGTATTTCTTGCATGTGAGGTTAGAAACATATCTTCTACAAGATTTGATACTCCTTAGGTAATTTTCTCCTGTGCTAAATAGTACTTTTTTACAAATAGTAAACAGCACTCTGCCCACACCTTTTTTTTTTTTTCCTGTTGTTCTTTCAAAGAGCTTGTATCTTTTTTTGTGGAAGCCAGCAGCCTTTTCTCCATGTTTTAAGAAGTCTAGTTTTATTTGTTACAAACAAATACGTGAATTCCTATTTGCCTGTGGTAGGTGGAGAAAACTATTTCCACTTTGTTTGACCATAATCAAAGCACTGTTGTCTTTCTGAATCTCAAAGACATTGGACAGTTGGCTCTTGCTGCACAGTAGTTTGATGACTATAGTTCAGTAACATTACACTAAAATGACTGCACTTCCAGAGGGGTATGGAGGTCCTTTATCTCTTAAGTAATAGCTGGTGCAGATGGAGATAATACACAGTGTTTGGATTTGACTTGCTAGTGTGACTCTTAAATTTAATATTTTAGACAAAAATAAAGATGGTGGGGGATAGGATTCTTGATTTTGGCTGTTGTTTGGTTTAGAGTTACCAGAAAAACATCCAAGTATTAAGTTTCAGTTTGGTACGTAGGTGCATTATTTGCTTTACTGTGTCTCTTAGCCATGACTGGAGTTTAAGCATCTCATTAAATAATGCTTAAGGAGGGTGTCTGGCCTCATGTTTGGATATTGAGAGTAGTGGCCTAGAAAATGGTATGTACTGATGAAAATCAGTACTGGTTCTTATGCAATTAAAAAAAAAAAGATTCTTTGTTTCTTTGGACGTAATTAGTATACAGATATGTGTGTGTGAAAAAGGATTTTGAAATCCTCATATTCAAGCCGACACTTCGAGTATCTTTACAACATTCGTTCACATTATAATTTAGATTCTGCTAAAAATTTATTTGTGTGAGAAATCTTTTTATTATCTTTTGAAGTATAAATTTTTAAAATTAAGTGCATTCAGGGCATTGTTAAATTCTGAGTTACTGGCTGTGTTGTAAATCTTTTTGGAAAGACAAGGATGGCTTTGATGTATGCACATACGTATATTTTGTCTTTGTACAGAATGATAATGCTTGAATAATGGCAAGGAGAAGCCACGGCATAGCCCCTTTTCCTTTTGTCAATCACAGTGTTTGGGCAAGAGAGAGGTCACTTTGTATTTGTTATGCTGCTGCATCACTTAAAAGACTTAACTGTATATTAGGGGCATTGTCTTTTGCTGCAAGGTATCCAATGTGCATTGTACATGGCCAACTAATACCAGAATTGACGAAGCGGCCCCCTGAGGTCTGCATAATCATCTGCTTTCCTAAATGAAGTGTCTAGATATGGGCTGGGCCCAGATGGTGGAATAGTGACCTCTCTCAATCTCTTTGCTACAAGATTTGATCAGGTACGAGGTTGTTCCTATGTGATACTGTGCTGGGAGGCTGTGGGATTTTTTGTGTATTTGGAGCCTCAGAGAGCACTGTGTTTGGTTAGCCTCCTAATTATTTCTTTGGAGTTAGAGTATTCTCCATACAGAACCATGTATTTTACAAAGCTGCCAAAGTGCATTAGCTTTCATTTCAGAGATTTCAGTTTTTCAGCTTTTTAAAAAGTAGAATTTAGAAGCCACATGTACAGAACATTCTTTAGTCTTTGTACATAACTGTTCTGTTGCACTGTGTTCACTTGCGGCGATGAAAGAGGCACTCGGGATGACAACAAGATGGTTCCGAAGCAACGGCAAAAAAGGAACTCTTTATTGTCTCTTACAGCATACTTATGCACTCCTGTGTTAGTAACATATATCTGGCTCAGCTGGGATGTTTGCCAGTCCTCGGAACAGTTAAAGATAAAAACATTCCATACGCATACTCGTGACTGTCTTCAGCCACATCTTCCCAGGCATACACCAGGCCATCCTCCAACCTGACCTTGTAAAATTAGTTCTTCAAAGGCTTGGCAAACACGCAGCACAAATTCTAACGTTCACCCTTGAAAACAAATGCCAGGTGTTCCGAGCTGCTCCCACATTCGCTATAAAATCTTTCATATGAATGCTCTGATTTTGAAGTAGGGAAGCTCACTTCTGGAAATGGGTTAAGTTTTCCTAGGGTTATTTGATAACTGACTGCTCTCTTAAATCATAATGCTAACTCAGCGCTGGGGTGGGAACTTGGGCAAGAGATTGAGACAGTGCACAATCTCTTAGTAAAAAGGCAGGGAACAACTGCATTTGTTATACCATTTCTTTAGCCAGGTATTAGAACACAGACAAAATCAAGGTTGTCTTTGACCTATACAGTGTCTAAGCATTTTCACCCTTCCTTAGGAGGGCATTTTCACACACTGAAAAGCTTAGAGACTTTAATCTTCTTTTGATACATACATGCAGCTGTGCAAGTTAATGTAGTTTCTGTTATGAAATGATCATGAGAGTTTCCTGTTGTGAGCCTAAATACAAAGTATACTCCTTCTTTTTCAATCAGGTGATGAAGTTTATTGAAAAAAGGCAAAATGCATCCAAGTGAGTACATTCTATCAAGTTCTACTTTTCTGGGATCACTGTGGGAAAACCATATGAATCCTAAAAAGGCTCTCTGCATGTTTTCTACTTGTTTTTCAGCCTTGGTGTAAATTTTATGTGGAAAAGGGCATAGAATTAGAACAGATAAACAAGGATATATCGAGGAAATGTCTGCTGATTCCAGTTCTGCTTTTCTTGTCTTCCATTAGACTGTAACTTTTTCTCGCGCACTGTTCAAATAGGCAACAATTAATTCTTCTTCTGAAGAGTTTGCAGTACTAAGTGTCAAATGGATGCTTTCAACTTTAATAGAATCTGAAGAGAGTACGTGCTGCTTAGTTACAAAACTCACACAGGAAATTTTCAAGCATGCCCATAAATCTTGTCACTGTTTGGGAGAAGCTTTTCTGATCTGTAACAGAATAATCATGTGATTTGCCATTACGTGCTTGTGGTAATCTAGTCAGAACAGGACCTTGTGCTTAACTAATTTTCCCTTATTTTTTGTCGGTGGTGACTTCTTACCAGGTCACACCAGGGCAAATTGAGGTATTCACCTGGTCAGCATCAGGAAACATCATAACTGAGGCCTTGGTAAGTGTTTTCTACATGACTTGTCAGTGAGGCTGTGTGAACGAAGTTGCTGTTGAACAGCATGTACTTCTAATTAAAATATCTTTTACTTTGTGTTTCCAGGCTTCCTCTTTTCCTTCAGTTGTTGTTTATGTGATGGACATCTCTCGCAGTACTAACACTATCACCTTTATGTCCAACATGCTATATGCCTGCAGGTAAGAAAAGCTGAAAATGCAGTCTATCTGCTTTGATTGCTGTGTCTCTGATACTTATTTTGGAGGGGAATCATAGAACGGTTTGGGTTAGAAGGGACCTTTAAAGACCATCTAGTGCACCTCCCCCTTCTGTGGGCAGGGACATTTTTCACTACATCAGGTTGCTCAAAGCCCTGTCCAACCTGACCTTGAACACTTCCAATGGTTGGGCATCCACAGCTTCTCTGGGCAACCTGCTCCAGTGTCTTGCCACCCTCATCATAAAAAATTTCTTCCTTATGTCCAGTCTAAACCTACCGTCTTTCAGTTTAAAACTGTCGCCCCTTGTTCCATCACTACAGGCCCTATCAAAAACTGTCTCTCTGTCTCTCTTATAAGCCCCCTTCATATACTGAAAGGCTGCAATAAGGTCTCCCCGGAGCCTTCCCTTCTCCAGGCTGAACAACCCCAACTCTCTCAGCCTTTCTTCTTAGGAGAGGTGTTCCAGTCCTCTGTTTTCGTGGCCCTCCTCTGGACCCACTCTAACAGGTCCATGTCCTTCTTGTACCGTGGGCCCCAGAGCTGAACGCAGTGCTCCACGTGGGGTCTCACTAGAGTGGGGCAGAGGGGCAGAATCCCCTCCCTCGATCTGCTGGCCACGCTTCTTTTGATGCAGACTGGGATACAGTGGGCTTTCTGGGCTGCAACTGCACATTGATGATGCCTCATATCCACGTAATGCTGTTTTGATTATTCTCTTAGTGGTTTTCCCATTGGATAAGCAAAATAGTTTAGGTGTCAGTGGACATCTGGAGGTCATTGGGTCAAAGCTCCCACTGAAAGCATTAAATAATCCATGAGATGTTAGTGTGATAACCGCTAGTTACATGAGATCTAACACATTGCCTGTTGCTTATAAAATCATTTATCTAAGATGTATCAATATAGCCTAGTTTAAGCTCCTTCTTGTAAACACGTAATATTTTATTCTATTTTTTTAATGTTATTGATACTTTCAGTGATTCTTCAAGATTTGTTTGGAGCTCAGCATAGCATGGAGTTCTTGGTTTATTGTCTTTTTCCTCGTACGTGGATTTATCTGTTTTCTTTCATGTTAAACCAGGGACTAAATACCTATGTAAGGATCAACATATCTAGAGCTGTCATAATTCATGATAAATGTTGGTAAAAGGTTTTCAAAAAACCTATCAATCCTTGTACCAAGGTCAAAAGCTATATCACTGTGATAGGAGTATGCAAAACGTGTCTTATTACATGCTGCATTTTCTGACATTAGTGCTGAGCAAAAGATGCTAGAATATATACAGTGAAATGAATATGTAAGCTCATATTTCAAGGTAGTTTTGCTTTATAGATGTTTTGAGTTGTTTGAATTCATTGCTCAGTTCACAAATACCTCAGAACCTAAGGTTTGAGTCAAAATAATTAGAAAATTCAGAGAGTTAAAAACTTGGATCTGAGAGTCATAGGAAATAGTAATCAAAATCAACTGGGCGTGTAGAAGGAGATTTTATATCTTACAGATGTGCGCTTACATCTTGGGGAGGCATATTTTGTTCAACTATGGTAAGCAGGATCTGGATGAAAATTACATTCTAATTGATGCGGAGGAAAATACCTTTTGAAGTCAAATGTATTCAGTTTTGCACAAGTCTTGTCTGCCGTATGCTTAACTTGTTTTCTATTCTAGTGAGATTTAGATTAATTTTTAATGTTTGGGGTTCCCCACCCCCTGCCCCAGTATCCTGTACAAGACAAAGCTACCTTTCATTTTTGTCATGAACAAAGTAAGTTAAAGCTACGGTTTCTATGTACTAGTGGAACATTGTTCTGTTTAGCTTGCTTTGCTGTACTGTCTTTGTCTTACCACAATAATAGATTTTTCTAGAAAAGAGAGGCTGGGAGGGAGCTGCAGGCTGAAAACCAAATCTAAAAGTGGTCTTTAATCTGGCATACATGTGCACAAGAAGAATCAGGGAGGGACAGTTATACCCAAACAGGCAAGTTGGAGATGATACTAACAGTTTGAAAAATGTTTTGCACCTTAACCCTAGGCTATAAGGAAACTTAACTTTGTAACATGTAAAAGGAACTAGGCCTTAAGCCTCATTGTTTTAAGATTATTCGCCTTATTGTTTTAAGACTATTCATATTAGACGTATAACTAATGATTAGATATTGGTTTAGATATGATTAATAGAATGCAGGTGCATATAAAACAATATCTAGGAGCTGCAGAATTGTTATATGAGACTCCCTCTTCATGGCTGGCTTAAAATCCAGTCAAGCTGAATCAACAGAGAAAGGATCATACATCTTAGACCTAAGACATGGGAGTAAGTGATTAACTTTAGAATAAGATAAATTAATAAAATAACCTGAGTAGTTTCTTCAGAAATTCATAGGTACCTTTGAAGTGTAAGAAGATGAGTGATGATGATGTCCGGAGACTTTCTGCCTGTGACCACCAATCCTGGAAGAACCGAGACATGAGAATGGAGAATGGATGAGATAAGATGATGAATGATAACGATATGAGAACAGAGAATCGGCTGGAAAATTACAGAGACTTTGGATTGGGACAACGGGTGGCAAAAGGGTATATAAGATTTGGAAACTTTTGGAAGTGCGCCATTCACTGCGGTGGTGGCCCAGCTCTGAGTTGTGAATAAAGCAAACCTAGAGAAACCCACGTTCGTAAATTCTTTAACATAACATAAGGTTAAGTTCATTACTGAATCCACTCTTACGGTCCCCTCCTTCCTCAGAACAATTGTCTTAATCATTAATTATTTCTACTCAGCAGCAGGCTGATGACTCACAGTGGGAATTGTGTAACACCTGCCTGTTTTGAGGAAGGAATCCCATGTATTGTAGCAGGCAAAACGTAATAAAAAGTGTTTGGTCCTGATCTGTGACACTAAAAATATGCCAGTATTTGCCAGAACACAGATACTTACTAGCCTAAGGATACACTTTCACTGTTGTGTAAGGTACTTGTAGCCTTAAAGGAGTGCTTTTGAACTTAACAGCTAGCCAGCTCTTTAAACATAACAATTTCACATATTAAAAGAATCCCATTAGATTTTTGGTGTGTGTACTCTTCCTTTTCCCCACAGACATCCTTTGTATTCAAGGAATTGCTCCCCAACATAGCAAGCTTTGCGTGTGCACGCATGTATATCCCATACGCTTCCTCTAGAAAACCCATGCTTTGAATGTGAAATTTTACCTCACAGCAGCCGAGTAGGATTTGTGTCTGATGTACTCCAACTACAGATATCTTCCCAGTGACCCAAATCATGCATGTCTTTGATATCTGCTTGCTTACTTAGCAAGTTTTTGTACACTGTTTTCTTTCTAACTCAAGACAGTAATTTTAGAATAAGCTGTTAAGCTTTTTCTATAGAAAAAGGCACAAGATAGGAAAATCATTCTCTCTTAAGAAAATAAATTTTTTGAAAGACTGAAAGAAATAGGACTTCATTAGTATATGTAACGAAAGGTGGGCCCAAGGCTTAGGATTCATAACTTTAAACTTCATTTTGATCTGATGCTCAGCCCTCGGTAAAAATTAAAGGCATCAGCATTTGAGGAATTTTTGACAAGCATTTTAAAATTGACTCTTGATAAGAATGGAAGAATCCCAAGGAACTGATATATGTGCAGTGAGAAACACATAGATTTAAGGAATGTTAACATTTGCAGAGGAAAAAAAAAAGTGTAATTTGTAGAGTTGATTTAATTTTATTTATAGAACTTAATCAAGTTAACTCTAAATAGTCAGGCTTTGACCCTTGATGGAGTCAGTTCTGTCTCAAATCTCTTGAGTAATGCTAAGCAATACTTTCTTCATCTATTTTCTTCCTTCCCATTCGTGCTGGGAAATGAAATATGCCAGAGTTTTAGACACCTCATGTTGTGATAATAGTGGATATACATGTGCTAAGCTATGTTTATAAAACTATTTAATAGACTGTTTGCATACTAATCCATGTAAAATTATGGAACCATCTCACCTGTTTGTGTCCATCGTTTTGCACTGAGTTTAGAGTATAACTTCTTCAGGTCAGAGCACAGCTTGCTTTTTATAAAGATCCTGTAGGCTGTTATCCAACGTGGAAGTGGCTCCCTCTTCCCCCTGACCCCCAAGCCAACCAAGAAAGGATGGGATCTTCAATGAGGACTGTTCGTGTCTGGCCTCAATCATATGATCTAATATTTACAACTTAAACTTTCTCGTACAGTGTGCAGTTTTTGGATGCCCCTTTCCAGTAAACCATAGAAGCCTTTAGACTTGCAATTGTTTCCTTAAACATGCCTTCTTAAAACTGGGATAGTGGTTGTTTGTCTCCTCTTCCTGTATTCAAGTAGTTGGTTTGATAAAAAAAGAGCTTGGAAAACTTCAGACCAGGGGTGAATATTTTGAAAAGATCAGCATTTTGAAAGTAAGTTTAAAATGGAAATTTTTTATTTGTCCGCTTAACAGCCTAAGGCTAAGAATTCATCATTATTACTTACAAAATTTTCTTCTTCTCCTTCCAGACTGACGTAATTGACCACAGTTTTGCAGTAGAATGGATGCAGGACTTTGAGACTTTTCAGGATGCCTTGAATCAAGAGACATCCTATGTCAGTAACCTGACTTGTTCTATGAGTTTAGTGTTGGATGAATTTTACAGTTCACTGAAGGTAAGAATCTTCCTTTTTTTACTAGCTCTCATAAAAGCCTGGAGAAGAGAAAGTTGAAGGAGGATATTATTGATGTGTATAAACACCTGATAGGAGGATGTAAGGAAGACAAAGGCAGGCTGTTTTCAGTGGTGCCCAGTGAAAGGACAAGAGGCAATAGACATGAAGTGAAATACAGGAAACTATGTTTAAACAGAAGAGGAAAAAAGAATTAACTGTAATTTTACTGATTGAGCACTGGAATGGATGGTCCAGGCAAACTGTGGAGTCTCCATCCTTGGAGATACTCAAAACACACTCAGACAGGATCTTGAGCAACCTGTTCTAGTTAATCCTGCTTTTTGAGCAGGAGAGGTTGGACTAGATGATCTCCAGAGGTGTCTTCCAACCTCAGCCATTCTATCCTGTAAAAGGGCTTTGCACTGCCCTGTTGAACTGGAATCTGTTGATGAGCCTTGCACTGGGGGTGAGGATTTGCTGGTTTGAACATAAAGTAACTTTAGTTGCTTGTCACACTGAGTGGCAGCCTGAATCATTTAATACTGAATTGTGATTAATCATCAGAAGAAAGCTAAGATAGGCTGGTAAGAGGTAATGTTCTGTGTTGCAGTGTTTCCCATGTGAGATAATTTTCCTTGTTCTGAAAGTGTCAAGTACAGTTGGGCAATTTACTATGTAGGAAGAAGGGAAAGAATCTCAAAAACAAACAAACAAAATCCTGCATATTTGCTGATGCAAGAAAAAGTGTTGGGTTTTTTCCCCACTTACCAGAGGACAAACCCATTCAGTTTCTCTGAAAACACTATACATTGGAGGATGTTAATGGTCCCATAGTCTGTGCTAAAAGGGTTCAGCTAATTGTGTTTTTCATCAGCTTTTACTTAAGAAAAAGCAAGCAAATGGCTTTATGGATATTACAAGAAAGGCAATGAAAATAAATAAGCGATTCCATTCATATAGATAATGGTAATTTAGCCAAAACAAAAATATTATAAGTGCCCTATGTGGAACAATATACAGTCTTTGTAATGGTGCAGTATACAGGACTGAAGTACTTCCTAGTCCTTATTTGCTAATCAACTGTTTATATGCACGTCATATATATTAGAATAGTAGAGTGGAGAGCAGGACATATGCAGAGGATTATACAGTAGAAGGCAGCTTGTATTTCAGTACAATGAAAGTATAAATATTAATATATATTGGCACAGTGCCTAGACTAATGCTTAAAATCCTTTGGAATGCTTGATTGTCTGCATATTTACTGTACTATTGATAAAATGCAAGGCTCTGTTGGAAAAAGTCTTCCATTTGAAAATGAGTACTTAAGACTGTCTTGCTTATGAAAAAGAGGGAGAATTTTCATTAAGAGGATGTAAGATTCTTAAGGGTCACCAAGTACTGGCTAGTAATAGTCTTAATTAAAGGTATTTTTAGATAATTGATTTAATAAAAGCAGAACAAATGGCCAAAAGTGTAATGACAGACAAGTTCAAATTAGAAAGCAGATGTGCATTTTGAATGTATTGCCATAGTAACTGATTAAATTCTCCATCTTTTTGCTGTTCTGGGGGTTGGATTGGGTACCTTTTAAAATGTGCTTCAGCTAAATACAAATACAAGTAGGCAGAACTTCAGAGGCAAAATGTCAGTTCTTGTGGTCTATTTTGCTCTTTAATTCTAGTCCACTGATATTGCAGCAGTCATAGTAACCACTTATAATCATAGAATCATAGAATCATAGAATCATTTCGGTTGGAAAAGACCTTCAAGATCATCAAGTCCAACCATTAACCATGCCCCCTAAACCATGCCCTGGAGTACCCTATCCACTCGCTTTTTGAATACCTCCAGGGATGGTGACTCAACCACTTCCCTGGGCAGCCCATTCCAATGTTTGACAACCCTCTCAGTAAAGAAATTTTTCCTAATATCTAACCTAAATCTCCCTTGCCTCAACTTGAGGCCATTTCCTCTTGTCCTATCTCCAGACACCTGACAGAAGAGACCAACACCCACCTCACTACAACCCCCTTTCAGGTAGTTGTAGAGAGCGATAAGGTCTCCCCTCAGCCTCCTCTTTTCTAGACTGAACAACCCCAGTTCCCTCAGCCGCTCCTCATAAGACTTGTGCTCAAGGCCCCTCACCAACTTGGTTGCCCTAATAATACTAGGTTCAGAATGAGAACTTGGTTTATTAACAATAACCAAGTAAACAGAAGAAGGACTTGATCTTTCTTTTGATTTGCCCTCTCTTGTTCATTACGTTTAGGCATTGTAATGTCTTAACTATGTTTTTTGTGGCATATTGAGATTGGAAGTACAAAGATGGGTGCAGAGTGAGGTTTTTTTTTTTAATGGTTGCTCCCCCCCTCCCCCAGAAAAATTTGTAAAACAGACAGGAAAACCCAGGTTCCTGAGTTAAACAAGAGAGAGAAAGAAAGGAAGCAAAAAACCTGAAACAAACAAAAAAAAAACCCAACCAAAACCCAGAGGTAGCAAACATTAACAGGTGGAGAAAGAGGTTGAAAGTAGGAATGACAGAAACGGGAGTTTTACTGCATACTCTTATGCCACTGTGATGATTAAATGGGTATCATCAGATCCCTCTTTTTTTTTTTTCCAGTTTAGGTGGTTTCTTGTTTTTGTTTTTTTAAAGATACTGCTTAGTCTTTCCAGCTCTGATCATCCATCAGTTACCTAAAAACTTGGTACAGTTACTCTTCAGTTCTGTTGTATGGTTTTCTTTTATAGGTGGTTGGTGTTTCTGCTGTGCTCGGCACAGGACTGGATGGTTTTTTTGTTCAGCTTTCTAAAGCTGTAGATGAATATGAGAGGTAAGGTGATAACCTTTGGTCCCTGACCCAATGAATACTTGAAGTTACTGATTCATGAACCCACTCCTTTGATTTGAAGGACTGCACACTTTTCACAGCCACGGTGGTCTAGGGTTTCTAATAAACTTAAGTGCAAGAGTCAGCATAAGAAGCAGCAGTCAAAAGGAACTATTCAGTGGTGAATTTTTGTGCTAACTGTTCAGTGAAAAAGTAAAAGTTATCTGTGCCAGCAAATCTGTGAAGTCATTTTTTTTTCCTCTGATTCCATACGATGATCAAGGTTTGAATTGTCCTCAGGAAGCTAACAGATCAGTTTGGCAGACTGAATAGATGAGCAAGTTGAAATTCAGTAATTCTTTGAGAATTTGCTCCTTACTGGATTCCTCCCCATGAAATACTGCCAGGCTGCTCTATAACATTAGAAAGCAAACCTGGTAACTTGGATTACTTGGAAATACCTAAACCAGACCATAGATTATTGTTAGAGGAAAATATATCATGCTGGATTGGATAGCTGGAGAGTGGCTGCTACAGCTTCATGCTCCCAGGTCTGATTAGTCTGGCCTGGTCATGCCCCCAGGTCTGCATACTACCTAGTCTCTGCTTACATGCAAATTGACAATTTTATTCCCTTATCCCTTTATTTCCCACGCTTGTTCCTCCCCAAATCTCCTAAATGCCTCCCTTTTCCCACCTTTGGTTCCTCCCCTGAACATCCTGTAATAAATCCTGTGCTATCCCAAAATGCTCTTTCCCTGCATCCCATAATGTGTCCCGCACCCCTAGGCAGCCACCCTTCTGTGCTCACAAGGTGATCCAGAGAGCTCCCAATGAGGCATGGTGATGGGTTTCACGCCTGGACCATGGGGCTCATGGCTCTCCTGGGACAGCCCTGGGAGTAGCTGGGATAAGGTATCCCTTCTTCTGAGTCCTTAATTTGGATTTCCTGCCTGCCACCGTGCCCTTGTGTTCTTCTGGGCTTGCTGGGATGTGTCTTTGATGGTTCGATGGCTCTCTGTGATGGGCCTGGGAGTGTGGACACATATTTAGCTAACGTTGGTCGCAAGAGCATTGCGGATGCCTTTAGAAGACCTTGAACAGAATAAACAAGACGACAAAAAAAGAAAGATGATAATAAAGCCAATTAGAAGAACACACGTGTTCATTCCATGATAAAGGGAACTTGGCACAAAAAACCTCAATTCGGCAGTTTATCTTGACCAATTAGACTGAGACAAGCTTTGCATGTTTAAGTTGATATAACCAATTATATCTTATGCTTACGTGTGTGTACAGAGTTGGTATAACCAGTTATATCTTATTTTTATGTGCGTGTTCAGAGTTGATATAACCAATCATATTTTATGCTTGTGCGTGTGTACAGTGACTTTGCAGAATATGTGACTATGCAGAATATGTGACTATAAATATGTGTGTGTTTTAGCAATAAAGGGTCGTCTGCTTTCACCTTTACAGGCGTCCGTCTATTTCAATCTCCTCAAATGGTGACCCCGACATGATTGCGGGCCAAGAAAATGCTGGAATTGCTGGAAGTACATCCAGAGGAGACTCTAGCCGAACGATCGTCTAGCCAGCCGGACTGAGTGAACAACCTTCTCCCGGGAGATCAATCACCCTGCTCGTTTGGAAGTAAGGTGAGCGGCTAGAAGGATTAAAATGGGTGCCCAGATGTCTGCGGAAGAAGGGGCAATCGTACGAATGCTTTCGCATATCCTCTCTGTGAGAGGGATTAAGTATGATTTAAATACTTTACGTATGATGCTGAAGTGGCTTAAGGACCACGGTGCCCCCACTTCGAATGTAGAAGTCTTTGAGGTTAAAAATTGGGAAGAAATGGGAAAAGTAATTTGGGACTTTGTATCGCGTGGGGACGCGAAGGCTCAGAAAATCTCCGCTACGTGGAGATTGGTGCTGGAAACGTTGAAAGCCCTTAAGGCAGAAAAGGAGGTGGCTGCCGCCGCAACAATTTCAATTGAAGAAGCCCTGGAAAAAAAGAAAAGTGTGTGTGGCGAGGTGGTAAATAATTTGGACAGTGATGAGGAATTAAACACTGAGGGAGATGTCATTAATGGAGGCAATGATCAACCTTTAAGTAACCTGCCTCTCAAGCAGGGACCTATCCCCTCTGTACCTCCCTATGAGGCAGATACATCCCCAGGAGAAGCTATAAAGAAGCGATGCAAGGACATAAAAGATAAAATGTTAACCGAAGGTCTAAATCCTGTGGCTTTTCCAGTTACAGTCAGGCAGAATGCCCCAAATGTGTGGCAACCTTTCAATTGGTATTTAATAAAAGAAGTACGGAAAACAGTAATGGCTAATGGACTGTCTGCTCCGTTTAGTCAGGTGTTATTGGAGAATATATTTTCTGGTCAAATTTTAACAGGCTTTGACTGTACACAATTGGCTACAATGATTTTAACCCCGACTCAGCGTCTATTATGGAAAGTGAAATGGACAGAATTTTGTGATTTAGCGGCACTAAGAAATTTGGACCGCCCAGAAGGAGATCCGCGGTATATGATCACTACTGCACAAATGATGGGGACTGGTGACTTTGCAGATGTTAATAGGCAAGCAAGGCTACCGGTGGAAGCATTACAAGAATCAGCTTCCTTAGCTCTGAAGGCAATGTTAACCTTGCCTGAAGCTGGAAAGCCAGAACAATCATTTACAAGTCTAAGGCAGGGTAATACGGAACGTTATATGTCCTTCACTGATCGTCTGCGAGATGCTATGGAAGAGCAAATAGATAATGCTGATACCAAAGAAGCATTGATAATAAAACTGGCCGTGGAAAATGCAAATGCAGACTGTAGAAAAATACTACAATCGATGCCAGGAAGAGTGACGCTAGTAGATATGATAGAGGCCTGTAACAAAGTTGAGTCTTTGGAGCATAAAACTACATTAATGGCCAATACTTTTGCTGTAGCCATGCGAATGGATACAAAAAATGTTAAGAAATGCTATAAATGTGGACAACTGGGACATTTGCAATTTCAGTGTAAAGAGGGGCGAAACAAAGTAGAAGTTGGGCCTAATATATGCCCTCGTTGTCATAAAGGGAGACATTATGCTAACCAATGTAGATCTCGTTTCACAAAGAAAGGTGTAGCTCTGCCACCTCGAGGTACCCCATCGCTGGGAAACTACAAGAAGAGTGCGAGGAGCGGTGCGATGACCCCAACAGCTCCGAAAGGATCCCAGAATGGCGCCAAGAAGGATGTCTGGCAGAATTGCCAGCCCGAACAGCTGGAAGTGCCGGAGTGGATGTCTCAACAATAGAAACCATTCTGCTCTGGAACTCTCAGGTACACCGTGTGCCAGTAAACGCACAAGGACCATTGGGTAATGGGCTTAGTGCCCTGTTGTTGGGATGGTCTAGTATAACATTACAAGAAATTTTTGTGCTTCCCGGGGTGATTGATGCGGACTACACAGGTCGCATTTATGCTATGATTTGGACGCCGTCTCCACCAGTATCGATACAGGAAGGAAGCAGAATTGCACAGCTAGTCCCTTTTAAAGCAAATGTACCATGTAAGGTTAATCAACAGCGTGGCAATGCAGGGTTTGGATCTATGGGATTAGAAGCTCAAATTATGTGGTCAATGGAGATCAATAAAACAAAACCTAGTATATCAGTAGAGTTACAAACTGCAAAGAACAGGCCAGAAAAAATAAAATTACAAGTATTAGTGAATACTGGAGCAGATGTAACGGTTCTGTTGTGGGAGGACTGGCCTGTCACTTGGGAGCTTTCTGAGATGGATTCGGAACTGTTCGGTGTGGGAGGATTATCAAAAACTCGACAAAGCAAATATATGATTCAATTGATTTGTCAAAATTTAGTTTGTTATATCAAACCTTATGTAACCAATATCCCTATGAACCTGATAGGCAGGGATGCATTAAGTCAAATGGGATGTGTGCTAAGTACAGGAGACAATTTTGTGGCACAGCCATTGATGGGGGACCATGCCTAAAGCTGAAATGGAAAACAGAGGAACTGGTTTGGGTAGATCAATGGCCGCTGACTGAATCTAAGGTCGCCATCTTGAAACAGTTAGTACAGGAGCAATTGGAACAAGGGCACTTGGTGAATACCATGAGCCCTTGGAATACACCAGTTTTTGTCATTCCAAAAAAATCGGGGAAATAGAGACTGTTGCATGATTTAAGAAAAATAAATGAAGTAATGGAAAATATGGGAGCCCTTCAATTAGGGTTACCCATGCCTACTATGATTCCACAAGGATGGAACATTTTGATTATTGATTTAAAGGATTGTTTCTTTACAATATATTTAGACCCGAAAGATGTGGGAAAATTTGCCTTTTCTATCCCCACCATAAACAAACAGGAACCCATGGAACGTTATCATTGGGTAGTTCTGCCACAAGGAATGAAAAATTCTTCAACCATATGCCAATCCTATGTATCCCAAGCTCTAAAAGGGTTTAGACAACAAAATCCAGACTTGATTACTTATCACTATATGGATGATATCTTGATAGCAGGGAGAAGAGAGTTATCCAAAAAGCTCAAAGAATTGACTACACAATTGTCTGATTTTGGTTTAAAAATAGCACCAGAAAAGGTACAAAAAATGCAACCATGGAAATACTTAGGCTGGAAGATTTTAGAAAGAACTATAGTTCCACAAAAACTGGAAATTACAGACAAGATTGAAACATTGAATAATGTGCAAAAATTACTGGGGACAATCAGTTGGGTTCGAACACTGTTGGGAATAGATAATGAGCCTCTGACCCCTTTATTTGAAATGTTACAAGGTGACACTACCTTAACGGCACCTCGACAATTGACCCCTCAAGGTAAACAAGCATTGCAACAGATAGCAGATATAATATCCCAGAGTCAGGCTTTTAAGATTAAAGAAAATCTTGACATTAATCTTAGCGTTTTAAACCGAGAAAAACAACCCCTCGGGATCATATATCAATGGGATGGGAGTCACAAAGACTTGTTAATAATAGAATGGATCTTTTTAGCTCACCAGGCCCGAAAAACCGTATTTTCTCGAATTGAAATGATTTCAGAATTAATTATAAAGGGGAGACGTCGGATTATTGAGATTTGTGGACAAGAACCACACACGATTGTCGTTCCTTTGACTCAAGAATATTTACAATGGTGTCTACAGAATAGCCTAACTTTACAAATTGCTTTTGCAGATTTCGAAGGAAAGATAGATATTCATCTTCCTGCACACAAAATGTTTACCTTGCTACAAAATATACAACTAGAAGAAAAAGAATTGTATGCAGAATTACCTACTGATAGTCCTACAATATTTACGGATGGCAGTGGAAAAACAGAAAAGGCAGTAGTAGTTTGGAAAGAAGGTCAGGTATGGAAAAAATCACATTGTCACATGTGAAGGCTCCCCCCAAGTGGTGGAACTTCAAGCTGTAATAGAAGTATTTAAAAAGTGGCAGGATGTTGAGGTCAATATTATTGCTGATTCTTTATACGTGGTAGGTGTAGTAAAACGTTTGAGACAGGCTTATTTGAAAGAAATTGATAACGTCACATTGTTTGAAAAATTTAAGATGTTGTTATTTCTGTTAAACCAACGGACAAAGTGTTATTATATAATGCATGTGTGAAGTCACACCAGTTTGCCTGGATGGATCACAGAAGGAAATAAACGAGCTGATTTACTAGCTAATCCTGTATGGACTGGGCCACCCCCCAATAAACTTCTACAGGCATGTGGAGCTCATAGTTTTTTCCACCAGCCAGCGAAAGTATTAGCCAAACAGTTTCAAATTTCTATAGCAGATGCCAAAGCCATGATTCAATCCTGTGCTGAGTGCCAGAAATTGTCTGGGCACGGAGATGGTGCTGTAAATCCTAGGGGTCTGCGATCCCTGCAATTGTGGCAGACTGATGTGACTCATGTACCAGCTTTTGGAAAATTGTGTTATGTTCATGTTTCTATTGATACATATTCCTTGATGATATGGGCCACAGCACTTGCGGGCAAAACAAGTCGACACCTACAAACACACTTACGACAAGCATTTGCAGTAATGGGTGTCCTGGCCCAGATAAAAACAGATAATGGACCATGTTTTAATAGCACAATGGACTCAGGAATTTTTTCAGCAATGGGGAGTTACTCATATTACCGGCATTCCTCATTCTCCCACAGGTCAAGCTATAATCGAACGTACTCATAAAGTATTAAAAGATTTTTTGGAAAAACGAAAAACGGGGGAATTAGGGGAACCTCCTTCAAATAGACTCATGAAAGCAATATATGTGATGAATTTTTTGGCTCTGCGTGGAGAGTCAGTTGTTCCCCCTGTAGTTCGGCATTTTCAAACGATGAATAGTGGGATTCAAAATATTGATAATGGGTGGAAAGTCTGGGTTAAAAATATTGAGTGTCAGCAATGGGAGGGACCTTTTAAAGTAATAACGTGGGGCTGAGATTATGCTTGTGTCATTACAGAAAATGGGCCAAAGTGGATTCCAACTAAATGAATGAAACCTTATGCTGAGATTGATATGGAACACACCGACTGTAGTAAGCAGCGTGACAGTGACACCGGTGATTGGTCCACATCATTTAACGCCGTGGGACAGTAAGAATGTTTGGGTGACACTGGCTAAAACTATTAACCAAACCTCTTTTTGTGTGTCATTGGCATTACCTGAACAGCCTTTTCATACATGTTTGGTAGGAGTACCGTTAAAGAACAGTGCAATGGTGCTCCAGGGTGTCAATAGGTCCAGATCGGCCACCCGCAATCGGGCCTGTAATACTACAGAGTCATGTGGGCGCCTCTGTAGCACTACAGAACGATGCGTAGAAAATTGGGACAAATGGAAGGACTTGCTGCCTAAGGCAGCCAATGAACCCCAGGAATTGAACATTTTAGGAAGTGTGGGAACCCCAGAGTGTATTTACTTTAAGCCTCCTTATGGAACAGAAGGACAAGACATAACTCCCGAAAAGCCTTTGTTTAAAAATGCATCTCTTTGGTGTAACAAAACAGCCACTAATAAGTCCCTAGGAGTTGCAGAACCTCGAAAACTGCCTCTGGGAGTGTTTTTGATATGTGGAGATAGAGCTTGGCCTGGACTCCCTTCCGGTGGGAGGGGAGGGCCTTGTACATTGAGACGATTAACTTTGCTTACTCCAAATGTTAGCATGATTTTAAATCATACTCATTTACATAGATATAAGCAACATATTTTAACCAACAGGTGTGATGATAACGTGGATTTATGGAATAGGGGAGAGATCATTGCAGCTAGCCTATTAACCCCCGGTGTAGCAGCCGCAGGAACTTTAACGCAATTAAGAAAGCTGTCATGTTGGTTAGGCAAACAGACAGATCAAACTGCGAGAATACTGAGTGATTTGACATCTGACATTCAATCAATCAGACACGCCACTTTACAGAATTGGGCTGCTATTGATTTTTTGCTATTAGCTCACAGGCATGGATGTCAGGATTTCGATGGAATGTGTTTATGAATTTGTCAGATCATTCAGAATCGATACATAAAAGTATTCAAAAGTTAATGGATCAGACAAAGAAATTGCAAGAAGATGATGGGTTTTTTGGCTTAGAGCATTTAGCTGCGGGATCGGACTTCGGAGTTGGTTTGTATCTTTGTTAAAAATCGGGCTTTTATTCTTATGTATTTTATTAGGTATAATGTTGCTTTTACCGTGTTTAATTAATTGTGTTCATAGGTTTTTGCAAAGGGCAATACAGCAGGTGTTAATTGTCGAAAAACAAAAAGGGGGAATTGTGGACACCTATTTAGCTCATGTCGGTCGCAAGAGCATTGCGGACGCCTTTAGAAGACCTTGCACAGAATAACAAGACGACAAAAAAAGAAAGATGATAATAAAGCCAATTAGAAGAACACAGGTGTGCATTCCACGATAAAGGGAACTTGGCACAAAAAACCTCAATTCGGCAGTTTATCTTGACCAATTAGACTGAGACAAGCTTCGCATGTTTAAGTTGATATAACCAATTATATCTTATGCTTATGTGTGTGTACAGAGTTGGTATAACCAATTATATCTTATTTTTATGCGCGTGTACAGAGTTGATATAACCAATCATATTTTATGCTTGTGCGCGTGTACAGTGACTTTGCAGAATATGTGACTATAAATATGTGTGTGTTTTAGCAATAAAGGGTCGTCTGCTTTCAACTTTACAGGCGTCCGTCTACTTCAATCTCCTCGTGGGAGTATCTGGGCAGGGTATTATTTGTGCTTTCCCCTCCCTCTCAAATGTCTCTTTGTGCTCTGTGGAGGTGCTGAGGAGTTTTATACATAACCTAACAATTATTCTGGGATACACTGCCTACATAATGAAACCCTAGTTAAGGGTTTCACGTAAGCCGCCAATGTGCTATTGCAGCCCAGAAAGGCAATCATATCCTGTGCCGCATCAAAAGAAGTGTGGCCAGCAAGTCGAGGGAGGGGATTGTCCCTTTCTACTCTCCTTTCATGGTACCCCACGTGGAGCACTGTGTTCAGCTCTGGCGGCCATGGTACAAGAAGGACATGGACCTGTTGGAGTGAGTCCAGAGGAGGGCCATGAAAACAATTGGAGGACCGGAACGCCCCTCCTATGAAAAAAGGCTGAGAGAGTTGGGGTTGTTCAGCCTGGAGAAGGGAAGGCTCTGGGGAGCCTTTCAGTATGTGAAGGGGGCTTATAAGAGAGACAGAGAGACAGTTTTTGGTAGGGCCTGTAGTGACAGGACAAGGGGTGATGGTTTTAAACTGAAAGAGGGTAGGTTTAGATTGGGCATAAGGAAGAAATTTTTATGATGAGCGTGGTGAGACACTGGAGCAGGTTGCCCAGAGAAGCTGTGGATGCCCCATCCCTGGAAGTGTTCAGGGTCAAGTTGGACGGGACTCTGAGCAACCTGATGTAGTGAAAGATGTCTCTTCCTGTGGCAAGGGAGGTTAGACCAGATGATCTTTGAAGGTCCCTTCCAACCCAGACCATTCTATGATTCTAAGAAGTGGGTATCCACATCTACTTTATCCTTACTTCATTAAAGAAATATTTCAAAGATCCCATAGTACAATAGTTTGGAAGTCTGTGAACAGTCTTTTTGTATGAGATCCCATCGAACTGTCTTAGGAGGCACAAGTACTGGCAGAGAAAGTCATGTCTGTGATGTAAGAGGAGAGTGATAGATGAGCTGATTAGGTATAGCAGTGAAATGACTACCTCAGTCAAGCTGGTTTAATTTCTTATCCAATGAGACAGTGTGAGAAGGGTTTGCTATTTCAATGACATGTTCATTTACTTTGCATCCATTGGTTTCAGAATCCAAATCTGGGTAAAAAGTACCATTAAGTCTTTCTGAAATGTCGCTCAAACATGAAAGCCTAGAGAAAACTCTTTCTGGGGTAGAAACAAGCCTCCAAGATGATCCTTACTTAATTTTAGTTAAGACTGAATGCAGTCTCTTTATTTATCTTTTCAGAGAATACTGTCCAGAATATGAGCACCTGAGAAAAACACTGGTAAGTATTTTTAACTATTGTATACCTGGGCAGTGTATCTTGGGGTCACTTTTATGCACACAATTGCCTCTATGGTGGGAGGGTCTAACGTTTAATTTACTGATCATACTTACTGTGGAAAAACTCCAGTCCTGAAGCTCGCCATCTGTCTTTTTTTACTAGATTTAGTGGAGCATATCTTCACAAAAATAAAGATGTTTTGTAAAACAGATGTTGCTCAGTGTTTTAGTGCTAATAATTTATTTGGGCAAATTGTGAGAAAATGATTGGGAAAGATTTTTATATCTTCCACTCAGAAGGATAGAGACTTTTTAAAAAATAACTTTCCAAAGTGATTTGTTGAGAATATCGCTGTACCTTTCCGCGCTAGTGACGTGTACTGTTTTGACTTAGACAATTAAAAATGAAGACTGAATTGCAGTACCAAAATCAGTAGCTCTGCTCACCTTCAGTTCTGGCTGTCCGAAGGAAAGTTCTCTACAGGCACAACTCCACTGAGTTTGGCTTCCTGATGCTGATGAAAATGTTTTGGAAGTCCATCGCGCTGGAGGTTGCTTTCCACGTTTATCCCTAAGTTCTCTGTAACCTTAGTTGTAATGTAAGACCTGCTTATTGACGTCCTCTTTCTGGCTGGAGGACAGACTGCCAGTACTGGGTGAGATTACTCTTCTACTGATGTTTTAAATATATGCAGAATTCACATATAACTTTGTACCTACAGGAGAAAGCTCAAAATAAGCAAAAGAGAGAGCAGCTGGAACACTTGTGGAAGAACATGGGCAGCGTTTTTGTGCAGGGCAACACACTTGCAGGTACCTTACTAGGAACGTTAAGTTTACTGCAGCTGTCTGAAGACTCTGCCTTGAGAAGTCATATAGTACTTTTCTGTCTTCACAGCAAAAGCATGAAAGCAGCTTCATGTTAGTGGAGTGGGGTTTTAGTTCCTGTGGGATGTGTCAGACTTAGCTCTTCTGTGTATCAGTCACAGCCATGAGGAGAAAAAACCCTGCTGTGTAGATAAAGCAGTGGACATACTAGAAGTAATGAAATACTTTAGAAAAGGTGAAACAGTCAGAATATGAGAAAGCTCTGCTCTTGTTTGAACTGTTGCTTATATGAGGTTGAGCATGGTGCTGATGCAGTCTGTCCTGTATCTTTGGAATCCAGAAGCAGCTTTCTGCCCCTTTAGAGTAGGTATTAATTGCTGTGTTTATGTACAAATAGAAATTGTCAGGGCACACACTAACTTACTTGTTAGCATGCTGTTTTGTGTATAGCCATTTCTGTTCCCTTGAAGGGTCTGATGATGCTTCTGCAATGGGTCCCTCCGAGCTGATCCTAACACGAGGAACTCCTGACGAAGAAGAAGAGAGGCAGAGTCATACTGATGACATTGACCATGAAGGTAAGGGAATGAGGGATCTGATCTGGTCTAAAAGCTGCCTGTCTAGTCAGGAAATACCCTCTGTATTTTATTAACAGGACTGACTGTAATGAGACCCTAGAAAACAAGCAAACATTCAGTCATTAGGTGTCTGAATCTGTAGCAGAAGCCCAGCTGCAATGCTTATTTCAGTGATATCACTCTCTAACCTTTGTGAAATTTCAATTGTAAATTTTCTATTCAAGTAATTATTTTTAATAGGTGTATAACATGCATAAACCAGACAACTTGTTATGCTTGGAGCATGCAGTGACCTCTGAACTTCATTAATGCACAATATGTTTCATCATCTTTTTGGCCTTACAGTTTCTGGCCCTGGCTCTCTTCCCTTTTCCTGTGACTCCTGGTCTTGGAGCAATATTCTAAGTTCTTACAGTGTGTGATTTTTCTCTTATATAGCATGCAGACTTAATCTTCATTCTTTCCCTGTTCCATTGATTTTTAGGATCACTTATTTATTTTGCCTTGTAATGAAGTTGAAGATCAGACAGACTTTATGTGTTGGCCTGACTAGCCTTACTCTAGCTTTCTTCAGTAACACAAGTAGAACAAGTGCTGAAATAGTGCTGAACTGTGGATTTTTCCCCGCAGTTACTGAGGAGAGTCATGAAGAACCAGCTTTCAGAAACTTTATGCAAGAGATGCGGATGAAATACCAGAGAAGCATCAAACCGAGTGAATGAGACCTTCAGAAGTAGAGGGTTTGGAATCCCTTGTAATGGAGTTAAAAGTAAAGGAACAGCATAAAGAAACTTGCATGGAACCATGCATGAAGTCTTATATCTGTGAACAACTTCCTCTGACATATTTATATCTTTCTTCCTGCAGTAACTGTTGGCTATATGAGTTGAAGGTCTTGTATCCAACTGACTGCACGTTTGGCTGTCTGCCACTGTGACTTCCTGAAGCTGAAGGAATCGGATAGGACTTTCTTTTGCTCCAAATTCTTTAGATGTGCCTGTTGAGAGCTCAGATTTTGAGCTCTGACAGTATTAGCGTCTAGAGTATTTCTTGGTCTCCAGAAGTGTGTTCTGTTCACCTTGTGAACAGAACAAGTGTCGACAGGTGTCTGTTGCAGCCAGGACACAAGTGAAATCTCTGCTGCATGAAACTTCATCAATCTAGTGTTTGATGTTTTGGTTTTAATTAAATATATTTTATGTACTAACAAATGCACGATAGTTAATAGCAGGAGATTTCATTTCACCTTTCTAATGTGAGACTTTTTTTCTATGCTTACAGCCCACCCATATGGATGCACAGCACGTGCATCTTAATTACATTACGTAGACACAATACAGATGCCTCCTAGGAAAAACCTGAGTAAAGAAAGTTCCCAGGAGGGAAAGTAATTAAAAGAATCTGGCTTGATTCCGCTGAGAACCAAAGTATGCATGGCTGTGCACCGGCTGCATATATCTGCAGGTAACGTAAAACAAAGGCGTTTCTATAGATGAGTGCTTACATGGAAGGTAGACAAGGACTTGGAGATTGGCTAATACTTACTTCCCTGGCAGGTACCACAGGCACAGATGTTCACTTGCTGTTTACCATTCTGAACTCTGGAATCTTTGTTTTCTTTCCCTCCACACAATGCTGTGGCCTCATTTGAGAGATTTCTCAGTGGGAATCTGGCAGCAGTCTGCTAGCACAAGTTCTATAGGTTTGTGGAAAAACAATTTCTGTGAATTGTAAAAGTATAGCTGGCAGGGAAGGGAAATTGACAACCAGCTGTTACCTGCTAGCTCTGAAATGCTTACTGCATTATTAATGCAGAGCTTACCAACAGTACAACAATTTCAAATATAGATAAACTAGACCGATGCTAGTAAGAAGTATTAGCAGAAGCAAAGCTGAAAAAAAGATGTCACAGCATACTGGTAAGTTTAAAATAATACATTTGTTGTTAATCATAGAATCATAGAATGTTTTGGGTTGGAAGGGACCTTTAAAGGTCATCTAGTCCAACCTCCCTGCAGTGAGGGCATCTTCAACTAGATCAGGTTGCTCAGAGCCACATCTAACCTGAGCTTGAATGTTTCCAGGGATGAGGCATCCACAACCTCTCTGGGAAACCTGTTCCAGTGTTTTACCACCCTAACTGTAAAAAAATTTCTTCCTTGTATCTAGTCTAAATCTACCCTCTTTTAGCGTAAACCTGTTGTCCTATTGCTACAGGCCCTACTAAAAAGTCTGTCCCCATCTTTCTTGTAAGCCCCCTTTAAGTACTGGAAGGCCGCAATAAGGTCTCCCTGGAGCCTTCTCTTCTCCCAGCTGAACAACCCCAACTCTCTCAGCCTTTCCTTGTAGAAGAGGACGTTCATCGCTCTGATCATTTTTGTGTCCTCCCTCTGGACTCGCTCCAACAGGTCCATGTCTTTCCTGTGCTGAGGACAACAGAGATGGATGCAGGACTCCGGGTGGGGTCTCACAAGAGCGGAGCAGAGGAGCAGAATCACCTCCCTTGACCTGCTGGCCAAGTTTCTTTTGATGCAGCCCAGATACGGTTGGCTTTCTGGGTTGCAAGTGCATGTTGCCAGCTCATGTCCAGCTTTTCATCCACCAGTACCCGCGAGTCCTTCTCTGCAGGGCTGCTCTCAGTCCCTTCATCCCCTAGACTGTATTGATACTGCGGGTTGCCCCAACCCAGATGCAGGACCCTGCACTTGGCCTTGTTGAACCTCATGAGGTTCACATGGGCCCATTTCTTGAGGTTGTCCAGGTCCCTCTGTTCTGCCAGTTTGTTGCCATGCACAATGTGGATCCCTTCAGTAGCTTGGCTTAGACACTCGGTCTACCTCATAGCTGGCCCCTGTCTCGGTTTCCTCTGTTACTAGCACGTGGACATAATAAGCACCTGAGGCCTGCAGCCCCAGTCTACTTGCTGGTACAGCCCTCACTTGTATGCATGCATGCACATGCTCCCACATGTGCACACAAAATCCTCTGCAGTGTGTCCTGGACTCCCCTGTTTCCTCTGGTAACTAACTCGCCCTGTTGCTTCGCCCTTAGAGATGCGCACACATGCACCCCCACCACCACCCACCCCCTCCCCCGTCCCGGTCCCTCGATCAGGGACAAGGCTGGCCAGACAACCCTCTGACCAGCAACCTGTTTACATGTGAATGGAGCCCTTTATCCCCTTATTCTTCTATTTTCCGAGGCTTGTTCCTCCCCAAGCCACTCTTACGCTGCACTGTCACCATCTTTAGTTCCTCCAGTAAACATACCATAGTAAGTTCTGTTTGATCCCTGTGCTCTTCCCCTGCATCCCATATTGAGTCCCGTAGCCCTTCAGCAGTAACCCCCCCGCAGTCTGTAAGGTGATCTGGAGAACGTCTGCTGCTGGCTTGCTGTGATGGGAGTCGCCCTGGACTGTGCGGCTGGGGGTCCTCTGGAACAGCCCCGGGAGGAGCCAATGCAGACACTCCATTCAGTTCATGGGGATGAGCTTTTTATCACATAACCTACCAGGGAACCACAGTTAAAGCTTTGGAAAAATGCTCTAAAACTAAGAATAATCCAAAGAGATTTTGGTAGTTGGATTCATTTGCAAGATAATCTTTTGAGGGGCAGCAACTTGAAGAGAAATCACTCTGCCCATTTTGTTGATTTCAGTCATGTTTTAAGGAAGCATGTGCAGAAGGGGGCTAAGGGGAGTAGCAGCCCCGTGCGCCCCACCCCCCTTTGCAGCCTGGAGCTTTTGAAATTTTCTTTCTGCATCACTCTGTCCAGCTCCTGTTTTTTAATTCCTCCCTCTCTGTCCTGTTGTCCATGTGATCTTTGCCTTTCTCTGTCTCTGGGCATCTCTCTGTCCTTATTCATTAATTCCTCCCTTTCCACCCTGTAGCCTGTCGCTTTTGTCCTTTCTTCATGTCACTGTCTCTGGCTCCCCAGTGACCCTATTTAAGAATCCCCCCCCCTTCTTTCTGTATGGGTTGCTATTCGTTTTGCTTTCCAGTGCTCTTTTTTTTCCTGGCTCCGTGTCCCTATTTCTTAATTCTTCCCAAGAGCCTTAATGTATTTTTGCTGTTGGAAGATGGAATGGAGCATGTGCCTGTTAAATCTCAGGGCAGTCAAAAGCTAGGAGGGACCCTGAGCGGGTTTGATGGCACAACTGCAGTTTTAAAAGATCTTGACCGTTTGGAGCAACGGCCTGGAAAAAATCATTCCTTTTTTGCAATGAGGCAGTTGACAAGGACAGATGTGTTGCTGTGCTCTTTAGCAAAAATACTCAACTTGGGATGTATAGGGTGATGAAGTCTTGACAATACTAAGGCATGAGGAAATGTATGTAGGTATCTATGTCTGTCACCTGTGTGTATCTAGGAAAGTGAGTTCTAGTGAAACTAAAGTTGCTGATGAGTCAAAAAATAAAAAAAAAAAAGGCACGGTTGTCTAAAAAATGCAAAAGCTCTAGTGGTCTGTGTCAACAACTGTACTGAAGATGATGCAAAAATACTTTTTCCTCTGCTCAGTCGTACTGTCTTCACAAACCTTCACAAAAAAAGGCAGCTTTGGATTTGTCACGACCCAGACTAGACAGACCAGGGAGTCGTGTTTAATTCGAGATTCCCTCGGGCTAAATTAAGGTGAAATGACATCAAACGATCAGTTAAAGATTTTATTCATGACAGAAGCAAACTGAACTGGGGAGGCGTGGTAGTAGGTGGCCGGGTTTCTCACAACAGGAATTGGCATAAGACTACTTCTGTAAACCGTGTAACCGTATACATCAGTTCAGGGAATAAGGAGATCCCTCCCGTTGAGTCATGAGGTTCAGAGCAGACCCCCTTGCTTTCCAGACGCCTCCTCAGAGAAGGGCCCAGGGACAGCTGGATCCACTCTTAGTCTCAGACTTGGTCAACAGTTTATATCTTGAAACTACCTCAGTAAACCAGGTAACCTGTGGTAACCATATACATTGATTCAGGGAATAAGGATATCCCTCCCGTTGAGTCACGACGTTCAGAGCAGACCCCCTTGCTTTCTAGACTCCTCCTCAGAGAAGGGCCCAGGGGCGGCTGGATCTACTCTTAATCTCAGACTTGGTCAACGATTTATATCTTGAAATGGATGAGGTGTAGGGATTGTGGAAAAGGAAAAGGAAAGAGAGAAGACGACAGAGAAAAAGGAAGAGAGAAAGATTTCACCGGTCCTGGGTCCAGCATTGGTTCAGTCAGCCAATGGGTCCAGTTCTGGTGGGCTCGTGCACCCGGGGCTTCAGTTTGTGTCCTTTTATCATCCTTGCCCCTCCTTCAGGCGGGCACCCAAACTCCTCAGGTTTATGAGCAGTTTGTGAGCCTTTGGGCTTGGGGGTCGTTTGGGGAGTAACATCTCCTTCCCTGCAGACACAGCCATTGTTTGATCTTTGTATCAGAACAGCTTATCAGAACAGGGAGCTGTGCGCCCTCCACCACGCCCTCCCCCTCCTGTTGCTGATGTCTGAGCTGATGGGCTTTTCACCTTGGTTCCTTGCTGTGCAGGGTTTGTCTTTAAGCAGAACTTGCCCCACCACAATGTTTGAGACATTAACTCTTTCAGTCTCTCACAGGATTCCTACCCAGTTTTATGCTAAAGGTTTTTTTTCCTCTCTTAGGTGGATGTCAGCTGCCACCATTTCACCGTGGTTGCCCTTTCTACTGCCGTGAAAGTACAAGACAGATGCAAGGATTCTGTAGCGGTCTACAAGTACAAGGTACGCCTACAATGTGTGTCTGCATTTTTCCGAAGGTACCTGTAGGATGGACTTTAACATTAAGAATGTGCCAACTCTCCTTCCACACTTTTTTCTGTGAAATATTTTAATACAAATACTAAAACTAAGGTCTGTTCTGGAGCACATTACGCCTACGCAAAGTTTTCTTCCCTCCATCTATTTCCTCTTCCTGAAAGCATATAATCTGTTTCTGTGTGCTTACTAGTAAATGATACCATGAAAATAATTCTGTACTAAAAGAGGGAAGAAACTGTTCGTAAGAGTTCAGCTGTTGAGAAGAAACAGGCTTTGTTTTCACAATAAAAGCTTTATGCTTTTGCAGTCAATGAGTTTTTTAAAATATCTTATAGGAGTACTCGAAAACCTTACTGAGATAAGTAGCACCTGTACTAAAAGCAATCAAGGTCAAAGAAGAGACGTGGACAAACTGACGTCGCTTCTGTGTGTTTTCCAGGTTTTCCCAGGAAGCATCGGCAGCCTTGTAACTAGTGACAGTGAGTCCTGAGGTGGTTTTGGTGAGTTACTGCTTCAATAATGTATTTTTATTGGATGGCACACCTTTTTAGTACAAAGTGAATTATTGAGATTTATTCTTTATTTTTCATTTTGCTCTTTGAAGTTTTCCACTTCACTTTCAGCTTTATTCACCAAACAAGCAAGATGCAAAGCAGCAGCAGCGCAAGGGCTGTAGCTGTTGCGGTGGATCCGTAAGCGTAGATTCTGATTGCGTACGACCTCGTCCCGCAGCCTCCCAGGGTTATCTCCCTGCAGCAGTGCTGTAAGGAAGGGAGGAGACGTTTTCCAACACCGGCAAGAGTGTTTACTTGTATGCTAAGAAGGTGTTCAAAATGGTATCAATTAGCCTAAATGCTGATTTTAAGCGTTCAAATTGCTCTTAACTTTTAAAGGAGGTGTTGTATTTCGAGCTGACCTGTTTACCTGGAATCCTCCTTTAGCTCAGCTACTCTTCTTGTGCACCCCCAGCCTCCGCTGGCAGGGTGGTATGAGAAGCTGGAAGGTCCTTGACTTTAGTATAAACACTGCTTAGCAACAACTAAAGCGTCGGTGTGTTGTCAACATTGTTCTCATCCTAAATCCAAAATGGCCCTTTACCAGCTACTCAGAAGAAAATTAACTTTATTCCAGCCGAAACCAGGACAACCCCAAACCCCCTGATTCTGGGTCTGCAACGGAAAAAACCGAACGAATTTGGGACTCCTGGGAAAGCCAAATCCGCCTGGATTTGGCAAAAAAACCCACCCCATTTTCATGCACAAAACCACAACCAAAAGATCTCCCCTTTTTATGTTGTGGAAAAGCACTGAAACACCCCCCAAACTGAGTATTTTGAAAAAGCAGAAAACTCCCCAGTTTGGGGAAGATTGGGGGTGAAGCACAGGCAGTTTGAGGGGCATTGCTGGGGGTCCTCCCGGTGTGGATTCTCTGTTGCGGGTTATCTCAGGTGAGTTACCTGCTGTGGATCATCCCGGGTGGACTCCCTGGGGTAGGTCATCCCCACCCGTGTTCCCCCGTGCACCTTTGTACCCTCCCCTACCCTCCCACCGTGTGTGTTTCTCCCCCATATGCCCCCCTGTTGCTCCGGCCCGCCCCCTTCACCCACGCGAGTTTTTAACCCATGCGAGTTGTTTCCCCCCGCATCCCCTGCTCTCCTGTCTCCTGCCCCCCCCCCTTCCCTCCTCCGTATTCCACACACCCACCCCCCCCCCATCATCCGTCAGGCTTCAGACCCCTGGCATGCTGCCTGCACCCCATTCTCTGTCATTTTTTTTCTTCTTTTCCTTACAAGTTGTTGTTGTTGTTTCTTTTTAATGATTCAACTGTTTTTGTTTCAAGCCACGAGTTTTCCCACTTCCGCCCTTCCGATTGTCTCCCCGTCCCACTGGGGGTGGGGGAGCGAGTGAGCGGTCGCGTGGGGCTTCGTTGCCGGCTGGCGTTAAACCACGACACGAGGTGAGTTGGAAGCCCTGCCTGGCTAATGCTGGAGGCTCTCTGTGTTCCTCCTGCCGTCTTGACGGGCTGTCCTTGTTCTTCATTGCCGCTTTATAGCGAGCGCCTCTTGCTCCGTAAGCAGCAGTACTCGGGCCGTGCAGGTACTGCGCGTTGCAGGCAGCAAAGGGCAATTGTGACGCTTGCTGGCGGGAGCGGCAAGGAGTGCAGAGCCACGCTCCAGTAGGGAGCAAAGATGGAACCTCGAGGGCTCTACGGTCATCTGCTGAGGACATCTAATATCCCGACGCGCCTCTTTTGCTTTCCCTGCTTCCCGTCTAATTACTTTGCACGCCGGAGGGCAGGGCGGTAAGTAACACCGTGCAGCGTCTCTTCGATAAGAGACAAGCCCTGCACAAGAAGCCTTGCGTGCGTGCAGGATTAGGAGAGCAGAGTTGTGATAGCACAGAGGTGAGGAAAGGTGCGCCCACCCCAACAGAGCCCCAGGATCGCCAGGGTATCGCTCACTTGCGGGTCGGCCGCTCGCATCTGGTCCGCTGGGACGCGCCGTTTCCTGCTGAACAGAGCTGCCCCTCTGGCACGAAGCAGCTTTGGGTCTCTCGTGGCCTGCCTTCAGGCTGTCACCTGAACCAGGCGTTATTTTTTTTTTTTTTAAATCTCTCGCCAGCATCTGTTGACTGGCTGCTGTCCCTCCCACAACCCTGATGCCACGTGCAGACGGATACAGCAGTCCCTGGGGCTTGGTCCAGGGCAACCCCCCCTGCCCCCTGCCGTTTGCAGGTTCCCTGTGCTGCTTCTCCTCTCTAGATAATGGGGTGGGGGGGCAGGGACAGAAGCGACCGCCCGCATTGTCTGTTGTTTGCGCTTGACTGCTGTAAAGGCTCCAGCCACTCGGGTGCTTTTTGAAACGGAGGCAATGAAGAGGACTGCCCGGGCTGCGAGTGGGGAAAGGGCAGGGAAACGTAAGCCCTGTGCCCCCAGTAAGTAGTTGCCGCCTGTGGCTGGTCTCTACTGGGCTGAGCTGTCAGTGGTGTCTCATCCAGCTGATGCTCAGAAGAGGATCGTTGCGGGGGTGCTGCTACCCGGCGAGCGAAGGTGGGAACTGGCGTCCGGGAGGCGCGCATGCGCGGTGGCGCGTGTGGCTGGGGCCCCCGCTGTTGCCTGGTAAGGGAGAGGCTGTACGGCAGCTGGGGAGGCGCGCATGCGCACTGCGCCTTTTACGGCGCTCGCCGCTGTTGCCTAGCAACCGTAGCGCGACACGGCGCCTCGGCAACTGCGCATGCGCGGTGGCGCGGTTTACGGCGCTCGTGCTGTTGCCTAGCAACCGAGATGCTGTACGGCAGCTCGGAGGCGCGCATGCGCGGTGCGCCTTTTACGGTGCTCGCCGCTGTTGCCTAGCAACCGTAGCGCGACACGACGCTTCTGCAACCGCGCATGCGCGGTGGCGCGGTTTACGGCGCTCGTGCTGTTGCCTAGCAACCGAGACGCTGTACGGCAGCTCGGAGGCGCGCATGCGCGGTGCGCCTTTTACGGTGCTCGCCGCTGTTGCCTAGCAACCGTAGCGCGACACGACGCTTCTGCAACCGCGCATGCGCGGTGGCGCGGTTTACGGCGCTCGTGCTGTTGCCTAGCAACCGAGACGCTGTACGGCAGCTCGGAGGCGCGCATGCGCGGTGCGCCTTTTACGGTGCTCGCCGCTGTTGCCTAGCAACCGTAGCGCGACACGACGCCTCTGCAACCGCGCATGCGCGGTGGCGCGGTTTACGGCGCTCGTGCTGCTGCCTAGCAACCGAGACGCTGTACGGCAGCTCGGAGGCGCGCATGCGCGGTGCGCCTTTTACGGCGTTCGCCGCTGTTGCCTAGCAACCGTAGCGCGACACGACGCCTCGGCATCCGCGCATGCGCGGTGGGGCGGTTTACGGCGCTCGTGCTGTTGCCTAGCAACCAGAAGGCGGTCCTGGCTTTCGGGAGCCGCGCATGCGCGGTGGCGCGTTTTGCCGCCCTCCTGCTGTTGCCTGGCAACCAGAACGCGGCACGGGAGCTCGGGATCCGCGCATGCGCCCTGGCGGCGCCTTTCGCCGCCGCTCTCTTCCGCCACCTCGTGACCAATGTTCGGTACTGCCGCTGGGGAGCCGCGCTGGCGCCTCGTGCCAAGCGCTCGCCGCTGCCACCCTGCGACCAATGTTCGGTACTGCAGCTCGGAGGCTGCGAGTGCGCGGGGCTGCCCCCGTGCCGCACGTGCCGTCCGACGGTACCGGCAATGCGGCGCCGGCGGGAGGTGCCGCCGCGCTCGTTGCTTCCTCCCGGTAAGAAAACGCCGCCGGGAAGGAAAGCTTGCATGGGCTGTCTCTGCCTGGCCTCCCTATCCGCGCGGCGTGGCGTGGGAGCACAAAGGGACAGGCGGGGCACTTACCGGCTGTGGGCAGGAGCTGCTGCGGCTGAAGCTGGAGAGGCCACAGAAAGGTAGAGAAGAAGAAATGGAAGGCCGGCCGGCCGCCCGGCCGGCAGCTGCCTCCCGCTGCAGGCAAGAGAGAGCCTGCCTCTCCGCGTGTGGAAGGATCCCTCTTCGTAGTCCACAGCAGGTCAGACCGCCAGGGTGCACCGCAGGGTCCGTACGCAGCACCGACGGTGCGGTACGGCCGCGTGGCGTGCGGGCCAGCGAGGCTCCGTGCCTAGGAAGCCTCGTCTTGCAAGACCTGTGAGACGCGTGTTCTCCTAGGGGGAGGACGGCCGTGCAGCCGGAGTTACGGAAGAGGAGGGGAGCGGGAGAGGAGCCGAAAGAAGCGTCTGAACTGGCAAAGTCTGCTGGCAGCGCCAAGAAACAGAGCTGTGGTGAGCCCCGGGCCCTCGGGGCCCTGTCTCTCTCTCCCCTCTTCTGCGTTCTGGTCCCTCCCTGCCCCTCCCCTGGCCCCCTCTCTTTCCCACACCGCTGCTTTTTTTTTTTTCCTTTCCTCCCTTGTACCTCTGATACTGAAAAGCTGGTCCAAGAAACTCTCGAAGGCTCGTTTTGGAGTTTTAGAAAGCAGGCATTCTTCATTGCAGCGCTGGATGCACGGGGGATAGTTCCACCTAGCGTGCGTGCCACAGCTTTAGCACAAACAGGTCATATAGACTAACTAATTGCATATGAATCAGATTAGTATACGTATACATAAAAATGATGGCAACTGATTATCATAGCACTGCCTACATCCGATCACGCGCAATGAAGGATCCATTTGAGACGAAGGGCTGCTTTTGCGACCACCGACCCATCTGAAGTTCTTGCTGGCTGTCCTTGAAGTCTTTATTCTTGTCCTTGGTTCTTTGATCTTGAAGCTTAACGCAGTTTCAATCGCATGCGGTCAGTTTCAGCATTGTTCTCATCTAGTCATAAGAGCAAAGAACTGCAAAACTTAGGAGTACCTACCTCTGCTAGTTAATTGCTTGGCTATACTTTTGTCTATTGTTTCAATCATCGCGTTAGTGTAAGATTTCTAATAATTATTTACTAAATCTCACTTTTACAGTCACCTAGCAGCAAACCAGTTTCCACGGCTGGTACAAAATATTAAAACCATCCAAAAATATTTAGACGTGCCATACAGAATGTACGGAAATATGCTATCAGAGGTGTCCCAGGGGCAGGGGGAGCGTCGGGGGGGGCCCCGAGCCCCGGAGCGGACTCGCTGGCAGGACTCGTTAGGCGCGTGACTGACCGAACGGACGCCGGCCGGCCGGCCCCGTTGCCCTCCGGGCTGCGTTTGCAGTCCCTTTGCACGGGGCGAGGGGCCGTGAGGGAGCCCAGGGGAGGAGGAGGTGAGGCGCTGGGGGGGGTCGGGCCATGCCCCCCCCGTTCCTGCTGGGCTCCAGCTGTTGCAAATATTCTGGTAAAGAAATCAAAATTTAATCACGTAGAAGAGTTAGGTTTGATTAAGAAGTAAAATTGTGAAGCGTAACGTATAGGATTGTTACGTTTGAAACGTAGCCATAGAAACTTTAGGAACTGCGTTACGTGTGACTATCGGAACCTTAATATTGTTAAGGTTGGAAATAGCTAACCCTAGAAACCTCACCAGGAAGTTACAGGTTTTTCTATGTTCCGTTTCAAGAAACGAAGGAAACCGTCGTGGACGCCAGTTTGCTGCTTGGAAACCCCCTTACCCTTCCCATCTTGATTTGAGTATCGAAGATTCCAGTCAGTAGAGCTAAGTGTAACTGACCAATGATTGTTTTTAAATAAGAATATTGATAAGGTTATATAATCAAAGGACCAATCCTTAGAAAGGTTAAATTTAAGAACGAGGATAATATGCCTTTTTATGGAAAGAGCTTACGTAACAATGACCTGACAGAAAAAGTCTGTAAAAACTGACGGATTTTGATACTAAGTGGGACACGCCTTTGGAGGAGCGATCCCCCGTGTCCCCAGCGCTGCGATAAACTAAGTGCCCGCTTCTTAACTTCACGTTGGTGTTAAGGAGTTCTATTCCGGATTTCGGTAACGGTTTTGGCGACCCAGACGGGACCTTGCGAGTGAGACTGGACGAGATCGAGTGTCGATCGAACTCCGGCCGGCGCCGAGGTATTCTCGGGGAGAACCGTCGCCCTCGACTCACAAAGCTCCTCGCGGCGTTCCCTGGAAAAAAGGTAAGGCGCTGCTGCTTTGGAATTTGTTTGGAAAGCCTGCCCGTGAGGCGCGGCGAAAGCTTCGCAGGGTTGGGGCTTGGAGGGTACCCGTTTGCAGTGGAAGCCTAGGCGTCTGCCCCTAAGTCGTAAGCGAAAGCTATTGCTGGGTTGGACTTTGTGTATTATTTGGGACAACTGTCATTTGCGTTTGTTTGGTATTTGGGATTTGAATGTACATAAGTATAATGGCACTAGCAAAATTGTTTAAGAATAAGAGTGCAGGAAATAGAACTGCTGATGAAAA
Source organism: Harpia harpyja (assembly GCF_026419915.1). NCBI lineage: Eukaryota > Metazoa > Chordata > Aves > Accipitriformes > Accipitridae > Harpia > Harpia harpyja. The sequence continues at coordinate 116,222 of NC_068954.1, read as the reverse complement.
GATACCAAAAACATCACCGTTGGGATGTTTGTTGGCACACTGGGGTGAATTGCAGGAAAAATGGGAAACAAACAGAACTTTGAGTTATAATACTATATTGCAATTACTGTTGTTTTGCAGGAGAGAGAGTAAATGGAATGAAGTGCCATATGTCGATTTGTTCTTTTTAAGTGAACGCAGCTGACGGGGACCGGAGGGGAGTCTCCCAGCAGAAGCTCTGGTTACAGCTAAACTGGGAGAACAGAAAATTGAATGTGAATTGACGCTAGAGTCACCTTTTCAGTTTTAAATACCTTAGAGGGAGAGTTAAGTTTTGAAGAAATTGGTGGTGTTGGTGCAACAAGTGAACGAGAAACTAGACCCTTCTTTAAACCTTTAACAATGAAATTAGGAAAGCAATGGGTCACTCAGCAGTTTTTGTATGTGCCAAATTCTCCTAAACTCCTGTTAAGGGGAGATCTACTGGAGAACTTAGAGGCAGAAATTAAATTAAAAAATGGAGAGATTAAAATTTTAATTCCAGAAACTAAACGTATCGAAGCAGGGGCTTTGTTGTTACAGGATGGTTACCGAAAGCAGAAGATCATACCAGTCAAAGTATAATGCTGTAATTCCAATCGTCTGGACTGGGAAGTTCCCGGTAAATCCAAAAAGCAGAACCTGTGAGACTGGATTTAAAGCCAGGATCGAATCCGCTAAGAATTAAGCCATACCCCCTAAAACTGGAAAGCCGGAAAGGGTTAGTATTGATAATACAAAAATTTTTAAGATATAAATTGTTAACAGAATGTGAATCCAAATATAACACCCCGACCTTGCCTGTTAAAAGGCTAATGAAAAAGATTATAGATTAGTTCAACACCTCAGAGCAATAAATCAAATAGTACAAGATATTCATCCGGTAGTAGCAAATCCTTATACTTTGTTAACAACCCTAACAGAGAAACGAGAACGGTTCACAGTGTTAGACTGAAAACATGCCTTTTTCTGTATTCCCTTGGATCCCAACAGTCAAGAGCTTTTTGCTTTTGAATGGGAAAATCCTGAGACTGGGAGAAAAACACAATATACACGGACAGTCTTGCCTCAAGGCTTTAAGAATAGTCTTACCATCTTTGGAAATCCATTGGCACGAGAATTAGAGATTTGGAAGAAAGAAAATAATCAAGAAATCTTGTTGAAATGTATGGATGATCTGTTAATTGTAGCCGAGATGGAAGAACAATGCACAAAGTTAACTATTAACTTTTTGAACTCTTTGGGAATCAGTGGATAGCGAGTGTCAAAAGAAAAAACCCAAATAACCCAGAAAGAAGAAACTTATTTGAGTTTTAAAATCCTAAAAGGACAGAGACAATTAGGAACTGAGAGCAAAGAGGCAATCTGTCGTCTCCCCGAACCTAAGACTAACAAATTAATGACGAGCATTTCCGGGAATGGTTGCGTGGTGTCACCTGTAGATTATCAGTTGTGGCTTGCTGGTCCGACCTTTATAGGAGCAGCTCAAAACCTCAAAGAATGGATTGGACTGATGAGACAAGGGGAGTCAAAAGAATCTCAGTAGACATAATAAAGGGGGATGAGAGATGATGTTTAGCGCTTACATTGTTGAAATTAGCTGAGGCAAAGACAGTCTTTGATAAGAAGAGCTGGTCCCAAGGACCAGCCAATGAGGTAGAGACAGCTCCCGATAAGAAGCAGGAGCAGGCCCCAAGAGCCAGCTAAGACCGGTCTTGCGGCTTGGGTGAATACCAAGAAATCACTGAGCCTGCGCAAGAAAAAAGGTTACTAGCGGTGACGAAGAGGAGTCATCTCTCTTCATCTCTGCGACCACCAGACGACCACCATAAAGAGGCACTGCGCAAGCGCAGTTGAGAGGAGACTATGGCAATGACCTCTCGGAGCTGATTTTAATATGAAGCGGGGATAGGTCATGCATATGTATAGGCGTATTGTGAATATGTAACACTTGACTGTATAAACTTGAGACAAACTGCCGAGTCGGGTGCGCACGACTTTGGTGGGACTACCCCCCGTGCTGCCCAGCGCCGGATGAACATACCTACTTTACAATCTCACTGACTGTGGAGTCTGTTTTCCGCACGTCACTGATGCCGAGAAAGCTACTTTCAAAGAATTGAAACAGGCTGTAACAGGGGTGCCAGCCCTAGGCCTGCCAGATCTCACAAAGACATTTGAACTTTTCACTCGCGAAAGAAGAGGTATAGCTCCGGGCATCCTGGCCCAATATTTAGGGCCAAGCGGGCGAGCTGTGGCCTACTTCTCGAAGCGATTAGATCACGTGAGTCTGGGATGCTCTGGTCGTCTGAGAGCCGTCGCTGCAACTGCGCTACTGATCCAGGAAGCTCGTAAGTTCACCTGAGGACAAAGGATCGCTGTACGTTTCCCATACGATAACTGTTGCGCTAAAACAGAAAGGGGGGCATTGGTTATCCCCTAGCAGAATGCTGAAATACCGAGTGGTGTTGCTGGAACAAGATGATGTTTACTTAAGAACTACTACCACCGTTAACCCTGTTGCGTTTTCAACAACCGGTCAAGTTAAAGGAGAACTGGAACGTGACTGCTTGCAGACAATCGAAAGAGTTTACCCCAGCTGACTGGATCTCTGAGATGTGCCGCTAGAAGAAACAGACTGGGAACTCTACACCGACGGAAGTGGTTTCATCTGTGAAGGAAAACGTTTATCGAGATAGACAATAACAACCGAGGAGGTAATTGCGTTGCGAACTTTGCCTTCGATGGTATCTGCCCAAAAGGCTGAATTGAGAGCTCTTATTCGAGCTCTGGAACCAAGTCAAGGAAAGCGAGTCAACATTTGGACAGACTCAAAGTACGCTTTTGGAGTAGTACGTGCGCGTGGAGCGATATGGAGAGAGAGAGGACTGTTATCTGCACAAGGAACCACCATTCAGCATGCAGAACAAATACCGAAATTGTTAGAAACCGTTCAAAAACCAACAGCAGTCACGATAACGCGCTGTAAAGCGCATCAGTTAGGTAAGACTGTTCCTAACGCAGGTAACCGACTGGCTGATAAAGCTGCTAAAGAGGCTGCAGAAAAAGGCATCCTAGCCATAGTTCCAGAGAAAAGTATAAAATTGCCTAAAGAAACTCCAAATTATAATGAAAGAGATGGAAGAATTAATTGTTAGATTGCAGGCTAACAAAATGAAACAGGACAGGCTGTAACACCGACAGGTCAAATAATAGTCCCGCCCACAATAATAAGAGAAACTGCCCGAGCTGAGCATAACAAAGGCTATTGGGGAACAGAAAGTAAAATATGACAAAGATTGTTTAAACATTTATAAGCGGATGTGAAATTTATATATAAAATGATCCCCAAATCAGTAATAAGATTATCTTTGGAATTATTAAATAAGGAAATTTTTTAGGGGAATACTAGCAAATTGATTTTATAGAATTGCCTTGAAAAGAAGGATCTATCCTAGTTTTAGTTGATATCTTTACTGGGTGGCCCGAGGCTTTCCCTTGTCGCACCAACAAAGCAAGAGAAGTAGTTAAAGTCTTGCTCAAAGAGATAATACCAAAATATGGGGTGCCTGTAAGAATGTCATCTGACAATGGCCCTCATTTTATAGCAAAGATGATGAGACAGGTTCAGCAAAATATTATCTATAGATTGAGACTATCACACCCCATATAGACCACAAGCAAGGGGGGGCGGGGGGGGGGGGGAGAAAGAGAATGAACTATACCCTTAAGCAACAGTTGAGTAAAATTTGTCAGGAAACCTCACTCACTCACATGGGTTAAAGCCTTACCCATGGCTCTATTAAGAATCAGAGTATAGCCAGAAGAGAAAGAAAATTTAAGTCATTATGCAATGTTATATGAAAGACCGTATCAAGAGTCCTATGTTCTGAGTATCTGGAGTGGCTTTGGAGATATGTTTTTAAAAGGTGTTATGATTTCTTTGAGAAATTCTTTTCAAGAACTTCGTCAGTATGTCTCCGCAGCTGGACCCTTAGAATTGGACGTAGCAGCGCATCCCTTCCGACCAGGAGATTGAATATATATAAAATCACTGAGAAGTGGAAAGGACCGTATCGAGTCATTTTAACAACACTTAGAGCAGTAAAGGTCTGGGCGAAGAACCTTGGCTTCATTATTCAAGACTAAAGAAAGCACCAACAGGAAATTGGAAGTCTAAAGAAACTGGCCCTTTGAAACTGAAAACCTATAAGTAAGTTTCACATTATCTATTTGGGAAAACAATTGTGTAAAATTTATAATATTGGGGTTGCTATTAGGAATGTTGTCAAGGGCAGTAATCTTTTTGTGTGTTATAGGGTTTAAGTATTTTTTTTGAGGGGTTCTAAACATAAGATAAACAAAATGAAACAATTATTGTTTGAGCTATTAATCTTGATATTAACCGTTTCTGTAATTTTGATTAAAAAAAAAAAATTCTAGTTTTGGAATTGATTCGAAGTTTTGTAAAGACACAAAATTTAACCTCGATAACAGCCTGCCTTCCGATTCCAAAGTCAGATGAAAATCTAGTTCCGTGGAGAATACTGACACTGAATTTAACCAAAACTTGAGAAAAGACGTAGAACAATGAGAATCATTTTAGCAAATTAAATTGGATGGATTTAAAAGGCAATTGTTTTTTTAAATTTGAAAGAAGGAATTATAGCATTTTGAATTATAACATTACCAAACCATCCACCTCACGGACAAAAGAATAAATTTATCGCCCTTCGGGAGAAACTTGTACAAAGACCCCTTGGGGCTGTCAGTTGCCAAAACCGTAGAGACAAGTGCAGAAAGGAACTTGGGACCATATTTAAAATATAAAACGATGTTTGGAATTTACTGGAGTTCCAGGATCCTTGTTAGATCCACCCAGAGTCAGGACCATCTAGGGAAATTTAGACTGGTTTAGACATACAGAGAAAAATCACACATCCTAAAGAGAAGGGTATGAAAGTTTAGACTTGCAACTCCTCTGACCCCCAAATCCAAAGACTTTCTCTAGTAGCTAAAGCTCTAAGATGGGGCATGTATTTGTGGAAAGTAGAATAATATTTTAAATGATCCTGGGTCCCCTCTTAATAATGGAAAAAAATTAGCTTGGAAGTGACTGTATTAAAGGACAGGTGAAAAGTTTAGGGTTGTTAACTGTTTGGGTGAATAGTGATGATAGATGCTCCACTCACCTTTTCCTGAAGGACAAAAGCAAATAATGGACTTTAGACTTAATAACTCTATCCTCTCTCTGGAAGAAATCTCCCTTGTGGCCTCGGCGATGGACCTGGGTAAATCGAAAAGATGATACCTGGCAATTGCCAAGTCTTAGAACTAAAATAAGACGGGTATTAAAATCTGTATTTTTACCCCAGTGAACAGCTCGTCAAGAGTCATCTTACTTTGACATCTTTCATTCCATAAACAAAGCGCCTGCTTCTGAACTTCCCATGGGTGTTGTGGAGTTTTATTCCGGCTTTCGGTACCACAGCTGCGGGCCGGGGCTGGAGGAGCCCCAGGTGCGGGCAGCGAGGCTGATGGCGACGGCCCCTCCCTGGAAAGGGGGGGCTGCCGGGGGAGGGGCCGCGGCGGGGCCGGTGGGAGCCCAGGCAGGAGCGGAGCGGAGCAGAGCAGAGCGGTGGCCGGGCTGCGGCTGCCCCTCGGGAGAAGATGAGCGGGGCCGGGCGCCCCTCGGACCGCGAACGTCCCAGGCGGGGGTGGCCCGGGGGAGGTGGGGGCCGCCTGTGTCGAGGCCGGGGGGGGGGCGGGGCCGGGGCCCTGGGGGCTCGCGGGGGGCCGGGAGCACGTGGGCCGGGGGGGGCCCGGGCCCCGTGGCGGGGCTTGCGCAATCGCCCGGCGGGTCCCGGGGAAAGCCCCGAGGAGGACGGCGGGGTCCGTGCCGGACGCGCGGAGCGGCAGCGGGGCGGGGCCGCGCCGTGCCGGAGCGGCGGCGGCGGGCGCTGCCCCGAGCCGGGCGGGGGGTGCCGCGCCGTGCCGGAGCCGGCGGCGGGAGCGCGCCGGAGCTGCCCGGAGCGGCGCTGGGTGCCCGGCGGGGATTGCAGCTGTGCCGGCGTGGGGGTAGGCGGAAACGGAAGCGGCGTCCCCTCGGGGTCAGGCAGCAGGGCAGGCTGCCTCCCGGGGCATGCCGGGAGCTGTAGTTTTCGCGGACTCGGCGGCCGGCCAGCTCCGTGGCTCTCGGGAGCGGCGTAGTCCTCGCTGCCGCCGCGGCCCCCGGAGTCCGACCAGGTCAGACACAGGAGCGTTCCCGGTTTCGCGTGGTTTTCCGCGGGCTTCCCGCTGCGCCCGCTCCCCGACCAGCCCTCCCGGGCGCATGCGCCGTTCTGCGCGTGGGGCAGCCCGGCGTTCGCGCGCCGGCTGCGGCCGCTCCGGCGCATGCGCGGTTCCCGGGAGCAGCGTGGCGGCGCGCAGGGCGCGGGTCTCGGCGGCAGCGGGCGAGCGCCGGGACTGCGGGTGAGACGAGCGATCCCTTTCAGCGGGGGCGGGGGTAGGGGGTGCCTCCTGCCCGCTGGCGGGATGGGAAGCTGCGAAGCTGCCGCCGCGGCAGGCTGCCGGTCCGCCGGAGGCGAGCCGGGCCAGGGCAGCGCCGGGGAGTTCCCCGAGAGCCGGTAGAAGGGAAGAGGGGACGGAGGCGGGCACCCCCAGGCGCGGCCAGCGGGCGCCTGCCCGAGTCGCCAGAGCTACCCCGGCCCCGCTCGGCCCGTGCGGCTGCCCCCAGCTCCAGCCCCTCCCCTGAAGCCTGCGCTGTAGCCGCAGGCAGCCCCCGAGCCCTGTCGTGAGGGCAGCAAGCTGGCCCTGCGGTGGTCTCGAGTCTCCCTTAACGGGGGTGCCGTTAGCAGCGGCGCGGGGAACGAGCGGTGTCTGCGGAAGGAGGGGCTCCGGCCAGGGTCGAGCTGCGGTAATAACGGTCACTGCTGCCTCTTTCCTTCTCCCAGAGGCCACGCTGTGGGTGCGGTTGTCCGTTCGTCCCCTGGGGATGCCGTTGACTGCAGCAGCCTCAGGCTTGCGTGGGCTGTCTCTGCCTGGCCTCCCTCTCCTCGCGGCGCGGGAGCACAGAGGAACATGCGGAGCGCTTACTGGCTGTGGACAGGAGCTGCTGAAGCTGACGTTGAAGCTGGAGAGGCCACAGAATGGTAAAGCTGCTGAAGAATAAAATAAAGAGGATCCAGCCACCAGCTGCAGACAGGAGAGAGCCTGCCTCTCCAGGTTAGGATGGATCCTTCCTAGTGTAGTCCTCAGCAGGTCCGATCACCAGTGTGCACGGCAGGGTCTGTATGCATAACCAAAACCACAGTACAGCCATGTAGTGTGTGTGCATGTGAGGCTGTGTTTCTAGGAAGCCTCATATTGTAAGAGCTGGAAGACACCAATCTATTCTCTTAGGTGGATGACAGTCAAGTGAGTGCAGCTACAGAGGAGGAAGGGAGAGGGAGAGAGAGACAGACATGTCTGAACTGTCAAATTCTCCCAGCAGCTCCAACAGCGGGAGGTACAGTGAGTCCTGGACCCCTGGGGCTGTGTCACCCCTCTTCTGCATCCCAGTCCCTCCCTGCCCCCACCTTCTCTTTCTCTCAGTGCTTTAATTTTTTTGGTTTTTTTTTTTTCTGTACCTCTCCCTTTCTTGTTCTCTAAGTCCCCCTCTTTCTCTGTTGTTCTGCCTCTCTGTTTTCTTTTTCTCTCTGCACTTCTGACCTGTCCCATCCTTCTTTTTTTTATCCTCTGTCTCTGCCTTGCAGCCCATCACTACTTTGTCTTTCTCCATCTATCCGTCTGTCTTCTTATCCCAATCTTGTTAATTCCTCCCTGTCTGCCCTTTAGCCCTTCACAGTTCCCACCGCTCTCACCTGTCTGATGCTGTGTCTCTATTTTTAAACTCCTTTCTCTGCCCTGTATTCTGGATACACTTTTACTTTCTTAGATTCTCTTGTTCCAGGTCCCTGTCCCTATGTTTTAACTTCTTCCCTCACTGTCCCATAGCCCATTTTTGTCTTTATTATTCTCTCTCTGTCTGGTTCCCTGTCCCTATTCTTTATTTCCCCTCTCTCTTCCCTTTAGATCATCAGTGTTTTTGATATTTCTCAGTCTCTCTCATCTACCTCACTGTCCCGTTTTTTAATTCTTCCTTTTGCCCTGTGGCTCATCACTAATATTTGTTTTTATCCATCTCTCTGTCTGGTACCCTCTCCTTTTTTATTAGTTCCTCCTCTCTGTCCTGTAGCCCATTGCTATTTCCCCACCCTGTCTCTCTCTGTCTCCCTTTCCTTACTTTTCAATCCCCCCTCTCTGCCCTGTAGCTGATCACTGTTGTAGTGAGTTTGTGTGGCAAGCTGGGGCAGGGGAGTGGATAGGGGCTGCAGGGGTGGGTTCTGTGAGAAGACACCAGGACTTGCCCCCATGTTGGGCACAGCCAGTTCCAGCTCCAAGATAGAGCTGCTACTGGTCAAAGCTGAGCCAACCAGCAACGCTGGTAGCACCTCTGTGATATTTAAGAAGGGCTAAAAAAAAGCTGTGCAGAAGCTGTCAGTCCTGCAGACACCAAGGTCAGTGAAGAAGAAAAAGGAGGTGGTGATCCAGGTCCTAAAGCAGAGATTCCCCTGCAGCCTGCAGTGAAGACCATGGTGACACAGGCTGTCCCCCTGCAGCCCACGGAGGTCCATGGCGGAGCAGATATGCACCCTGCAGCCGACGGAGGACCCCTCGCCAGAGCAGGCGGATTCACCCGAAGGAGGCTGTGACGCTGTGGAGAGGAGCCCACACTGGAGCAGGTTTTCTGGCAGGACCTGCGGCCCCATGGGAGTGACACCACACTGGAACAGAAGAAGAGCACAAAGAAGGAAGGAGCAGCAGAGACAACTTGTGATGAACTGACTGCAACCCCCCGCTCCTTCTCCCCCTGTGCTGCTCGGTAGGAGGAGGTAGAGAAGTCAGGAGTGAAGATGAGCCCAGGAAAAAAAGAGAGGGGTGGGGGGAAGGTGTTTTTCAGATTTGTTCGTATTTCTCATTATTGTACTCTGATTTTGACTGACAATAAATTAATTTCCCCAAGTCGAGTCTGTTTTGCCTGTGACAGTAATTGGTGAGCGATTGCTCTGTCCTTATCTTGACCCACAAGCTTTTTTGTTGTATTTTCTACCCTCCGGTCTTGTTGAGGAGGGGGAATGGTAGAGTGTCTAGGTGGACGCTCGTCAGCCAGCCAAGGTCAACCCACCACAGTTTCCTTCTCTCAGGCTCCCTGTCCCTATTTTTAAAATCTGGCCTATGTTTCTTGTATGTCGTCACTTTTGAAACTTTCTACCTCTCCATCCTTATTTAAATTCTTGCATGTTTCTTAAACCCAGTTGCTTTTTAAATTTTCTTGCTACTTTTCCTTCTCTCTGTCTCCCTGACCTTATTTTAATTTCTCACCTGTGTTTCTTGTACCCTGTTGCTTTTCAAATTTTGTTCTTATGTCTCCCTCTATGCAGCTCCATGTACCTACTTTTTGATTCTTGTACCCTGTTGCTTTCAAAATTTTCTGTTTCCTTCTATCCATCTCCCTGTCTCTAGTTCCTAACTCTTCCCTCTCTGTCCTGTACCCTGTCACTTCTTAGATTTTCTTTCTACATCTCCCTCTATCTCCCTGTGCCTATTTGTTAGTTCTTGCCTATGTTTCTCGTATGCTGTTGCTTTTTGAAAATTTTCTCTCTACCTGGCTCCCTGTTTCTGTTTTCTAGTTCTTGCTGTTTCTTCTCCCGTATCACTTGAGAATGTTTCCCTGTGCCTTGTCCTGTCTTTATCTTGTTGTCCTGCCAGTCCCTTCACCTTCTCTCCCCCACTTCCTATTATTTATTCCTCCATCTCCATCCCTGTTGTTTTGCTCAGTCTCTCTGCGCTTCTCTCTCTACACTGTTTTCCTGCTTCTTGTCCCTCTCTTGTTCCCAGCATCCCATTTTCTGGCTCCCTGTCTTGCACCTCTGTGTCCCTCTGTCCTTCCTCCTGCTTTACTCTTCCCTTTTATCACCCCATCCTGCTGCCTTTGGGCACTGAGCCTTGTAGCCAACTCATTGCCAGGATTTCTTATATGCATTAATGAATAAATTTTTCCTGCCTCCTCTGTGTCCCTGGATGTGGGTAGGTGTAGGGGCAGGGATAATATGCTGTGGGGCTTTGGCAATGGCCCCTGTTCCTGATGGGCTCCAGCTGGGGCTGGGATGGCCCCAGGTGTGGCCAGTGAGGTTGAGGATGGGGCTGGCCCTGCTGTGTGAAGGGGCTGCCTGGGCAGGGGAACTGGCTGAGGAGGGAGTTCAAGGGGGTCTGGCTGGTAGGTGCCTGCAGCAAGGAATGGCCAGTCCCCGTGGCAAGGAAGGATCTCTCTGAGCTGTTCCTGGCCTCTGTTGGCTACATGCGTGAGCTGCCATGTATCAAGGAAGCCTTGTGGATGAGGAGCATTGAGGCGTCCGCTGCGTGCTGCCGAGTGGGTGAGGGTCAGGCAGCCGGCACTGGGGAGGAGGAAGGGGCAGAGGCAGAGAGAGAAACGTCGGGGCGGTGAAGGTCTCCTGCCGGCACCAGGAGCTGTGGTGAGTCGCACATCCTCTCCTCTACATCCTGGCCCACCTCCGCCTCCCTTCCTCCGTCTCCCTCTCTGCCTGCCCACCTATGTGTATGGCTCCTCAAAACTTGTTATTCTTCTGTCAACTCTGCCCAGTACCCTGTTGCCTTTTAAATGTTTAATATGCCTCTCTCTAACCAGCTGCTTCTCCCTGTTTTTTATTTTTTCTGCACCGCCTTGTACCCCATTACTTTTAAAATTTAATTTCTATGTTTTCCCCTCTCTGTCTCCCTGACCCTATATTTTAATTCTTCCCTCTTTGTCCTGTACCCAGTTGCTTGAGACTGGCTGGGCATCGGTCAGTTGGTGGTAAGCAAATGTTTTCATTTGCTGTTTTTTTTTTTTCTGTTACAACTTTTAAAAAAAAGTCTTTTTAATTATTAAACTTTTTATATCAACCCATGAGTTTCTCACATTTACCCTCCTGATTCTCCCCCTATCCCACTGTAGGAGGGAGTAAGTGAGCAGCTGTATGGTACTTAGTTGCCAGCCAGGGTTAAACCACGATGCTACATCTACATTTATGAAGCTGCCTATTGCTATTTTTTAATTATTTCCTGTCTGTTGTGTACCCTGTTGCTTTGAAAATTTGCTTTCTATGTCTACTTTTATCCAGTTTACTGTCTTTATTTTTTATCTCTCTGTCCTGTGCCCCTGTGATACTTTTAAATTTCCTTTATATTTCTCAGTTTTAGTTCACTGTGGCTATTTTTAAAATTTTTTTCTGTCCTGTACCCAATCACTTCTTAAATTTTCCTTCTGTCTACTTCTATCGAGCTGTGTATCACTGTTTTTTAATTCTTTCCTCACTATTGTGTACCCCGTTGCTTTTTACTTTTTCTTTCTATGTCTACTTTAACCTATTCACTGTCTTTAAGTTATTCCTGTCTGTCATGTAGCCCATCACCTTTTAAATTTTCTTCCTATGTCTGTTTGTTTAGTTAGCTGTCCCTATTTTTTAATTCTTTTGTCTCTGTCATGTACCCTGTTGTGCTGGTTTGGGCTGGGATAGAGTTGATTTTCCTCCCAGTAGCTAGTATGGGGCTACGTTTTGGAGTTGTGCTGAAAACAGTGTTGATAACACAGGGATGTTTTTGTTATTGCTGAGCAGTGCTTGCTCAGAGTCAAGGGCTGTTCTGCTTCCCACCCTGCCCCACCAGTGAGCAGGCTGGGGCTGAACAAGGAGCTGGGAGGGGACACAGCTGGGACAGCTGACCCCAACTGACCCAAGGGCTGTTCCAGACCATACGATGTCATGCTCAGCATATAAAGCTGGGGGAAGGAGAAGGAAGGGGGGACATTCAGAGCGATGGCATTTGTCTTCCCACGTAACCGTTACGCATGATGGAGCCCTGCTTTCCTGGAGATGGCTGAACACCCACCTGCTGGCGGGACGCTTCAAGGAATGAATTCCTTGTCTTGCTTTGCTTGTGCGCGTGGCTTCTGCTTTACCTATTAAACTGGCTTTATCTCAACCTGTGAGTTTTACTTTTTTTCTGGTTTTTCTCCCCCATCCCACTGCAGGGGGGCAGCGAGCAAGCGGCTGGGTGGTGCTTAGTTGCCAGCTGGGGTTAAACCATGACACCTGTCACTTTTTTCCAATTTGCTTTCTATGCCTACTTTAACCTATTCACTGTCTTTGTTTTTTAATTTTATCCTCTGTCCTGTACCATCTCACTTTTAACATTTTCTTTCTGTGTCTGTTTGTTTGCTGTCCCTATTTTTTAATTCTTTCCTGTATGTCCTGTAAGCAGTTGCTTTTTAAATTTTCTTTCTATGGCTAGTTTTATACAGTTCACTGTCTATATATTTTTAGTTTTTTCATCTCTGTCTTGCACCTCATTGTTTTAAAAATTTTCTTTCCATATCTCTATTTATCTATTTTTCTCTCCCTATTTTTAAATATCTTTCCTGTCCTGTATGCCATAATTTTTAAAATTTTCCTTCTATGTCTACTTTTATCAAGAAGTGTATCACAGCTTTTTGATTCTTTCCTGGCTGTCGTGTACCCTGTCACTTCTTACATTTTCTTTCTCTGTGTCTCTCTATTATTCACCCTATCCTTATTTTTTATTTTTTTTCCTAGCCTTTCTTTAATGCTGTCACTGTTAAAATTTTCTTTCTGTGTCACCTTTTATCCAGTTCACTTTGTTTTTTAATTTTTCCGCTGTCTCGCACTCCATCACTTTTACATTTCCTTTCTATTTCTCTATTTAGTGTGCTGTCACTATTGTTTAATACTTTCTTGTCTGTCCTGTAGCCTGTTGCTTTTTAGATTTTGGTTCTACATCTTTATTTCTTTAGTTCGCTGTCCCTATTTTTCATTCTTTTCCATTTTTCCTTATTCCCATCACTTTTTAAAATTTTCTATCTCTGTTAACCAGTTCTGTCCCTATTTTTTAATTCTTTCCTGTCCTGTACCCCATCACTTTTTAAATTTTCCTTCTATGTCTACTTTTATGATGCTGCATATTACTGGTTTTTAATTCTTTCCTGTCTGTCCTATACCGCATCACTTTTAAAATTTACTTTCTATGTATCTCTCTCTTTTTCAGCCTATCAATATTTTAAAATTTTTTCCTTTGTCTTAGACTCCATTGCTTTTAAAATTTCCTGTCTCTGTTTTAGTTTGCTGTCCCTATTTTTTTCCCTTTAATTCCTTAATGCTGTGCTTTTAAAATGGTCTTTCTATGTCGTCTTTTATCCAGTAACTGTTTCTATTTTTTAATTCTTTCCTGTCTGTCATGAACTGCATTGCTTTTAAAATTTTCTATGTCTACTTTTATGTAGTTCACTGTCCCTATTTTTCAATTTTTTCTCTCATAATTCTTTTACTTTTCAAATATTTTTTTCTAGGTGTACTTTTATCTTGTTTTCTGTCCCTATTTTTAATTTTTTCCTGTTTACTGTATCTTGTCACTTTTAAAATTTCCGTTCTATGTCTACTTTTATCAAGATGTCACTCCCTTTTTTTTAAATTTTCCTGTCTGTCCTGTACCCCATCTCTTTTAAATTTTCTTTCCTCGTCTATTTTTAGCCAGTGTGCTGTCTTTATTTTTTAATCCATTCTAGTATGTCCCATACCCAGTTGCTTTTAAAATTTTCTTTCTATGCCTTCGTCTGTCACATCTCACTTTCTCAGGATGACAGCTCAGGTTTGCTCATTCCCAGGTCAGGATTAAAGTGAAACGACACTAGGGATCCTTTAACTCACAAAACTCAACTTTATTCGCTCACCACAAAAATTGGCATGAAACTACATCAGTAAACTGTGTAACCTGTGCTAACCCTACATCACCAAACATATACTACAGGCCTTGCTTATTTTGGGATCAGTTCAGGGAAGACAAGAAGGAGAGCCCTCCGGTCGAGTCACGAGGTTCAGAGCAGACCCCTTTGCTTTCTAGACTCCTTCTCACAGAGGAGCCTGGGGCAGCTGGATTCACTCCTAGTCCCAGACTTGGTCAACGGTTTATGTTTACAGGGATAAAATGTAGGGATTATAGAAAAGGAAAAAGAAAGAGAGAAACAAGACAGAGAGAAGAGAAAGATTTCACCAGTCCTGGGTGCAGCATTGGTTCAGTCAACTGAGGGGTCCAGTCCTGCTGGACTTGCACACCTGGGGCTTCAGTTTGTGTCCTTTTATTGTCCTTGCCCCTCCTTCGGGCAGGCACTCAAACTTGTTAGGTTAATTAGGTGTCATGAGTGAGTGGTGTGTGAGCCTTTGGGACTTGGGGGTCGTTTGGGGGGTAACTTCCCCTTCCCTGCAGATGTGATCTTTTGTCATGCATGGTGAGCTGTCCTGCTCAGCGTATCAGAACAGCATTATCAGAACAGGGAGCTGTGCACCCTCTGGCATGCCCTTCCCCGCCTGTTGCTGATGGGTGCTGATCTGCTTCTTTTCACCTGTGGTTCCTTGCTATGCAGGGTTCCTTCAGCCTCTCACACCGTCTATTTAGGGGTTTTTGCTATTTTAAAATTTTTTCCTCTCTTAATGCCTTCACTTTTAAATTTTGTTTCTTTGTTCACTTTTATGTATTTTTCTGTCTCTATGGTTTCCTTTTTTCCTATCTGTTCTCTATGTTATGACTTTTAAAATTTTCTATGCCTACTTTTATCAAGATGTCTAACCCTATTTTTTTATTTCCTGTCCTGTTGCTTTTATTTTTTTATCTACTTTTATCCAGTTCACTGTCTTTATATTTTATTCTAGTCTGTGCTGTGTAATTTAAAAATGCTGTCACTTTTAAAATTTTGTTTTAGTTTGATGTTACCGTTTTTTTTTCCTTTATTTTCTTAACCTTGTTGCGCTTTAATTTTTTTTTTCTCTACATCTGCTTTTATCTACCTCCTGTCCCTACTTTTTAATTCTTTCTTGTCTGTTGGTGTCCTGATTTTGGCTGGGATAGAGTTAATTTTCTTTCTAGTAGCTGGTATAGTGTTATGGTTTGGATTTATTTTGAGAAGAATGTTGATAACTGTCTTGGGTTCAGCTGGGATAGAGTTAATTTTTACAGGAACCTGGGAGGTGGGGGGGCATAGCTGGGGCAGCTGACCTGAACTAGCCAAGGAGCTATTCCATACCATGTGACATCATGCTCGGTATATAAATGGGGAGCGGGCTGGGGGGAGCGCTCTGGACTTTCGGTGGGGGAAGTGGTGGAGCGTCGCGTTCTGGCTGGTGAGCAGTTGCACTGTGCATCACACTTTTTGTATATTCTTTCATTAGTACCGTTGTTGTTTGTCCCAGTAAACTGCCCTTATCTCAACCCTCGAGGTTCCAGGTTTTTTTTCTTTTCTCTCCTCCGTCTCCTCCCTATCCCACCGGAGGGGGCAGGAGGAGTGAGCGAGCGGCTGCGTGGTCCTTTGTTACCGTCTGGGCTGAAACCACGACAATAACACGCTGGTGTTTTCAGTTGTTGCTAAGTAGTATTTAAAACAAGTCAAGTATTTCTCAGCTTCTCATGCCCAGCCAGCAAGAAGGCTGGAGGGGCACAAGAAGTTGGGAGGGGACACAGCCGGGACAGCTGACCTAAACTGGCCAAAGGGATATTCCGTACCTTATGATGTCATGCACAGTATATAAACTGGGGGGAGTTGGCTGGGGGTGGGGAGCAGGGGCCCCAGATCACTGCTTGGGAACTAACTGGGCATCGGTAGGTGAGCGGTGAGCAATTGCATTGCACGTCGCTTGTTTTGTATATTATCTCCAAGTATTATGTTTTGTATATTATTATCTCCAATTATTTTATTATTATCTTCATTTCTGTCCTATTCAACTGTCTTTATATCAACCCACAAGTTTTACTTTTTTTTTTTTTCCCCTCGATTCTCTCCCCTAACCCACTGGGTGGTGGTGGGAGTGAGCGAGCGGCTGCTTAGTTGCTGGCTGGGGTTAAACCACAACAGTTGGGTAGGTTGTCAATTTTAGAATTTTCTTTATGTCTCCATTTACTTAGTTTGTTGTCCCTATTTTTAAATTTTTTTCCTCCTTTAATGCCTTCCTTCTTGAATTTCTTTTCTATGTCTACTTTTATGTAGTTTTCTGTCCCTATTTTTAAATTTTTCTCCTGTGCCTTGTACCCTTTTATTTTTTTTAAATTTTCTTTCTATGTCTACTTTTATTTTTTGGGGGGCTCTTTTCTTGGTTCATCCTCAGGCTTTAGAGGGTCTCCTCGGCATGCTTTTATCTCTGGGTGTAATTTGCACCCCCCTTGGTTTGTCAGAACGTTGCCTCTTCCTCAGAGCAGTCTTTTTGTCCTCTCTTCCATCTCGCTTGCCTCCAGTGGGTCAGTCTCCCTCATGATACCTGTACCGTGTTCAAATCTCCTCCCGAGTATCTTTGTGCCCTCGAGCCTTCTTCTGTGTCTCTGTCTACCTCAGCACCCCTCTATTTCTGTCACAATGCTTCCTGCGAGCATCCTTCTGTTCCATCGCTATCCTTGAGTTCTGTAGCAGGTTTTGTTTCTTTCGTATTCAGAGACAATTCCTCCTGAGGCTTTCATTGTGCCCCAGAGCACTCTTACCTTATTCACTGCCATCTTGGATGTCTCCATCCTGTCGCTCATCCCCTGAGGACATCTGTACATTGCTGGGACACCTTCTTGAGTTTTGCATTGTGTCTCAGAGCTGCCTTCTGTCTTTCACTCTCAGCACCCTTCTTCTCCCATCATCATGCCTCCCGAGGCCATCCTTGTGCCCCACAGCCCTCTTTTGGCTCTGTTGTGCACTTTGCACCCTTCTCCCTCCCTGAGAACCTTTCCTGATGCCATCTTTCATCTCCAGAATGCTCACGTTGTCCTCTATGCTAGCTAGCATACCTCTGTTCAGTCCCTAGTCCCCTGAGGACATCTGTAGTCTGTTCAAATCCCTTCTGGACTTCTTCATCATGGCCTCGAGCCTTCTTTTGCCTGTCCCTCTCAGAAGCCCTCTGCTACTGTCACAATGTCTCCCGAGGTCTTAGATTTTCCCTGCAGCACACTTTTAGCTCTGTAAGCCCCCTTTGGACTCATTTTGTTGCAATTGCACCTCTCTGATACTGAAAAGCCGGTCGAAGAAACTCTCTAAGACTTGTTTTGGAGTTTTAGAAAGCAGGCATTCTTTATTGCAGCGCTGGATGCACGGGGGATATTTCCACCTAGCGTGCATACCACAGCTTTAGCACAAACAGGTTATATAGAATAACTAATTGCATATTAATCAGATTAGTATACATATACATAAAAATGATTGCAACTGATTATCTTAGTACTGCCTACATCCTATCATACGCAATGAAGGATCCATTTGAGGCAAAGGGCTGCTTTTACGACCACCGACCCATTTGAAGTTCCTGTTGGCTGTCCTTGAAGTCTTTATTCTTGTCCTTGTTCTTTGATCTTGAAGCTTAATGCAGTTTCAATCACATGTGGTCAGTTTCAGCATTGTTCTCATCTAGTGTACAGGACCATCTAGTCATAAGAGCAAAGAACTGCAAAACTTATGAATAATTACTAGTTAATCACTTGACTACACTTTTGTAATTATGTCCCCAGCTACCCGTTGTCTACTGTTTCAACCATAATGTTAATATATGATCATTTATCAAATCTCACTTATACAGTTATCTAGCAGCAAACCAGTTTTCATCAGTCTACCTTCTAAAGGATGTGTCGTATTGTGAGCTGACCTGTTTAGCTCGAGTCCTAATTAGGGCACCTGCTAGCCTCTCCCTTTGCTGGCATTCTTCTACTCATTTGGTGTTATTTTTTTAATATGCTGAAATACAATTTGTGATTTTAATTTTTCAGATGTGTTGTCGTAAGGGTGTGGTGATGCTCAGCAGATGCCCCATCCTGTGGGAAGCACCCCCTCCGTGGGGCAGGCAGTGTGGATTATCTGGCGTTGGGTCAAGAACCCAGAGTGGAATTGCTGTTGCAGATTATCCCAGACGAGTTTACCTACTGTGGATTACGTGGGTGGAGCCCCTGGTGAAGGTAAACCTCATGCATGCCCCCCCCAGCCTGTGCGTGTTCTTGCGCACATATCTTTCCACCCCAAACTATCCATCTAACCCACCTTCCGTGCGAGTTTTTTCCCATGCCGATTGGTGGGGGCGTCACCCCCTTCCCCCCACCCACCGTGTATCCCTGAAGTTCCATGTTTTCTCGGTGTCATTTGTGGCTGCTGTCCCCACGTAAACTGTGGGGGGCGTGGCTGCTGCTGACCCTTTGCTGCATGACTGCAGGGGGCGTTGTTGCCCCACCCCCCCAGCCTGTCCCTTTGGGGCATGGCTGCTGCCTGGTCCCCCCCGTGTATTTCCATGTTTTTTTGGTGTCTTTTGCGCTTTGGGACTCTTGTACCTCTGTTAAGGGAGTCAGTTGGAGACACGCTCAGGGGGACTCTGAATCATTGGCTATTCACAGTAAATAATTTATTTTGCAACCAGAGATATTTTGGAGATGGAATTCTTAAGGGATCTAATTCTGCTTTTTGATTCGTCCCTATCCAGAAGGTAGTTCTGGTAGAAGTTAGGTGGTATGCACAGTCTTGCTAGAAATGAAGCATAACCCCAGAGTGTTTTGGCTTTTTTATAGGAAACTAAAGCACATCAATTTTGATAACAACATTGTCATTGCATTTAATGAGCTAGTTTCTTACATAGTTTAGAAGGACATCTATTGTTTTCTATCTACACCCCAGAAAAATTAAGTTTAATTCTCTACCCGGTCACATTGCTGATGCAATAGGTGTAGCTGTAGTACAGGAGCAAGTAGTGTCATTTCCTGCAGGGGTTACTTTCTCTGTTCAGGGCTTTGCTTGCTGTAAATTTAAGGCAGGTGAGAACAGTGCTGCTGCTTCTCCAGCTGACTTTATACCTTCTGGTGGTTTGCCCTTCCCCTTTCCCAGGTGATTGTGCTAAGGGTGGTGGGCGGAGGGTTAGGGTATTTGAGCCACAGCCTCTGCTGAGGGAGTTCATTGTGCTCCTGGGTTTCTCTGGTGTTGGTGCTCAGCTCTTTCTTGAGTCCTTTGCAGCTTTTGAGCTGGCTCAGCCCTTTGGGAAGAGGTGTCTGCCTGAGGTAAGAGCTTCAGGACCAGTCAAGGTTCAGCAGCATGTGTAGTAGAAAGTAACACTTGTATGCAGCTTTTTTTTTTCCTCTCTTTTTTTCAGGTCAGTAATTTTGTTTTGAGTGTTCAGGGGTAGAAAGAGGGTTTAATAGTATGCTTTTTTTTTTTTTTTAATTCTTCATGCATTGTGTTTTCCTGGAATTCCCAACTTTATTGAAAACGGAACCTTGTTTTTTTCACCAGTTCTGCTGTATGCTGTGTAAGTTGCTGATATCTCTCTTAACGGGACCGATGATGACGTTGTTTAGCAGGGGTTAGAGTGAACATCTTATATGCATCTGTATATGGAGTTTTAGTATTTCTGAAGAAAGCAGAAGGGCCAGGAGGCACAGTGCCTTTCAGGCCCTGGGATGCCTCGTCGCCTTTCCTCATTGCCCACAGAATGCCATGTTGTCCCTAGAACCTTTGCAGCTTGTGGCAGGCCCCTCGTGGATTATAAGCCTTAGGACTTAACTTTATTTTGTGGACGTGTGGCAGAGCTCAGAGTCTCTGGGAAGTTCTAGGTTAGGAGGTGCCCCCAGAATTTGGGATGTGGCTCAGAAGAGCGGCTCCTGAGGAGTAGCCACTGAAGGGGGTTCAGGGGTGCAAATGGAGGGCAGGAGGTGTCAGGAAGCAGTGGCGTTGCTTTCCTGACAGTTGAGAAGAAGAAAAGGGGTTTCTAAAGTTTTGGGACTGATGGGGAAAGGGAGGAGGGTTCACCAGCCTTTCTCAGATGAGTTTTGCAGTTGAATTTGGATGTCATAGAATGGTTTGGGTTGGAAGGGACCATAAAGATCCTCTGGTTCCAACCCCCCCAGCAATGGGTAGGGACACCTTCTGCAAGACCAGGTTGCTCAAAGCCCCATCTGACCTGGTCTCGAATGCTTCCAGGGAGGGTGCATCCGCAGGTTCTCTGGGCAACCCGTTCCAGTGCCTCGCCACCCATAGTGAGAAACTTCTTCCTAACACCTAAACTAAATGTACCCTCTTTAGGACTAAAGTTGTTACCACCTTGTCCTATTGCTGTACACCCTTGTAAAAAGAGCCTCTGCAGGTTTCTTAGAGGCACCCTTTACATACCATGAAGTCTGCTATAAGGTCTCCTGCAAAGCTGCATGCCAGTGAGCGGTCCGAGAAGGTGAGGCAGTTGTCGGTCGGGTCAGTGTTGAACAGCAAAGTATTATGTGGCTGCTTGGTTAAGCATTTACCTTCTGTTTTGGAGGCGCTGTGTGGGCTATCTTTGAATTGGATGAGCGTTTGAGGAGAGCTGTGGATTAGCGAGGAGGAGCGTGGGGCCGATGACTTCTCACGAGTGCCATGCTAATTTGGTGTGTCTTGGTACCTTAGGTACCACGAGTGACGATGGCTGCAGGGTCTGATTCTGGAATGAGCGGGGAAGTGAACACGGTGGCGCTTGTGAGGAGGGGGGAGTTGGGGAAGTAGTTGGCATTGGCTGGCGGGATGCTTACTCCCTTTTCTGGTTTATTTTTTTTCTGTGCTTGTTCTATTGCAGATGTTGAAGACCAATGCGTTACCTTGAGGAACATCCCAGTTAGCCTGTGTGGTTTTTGTGGAGGATGGACTCAGCCCCTCGGCCCTCTGAAAGCTACGTTGAGGGACCAGGGCTGGGGAGAGGCTGGGAGGAAGGGACGAAGCTGGGAATTGCAGGGAGGGGTTTTAAAGTTAGAGCAGGAGAGAGGGCTGTCCCAAAGCAGTCCCCTTTAGGCAGGCAAAGGGAGCGGGTTGCTTTTCAGCGCGAGACCTGCGTGTGCCGGGCAGGGCAGGTCCAGCCTGTGTCTGCAGTGGTGTGTAGTTTGCGTAGTCTGTCTTCTGTGCCTTCGACCTTCCTCAGGTCTCGATGTCCTCGTCGCGCTTTGCGCCGGAGGAGCGTGGCATGCGCTTCGGTCGCCGTCCCTAGGGTCTCGAATGCCCGTACTCATCGGCCCGGTGCTAATCGGGTGCTTCTTTTCTTGCGTTCGGAGCTCTAAAGCGTGGATCGGTCTCGGCGGGTTCCGGTCGGTCCTCTTTTGCGGCATTCTTCCGGGCTGCGTCGGCAGCCCCGCTCTCTAGCCGTCCATTTTCTCGGACTGGGACTTCTTCCCCGCATCCTGACGTCCTTAGGTCTTGACGCCAGGCTTCTGGCACATCCGTCATCTGGGTTTTGACAGTGCCGTCTTGTAATGGGGTGTTACGTTCGACTCCTCTCCTGGGGATCTGCCGTAGAGCCTCCTGGCCTCACGGTGGCGGCCCCGTAGGTCGTCTTGCCCGACGGCACCTCCCGTCCGGGGGTCATTCTTTTTGCTGAGAGTTTTTTCTCTCTTTGAATCGCCTCGTTGGTAGCGTTCCACGTGGCGAGGTTCTGCGCATGGGTGTGTTTGGCTTGGAGCTGCTCTGCCCGGGGATGTAGAGTCAGGGGTAGGTGGAACAGCGATAAGAGTCTGGGTGAAACGATGTGCCTAGACTGTTTAGGCGAGGGTCGTACAGTCATCTCAGCTCAAGTAGGCGTCAGCGGGCTGTGTGGACAGCTGTGCCGATAGTGTTTTACGGAGACGATTGGAGCCGTGTGGCAGGGGTTGTTGAGGGGTAGTGAAGCGGATTTGAATCTCTAAGGTGTTAAGTTTTGCACGTGATGGGCTTAAAGTTTTGCCCTGGTTTTTTTTTGGTTGGCGTGTTTTTGGGTTTTTTTTGTTTTGTTTTCTTTTTAAATAGCAGGCTGTAGTTGGACTCCAGATGGTCTTTGTAGATGGAATCAAGACCTCTGGAGTTGTTAAGCTCTTGCTCTGCATCCAGGTGACTTGTTCAATATGGTTTTTTTTTTTTAGGTGCGGAGGGACAAGATGCGTGCCAGAGAGCGACGGGGAAAGGCAGCGGAGCACCGTAAGGAGGTGGGTCTGTGAGTGGAGTCAGAGGGAGGATGTGGCCGGTGGCTCTATGATTAGGTGATAGTGTTTTTACTTTTTTTATATTTTGAAGGTGCGAAGGAATGAGCGGAGCGGGCTATCGGCATCGGAGGTGACTTGGCAAGTTGAGCCGTGACTACTGGGTTGAAGCAATGGTTCCTTTGGAGGTGGTGTATTGTTGGTGAAGTTGGCAGCATCCCTTGTTATTTGTTTTTTGCAGGTGGTATGGAGGCTTCAACGTGGCAAGCTGTCGATGGCAGAGGTGGGGTGGTTGAGCGGCCAAGGTAAAGGAGAGGGAGTCGGGAATCGGTGCGGGCGGGCTGAGGTTTCGGGCGATGTCTCGGCATGCGTCTTCTGCTTTGGTTTTTGCAGGTGGCGCACGCAGCCTCGGAGGGGCGAAGCCGCAGGCCGATGAGCAGTCTGAGAAGGTGAGGTGGTTGTGGGCTGGGTTGGTGTTGTATATCGAAGTATGATGGGGCAGTTTGGTTTAAGCTTTTCCCTTTTGTTTTGGACGCGCTGTGCGGGCCACCTTTGGAATTGGATGAGCGTTTGAGGTGAGCTGTGGATGAGGGAGGAGGAGTATGGGGCTGGTGACTTCTCACGAGTGCTATGCTAATTTTGTGTGTCTTGCTATCTCAGGCACCATGAGTGATGATGGTCGTAGGTTCTGACTCTGGAATGAGCGGGTAAGCATAACACTGTGGTATGTGTCATTAAGTGGGGGGTTGGGAAAGTAGTTCGTGTTGTAGAGGAACGTGTGTGTTGTAGAGGAACGTGTGTGTTGTAGAGGAACGTGTTGTGAAGCTTTAGGGTTGCTACTGTAAAGCTGAGTTGTTGTTGTGTAAAGCTATTGTAAAACTTCAGGGTTGCTACTCTAAAACCCGTGTTGCGAAAACCATTATAAAACTTTGAAGTTGCTGTTGTAAAACCGTGTTGTAAAAAACCGTGTTGTGAAGGTTTAGGGGTGCTACTGTAAAACTGAATTGTAAAACTATTGTAAAACTTTGAAGTTGCTGTTGTAAAGACAACGTGTTGGAAATAACTGCATTGTAAAAAGAAGCGCGCGTTGTAAAGACAACGTGTTGGAAATAACTGCGTTGTAAAAAGAAGCGCGCGTTGTAAAGACAACGTGTTGGAAATAACTGCGTTGTAAAAAGAAGCGCGCGTTGTAAAGACAACGTGTTGGAAATAACTGCGTTGTAAAAAGAAGCGCGCGTTGTAAAGACAACGTGTTGGAAATAACTGCGTTGTAAAAAGAAGCGCGCGTTGTAAAGACAACGTGTTGGAAATAACTGCGTTGTAAAAAGAAGCGCGCGTTGTAAAGACAACGTGTTGGAAATAACTGCGTTGTAAAAAGAAGCGCGCGTTGTAAAGACAACGTGTTGGAAATAACTGCGTTGTAAAAAGAAGCGCGCGTTGTAAAGACAACGTGTTGGAAATAACTGCGTTGTAAAAAGAAGCGCGCGTTGTAAAGACAACGTGTTGGAAATAACTGCGTTGTAAAAAGAAGCGCGCGTTGTAAAGACAACGTGTTGGAAATAACTGCGTTGTAAAAAGAAGCGCGCGTTGTAAAGACAACGTGTTGGAAATAACTGCGTTGTAAAAAGAAGCGCGCGTTGTAAAGACAACGTGTTGGAAATAACTGCGTTGTAAATAACTTTGTTTTAAAAACGTGGTGTAAAAACAAGTGTTGTGAAGCTTTATGGTAGCTACCGTAAAACTGTATTGAAACACGGTATTGTAAAACTTTAGTTGCTACTCTAAAAATGCGCTGTAGAAAAATGCGCTGTAGAAAAATGCGCTGTAGAAAAATGCACTGTAGAAAAATGCGTTGGAAACAACAACCAACTGCGTTGTGAAGCTTTAGGGTAGCTACTGTAAAACAGTATTGTAAAACTGTGTTGCAAACCTATTGTAAAACCTTGAAGTTGCTGTTGCAAAACTGTGTTGTAAAAACCGTGTTGTAAAAAAACTGCGTTGCAAAAAAACGTGTTGTAAAAAAATGTGAAACTTTAGGGTTGCTACTCTAAAACTGTATTGAGAAATGGTATTGTAAAACTTTGAAGTTGCTCTTGTAAAACTGTGTTGACAAAAAACTGCGTTGTGGAAAACGTGTTGACAAAAAACTGCGTTGTGGAAAACGTGTTGACAAAAAACTGCGTTGTGGAAAACGTGTTGACAAAAAACTGCGTTGTGGAAAACGTGTTGACAAAATGGTGTTGTAAATAACTGTGTTTTAAAAACACGTGGTGTAAAAACAAGTGTTGTGAAGCTTTATGGTAGCTACTCTAAAACTGCATTGAAACATGGTATTGTAAAACTTTAGGGTTGCTACTGTAAAACTGTATTGTAAAACCGAGTTGTAAAACTGTATTGTAAAAGTATTGTAAAACATTGGAGTTGCTGTTGTAAAACTGAGTCGTAAATAATTGTGTGGTGAAGCAACGGCGTGGTGAAGCAACGGCGTGGTGAAGCAACGGCGTGGTGAAGCAACGGCGTGGTGAAGCAACGGCGTGGTGAAGCAACGGCGTGGTGAAGCTTTAGGGTTGCTACCTTAAAACGGTATTGTAAAGCTGAGTTGTAAAACCGCGTGGTGTAAAACTGCGTTGTAAAACTTTGTAGTTGCTGGTGTAAAACCGCGTGGTGTAAAACTGCGTTGTAAAACTTTGTAGTTGCTGGTGTAAAACCGCGTGGTGTAAAACTGCGTTGTAAAACTTTGTAGTTGCTGGTGTAAAACCGCGTGGTGTAAAACTGCGTTGTAAAACTTTGTAGTTGCTGGTGTAAAACCGCGTGGTGTAAAACTGCGTTGTAAAACTTTGTAGTTGCTGGTGTAAAACCGCGTGGTGTAAAACTGCGTTGTAAAACTTTGTAGTTGCTGGTGTAAAACCGCGTGGTGTAAAACCGCGTTGTAAAACTTTGTAGTTGCTGGTGTAAAACCGCGTTGTAAAACTTTGTAGTTGCTGGTGTAAAACCGCGTGGTGTAAAACTTTGTAGTTGCTGGTGTAAAACCGCGTGGTGTAAAACCGCGTGGTGTAAAACTTTGTAGTTGCTGGTGTAAAACCGCGTGGTGTAAAACCGCGTTGTAAAACTTTGTAGTTGCTGGTGTAAAACCGCGTGGTGTAAAACCGCGTTGTAAAACTTTAGGGTTGCTACCTTAAAACGGTATTGTAAAACCGCGTTGTGAAGCTTTAGGGTTGCTACCTTAAAACGGTATTGTAAAACCGCGTTGTGAAGCTTTAGGGTTGCTACCTTAAAACGGTATTGTAAAACCGCGTTGTGAAGCTTTAGGGTTGCTACCTTAAAACGGTATTGTAAAACCGCGTTGTGAAGCTTTAGGGTTGCTACCTTAAAACGGTATTGTAAAACCGCGTTGTGAAGCTTTAGGGTTGCTACCTTAAAACGGTATTGTAAAACCGCGTTGTGAAGCTGTATTGTAAAACTATTGTAAAACATTGAAGTTGCTGTTGTAAAAACCGTGTTGTAAAAACCGTGTTGTAAAAACCGTGTTGTAAAAACCGTGTTGTAAAAACCGTGTTGTAAAAACCGTGTTGTAAAAACCGTGTTGTAAAAACCGTGTTGTAAAAACCGTGTTGTAAAAACCGTGTTGTAAAAACCGTGTTGTAAAAACCGTGTTGTAAAAACCGTGTTGTAAAAACCGTGTTGTAAAAACCGTGTTGTAAAAACCGTGTTGTAAAAACCGTGTTGTAAAAACCGTGTTGTAAAAACCGTGTTGTAAAAACCGTGTTGTAAAAACCGTGTTGTAAAAACCGTGTTGTAAAAACCGTGTTGTAAAAACCGTGTTGTAAAAACCGTGTTGTAAAAACCGTGTTGTAAAAACCGTGTTGTAAAAACCGTGTTGTAAAAACCGTGTTGTAAAAACCGTGTTGTAAAAACCGTGTTGTAAAAACCGTGTTGTAAAAACCGTGTTGTAAAAACCGTGTTGTAAAAACCGTGTTGTAAAAACCGTGTTGTAAAAACCGTGTTGTAAAAACCGTGTTGTAAAAACCGTGTTGTAAAAACCGTGTTGTAAAAACCGTGTTGTAAAACTTCGGTTGCTACTCGAAAACTGTGTTGTAAAAACCGTGTTGTAAAACTTCGGTTGCTACTCGAAAACTGTATTGAAACACCGTGTTGTAAAACTTCGGTTGCTACTCGAAAACTGTATTGAAACACCGTGTTGTAAAACTTTAGGGTTGCTACTCGAAAACTGTATTGAAACACCGTGTTGTAAAACTTTAGGGTTGCTACTCGAAAACTGTATTGAAACACCGTGTTGTAAAACTTTAGGGTTGCTACTCGAAAACTGTATTGAAACACCGTGTTGTAAAACTTTAGGGTTGCTACTCGAAAACTGTATTGAAACACCGTGTTGTAAAACTATTGTAAAACTTTGAAGTTGCTGTTGTCAAACTGTGGTGTAAAAAACGTGTTGGAAAAACTGTGTGGTAAAAAACGTGTTGAAAAACTGTGTGGTAAAAAACTGTGTTTTTAAAACATGTGGTGTAAATATACATGTTGTGAAGCTTTAGGGTTGCTACTGTAAAACTCTACTGTAAAACCGAGTTGTAAAACTGTATTGTAAAAGTATTGTAAAATTTTAAAGTTGCTGTTTGAAAAGACGTGTCGTGTAAAAGACGTGTCGTGTAAAAGACGTGTCGTGTAAAAGACGTGTCGTGTAAAAGACGTGTCGTGTAGGTTTAGGGTTGCTACTCTAAAACTGTATTGGAAAACCGTGTTTTAAAACTGTATTGTAAAACTATTGTAAAACTTTGAAGTTGCTGTTGTAAAACTTGTGTAAAAACGTCTTGTGAAAAAACTGTTGTAAAACAACCGCGTTGTAAAAAACTGTGGTGTAAAACCGTGGTGTAAAACCGCGTTGTAAAAAACCGTGGTGTAAAACCGTGGTGTAAAACCGCGTTGTAAAAAACCGTGTTGGAAAAAACGTGTTGGAAAACTGTTGGAAAAAAAGTGTTGGAAAAAACGTGTTGAAATAACTGTGTGGGGAAAAACTGTGGGGTAAAAAACTGTGTTTTTAAAACACGTGGTATAAAAACACGTGTTGTGAAGCTTTAGGGTTGCTACTATAAAACTGTATTGTAAAAGTACTGAAAAACTTTGAAGTTGCTGTTTGAAAACTGTGTTGTGTAAAACTGTGTTGTAAAAAAACGTGTTGTGAAGCTTTAGGGTTGCTACCTTAAAAACGTATTGTAAAACTTCAGTTGCTACTCTAAAACTGTATTGAAACACGGTATTGTAAAACTTTAGGGTTGCTACTGTAAAACTGTGTTGTAAAACCGTGTTGTAAAACTATATTGTAAAACTATTGTAAAACTTTGAAGTTGCTGTTGTAAAACTGTGTTGTGTAACACTGTGGTGTGAAAAAACGTGTTGTGAAAAACGTGTTGCAAAAAACGTGTTGTGAAAAAACCGTGTTGCGAAAAACCCCTGTTGCTAAAAAATCTTGTTGCAAAAATAGTGTTGTAAATAACTGTGTTGTAAAAAAGTATGGTAAAAAAACGTGTTGTGAAAAAACATGTTGTGAAACTTTAGGGTTGCTACTCTAAAACTGTATTGTGAAACTGTATTGAAAAACTTCAGAGTTGCTACTGTAAAACTGTATTATAAAACTGTTTTGTAAAACTATTGTAAAACTTTGAAGTTGCTGTTGTAAAACCGTGTTGTAAAAAACCGTGTTCTGAAGGTTTAGGGTTGCTACTGTAAAAGTGAATTGTAAAACTATTGTAAAACTTTGAAGTTGCTGTTGTAAAACTGTGTTGTAAAAACCAGTGTTGTAAAAAACGTGTTGAAAAAACATTGTTGGAAATAACTGTTTTGTAAAAACAGTGTTGGAAATAACTGTGTTGTAAAATAAATGTGTTTTAAAAACACGTGGTGTAAAAACGCGTGTTGTGAAGCTTTAGGGTAGCTACTGTAAAACTGAGTTGTAAAACTGTATTGTAAACGTATTGTAAACCTGGAAGTTGCTGTTGTAAAAAACGTGTTGTAGAAAAATGTGTTGAAAAAAACTGTACTGTAAAAAAACTGTACTGTAAAAAAACGGTGTTGCCAAATAACGTGTTGCAAAAAAACGTGTTGTAAAAAAAGTGTGAAACTTTAGGGTTGCTACTGTAAAACTGTATTGTAAAACTATTGTAAAACTTTGAAGTTGCTGTTGTAAAACTGTGTTGTGAAAAAACATGTTGTGAAAAAACATGTTGTGGAAAACTGTTGTGGAAAACTGTTGTGGAAAACTGTTGTGGAAAACTGTTGTGGAAAAACGTGTTGTGGAAAACCCTTGCTGAGTCCATATCCGGTACCCCGGTGGGTCTTTCTGTCCCGTCATCCGTTTGGTGCACCTCCATTTGGTCCCCGATCCCCTGAGGACACCTGTTCTTTGTTCAATTCCCTTTTGAGCTCCTTGCACCCCCAAGGCTTCTTTGGTCTCTCTGGCCCCTTCTGGATCTCTCTAATCCCTGCGACGATGCCTCTTGCTCTACTGGAGCCTTTTCCAAAGCCATCTTTGTGGTCCAAAGCAGTCTTTTTTTTTTTTTCCCACCTTACAGTATGTTTCTGTTTGGTGTCTGGTACCCCAAAGATGTCTATGGTCAGCTTAGATCTTCTCTTGAGTTTTTCAGAGGAGGCAATAGCCTTCATCTATTTTTATCGACACATCTCCCGTGGTGGTGTTTATTGTGTTTTGCAATTTAGTTTTGCTTTAGCTAGTAAGGTATTAATTAGGCTGCTTCATACAGTTCCTGGTACGTATCTTGAATTTCCCTGTTTTTTTGGTGGTTTCTGTCCTTTGGGAATCATCTAGTTCTCTTAAGGGAGTCAGTCAGACGATCATAGCGACCCTGAAATGTCAGCGATTTACCGTAAATAACTTACTTTGCAACCAGAGATATTTTTGAGAAGGGATTCTTAAGGAATGTAATTCTGGTTTGTGATTCAGTCCTATCCAGAAGGTAGTTCTGGTAGAAGTTAGGCGGTACGTGCAGCCTTGCTAGAAATGAAGCGTAACCCTACAGCATTTTGGCTTTTTTTATAGGAAACTCAAGCACTTCAATTTTGATAACGGCATTGTTATTGCATTTAATGAGCTAGTTTCTTACATTGTTTAGAGGGACATCTATCTTTTTCTATCTACGCCCCAGAAAAATTAAGTTTAATTCCCTACCCGGTCACGTTGCCGATGCCATAGTTGTAGCTGTAGTACAAAAGCAGGTATCGTTTTTGCTAGTAAGGATTGCTTTCTCTGTTCAGGGCTTTGCTTGCTCTAAATTTAAGGCAGGTGAGAACACTGCTGCTGCTCCTCCAGCTGACATTGTAAGTTCTGGTGGTTTGCCCTTCCCCTTTCCCAGGTGAATGTGGGAAGGGTGGTGGGCAGGGCCACAGGGTATATGAACCACAGCCTCTGCTGGGGGAGTTCATTGTGCTCCTGGGTTTTTGTGGTGTTGGTGCTCAGCTCTTGAGTCCTTTGCAGCTTTTGAGCTGGCTCAGCTCTTTGGGAAGAGGTGTCTGCCTGAGGTAAGAGCTTCAGGACCAGTCAAGGTTCAGCAGCATGTGTGGTAGAAAGTAACGCTTGTATGTAGCTTTTATTTCTTTTTTTTTCAGGTCAGTAATTTTGTTTTGAGTGTTCAGGGGTGGTGAGATGGTTTAATAGTATGCATTGTTTTGTTTTTTTTTTTTAGTTCTCAATGCATTGTGTTTTCCTGGAATTCCTGACTTTATTGAAAATGGAACCTTGTTTTTTTCACCAGCTTTGCTGTATTCTGTGTAAGTTGCTGATACTATCTCTCTTAATAGGACCGACGGTGACATTATTTAGTAGGGGTTAGGGTGAGTGTCTTGTATGCATGTGTCTATGGAGCTTTAGTAGTTCTCAAGAAGGCAGCAGGGCCTTAAGGCATAGTGTCTTTTAGGGTCTGGGATGCCTCGTCGCCTTTCCTCATTGCCCACAGAATGCCATGTTGTCCCTAGAAACTTTGCAGCTTGTGGCAGGCCCCTCGTAGGTTATAAGCCTCGGGACTTGACTTTGTGGGCACGTAGCAGAGCTCAGAGTCTCTGGGAAGTTGTGAGTTAGGAGGTGTCCCCAGAATTTGGCATGTGGCTCAGAAGAGCTGCTCCTGAGGAGCAGCCACTGAAGGGGGTTCCGGGGTGCAAATGGAGGGCAGGAGGTGTCAGGAAGCACCCCAGTATATGTGGACAGTCTTGCCTCAAGGCTTTAAGAACAGCCCTACCATTTTTGGAAGTTAATTGGCTTGAGAATTAGAGATTTGGAAGAAAGACAATAATCAAGGAATCTTGTTGCAATATGTGGGTGATCTATTAATTGCAGCTGAGACAGAAGAACCATGCACCAAGTTAACTCTTAGCCTTTTGAAGTTTTTGGGAATCGGTGGCTATCGAGTGTCAAAAGAAAAAGCCCAAATAACCCAGAGAGAAGTAACTTATTTGGGTTTGGAAATCCTGAAAGGACAGAGACAATTAGGAACCGAGAGAAAGAAGACAATTTGTTATCTCCCCGAGGCCAAGACTCTGAAAGCATTGCGAGCGTTTCTGGGAACGGTCGGGTGGTGTCGCCTGTGGATTGCAAATTACAGCTTGCTGGTCCGACCTTTATAGGAGCAGCTCAAAACCTCAAACAATGGATTTATAGATTGGACTGGTGCCAGGAAAGCTGCTTTCAAACAACTAAAACGGGCTTTAATGGAGGCACCAGCCCAAGGCCTGCCAGATCTCACAAAGACATTTGAACTTTTTACTCATGAAAGAAAAGGTATAGCTCTGGGTGTCCCGGCCCAATATCTGGGACCAAGTCGGCGAGCTGTGGCCTACTTCTCAAAGCAATTAGACAACGTGAGTCTGGGATGGCCTGGTCGTCTGAGAGCCGTCGCTGCAACTGCGCTATTGATCCAAGAAGCTCGTAAGTTCACCCTAGGACAGAGAATTGCAGTGTACGTTCCCCACATGCTGATCGCTGTGCTCGAACAGAAAGGGGGGCGTTGGTTATCCCCTAGTAGAATGCCGAAATACCAAGTGGTGTTGCTGGAGCAAGATGATGTTTCCTTAAAAAGTGCTCCTATCGTTGACCCTGCTGTGTTTTTAACAACCGATCAGGTTGAAGGAGAACCGGAACATGACTGCCTGCAGACAATTGAAGAAGTCTACTCCGGCCGACCGGATCTCCGAGATGCGCCACCTGAAGAAACGGATTGGGAAGTATATACCGACGGAAGCGGTTTCATCCGTGAAGGAAAACGTTTATCAGGATACGCGGTAACCGCTACCGAGAAGGTAATTGAATCGCGAGCTTTGCCTTCAAATGCATCTGCCCAAAAGGCTGAATTGATAGCTCTTACTCGAGCACTGGAACTAAGTCAAGGAAAGCAAGTCAACATTTGGACAGACTCAAAGTATGCTTTTGGAGCAGTACATGCGCGTGGAGCAATATGGAAAGAAAGAGGACTGTTATCTCCAGAAGGAATCACCATTCAGCATGCAGAACAAATACTGAAATTGTTCGAAGCCATTCCAAAGCCAACAGCAGTCGTGATAATGCACCGTAAAGCACATCAGTTGGGTAGGACTGTCCCTGAAACAGGTAACCAGTTGACTGCTAGAGCTGCTAAAGAGGCTGCAGAAAAAGGCATCCTAGCACTAGTTCCAGAGCAAGTGTAAATTTACCTAAAGGTGCTCCAAGTTATAATGAAAAAGGTGAAGAACTAATTATTAAATTGCAGGCTAACAAAAATGAAACAGGATGGGCCGTTAACACCAACAGGTTAAATAAGCGTCCCACCCGCAACAATGAGAGAAATTGCCCCAGCTGAACATAGCAAAGTACACTGGGGAACAGAAAACCTTGTTAAACATTTACAAACGTGTATTTTGAATAGAGATATGATAAAAAGTATTTGAATAATTACAAGTAGGTTTGTATATGTAATAATCCCCAAACCAATAATAAAATCCTTTTTGGAATGACTAAGCAAGGAAATTCTCCAGGAAAATATTGGCAAATTGATTTCACAGAATTCCTTCAAAAAGAGGGATACTGATATATCCCATTTCTAGTCGATACCTTTACCGGGTAGCCTGAAGCTTTCCCTTGTCGCCCCAACGAAGCAAGAGAAGTAGTTATCATCATTGTTATAATCTGTGTCACTTTTAGCTGTCTTAAACGAGCTGCGGCACGATCTCTGTTCAAGCGAGACTACTAAAAGAATTAGTAGCCTCAAGCAGGAAGGGGGGGGGAATTGGTAGCATATTTCCGTACGTTCTGTATGGTATGTCTAAATATTTTGATGGTTTTAATATTTTGTACCAGCCATGGAGACTGGTTTGCTGCTAGGTGACTGTAAAAGTGAGATTTGGTAAATAATGATTGGAAATCTTCTACTAACACTATGATTGAAACAATAGACAAAAGTATAGCTGAGCAATTAACTAGTAGAAGTAGTTACTCCCAAGTTTCGCCGTTCTTTGCGCTTAGGAGTAGATGTTCCTGCACACTAGATGAGAACAATGTTAAAACAGACCGCGTGCGATTGAAACTGCGTTAAGCTTCAAGATGAAAGAACAAGGACAAGAATAAAGACTTGGAGGACAGCCAACGAGAACTTCAAATGGGTCGGTGGTTGTAAAAGCAGCCCTTCGATTCAAATGGATCCTTCGTTACGCGTGATCGGATGTAGGCAGTGCTATGATAATCAATTATAATCATTTCTATGAATATGTATATTAATCTGGTTAATATGCAATTAGTTATTCCATATAACCTGTTTGTGCTAAAGCTGTGGTATGCACGCTAGGTGGAATTATCCCCCGTGTATCCAGCGCTGCAATAAAGAATGCCTGCTTTCTAGCAGTCCCAAATGAGTCTTGGAGAGTTTCTTTGACCGGCTTTTCGGTATCACTTGTCCGTGGGTTGGTGTCTTTCCTCCCCCATGCGTCTGTGGGTGAGTGTCTTTCCTCTCCCCCGGTGTTTCTGTCAGTGGTTTTCTCTCGATCCCTGCTCCGTGTGTCCGTCAGTCGGTGTCTCACCCCACCTTGTGTGTCCATCGGTGAGCGTTTTGCCCTGCCTTGCTTGTCTATCAGTCAGTGTCTCGCCCCGTCCCGCCTGTCTGTCGGTCTGTGTCTCCCCATTCCTTGTGTTTCCATCAGTCAGTGTCTCTCCTCTGTCTTTTTGTGTCTGTCAGTTGTTAACTCCCACCCCCACCTTGCTTGTCCGTCAGTCGGTGTCTCCCCCTGCCTCGCCTGTCCCTTGGTCCATATGTCCCCCCACCGTGCTCCGGCGTGTCCGTCGGTCGGTGTCTGATCCCCGCTCCGGCGTGTCCGTCAGTCGGTGTCTCCTCTCTTCTGCTCCTCCTGCCTGTCTGCAGTGGTTTATATTCACCCATACCCCCCCAAGTCGGTGGGTGTGGGCATTTCCTCCCTGAACCCCTGTTTGGCAAGCGCTGGCCATTCTTCCCTGCCCCCTGCGTGTGAGTAGGCATGTGTGTTTGGCTTGGAGTTGCTCTGCCTGGGGATGTAGAGTCATGTAGGTGGAATAGAAATAAGTGTCTACGGGTGAAATGTTGATGTGCCTAGACCGTCCAGGTGAGGGTTGTACAGTCATCTCGGCTCGAGTAGCTGTTGGCGGGCTGTGTGGGCAGCCGTGCCGATAGTGTTTTACGGAGACGATTGGAACCGTGTGGCAGGGGCTGTCGAGGGGCAGTGAAGCGGATTTGAATCTCTAAGGTGTTAAGTCTTGCACGTGATGAGCGTAAAGTTTGGCGCTGGTCTTCTTTTGGTTGGGTTTCTTTTTCTTTCTTTTTTTTTTTTTTTTTTTTTTTTTTTTTTTAAATGGCAGGCTGTAGTTGGACTCCAGATGGTCTTCGTAGATGGAATCAAGACCTCTGGAGTGGTGAAGCTCTTGCTCTGCATCCAGGTGACTTGTTCAATATGGGGTTTTTTTTCAGATGCGGAGGGACAAGATGTGTGCCACAGAGCAACGGGGGAAGGCAGCGGAGCACCGTAAGGAGGTGGGTCCGGGAGTGGAGTCGGAGGGAAGATGCGGCCGGTGGCTTTATGAGATTGCTTTGCTTTGCTGTGCTTTGCGGGTTTTTTTGCTTTGCATTGATCTGTATTTGCCTTTGTCTTGCGTTGTTTTGCTCTGTATTTGTATTGACTGTCACGTGAGACTTGTCTCGCATTGTATGACCTTTATTGTGGTTTTTTCTGATATCGTAGTGCTCTGTGCTTGTATTGACTGTCATCTGAGACTATCTTGCATTGTATTGCTCGATATTGGTTTGTGTTGTAGTGTTCTGTACTTGCATTGTTTGCCATCTGAGACTGTCTCGCTTTGCATGGCCCTGCATTGTGTTCTGTATTGCAGTGCTCTGTACTTGTATTGAGTGCCATCTGAGACTGCCTTGCATTCTATGGGTCTGTATTGGTTTTGTATTGTTTTGGTCTGTACTCGTATTGACTGTCATCTGAGAGTCTCTTGCATTGGCCCTGTCCTGTTTTGTCTGGTATGGCAGTGCTCTGAGTTTTTTTGTCTTGACTGAGATAAGAGTACTGCCTTGTATGGCATTATATTTGCACGCGAATTGCATGGCTCTATGTTTCTGTGTGTATCGTATGTCATTGTAGAGACAGCATAGAAAGCTTAATGACTTTGGGTTCTTTGCAAGCAAGGAGTTGAGTGGATCGCAATTGGACTGTGAACTAGCATAGAGTAAGGCAGTAACTGGGCAATGGTTCATATTGTTTATGCGGATGCTTTGTGGCAAGCCTCTAGAAACGGTCAAGGCCTCGAGGTCCGAGTAGCAGCGTGACGGGCCTCGGAGCGATCGGTAACTTTGGGACAGCTCTGTGTTTGTGATGCTCTGTTTTTTCAAGCGCCATGGAGGACACTGACTGTGAGAATGTGTTATTTTTGGAATAGGTGGGAAGCAGGGGAGGGGAGTGGTGGAGGACTTCTCTCTCAAGGGTGAAGTGTCTTAATAAAAAGCTTTGTGTGTTGTTTTTGCAGGTGATGACAGGGCACAAGGTGCTTGAAGGAACCTTGTGTTTAGGTGACATGGCTGCTACGGAGGTTGGACTGTGACATGTGGCACTGTGAAAGCTAAGTATCGGGTTGAAAATGCACGGATGGTGGAGATGATGGTGTGTGTTGAAACATTGGTGTAACGGAAGGGTAGTTTGGAAGGGGAGTGGGCTCGGGCCAGGGTTTTTGCAGGTAGGGCGATTTTTGAGTCCCCCGGTGCCGCAGGCACGGGGTGATGGCCCTTTGATGGTGGTGGGCAGTTGCATGGATGATTTGAGAGTTGAGGGCTGGCATGTATGCGATCTGAATGAGTGGTGTGTTGCAAACATGTGTAACCTTGTAGGGTTATGTGGTTTAGCCTTTTTATGTTTTTTCCTTTCAGGTTGGATGTAGAGTTGAGATGTTTTTCAGGGAATTAGAGAAAAAAAAAATTAGAATTAAAAAAACCCAGCTGCGATATAGGTTGGTTTTTGGTGTCGTCCCATCCCGTTCCGGCCCCCCCTCCCATTTTTTTTTCCCCCTGGTCCTAGCCGCTCCATGAGGCGATGCTGATCCCCAATGTTCGGACCGGGGTCCGGCTCGGGCCAGGGTTTTCACAGGCAGGGCGATTTTTTTCAAGGTTCCCGGGAATGGTGTTCCCATGGAGCGCTGCCCTGGAATGTGGTAATTGCCACTTAGCACAGGGAATTATTTTGTTCAGCGGATGGTCTTTGGAACACAGTTGAGGATTTTGCGGGGGGGGTGGGGTGGGGGGTGTGGAGTTGGAGTAGATAGCCAGCATTGAGTATGCCAGGGTTGTGAAGTGGGTGAGTGTAACTGTATTTTTCCGTGGTGGGTTTCTCAAATCTTTGGGTGGTCTCTGTAGTTTGTGATGTAATGATATTTTTCAATTTTTATTTTTGTGCCTAGGTGTGGAAGTGGACAGTCTGTCAAGATGAGCAGAGCTCACTCGTTTTCAGCTTGGGAACAGGGATCGTGGAAGTAACGTCACCTCGGGGAGGAAAACCTCTGGACGTGAAGCGACAGACGTAACGGGAGCGAGGAATGCGGAAAAGACCACTCCGTAGAGAATTGCAGGCACTATATAGTGGCAATTCTTGTTAAGGTAATGCTAAATTTTTGGAGTTTAAATGTATTTGTAGAAATAATGATTAAAAGAGGAATGAAACTAATAGTGGCAAATATTTGACCAATGCGGCCATAACTCTTTTCTATACATTGTAGTAAAAGTACATTGTAGAATTGGACTGTAAATACTGACACAGCTGAATGTACGTGGAGTCAGTAATGGACCAAATGAAACAAAAATAAAA
This sequence comes from Harpia harpyja, assembly GCF_026419915.1. Lineage (NCBI taxonomy): Eukaryota > Metazoa > Chordata > Aves > Accipitriformes > Accipitridae > Harpia > Harpia harpyja. The sequence continues at coordinate 79,760 of NC_068954.1, read as the reverse complement.
TGAAAAAAAGGCAGGTAATTAGGTCTCCTTGTGAGAGTCACAGTACTAATGGCAATCACAAAAGCAAGTGCAGAGCGAAGCATGTGTGTTTAGTGCCCATAGGTCAACTTAGCTGTTTAAGTAAGTGAAAGTGTTCATTAGAATTAGGCATCCAAGGGAGAGTTGTGGATACCTCGAGGTAAATGTAGCTGCAGATGGGTTAATAGAAAGGGTGCACGTTACTGGCTCTAGTAATTGCACAACTTTGAAGGTGGTGCTGTAGCTATGTAACTGTGACATGGGCTCGGGTACTGTGTAACTTTGAAATTTGCTCGGGCACAGTGCCCTGCCGAAATGGGCTCGGCTACAGTGTAACTTTGAAATGGGCTCGGGTAGTGTGCGTCGCCGAAATGGGCTCGGGCGCGGTGCGTTGCGTTGCTGAAATGGGCTCGGGCTCAGGCGCGGTGCGGCGCCGAAATGGGCTCGGGCGCGGTGCGCTGCCAAAATGGGTTCGGCTACAGTGTAACTTTGAAATGGGCTCGGGTAGTGTGTGGCGCCGAAAGGGGCTCGGGCGCTGTGCGGCGCCGAAATGGGCTCGGGCGCGGTGCGGTGCCGAAATGGGCTCGGCTACAGTGTAACTTTGAAATGGGCTCGGGCGCGGTGCGCTGCCGAAATGGGCTCGGCTACAGTGTAACTTTGAAATGGGCTCGGGTAGTGTGCGGCGCCGAAATGGGCTCGGGCGCGGTGCGCTGCCGAAATGGGCTCGGCTACAGTGTAACTTTGAAATGGGCTCGGGTAGTGTGCGTCGCCGAAATGGGCTCGGGTGCGGTGCGCTGCCGAAATGGGCTCGTCTACAGTGTAACTTTGAAATGGGCTCGGGTAGTGTGCGTCGCCGAAATGGGCTCGGGCGCGGTGCGGTGCGTTGCTGAAATGGGCTCGGGCGCGGTGCGGTGCCGAAATGGGCTCGGGCGCGGTGCGCTGCCGAAATGGGTTCGGCTACAGTGTAACTTTGAAATGGGCTCGGGTAGTGTGCGTCGCCGAAATGGGCTCGGGTGCGGTGCGGCGCCGAAATGGGCTCGGGCGCGGCGCGGCGCCGAAATGGGCTCGGGCGCGGTGCGGTGCCGAAATGGGCTCGGCTACAGTGTAACTTTGAAATGGGCTCGGGTAGTGTGCGTCGCCGAAATGGGCTCGGGTGCGGTGCGGCGCCGAAATGGGCTCGGGCGCGGCGCGGCGCCGAAATGGGCTCGGGCGCGGTGCGGTGCCGAAATGGGCTCGGCTACAGTGTAACTTTGAAATGGGCTCGGGCGCGGTGCGCTGCCGAAATGGGCTCGGCTACAGTGTAAGTTTGAAATGGGCTCGGGTAGTGTGCGGCGCCGAAATGGGCTCGGGCGCGGTGCGGTGCGGCGCCGAAATGGGCTCGGGCGCGGTGCGGTGCGGCGCCGAAATGGGCTCGGCTACAGTGTAACTTTGAAATGGGCTCGGGTAGTGTGCGTTGCCGAAGTGGGCTCGGGCGCGGTGCGGCGCCGAAATGGGCTCGGGCAGTGTGTAACTTTGAAATGGGCTCGGGCGCGGCACTGAAATGGGCTCAGATAGTGTGTACCTCTGAAATGGGCTTGGTTACTGGATAATATGTGTATAATATCTGGTTTTTTTTTCATTCTGTATCTCCCTGTCCCCGTTCTTCTTCCTGCTCTTCTCTTTCTCTGACCCTTTGTGGTGCTCCCTACTCTTTCTATTTATGTCTTCTATTTCTCTGCAGGGGTCCTAATACCTCTCTTTCTCCGACCTCCTGTGTTTCTCACAGTCTCTCTCTATCTCTTGTCATTATTCTCATCTGTCACTCTGTCTTACTTCCTGTCCCATCATATCATGTTGTATCTGTTCCTCCTGCTTTTTTCTCTCCATCTGTCCAGATCCCTGTTCCTTTTTTCTTCTACTGCTGTCCCTCTGCCCTGCTTCCTCTTGCTATCTTTTCTGTATTTCTCTGTTCTATTCCCTCTTACATCCTTGCTAGCTGTCCCTTCTCTTTTCTCTCTTCCTCTATATCTCTCTCTCACTGCCTATCAAACACAGTTGTTTTTTCCTCCAGTGCTGTCCTGCTCTCTGTCCCTTTTTTCTCACTCTAGTTCTGTCATGTTCCCTGTGTCTTTTTTTTAACTTCTCCATCTCTGTCCTGCAGCCTATCACTATTTTTTTCCTCTTCCATCCCTTTGTCCTTCTTCCAGTCCTTGTCTCTCTCTCCCTTTGTTCTCCTTCCCTTCCTTTTTTCCTTTCTTGCTACATCTCTGTTCTGCTCCCTAGAATAGAATCAAATCGAATCAAATCACGAAATTTGGAAAAGACCTCTAAGATCATTAAGTCCAACCATCAACCCAACATGACCACGCCCACTAAATCGTGTCCCAAAATGCCACGTCTACCTGTTTTTTGAACACCTCCAGGGATAGTGACTCCATCACTACCCTAGGCAGCCTGTTCTAATGCCTGACAACCATCTCAGTAAAGAAATTTTTTCTGATATCCAATCTAAACCTCCCCGGCGCAACTTCAGCCCATTTTCTCTTGTCCTATCTCTAGTTACTTGATAGAAAAGACCAGCACCGCCTCACTTCAACCCCCCTTTAGGTAGTTGTAGAGAGCAATAAGGTTTCCCTTCAGCCTCTTTTTCTCCAGACTAAACCATCCCAGTTCCCTCAGCCGCTCCTCATAAGACTTATGCTCCAGGCCCCTCACCAACTCAGTTGCCCTTCTCTGGACACGTTCCAGCACCTCAATGTCTTTCCCATAGCGAGGGCCCCAAAACCGAACGCAGTACTCGAGGTGCGGCCTCACCAGTGCCGAACACAGGGGAACAATCGCTTTTCTGCTCCTGCTGGCCACACTGTTTCTGGCTCATATTCTGCCAGCTATTAACCAGCACCCCCAGGTCTTTTTCCGCCGGGCAGCTTTCCAGCCGCTCTTCCCCAAGCCCGTAGCGCTGCACGGGGTCGTTGCGACTGAAGCATGGGAACGGGTACTTGGCGTCGCTGAACGTCATGCGATTAGCCTTGGCCCATCGATCCAGCCTGTCCAGATCCCTCTGTAGAGCCTTCCTACCCTCAAGTAGAGCAGCCCTCCCTCCCAACTTGGTGTCATCTGCAAACTTACTGAGGGTACACTCAAGCCCCTTATCTAGATCATTGATGATAAAGATACTAAAGAGAACTGGCCCCAAAACTGAGCCCTGGGGAACACCACTTGTGACCGTTAGTCAACCAGATTTAACCCTGTTCACCACAACTGTCTAGGCTCAGTCATCCAGCTAGTTTTTTTTACCCAGCGAAGAGTACACCTGTCTAAGCCACGAGCTGCCAGCCTCTCAAGGAGTATGCCATGAGAGACAGCGTCAAAGGCCTTGCCGAAGTCAAGGTAGGTAACATCCACAACCTTTCCCTCATCCACTAGGCGTGTCGCCTGGTCATAGAAGGAGATCAGGTTGGTCAAGCAGGACCCGCTTTTCATGAACCCACACCGGCTGGGCCCGATCCCCTGGTTGTCCCGCACGTGCCACGTGAGCGCACTCAAGACGAACCGCTCCATAATCTTCCCCGGTACTGAGGTCAGGCTGACAGGCCTGTAGTTCCCTGGATCCTACCCACCCTGGCCCTTTTCTGTGTCCTTCTCCTTGTCTCCCCTCTCCATTTCTCTGTCTTATTCCCTCTGCAGTTTTTCTTATTCTTTGATGCTCTGTCCTGTTCCTTGCCGCTATCTTTTCTCACTCTGTCTCTGTCCTGCTCCATGTCTTTTAATTTTGCCTGTCTTTCACTTTGTCCTGTTTCCCTGGCCCTTTTTTTCCTCTCTGTATCACCTTGTCTCACTCACTGTTCCTGTCTGATACCGTGTCCTGCTCCTTGTCCTTCTTTCCCCCTCACCCCATCCCGCATTCTGCTTTCTGTCTTTCTTTTTTCTCTTTCTAGCCTTCTGCCCCAATGCTGCTTTCTCCACCGCTGTCCTGCTGCCTGCCCCTTGTTTCCCCTCACTGTTCCTCTGTCCCGCTTCCTGTCCCCATCTTTTTCCATCTTTATTTCTCTATCCTGCTGCCTGCCCAGTTGTTTCTTGCTATATCTTCCTGTCCACCTGGTTCTCCCTTTTCTCCTTTCTCTCCTCCTCTGTCCCGCTCCCTGGCCCTTTTTTTCTCCTCCTCACCTCTCTCTGCTCTAGCCCGTTGCTCCCCCCCCCCCCCCCCACTTCTTAATCTCTTTGTACAGATCTGAACCTTTCTTTCTTTCTCATTCCCTGTCCTTTTTCTGTCTCTGTCTGTATGCCCTGTGCTCTGTCATAGTTGTCATTCCTCCTTTGTTTGTTCTCTCTTTCTACCCCCATCTCTGTCCTGTTTACCGACCCTACATCTTCTTGTTCCATCTCTCTCTTTCTTGATTTCCCTACCTCTCTGACCTTTTCTTTTGACCTTTCCTCTCTCTTTGCTCCTCGGTCTTCTCCCTTGTCTTATTTTTCTCTTTCTACTCCTCTGTCTCGCTCCCCATCACTGTATTTTCTTTCTCCATTTCTCTGCCCCACTCCCCCTGCCTCTCTTTCTCCATCCCACCGTGCTGCTGCCCGTCCCTCCTTCCCTCTCTCCCTTCCTCTTTCTCTGTTGTTATCCTCGAGTCCTTTGTTGTCTCTCCACCCCTCTGTCCCGCTCCCCAACCCTAACTTTCCTCATTTTATGTTTCCATTTCTCTGTCCTGATTTTGGTCCCTGTTTTTCCTCTGGCTCCATCTCCCTATCATTCTTCCTGTCGTTCTCTCTCTATCCCAGTGTCCTTCTCCCCATCCCTCTCTTTTTCTCTGTATCCATTTTCTTGCACCCTGTCCCTCGCTTGTCTGTCCCTCGCTTGTTTTCGGTATCCCTATCTCCTTCCTCTTGTCCTTCCTTCCCTGTGCCACCTCTGCCTCTGGCCTGCTGCTCGTCACTAGTATTTCTTTCTCCCACTCTTTGTCCAAGTTCTGTCGTTCTCTTTTGCTCTCTGTCCTTCCTCCAACCTGCCTTTTCCTCCCTCTGCCCCTAATGCTTCCTTCTCCATTTCTCAGTGCTGCTCCCTGCCCCTTTTTTTGTTTCACTGTCCATCCTGCTTCCTCTCACAGTTTTTTCTGCCTTTATCCCTCTGTCCCGCTGCCTGTCTCCTTGTTTCTAGTTATAGCTGCCTGTCCAGCTAGATGTCCCTTTTTTCTTTTCTCTTTTCCCTACTCTGCCCCTACTTTTTCTTCCTCCATCTCTGTCTGTTTTTTTCCCCCCTCCATCTCTTTCTTAATCTGCATCTGGTTCCCTCCACTGCCGCCAGTCCCGTTGCTTGTCCTGCTTTTTGTCTCTCTGTGTATCGCACTTTCTATCCCTATTACTTTCTCCCTTCCCCCTTCCTTTTTTCCTTCTTTTGCTCTATATCCTTTGTCCTGTTGCTCATTAGTATTTTTTCTTTCCATTCCTCTATCCTGTTCCCTGTCCCTCATTTCTCTGTCCTGGTGCGTATCATTATTTTTGCTGTCTGCATCCCACTGCCCTGTTTCCCATTCATCTCTTTTGGCTCCATTCTCCCATCCTGCTCCCCATCAGTATTTTGTCTTTCTCCAGCTCTCTGACCTGGTCCCCATCCCCCTTGTTTCTTCTCTGTCATTCTTTCTGCTTCCTTGTACCTCTCGCTCTGCTATCTTGCGTACCACATGCCGTTCCTCTCTGTTTACACCCCGCTGTCTCCGTCCCCTCCCTCTCTTTGCCTCTCCATCCCTCTGTCCTTGTCTCTGTTTTTTCTTTCTCCATGTCTCTGTCCTGCTGCCCAAGTCTGTCCAGTTCCCTTTCCCCCCCCTTCTCTGTTGATTACTTAGCTTTTCTTCCTCTCCCTATTTTTTCTTTCTTCATCCCTGTGTCCTGCTGCGTGTTCCCTCGCTCTCACTCCCCCAGTATCTTGCTGTGTTACTCATCCTTCTCCCCGTTGATTTTTCCTCTTGCTTTGTCCTTTTGTCCTGCTCCCTATAAGCACTTTTTAATTTTTTATATTTCTGTTCTTCTGCACGTTGCCATTTTTTCGTTCTCCATCTCTCCTGCTCCCTATCCCCCACTTTCTCTCGTGTCATTCTTTCTTCTTCCCCGTGCCTGCGTTGTGCCGTATCCTCGCATCCCTCTCCCTCCCTATCACGCTGTCTTGCTCCCCATCCCTCTTTTTTTCTTTCTACCCTTATGAGATGCCCTGGTCTTTCTACATCTTTCTGTCATAGTCCTTATTTTGCTCTTCTTGCTCTTTTCCTCTCTCTTCCTCTATCCTGCTGCCCATCGCTATTTCTTCATTTTCCATCCCTTTATCCCGCTCCCTGTCCTTGTCAATCTTTCCCTTTGTTCTGCCTCCAGTCTTTGTTTTCTCTGTCTCCGTCCTTTTTCTCTCTGCTGCTCAGTCCTTCTCCCTCATCTTATTTTTTCCTTTTTGCTCTCCCTCTCTTTTTCTCTGTGACCCTCTGTGCTGTTCCTTTCATTTTCTTTCTCTAATGATCTGTTGCCTTACCTGTCCCCCCCTCACTGTCTCTCGCCCTCTATCCTGCTCCCCGGCCCTATTATTTGTTGCTTCGCTTTCCGTCCCCCTCTGTCCCCATTTTCTCTGTTGCTCTCGTTGCCTCCCTATGCCAGCGTCCCAATCCCCATCCCGCTCTCTTTTGCAGTATCCCACTTTCTGGCTCTCTGTCTCTTACCTGTTTTCTATATCCAGCTGTCCTTCCTCCTGTCTTTCCTTGTCCCTCTGGCCTGCTGCCCATCACCAATTTTTTTCTTTCTCCATCTCTCTGCCTCGGTCCTATCACTCTCCGCCTCTCCCTGTCTCTAATATTCCTTTCTCCATCTATGCCCTGTCCCTTTTCTCTTATTCTCTCTGTCTTCCATCCTCCCCCTAACTTTTTGTCTGCACATGCCCATACTTCCTGTTCCATCGTTTCTCGCTATATGCCCCTGCCCAGCTCGCTGTTGCATTATATCCTTCTGTCCCGCTCCCTGGCTTTTTTTCTCATCCCGGAACTGGTTTTTATCTCTCCATCCCTTTGTCATGATTGCCGTCTCGTTTTTCCTCAATCTTTCTGGCTTGTTTCCTGCCTTCTTTCTCTCTCTCCCTCCGTCCTACTCCTGCGCGTACCGCACGAGGGAGCGAGACTACGCGTCTAGGAAGCTTTGTCTCGTAACAGCTGTGAGACACCCGCGTATTCTCTTAGGTGGAGGATAGCCAAGCGACCGGAGTTAACAGAAGAGGAAGGGAGGAGAGGAGGAGAAAGAAGCAGCTGAACTGGCAAATTCTCCCGGCAGCGTCAAGAGCGAAAGCTGCGGTGAGCCCTGGGCCCTCAGGGCCCTGTCACCCCTCTTGGGCGTCCCGGGCCCTCCCTTACCCCATTTTTTCCTCCCCTGTACCTCCTTTTTCCGTTTTTCTCTGAGCAGTTCCCTGTCCCCATCTTTTAGGTCTTCTCTGTCTCTGACCTGTAGCCCATAGCTAACTCTTTCCTTCTCTGTCTTGCTCCTAGCCACTATTTTTGCATTCTTCCCTCTCTGTCCTGCAGCTCATCGGTATTTTTGCTGTTTCTGGCTCACTCTGTCTGGCTCCCTGTCGTTCAAGGTCTCCCTTCTTGGCTCTGTAGCACATCACGCATCTTGTGCTTTCTCCATCTGTCTTTATCCTGCTCCCAGCCCCTCATTTTGAATTCCCTCCTCTTTGTCTTGTTGCCCATCAATATTTTTTCCTTTCTCCATGTCACTCTCTCTTGCTTCCTGTTCCTGTTTTTCTAAGTCTTCTCTTTCTGCCTCCTAGACCGTCACTATATTTTTCTACCCCCATCTCGGTTTGTCTGGCTCCCCATTCCTCTTTCTTCATTCCGCCCTATCTGCCACATCGCCCGTCGCTTCTTTCCTTTCTGTCCATCTTACTGTCCCCATTTCTAAACTCTCCTCCTCTGCCTGATACACGCCTGATAGCTCGTTGTAGCCTTTTTTCTTTCTCTGTCTCTCTCTGTCCAACTCTCTTTCTCATTTTTATTTCACACCTCTCTCTCTCTCTCTAGAAGCCTGTCAGGACTTTTGCCCCTTTCAGTCTCTCCATCTGCCTCCCTGCCCCTGTTTTTTGTTTCCTCCACCTCTGCCCTGGTACCCATCAACATTTTAATTTTCTCTGTCTCTCTCGGTCCAGCTCAAGATCCTGATTTCTTTTTTAAAATTCCTCCCCCTCTGCCCTGCAGAGCACCGCTTTTCAAGTTGTCTTTCTTTCTCTCTTTCTCTCTCTCTCTCTCTGGCTCCCTGCCCCTGTTTTTTCATTCCTCCCTCTCTGCCCTAGAGCAGCTTCCCCCCCGCCCCGGCTCTCTCTTTCCAGTTCCCAGGCCCTGTTTTTCAATTTTCTCTTTCTTTGCCCTGTGCCACATTGCAATTTCATTTCTTTTGCGCGCTCCCTCTCTCTCTGGCTCACTACCAGGATTTTTTAATTCCTCCCTGTCTGTCTTGTAGCCCATTGCTGTTTTTTCTTTCTCTGTGTCTCTCTGTCCAGCTCCCTGTCCTTACTTAAAAAAAAAAATTTCCTCCTTCTTTGCCCTGTACACATCGCTCTTTAAAGTTCTCCTTCTCTGCCCTGTGGCCTACTGTGATTTGTTCTTTCTCTGTCTCTCCTTTTTCTGGCTCTCGGTCCCTATTTTTCAGTTTCTCCCTCTCGGCCTGTAGCACAATGTTGTTATTGATCTTTCCTCATTTCTCTCTTGTCCAGCTCCCCGCCCCTGTTTTGTAATTCCTCCCTCTCTGCCCTGCGGCCCGTTGCTATTTTTGCATTCTCTATCCTGCTCCCTGGCTTGAGTCTTTAATTGCTCCCTCTCTGCCCTGTAGCCTGTTGCAGGGTGGTTTGGGGTTTTTTTCTTTCTTTCTCCGTTGCTCTCTGTCCAGCTCCCTGTACCTACTTTTTAATTCTTCCCTCGCTGCCCTGCAGCCTGCCGCTATCTTCCCTTTGTCTCTCTCTGCATGGCTCCCGGTCCCTTCCGTTTTGAAATCCCTCCCTCTCTGTCTTGGTGCTCATCGCGTTTTTGTCCTTTCTCCGTATCTCTAGCTGGCTCCCTCTTACTATTTTTCAATTTTTTTCTTTCTCTGTCTCTCTGTCCAGCTTTGGATACCAATTTTTTTAATTCCTCCTTCTCTTCCCCGCAGCCTGTCTTTCTTCCCCCTGCCCCTTATTTGTCCCACCACCACCACCTCTGCTTCCCTGTCGCCATTTTAATTCCTCCCTCTCCACTCTCTGGCTGTTGCTATACATCCCGTGTGTGTCGCCCTGCATCTGGCCCCCTGTCCCTCTCTTTTCATTCCTCTCTCCTCCCTGTAGCCCGTCGCTATAACTTTCTTGTGCCGTCTCTCTCTGTGTTTGGCTATGGATCCCTGTTTTTTCCTTCCTCCCTCCCCTCTCTCTGCCCTGTTGCCCCTGGCTATTTTCTCTTTCTCCATCTCTCTCTGTCCAACCCCCGATCTCTATTTTTTCATTCCTCCCTCTCTGTCCTGTAGCCCATCGCTATTCTTTCTTTCTCTGGCTCCCCGTCCCCGTTGTTCAGTTTCTTCCTTCTCGGTTCTGCAGCACGTTGTGATTCTGTTTCTTTCGTTGACTCTCCTTTCCCAGTCCCTCACTTTTAATTCCTCCGCTCTGTCCTGTTGACCCTCGGGTTCCCCCTCGCCTTTCTCCACCTTGCTCTCCACCTTGCTCTTTCTTGCTTCCCGGCCCTGTTTTTTAATTCCTCCCTCTCTTCCGCATAGCTCGTCGCTTTTTTCTTTTCTCCATCTCTCTACGTCAGTCTCACTGCCCCCATTTTTAAATTCTTCCTTTCTGCCCTGTACCATGCCGATATTTTTGCCTTTCTCCAACCCTCTCTGTCCAGCTCCCTGTCCCTATTTATTAATTCCTCCTCCTTCCTGCGCCCAGAGCTATTCCCCGCAATTTCCATCTCTCTCTGTCTGGCTCCCTGTCCCCAGTTCTTAATTCCTCCCTCTGGCCCGCATAGCATGTCTGGACTTCCCCCTGGCTCCCCCTGTCTCGGTTGGGCTCCCCCTCTCTCTGCTGCCCCCCTCCCCGTTGCCCCCCGCCTCCTGTTGGTCCCCTCTTCTCTGTTGCCCCCCCCCCCCGTTGGGCTCCCCCTCTCTCTGTTGGGCTCCCTCTCTGCATTTTAACTCCACAGTCTCTGTCTCGTAGCCCCACAGTATTTGTCTTTTCCCATCTCTCTTGCCTGGCTCCCTGACACTAGTTTTTACTTCCTCCCTACATGTCTTTTAGCCCATTGCTTCCCCCTCTGCTTTCTCTATGTCTCTGTCCGGCTCCCACTCCCTGTTCTTTAATTCCTTCCTCCTCCCTGTAGCCCACTGCTGGTTTTTTCTGTTCTCTATCATGCTCTGTCTGGTCCCCTGTCCTTTATTTATCAATTCCTCTCTCTCTGCCCTGTGGCCTGTTGCTTTTTCCCGTTTTATTTCTTCCTCTCTTTCTGTCCAGCTCCCTGTCCCTGGTTTCTCAATTCCTCCCTGTCTGCCCTGTCACACGTACGATCTTTTGCCTTTCTTCACCTCTCTCTGGCAAGCTCTCTGTCCCTCTTCCTTAATTCCTCCCTGTTACCCCTTCTTAATTCTTCCCTGTAGTGTGTGTAGCTATGTTGTTTGTTTTGTGTTGTTTCCCACCCTCCTGCCCCTTCCCTCCATCATTTGCTGTCCTGAGTCCCTGTTGTTTCATTCCTCTGTCTGTGCCCTGTTTCTTGTCACTTTTTCTTTCCTCATCTCTCTCAGTCCAGCTGCGCACCCTTGTTCTTTTTAACTCCCTCTCTGTCATGCTGCCTACACCAGTTTTTTTCTGCATCTCCATCCTGCTCCCCATCCTTCCTTGTCAGTCACTGTCCCGTTCTCTCTTCCTCCTCTCCCTGCTGCGACTTTCTCCATCCCTGTCGGGCTCGCTGTCCCGTTCTCTGCCTCATGCTTTCTGATTACACCCGCACTCTCCAGCAGGCTGCCACTTTTATCCTCTCATCTAGCGTGCAGCACCCTGGTCTTTTTTGGCAGCCTCCACCTCTGCCCACCAGCTCATCAGCCCAGAAGCCAACCAACTGACTGCCAAGGAGTCCCAGGGGCAGGGGGAGCTTTGGGGGCCCTGAGCCCCTGAGCAGACTCGCTCCCAGAACTTATTACACGCATGACTGCATAAACACTCGCCGTCTCCTTTGTGCTCCCTTTGCACAGAGCGAGGGGCTGTGAGGGAGTCCAGGGGAGGAGGTGATGCATTGTGGGGGTCGGGTGATGGCCCCCTGGTGGTCCTGCTGGGCTCCAGCTGTGGGCCAGGGCTGGAGGAGCCTCAGGTGCAGGCAGTGAGGATGATGGTGACAGCCCCTCCCTCTAACGGGGTGGCTGCCTGCAGAGGGGCCAGCACTGCCCTGCCCTGGCTGGCTGCAGAGAGGCCAAGGGAGGAGCGGAGCAGTTGCCGAGCTCTGCCGGGCCGCGACTGCGCCGAGGGAGAAGGCGAGCGGGGCTGCGTGATGCTCCCCGACCCTGTGTTTCTTCTGCCACGTCCCTGCGGGGCTCCTCATCCCTTTTTTATTGATTTCTCCATCTCACTGTCCTTTTCCCTGTACTTTTCCTTCTCTGCTCCTCAGCCTTTCTCCCTCATTTTATTTTTCTCTTTCTGTTCCTCTCTCTTGCTCCCCAACGCTGTATTTTCATTCTCTGTATCTGCTGCCGCAGTAACAACTGCCAAGTTGTCCCAGGGGAAGGGCGAGCGTACGGGCACCGAGCCCCGGAGCAGACTCACTCCCAGGACTTACACGCATTAACAAATAAACATTTGCTCACCACCCACCGACCGGTGCCCAGCCAATCCCCGAGCTGCGGCATCCCCTGGCCAGCTTCCCCAGTTGATATACTGGGCAGGACATCATATGCTATGGAATACCCTTTTGGCTCGTTTGGGTCAGCTGTCCCAGCTGTGTGGACTCCCAGCCTCCACTGGCAGGGCAGTATGAGAAGCTGAAACATCCTTGACTTAGTATAAACACTGCTTAGCGACAACTAAAACATCAGTGTGTTATCAACATTGTTGTCCTCAATCCAAACCACAGCACTATACCAGCTACTAGGAAGAAAATTAACTTTATTCTGCCCGAAACCAGGAAAGTCCCTCTGCTCTTTACCTCATTTCTTGTCAAACTTCCTTTCTATGCCTCCCTCTATCTGGCTCCCTTTTCCTCTTCTTTATTTCTTCTCGGTTTTGCCTTTACCCGTCAGTTTTAAAATTTTCTTTATACATATGTCTCTCCCCAGCTCCCCGGCCTTATTTTTTAATTTGCATCCGTGTGAATCGTACCCTGTCGTGCTTTGATTTTTTTCCTGTTTCTCCCTCTCTCTTCCTCCCTGTCCCTAGTTTTAAATTGTTTCCTGTGTTTCCTGTACCCTGCTGCTTTCTAGTTTGTTTCTATGTATCCCCCATCCCTCTCCCTGTCTTCATATTTGAATGTTTTCTTATCTGCCCTGTACCCTGTTGCTTTTAAAGTTTTATTTCTGTGTCTCCCTCTATCCACCTCTTTCTATGTCTACATTTATCAAGCTCCCTATCCGTATATTCTGTTTTTTTCCTGTCTGTCACGTACCGTGTCGCTTTTAAAATGTACTTGCTATGTCTCTGTTTACTTAGTTTGCTGTCCCTATTTTTTAATTTTTTCCTTTCTTAGTCCCATTGCTTTTAAAATTTTTGTATGTTTACTGTTATTTAGTTTTCTGTCTCTGTTTCTTAATATCTTCCTCTCTTAATCCCCATCACTTTAAAAATTTACTTTCTATGTTTCTCTTTATTTAGTTTTAATTTTTTCCTTTCATTCCCTCATCCCTGTTGCTTTTAATATTTTCTGTTTCCTTTTATCCAGTTCGCTGTCTGTATTTTTAATTTTTTTTCTTGTCTGTCCTATACACCTTTGCTTTTAAAATTTTCTTTCTTTGTCTGTGTTTTAGTTCATTGCCCTTATTTTCTAATGTTTCTCTTCATTTTCTTAATCCTTTTTTTAAAATGCCCTTTTAACGTCTATTTTTATCCCCTTCACTGTCTTTATTTTTTAATTGTTCCTTGTCTTTCTTTAGCACTGTCGCTTTTAAAATTTTCTTTCCATGTCTACTTTTCTCAAGCTCCCATCTCTATTGTCTAAGTCTTTCTCGTCTGTCGTGTACCCTGTCGGTTTTTAAATTCACTTTGCATGTCTCCGGTTTAGTTCACTGTCCCTATTTTTTAAATTTTTCCCTTTCTTCCTTAATCGTGTTGCTTTTAAAATGTTCTTTCTATGTCTACTTCTATGCAGTCCCTGTTTCTATTTTTTAACTCTTTCCTATCTGTCACAAACTGCATTGCTTTTTAAATTTTCTTTCTACGTCTACTTGTATCTAGTTAACTGTCCCCATTGCTCTAATTTTTACTGTCATAATTCCTTTCGTTGTGATATTTTGTTTCTGGGTATACCTTTATCTCCTTTTCTCTCCCTATTTGTTAATTTTTTCCCATTTATTGTATCCTGTTGCTTATAAATTTTTTGCTCTATGTCTCCTTTCATCGAGTTCTCTCTTCCTGTTTGTTAATTGTTGCCTGTCTGTCCCGTACCCCATCGCTTTTAAATTTTCTTTGTCTATTTTTACCCAGTTCGCCATCTTTATTTTTTAATGCGTTCTAGTCTGTCCTGTACCTGGTTGCTTTTAAAATTTTCTCTCTGTGTCTCTGTCTATTTAGGTTTTGTCACTATTTTTTTTTTTTCCCGTTTTCACTTTTGAATTTTTGTTTCTGTGTTCACTTTTATGTGGTTTTGCTGCTATTATTTCCTTTTTGGCCCCGTCTTCTACGCTGTTACCTTAAAAATTTTCTTTCTCTGTCTGCTTTTATCAAGGTGTCTATTTTTTTTATTATTTCCTGTCTGTCCTGTGTCAGGTCACTTTTAATTTTTTTCCTTTATCTACTCTTATCCAGTTCATTGTCTTTAGTTTTTATTTCATTCTAGTTTTTGCCGTACCCTGTTGCTTTTTAAAAGTCTTTTCTATGTCTTTACGTTGGCTGTTCCTGTTTCCTAATTTTTCCCTTTATTTCCTTTATCGTGTTGCTTTTTAAAGTTGTGTTTTCTACATCGCTTTCTATCTAGTTCCTGTCTCTATTTAATTCTTTCTTGTCTGTTGGATGATCTCTCCATTTTCCAATTTTCTTTCTAGGTCTCTGTTTCTTTAGTTTGTTGTCCCTATTTTAATTTTTTGTTTTCCTCCTTTAATGCCTTCATTTTTCCATTTTTTTCCAATGTCTACTTTTATCTAGTTTTCTGTCCCTATTTTTAATTTTTTTTCTCCTCTGCCTTGTACCCCTTTTCTTTTAAAGTTTTCTTTCTGTGTCTGCTTTTATCAAGCTGTCTATCCCTATTTTTTAATTCTTCCTTGTTTGTCACGTACCCTGTTGCTTTGTAACTTTTCTTTGTGTGTTTCATTTTTTTCTCTCTTCTCTTAGTTCATCCCCTGGCTTTAGAGGGTCTCCTCGGCACACTGTTATCTCTGGAGCATAATTTGTACCCCTCTCGGCTTGTCAGAACATCTCGGGTCACCCTTGTTCCTCGGAGCAGTCTTTCCTCTCCTCCGTCTCGCTTGCCTCCAGTGGGTTCAAATCCCCTCCCGAGTACCTTTGTGCCCTCGAGCCGTCCTCTGTCTCTCTGGCCACCTCAGCACCCCTCTCTTTCTATCACGACGCTTCCCACGAGCGTCTTTGTGTTCCATCGCTCTCCTAGAGTTCTGCAGCAGGCTTTGTACCCTTCTTCTTCAGAAAAAGCTCTTTCTCAGGCTTTCATTGTGCTGCAGAGCACTCTTACCTTCCCCTCTGCCACGTCGGATGCCTTCGTTTGGTCCCCGGTCCCCTCAGGACATCTGTACTCTGTTCAGATCCCTTCCGGAGTACCTCATTGTGTCAGCAATCCTTTGTTTGTCTCTATGTCCACATTCCTCCTGCCCCCCGGAGCCCTCTCATTCCCGTCATGATGCTTCCTGAGACCGTCCGTGCCCCGTGGCACCCTTTGAGCTCTGCAGGCCTCCTTGTATCTCTCTTACTCAGACAGGACCCTTCCTCGGGCTTCCCCAATGCCCCAGAGCTCTAATATTACCTTATACACCGCCATCTAGGATGTCTCCGTTCAGTCGCTCATCCCCTGAGGACATCTATACATGGCTGGGACACCTTCTTGAGTATTGTGTCGTGTCCCAGAGCCGCCTTCTGTCTCTCTTTTGCTTTCGGCACCCTTCTCCTGCCATCGTCGTGACTCCTGAGGCCATCCTCGTGCCCCACGGCCCTCTTTTGGCTCTGTAGCATGCTTTGTGCCCTTCTCCCTCCCCGAGAACCTTTCCCGATGCCATCTGTCAACTCCAGAACATTCCTGTTGTCCTCTATGCTAGCTAGGATACCTCTGTTGAGTCCCTGGTCTCCTGAGGACCTCTGTAGTCTGTTCAAATCCCCTCTGGACATCTCATTGTGTCCTCGAGCCTTCTTTTGCCTGTTCCTCTCGGAAGCCCTCTGCTACTGTCACGATGTCTCCCAAGGTCTTAGATGTTCCCTGTGGCACACTTTTAGCCGAGGAAGTCCCCCTTTGGACTAGTTTTGTCACAACCACCCCTGTCCTAAGATCTCCCTTTCCAAGAAAGAGCGTTCTTTTTCTTCTCTATGTCATCTAGGATGCCTCCCGAGACCTTCCTTATGCTGCACAGCATTTTGGTAGCACTTCCCTTTCAATCTCTCTTACCCCTTTGAGCCCTTCCCAACCCCCCTGTGTGGGGGCAGCTCGGAACACCCGGCATTTGTTTTCAAGAGTGACCGTTAGAATTTGTTGTGCTGCATGTTTGCCAAGCCTTTGAAGAACTAGTTTTACAAGGTCAGGTTGGAGGATGGCCTTGTGTAGGTCTGGGAAGATGTGGCTGAAGACAGTCACGAGTATGTGTATGGAATGTTTTTATCTTTAACTGTTCTGAGGACTGGCAAACATCCCAGCTGGGCCAGATATGCCCTCCTGTGTCGGTAGTATTGGCTGTATGCCGTTAGTTCTTCCTAGATCTTTGTTGAAACATATATAAGTTTGATCTTTTAGTGAAATAAAGGGAATCTTGCACAGAGAGCTCGAGCGCTTGATTCGGTCGCCGCACTCTGCTCCCAGTCACCGTGCATCCCGAGACCGTCTTGGTGTACCACAGCCTTGTTTTAGCTCTGTAGCGGACTTTGATCCTCTCTCATTCCCTCAGAAACCCGTCTGTGGGTTTGTTTGTGCCTCAGAGCGCTCTTACCATCATCTCTGCTCTCTAGGGTGCCTCCATTTGGTCCCCAGCCTCCCGAGGACGCCTGTACTCTGTTCGCATCCCCTCTGCGCTTCCTCCTCGTGTCCCTGAGCTGCCTTTGGCGTCTTTCGCCCAATCACGGCCCCCGTAACGGTGTCACGATGCCTATCGATGCCTTTGAGGTTGCCTTAGCACACTTTTAGTGTTGTAGCGGACGTCACGTCCCTCTCGTTCCTTCAGAGGACCTCCTGAGTCCGTATCTGTGACCTGGTCCAGACACACTGTCCTCTCTTCCCTCTAGCCATGCCTCTATTCGTTCCCTGGTCTTCTGATGATATGTTTACTGGGTTTGGATCCCCTCTGGATTTAATTGTTGTGTCCCCAATCCTTTTTCTGTCTCTCTGGCTCCCTCGGGACATTTCTTCTCCGAGTCGCGATGCCTCCCGAGACCTTTGTCGTGCTCCACGTCCATCTCGTAGCACTTTAGGTGAGGCCATCTTTGAGCCCTAGAGCACTCATTTGTTCCTCTGCGCCGTCTAGAATCCCCGTGTTCGGTCCCCGGCCGCCCGAGACCATCTGTACTCTGCTCAGATGATCCCCCGAGTTCCTCCTTGTCGTCCCTAAGCCTTCTTTTGTCCATTGGCGTGTGATCCCGGAGTCGTCGGTGCCGAATGCAGAGATCGCCGTGAGCCGACGGGGAGTAGCGGGGTTTGCTTACCTGGTGAGATAAGACGGCGTGGTCTAGAGCTGCTGAGCGACACCTGAGGTGAGGCGAAACTCTAGCTTTGGTAAAGCTAGAAAGACTCTCGTAAATAGGCACAGAATTCCTCGGCTCCCATAGCGACTCACCACGCCCCACCGACCTTGCAAGCTGCGAGCCTCGCTGAGGGCCAATCGGCACATGATAATTGACTTAGTCGCACCTCACGAGAGCATAAATTTGGCCTTTAGAATCCTTCATTTGAAGGATGAGAACTTCAACTACCGGCCAGGTCGACAGGCCCGGACCTCTCTCCTCCCCAGGCAGGAACACCTCTTTGGTAAGATTTGAGCCTTCAGCTATGTCGGAAGTTACCTGCGAAAGCGTCTCTAGCAACAGCACTGAACTATTAACTCGAGCTTGATTTTTGCAGTAAGTGTTTTTCTCAACAGCGATTCTGAACTTGTTATATCTGTCACCTTAATAACTTCTCTATCTTTTCAACTTTGCAAAGCTGTTTCAGTGAAAGACTCTGAGAAGGCTCTGACAGGCAAACGTTGACTCTGGTAAGTGCCTATACACACGATCCTTTAGACATGAACTGTTTACCAAGTCTGAGGCTAAGACTGAACCTAGCTGCACCTAGACTCCTCTCTGAGAAGGAGTTTAGAAAGCAAGCACGTCCTTTCTGAACCTCGTGACTCAACGGGACGGCCCCCCCAGCCACGCATCAGACTCATACCACTAATGCGACAGGCAGCCCTCCTCGACGCTCCTCGCCTCGCAGTTACGATGCCTCCCGAGACCTTCCTTGATCTCCCCGGCACTTCGTAGCACTTGATCTCCCTTTGTATCTCTCTCGTTCCATCGGAGCCTCCCTTCTTTCTTTGTTGAAATCCCCTTTGGGGTTCCTCATTGTTTCCTATGAGGCTGCTCTGGTCTCTCAGGGCCCCTCGGGACTCCTCCTCTCCCTTTGCCAAGCTCTCACGAAACATCCCCTATGCCCTAGAGCCCCATTTTAGATGGGGAGGGTGCTCTGCACCCCTCTTTTGTCCTTGGAACCCTTGCTGAGTCCATATCTGTTACCCGGTGGGTCTTTCTGTCCCGTCATCCGTTTGGTGCACCTTCATTTGGTCCCTGATCCCCTGAGGACACCTGTTCTTTGTTCGATTCCCTTTTGAGCTCCTTGCACCCCCAAGGCTTCTTCGGTGTCTCTGGCCCCTTCTGGATCTCTCTAATCCCTGCGACGATGCCTCTTGCTCTATTGGAGCCTTTTCCAAAGCCATCTTTGTGGTCCAAAGCAGTCTTTTTTTTTTTCCACCTTACATTATATTTCTGTTTGGTGTCTGGTACCCCAAAGACGTCTATCGTCAGCTTAGATCTGCTCTTGAGTTTTTCAGAGGAGGCAATAGCCTTCATCTATTTTTATCGACACATCTCCCGTGGTGGTGTTTATTGTGTTTTGCAGTTTAGTTTTGCTTTAGCTAGTTAGGTGTTAATTAGGCTGCTTCATACAGCTCCTGGTACGTATCTTGTATTTCCATGGTTTTTTGGTGGTTTCTGTCGTTTGGGAATCATCTAGGTCTCTTAAGGGAGTCAGTCAGAGAGACGATCATAGCGACCCTGAAATGTCAGCGATTTACCGTAAATAACTTACTTTGCAACCAGGGATATTTTTGAGAAGGGATTCTTAAGGAATGTAATTCTGGTTTGTGATTCAGTCCTATCCA
This sequence comes from Harpia harpyja, assembly GCF_026419915.1. Lineage (NCBI taxonomy): Eukaryota > Metazoa > Chordata > Aves > Accipitriformes > Accipitridae > Harpia > Harpia harpyja. The sequence goes on along the minus strand of NC_068954.1, from coordinate 61,037 downwards.
GAAGGTAGTTCTGGTAGAAGTTAGGTGGTACGTGCAGCCTTGCTAGAAATTGGTATGCACAGCCTTGCTAGAAATGAAGCGTAACCCTACAGCATTTTGGCTTTTTTTATAGGAAACTCAAGCACTTCAATTTTGATAATGGCATTGTTATTGCATTTAATGAGCTAGTTTCTTATATAGGTTAGAGGGACATCTATCTTTTTCTATCTACGCCCCAGAAAAATTAAGTTTAATTCCCTACCCGGTCACGTTGCCGATGCCATAGTTGTAGCTGTAGTACAAAAGCAGGTATCGTTTTTGCTAGTAAGGATCGCTTTCTCTGTTCAGGGCTTTGCTTGCTGTAAATTTAAGGCAGGCGAGAACACTGCTGCTGCTCCTCCAGCTGACATTGTAAGTTCTGGTGGTTTGCCCTTCCCCTTTCCCAGGTGAATGTGGGAAGGGTGGTGGCCAGGGCCACGGGGTATATGAGCCACAGCCTCTGCTGGGGGAGTTCATTGTGCTCCTGGGTTTTTGTGGTGTTGGTGCTCAGCTCTTGAGTCCTTTGCAGCTTTTGAGCTGGCTCAGCTCTTTGGGAAGAGGTGTCTGCCTGAGGTAAGAGCTTGAGGACCAGTCGAGGTCCAGCAGCATGTGTGGTAGAAAGTAACACTTGTATGTAGCTTTTATTTCTTTTTTTTTCAGGTCAGTAATTTTGTTTTGAGTGTTCAGGGGTGGTGAGATGGTTTAATAGTATGCATTGTTTTGTTTCTTTTTTTAATTCTCGATGCATTGTGTTTTCCTGGAATTCCTGACTTTATTGAAAATGGAACCTCATTTTTTTCACCAGTCTTGCTGTATTCTGTGTAAGTTGCTGATACTATCTTTCTTAACAGGACTGATGGTGACATTATTTCGTAGGGGTTAGGGTGAACGTCTTGTATGCGTGTGTCTATGGAGTTTTAGTAGTTCTTAAGAAGGCAGCAGTGTCTTTTAGGGTCTGGGATGCCTCGTCGCCTTTCCTCATTGCCCACAGTATGCCATGTTGTCCCTAGAAACTTTGCAGCTTGTGGCAGGCCCCTCGTAGGTTATAAGCCTTGGGACTTGACTTGACTTTGTGGGCACGTAGCAGAGCTCAGAGTCTCTGGGAAGTTGTGAGTTAGGAGGTGTCCCCAGAATTTGGCATGTGGCTTAGAAGAGCAGCTCCTGAGGAGTAGCCACTGAAGGGGGTTCAGGGGTGCAAATGGAGGGCAGGAGGTGTCAGGAAGCACCCCAATTTACGTGGACAGTCTTGCCTCAAGGCTTTAAGAACAGCCCTACCATTTTTGGAAGTCAATTGGCATGAGAATTAGAGATTTGGAAGAAAGAAAACAATCAGGGAATCTTGTTGCAATATGTGGGTGATCTATTACTTGCAGCCGAGACAGAAGAACCATGCACCAAGTTAACTCTTAGCCTTTTGAAGTGTTTGGGAATCGGTGGCTATCGAGTGTCAAAAGAAAAAGCCCAGATAACCCAGAGAGAAGTAACTTATTTGGGTTTGGAAATCCTGAAAGGACAGAGACAATTAGGAACCGAGAGAAAGGAGACAATTTGTCATGTCCCCGAGGCCAAGACTCTGAAAGAGTTGCGAGCGTTTCTGGGAACGGTCGGGTGGTGTCGCCTGTGGATTGCAAATTACAGCTTGCTGGTCCGACCTTTATAGTAGCAGCTCAAAACATCAAACAACGGATTTATAGATTGGACTGGTGCCAGGAAAGCTGCTTTCAAACAACTAAAACGGGCTTTAATGGAGGCGCCAGCCCAAGGCCTGCCAGATCTCACAAAGACATTTGAACTTTTTACTCATGAAAGAAAAGGTATAGCTCTGGGTGTCCTGGCCCAATATGTGGGACCAAGTCGGCGAGCTGTGGCCTACTTCTCAAAGCAATTAGACAACGTGAGTCTGGGATGGCCCGGTTGTCTGAGAGCCGTCGCTGCAACTGCGCTATTGATCCAAGAAACTCGTAAGTTCACCCCAGGACAGAGAATTGCAGTGTATGTTCCCCACATAGTGATCGCTGTGCTCAAACAGAAAGGGGGGCGTTGGTTATACCCTAGTAGAATGCCGAAATACCAAGTGGTGTTGCTGGAGCAAGATGATGTTTCCTTAAAAAGTACTCCTATCGTTGACCCTGCTGTGTTTTTAACAACCGATCAGGTTGAAGGAGAACTGGAACATGACTGCCTGCAGACAATTGAAGAAGTCTACTCCGGCCGACCGGATCTCCGAGATGCACCAGCGGAAGAAACGGATTGGGAAGTATATACCGACGGAAGCGGTTTCATCCGTGAAGGAAAACGTTTATCAGGATACGCGGTAACCGCTACTGAGGAGGTAGTTAAATCGCAAGCTTTGCCTTCAAATGTATCTGCCTAAAATGCTGAATAGATAGCTCTTACTCGAGCACTGGAACTCAGTCAAGGAAAGCAAATCAACATTGGGACAGACTCAAAGTATGCTTCTGGAGTAGTACGTGCGTGTGGAGCAGCGTGGAAAGAAAGAGGACTGCTATCCGCACAAGGAATCACCATTCAGCATGCAGAACAAATGCTGAAATTGTTCGAAGCCATTCCAAAGCCAACAGCCGTCGTGATAATGCTCTGTAAAGCACATCAGTCGGGTAGGACTGTCCCTGTGACAGGTAACCAGTTGACTGCTAGAGCTGCTAAAGAGGCTGCAGAAAAAGGCATCCTAGCACTAGTTCCAGAGCAAGCATAAATTTACCTAAAGATGCTCCAAGTTATAATGAAAAAGATGAAGAACTAATTATTAAATTGCAGGCTAACAAAAATGAAACAGAATGGGCCGTTAACACCAACAGGTTAAATAAGCGTCCCACCCGCAACAATGAGAGAAATTGCCCGGGCTGAACATAACAAAGTACATTGGGGAACAGAAAGCCTTGTTAAACATTTACATACGTGTATTTTGAATAGAGATATGATAAAAAGTATTCGAATAATTACAAGTAGGTTTGTATATGCAATAACCCCCAAACCAATAATAAAATCCTTTTTGGAATGACTAAGCGAGGAAATTCTCCAGGACAATATTGGCAAATTGATTTCACAGAATTCCTTCAAAAAGAGGGATACTGATATATCCCATTTCTAGTCGATACCTTTACCGGGTAGCCTGAAGCTTTCCCTTGTCGCCCCAACGAAGCAAGAGAAGTAGTTATCATCATTGTTATAATCTGTGTCGCTTTTAGCTGTCTTAAACGAGCTGCGGCACGATCTCTGTTCAAGCGAGACTACTAAAAGAATTAGCCTCAAGCAGGAAGGGGGGGGGAATTGGTAGCATATTTCCGTACGTTCTGTATGGTATGTCTAAATATTTTGATGGTTTTAATATTTTGTACCAGCCGTGGAGACTGGTTTGCTGCTAGGTGACTGTAAAAGTGAGATTTGGTAAATAATGATTGGAAATCTTCTACTAACACTATGATTGAAACAATAGACCAAAGTATAGCTGAGCAATTAACTAGTAGAAGTAGTTACTGCTAAGTTTTGCCGTTCTTTGCTCTTAGGACTAGACGATCCTGCACACTAGATGAGAACAATGTTGAAACAGACCGCATGTGATTGAAACTGTGTTAAGCTTCAAGATGAAAGAACAAGGACAAGAATAAAGACTTGGAGGACAGCCAACGAGAACTTCAAATGGGTCGGTGGTCGTAAAAGCAGCCCTTCGACTCAAATGGATCCTTCGTTACGTGTGATCGGATGTAGGCAGTGCTATGATAATCACTTACAATCATTTCTATGAATATGTATACTAATCTGGTTAATATGCAATTAGTTATTCCATATAACCTGTTTGTGCTAAAGCTGTGGTATGCATGCTAGGTGGAATTATCCCCCGTGTATCCAGCGCTGCAATAAAGAATGCCTGCTTTCTAGCAGTCCAAAACGAGTCTTGGAGAGTTTCTTTGACCGGCTTTTCGGTATCACTTGTCCGTGGGTTGGTGTCTTTCCTCCCCCATGCGTCTGTGCGTGAGTGTCTTTCCTCTCCCCCGGTGTTTCTGTCGGTGGTTTTCTCTCGATCCCTGCTCCGTGTGTCTGTCAGTCGGTGTCTCACCAAACCTTGCGTGTCCATCGGTGAGCGTTTTGCCCTGCCTTGCTTGTCCATCGGTCAGTGTCTCGTACCGTCCTGCCTGTCTGTCGGTCTGTGTCTCCGTATTCCTTGTGTCTCCGTCAGTCAGTGTCTCTCCTCTCTCTTTTTGTGTCTGTCAGTTGTTAACTCCCCCCCACCCCCCCTTGCTTGTCTGTCAGTTGTTAACTTCCCCTCCCCCCCCCCCCTTGCTTGTCCATCAGTCGGTGTCTCCCCCTGCCTCGCCTGTCCCTTGGTCCATACGCCCCCCCACCCCGCTCCGGCGTGTTCGTCGGTCGGTGTCTGATCCCCGCTCTGTCGTGTCCGTCGGTTGGTGTCTCCTCTCTTCTGCTCCTCCTGCCTGTCTGCAGTGGTTTATATTCACCCATACCCCCCCAAGTCAGTGGGTGTGGGCATTTCCTCCCTGAAACCCTGTTTGGCGAGCGCTGGCCATTCTTCCCTGCCCCCTGCGTGTGAGTAGGCATGTGTGTTTGGCTTGGAGTTGCTCTGCCTGGGGATGTAGAGTCATGTAGGTGGAATAGAAATAAGTATTTACGGGTGAAATGTTGATGTGCCTAGACCGTTTAGGCACGGATTGTACAGTCATCTCGGCTCGAGTAGCCATGGGCGGGCTGTGTGGACAGCCACGTCGATAGTGTTTTACGGAGACGATTGGAGCCGTGTGGCAGGGGTTGTTGAGGAGTAGTGAAGCGGATTTGAATCTCTAAAGGTGTTAAGTCTTGCATGTGGTGGGCTTAAAGTTTGGCCTTTTTTTTTTTTATGGTAGGCTGTAGTTGGATTCCAGGTGGTATTCCTAGATGGAATCAAGACCTCTGGAATCGTTAAGCTCTTGCTTTGCATCTAGGTGACTTGTTCAGTAATTTTCTTTTTCAGATGAGGAGGGACAAGATGCATGCCAAAGAGTGACAGAGGAGGGAAGCAGAGCACTGCAAGAAGGTGGGTCTGTGAGTGGAGTTGCAGGGAAGATGTGGCCGGTGGCTCTATGGCTAGTTTATAGGTTTGGGGTTTTTTTCTTTTATTTTGAAGGTGCGAAGCGGGATCTCGGCACCAGAGGTGACTTGGACAAGCTGAGCCATGACTGAAGGGGTGAAGCAACAGTTCCTTTTGAGGTGTGGTATCGTTGGCAGAGTTGGAAGAGTCCCTTGTCGTTTGCCTTTTGCAGGCGGTACGCAGGCCTCGACGTGGCAAGCTGTCGATGGCAGAGGCGGGGCAGGCGAGGGAAAGGAGAGGGAGATGGGAATCGGTGCGGGCGGGCTGAGGTTTCGGGCGGTGTCTCGGCATGCGTCTTCTGCTTTGGTTTTTGCAGGTGGCGCACGCAGCCTCGGAGGGGCGAAGGCGCAGGCCGACGAGCGGTCCGAGAAGGTGAGGCGGTCGTCGGCCGGGTCGGTGTTGAATAGCAACGTATTACGTGGCCCCTCGGTTAAGCTTTTCCTTTTTGTTTTGGAGGCGCTGTGCAGGCCACCTTTGGAATGGGATGAGCGTTTGAGGTGAGCTGTGGATTAGCGAGGAGGAGCGTGGGGCTGGTGACTCTTCACGTTCGCGTCTCTCTGTATCTTTGGTACCACGAGCGACGACGGCCGCAGGGTCCGACTCCGCAATGAGCGAGTAAGCGTAACGCGGTGGCACTTGTGAGGAGCGGGAAGTCGGGGAAGCAGTTGGCGTTGGCCGATGGGATGCTTACTACATTTTCTGGTTTGGTTTGGGTGGGTGGGTTGGTTGGTTTGTTTGGTTGGTTTTTTTTTTTTTTACCTGCAGATGACGAAGCGGAGCCTGGCGACTGCAGGAATATCCCAGTTAGCCCGTGTGGTTTTTCTGGATAATGGATTCAGACCGTCGGCCCTCTGCAAGCTAAGTTGAGGGACCAGGGCTGGGGAGAGGCTGGGAGGAAGGGACGAAGCTGGGAATTGCAGGGAGGGGTTTTAAAGTTAGTGCAGGAGAGAGGGCTGTCCCAAAGCAGTCCCCTTTGCGCAGGCGAAGGGAGCGGGTTGCTTTTCAGCGCGAGACCTGCGTGTGCCGGGCAGGGCAGTTCCGGCCTGCATCCGTGGTGGTGTGTAGTTTGTGTAGTCTGTCTTCTGTGCTTAGACCTTCCTCGGGTCTCGATGTCCTCATCACGCTTGGCGCCGGAGGAGCGTGGCATGCGCTTCGGGCGCCGTCCCTGGGGTCTCGAATGCTCGTACTCATCAGCCCGGTGCCAATCAGGTGCTTCTTTTCTTGCGTTCGGAGCTCTAAAGCGTGGATTGGTCTCGGCAGCTTCCGGTCGGTCCTCTCTTGTGGCGTTCTTCCGGGCTGCGTCGGCAGCTCCGCTCTCTTGCCGTCCGTTTTCTCGGACTGGGACTTCTTCCCCGCATCCTGACGTCCTTACGTCTAAAACGCCTGGCTTCTGGCGCATCCGTCATCTGGGTTTTGACAGTGCCATGTTGTAAGGGCCGTTACGTTCAACTCCTCGGGGTCTGCCGTATTGCTTCCCAGCCTCACGGTTGCGGGCCCCGTAGGTCGTCTTGCCCGACGGCGCCTCCCGTCCGGAGGTCATTCTTCTTGCTGAGAGTTTTCTCTCTCTTTGAATCGCCTCGTTGGTAGCGTTCCACGTGGCGAGGTTCTGCGCACAGGCGTGTTTGGCTTGGAGCTGCTCTGCCTGGGGATGTAGAGTCAGGGGTAGGTGGAACAGCGATAAGAGTCTATGGGTGAAATGTTGATGTGCCTAGACCGTCCAGGTGAGGGTTGTACAGTCATCTCGGCTCGAGTAGCCGTTGGCAGGCTGTGTGGGCAGCCATGCCGATAGTGTTTTACGGAGACGATTGGAGCCGTGTGGCAGGGGTTGTTGAGGGGCAGTGAAGCGGATTTGAATCTCTAAGGTGTTAAGTCTCGCATGTGATGGGCTTAAAGTTTCGCCCTGGTTTTTTTTTGGTTGGTGTTTTGGTTTTTGTTTTTTTTTTTTTGTTTTCTTTTTAAATGGCAGGCTGTAGTTGGACTCCAGATGGTCTTCGTAGATGGAATCAAGACCTCTGGAGTTGTTAAGGTCTTGCTCTGCATCCAGGTGACTCGTTGAATATGTTTTTTTTTTTTTTAGATGCGGAGGAACAAGATGTGTGCCACAGAGCAACGGGGGAAGGCAGCGGAGTGCCGTAAGGAGGTGGGTCCGCGAGTGGAGTCGGAGGGAAGATGCGGCCAGTGGCTCTATGAGATTGCTGTGCTTTGCGGGTTTTTTTGCTTTGCATTGATCTGTATTTGCCTTTGTCTTGCGTTGTTTTGCTCTGTATTTGTATTGACTGCCACGTGAGACTGTCTCGCGTTGTATGACCTTTATTGTGTTTTTTTCTGACATTGTAGTGCTCTGTGCTTGTATTGACTGTCATCTGAGACTATCTTGCATTGTATTGCTCGATATTGGTTTGCGTTGTAGTGTTTTGTACTTGCATTGTTTGCCATCTGAGACTGTCTCGCTTTGCATGGCCCTGCATTGTGTTCTGTATTGCAGTGCTCTGTACTTGTATTGAGTGCCATCTGAGACTGCCTTGCATTCTATGGGTCTGTATTGGTTTTGTATTGTTTTGGTCTGCACTCGTATTGACTGTCATCTGAGAGTCTCCTGCATTGGCCCTGTCCTGTTTTGTCTGGTATGGCAGTGCTCTGAGATTTTTGTCTTGACTGAGATAAGAGTACTGCCTTGTATGGCATTATATTTGCATGCGAATTGCATGGCTCTATGTTTGTGTGTGTATTGTATGTCATTGCAGAGACAGCATAGAAAGCTTAATGACTTTGGGTTCTTTGCATGCAAGGAGTTGAGTGGATCGCAACTGGACTGTGAACTAGCATAGAGTAAGGCAGTAACTGGGCAATGGTGTTTATATTGTTTATGCGGATGCTTTGTGGCAAGCCTCTAGAAACGGTCAAGGCCTCGAGGTCCGAGTAGCAGCGTGACGGGCCTCGGAGCGATCGGTAACTTTGGGACAGCTCTGTGTTTGTGATGCTCTGTTTTTTCAAGTGCCATGGAGGACACTGACTGTGAGAATGTGTTATTTTTGGAATAGGTGGGAAGCAGGGGAGGGGAGCGGTGGAGGACTTCTCTCTCAAGGATGAAGTGTCTTAATAAAAAGCTTTGTGTGTTGTTTTTGCAGGTGATGACAGGGCACGAGGTGCTTGAAGGAACCTTGTGTTTAGGTGACATGGCTGCTACGGAGATTGGACTGTGACATGTGGCACTGTGAAAGCTAAGTATCGGGTTGAAAATGCACGGATGGTGGAGATGATGGTGTGTGTTGAAACATTGGTGTAAAGGAAGGGTAGTTTGTGGGGAGTTTGGAAGGAGGTTGGGCTCGGGCCAGGGTTTTTGCAGGTAGGGCAATTTTTGAGTCCCCCGGTGCCGCAGGCACGGGGTGATGGCCCTTTGATGGTGGTGGGCAGTTGCATGGATGAGTTGAGAGTGAGGGCTGGCATGTATGCGATCTGAATGAGTGGTGTGTTGCGAACATGTGTAACCTTGTAGGGTTATGTGGTTTAGCCTTTTTATGTTTTTTCTTTTCAGGTTGGACGTAGAGTTGAGATGTTTTTCAGGGAATTAGAGAAAAAAAAAATTAGAATAAAAAAACCCCAGCTGCGATATAGGTTGGTTTTTGGTGTCGTCCCATCCCGTTCCGTGCCCCCCCCCCCCTTTTTTTTTTTTTTATCCCCTGGTCCTAGCCGCTCCATGAGGCGATGCTGATCGCCAATGTTCGGACCGGGGTCCGGCTCGGGCCAGGGTTTTCACAGGCAGGGCGATTTTTTTCAAGGCTCCCGGGAATGGTGTTCCCATGGAGCGCTGCCCTGGAATGTGGTAATTGCCACTTAGCACAGGGAATTATTTTGTTCAGCGGATGGTCTTTGGAAGAGAGTTGAGGATTTTGCGGGGGGGGCGGGGGTTGGAGTAGATAGCCAGCATTGAGTAGGCCAGGGTTGTGAAGTGGGTGAGTGTAACTGTATTTTTCCGTGGTGGGTTTCTCAGATCTTTGGGTGGTCTTTGTAGTTTGTGATGTAATGATATTTTTCAATTTTTATTTTTGTGCCTAGGTGTGGAAGTGGACAGTCTGTCAAGATGAGCAGAGCTCACTCGTTTTCAGCTTGGGAACAGGGATCGTGGAGGTAACGTCACCTCGGGGAGGAAAACCCCTGGACGTGAAGCGACAGACGTAACGGGAGCGAGGAATGTGGAAAAGACCACTCCGTAGAGAATTGCAGGCACTATATAGTGGCAATTCTTGTTAAGGTAATGCTAAAGTTTTGGAGTTTAAATGTATTTGTAAAAATAATGATTAAAAGAGGAGTGAAACTAACAGTGGCAAATATTTGACCAATGCGGCCATAACTCTTTTCTATACATTGTAGTAAAAGTACATTGTAGAATTGGACTGTAAATACTGACACAGCTGAATGTACGTGGAGTCAGTAATGGACCAAATGAAACAAAAATAAAATGAAAAAAAGGCAGGTAATTAGGTCTCCTTGTGAGAGTCACAGTACTAACGGCAATCACAAAGGCAAGTGCAGAGCGAAGCATGTGTGTTTAGTGCCCATAGGTCAACTTAGCTGTTTAAGTAAGTGAAAGTGTTCATTAGAATTAGGCATCCAAGGGAGAGTTGTAGATACCTCGAGGTAAATGTAGCTGCGGATGGGTTAATAGAAAGGGCGCGCATTACTGGCTCTAGTAATTGCACAACTTTGAAATTGGTGCTGTAGCTACTTAACTGTGAAATGGGCTCGGGTACTGTGTAACTTTGAAATTTGCTAGTGCCTGGTGTGCTGCTGAAATGGGCTCGGCTACAGTGTAACTTTGAAATGGGCTCGGGCGTGGAGCTGAAATGGGCTCGGGTAGTGTGTAACTCTGAAATGGGCTTGGTTACTGGATAATATGGGTATAATATCTGGGGTTTTTTTCATTCTGTATCTCACTGTTCCCGTTCTTCTTCCTGTTCTTCTCTTTCTCTGACCCTTTGTGGTGCTCCCTACTCTTTTTATTCATGTCTTCTATTTCTCTGCAGGGGTCCTAATACCTCTCTCTATGCAACCTCCTGTGTTTCTCACAGTCCCTCTCTATCTCTTGTCATTAATCTCATCTGTCACTCTGTCTTACTTCCTGTCCCATTGTATCATGTTGTATCTGTTCCTCCTGCTTTTTTCTCTCCATCTGTCCAGATCCCTGTTCCTTTTTTCTTCTGCTGCTGTCCCTCTGCACTGCTTCCTCTTGCTATCTTTTGTTGGAAAAACTGTGTGGTAAAAAACGTGTTGGAAAAACTGTGTGGTAAAAAAAATTGTAAAAAAACTGTGTTGTAAAAAACATGTTGGAAAAACACGTGGTGTAAAAAAACATATGAAACTTTAGGGTTGCTACTCTAAAACTGTATTGAAAAATGGTATTGTAAAACTTTAAGGTTGCTACTGTAAAACTGTATTGTAAAACTATTGTAAAACTTTGAAGTTGCTGTTGGAAAAAACGTGTTGGAAAAAACGTGTTGGAAAAAACGTGTTGGAAAAAACGTGTTGGAAAAAACGTGTGTGGTAAAGCACGTGTTGGAAAAAACGTGTGTGGTAAAGCACGTGTTGGAAAAAAAGTGTGTGGTGAAAAAAATTGTAAACAAACAGCGGCGTAAAAAACGTGTTGTGAAACTTTAGGGTTGCTACTGTAAAACTGTGCTGTAAAAGTATTGTAAAACTTTGAAGTTGCTGTTGTAAAACTGTGTTGTAAAAAAACTGTGTTGTGGAAAACGTGTTATGAAACTTTAGGGTTGCTGTTGTAAAACTGTGTTGTAAAAGTATTGTAAAACTTTGAAGTTGCTGTTGTAAAACTGTTGTAAAACTATTGTAAAAGTTTGAAGTTGCTGTTCTAAAACTGTGTTGTAAAAAAAGTGTTGTAGAAAAACATGTAAAAAAACTGTGATGTAAAAAACGTGTTGTGAAAAAACGTGTTGTGAAACTTTAGGGTTGGTACTCTAAAACTGTATTGAAAAACGGTATTGTAAAACTTTAGAGTTGCTACTGTAAAACTGTATTGTAAAACTATTGTAAAACTTTGAAGTTGCTGTTGTAAAACTGTGTTGTAAAAAACGTGTTGAAAAAACAGTGTTGGAAATAACTGTTTTGTAAAAACAGTGTTGGGAATAACTGCGTTGTAGAAACAAATGTGTTGGGAATAACTGCGTTGTAGAAACAAATGTGTTGGGAAGCTTTAGGGTAGCTACTGTAAAACTGAGTTGTAAAACTGTATTGTAAACCTATTGTTTAACCTGGAAGTTGCTGTTGTAAAACTGTGTTGTGAAAAAAACATGTTGTGAAAACCTGTTGTAAAAAAACGTGAAAAACTGTTGTAAAAAACTGTTGTAAAACCGTGTTGTAAAAAAACCGTGTTGTAAAAAACCGTGTTGTAAAAAACCCTTGCTGAGTCCATATCCGGTACCCCGGTGGGTCTTTCTGTCCCGTCATCCGTTTGGTGCACCTCCATTTGGTCCCCGATCCCCTGAGGACACCTGTTCTTTGTTCAATTCCCTTTTGAGCTCCTTGCACCCCCAAGGCTTCTTTGGTCTCTCTGGCCCCTTCTGGATCTCTCTAATCCCTGCGACGATGCCTCTTGCTCTACTGGAGCCTTTTCCAAAGCCATCTTTGTGGTCCAAAGCAGTCTTCTTTTTTTTCCCACCTTACAGTATGTTTCTGTTTGGTGTCTGGTACCCCAAAGATGTCTATCGTCAGCTTAGATCTGCTCTTGAGTTTTTCAGAGGAGGCAATAGCCTTCATCTATTTTTATCGACACATCTCCCGTGGTGGTGTTTATTGTGTTTTGCAATTTAGTTTTGCTTTAGCTAGTAAGGTATTAATTAGGCTGCTTCATACAGTTCCTGGTACGTATCTTGTATTTCCATGGTTTTTTGGTGGTTTCTGTCGTTTGGGAATCATCTAGTTCTCTTAAGGGAGTCAGTCAGAGAGACGATCATAGCGACCCTGAAATGTCAGCGATTTACCGTAAATAACTTACTTTGCAACCAGAGATATTTTTGAGAAGGGATTCTTAAGGAATGTAATTCTGGTTTGTGATTCAGTCCTATCCAGAAGGTAGTTCTGGTAGAAGTTAGGCGGTGCGTGCAGCCTTGCTAGAAATTGGTATGCACAGCCTTGCTAGAAATGAAGCGTAACCCTACAGCATTTTGGCTTTTTTTATAGGAAACTCAAGCACTTCAATTTTGATAACAGCTTTGTTATTGCATTTAATGAGCTAGTTTCTTACATCGTTTAGAAGGACATCTATCTTTTTCTATCTACGCCCCAGAAAAATTAAGTTTAATTCCCTACCCGGTCACGTTGCCGATGCTATAGTTGTAGCTGTAGTACAAAAGCAGGTATCGTTTTTGCTAGTAAGGATCGCTTTCTCTGTTCAGGGCTTTGCTTGCTCTAAATTTAAGGCAGGTGAGAACACTGCTGCTGCTCCTCCAGCTGACATTGTAAGTTCTGGTGGTTTGCCCTTCCCCTTTCCCAGGTGAATGTGGGAAGGGTGGTGGGCAGGGCCACAGGGTATATGAGCCACAGCCTCTGCTGAGGGAGTTCATTGTGCTCCTGGGTTTTTCTGGTGTTGGTGCTCAGCTCTTGAGTCCTTTGCAGCTTTTGAGCTGGCTCAGCTCTTTGGGAAGAGGTGTCTGCCTGAGGTAAGAGCTTGAGGACCAGTCGAGGTCCAGCAGCATGTGTGGTAGAAAGTAACACTTGTATGTAGCTTTTATTTCTTTTTTTTTCAGGTCAGTAATTTTGTTTTGAGCGTTCAGGGGTGGTGAGATGGTTTAATAGTATGCATTGTTTTGGTTTTTTTTTTAGTTCTCGATGCATTGTGTTTTCCTGGAATTCCCGACTTTATTGAAAATGGAACCTTGTTTTTTTCACCAGCTTTGCTGTATTCTGTGTAAGTTGCTGATACTATCTCTCTTAATAGGACCGATGGTGACATTATTTAGTAGGGGTTAGGGTGAGCGTCTTGTATGCATGTGTCTATGGAGCTTTAGTAGTTCTCAAGAAGGCAGCAGGGCCATAAGGCATAGTGTCTTTTAGGGTCTGGGATGCCTCATTGCCTTGCCTCATTGCCCACAGAATGCCATGTTGTCCCTAGAAACTTTGCAGCCTGTGGCAGGCCCCTCGTAGGTTATAAGCCTCGGGACTTGACTTTGTGGGCACGTAGCAGAGCTCAGAGTCTCTGGGAAGTTGTGAGTTAGGAGGTGTCCCCAGAATTTGGGATGTGGCTCAGAAGAGCGGCTCCTGAGGAGCAGCCACTGAAGGGGGTTCCGGGGTGCAAATGGAGGGCAGGAGGTGTCAGGAAGCACCCCAATTTACGTGGACAGTCTTGCCTCAAGGCTTTAAGAACAGCCCTACCATTTTTGGAAGTCAATTGGCATGAGAATTAGAGATTTGGAAGAAAGAAAATAATCAAGGAATCTTGTTGCAATATGCGGGTGATCTAATAATTGCAGCCGAGACAGAAGAACCATGCACCAAGTTAACTCTTAGCCTTTTGAAGTTTTTGGGAATCGGTGGCTATCGAGTGTCAAAAGAAAAAGCCCAAATAACCCAGAGAGAAGTAACTTATTTGGGTTTGGAAATCCTGAAAGGACAGAGACAATTAGGAACCGAGAGAAAGAAGACAATATGTCATGTCCCCGAGGCCAAGACTCTGAAAGAATTGCGAGCATTTCTGGGAACGGTCGGGCGGTGTCGCCTGTGGATTGCAAATTACAGCTTGCTGGTCCGACCTTTATAGGAGCAGCTCAAAACATCAAACAACGGATTTATAGATTAGATTGGTGCCAGGAAAGCTGCTTTCAAACAACTAAAACGGGCTTTAATGGAGGCGGCCAGCCCAAGGCCTGCCAGATCTCACAAAGACATTTGAACTTTTTACTCATGAAAGAAAAGGTATAGCTCTGGGTGTGCCGGCCCAATATCTGGGACCAAGTCGGCGAGCTGTGGCCTACTTCTCGAAGCAATTAGACAACGTGAGTCTGGGATGGCCCGGTCGTCTGAGAGCCGTCGCTGCAACTGCGCTATTGATCCAAGAAGCTCGTAAGTTCACCCTAGGACAGAGAATTGCAGTGTATGTTCCCCACATGCTGATCGCTGTGCTCGAACAGAAAGGAGGGCATTGGTTATCCCCTAGTAGAATGCCGAAATACCAAGTGGTGTTGCTGGAGCAAGATGATGTTTCCTTAAAAAGTGCTCCTATCGTTGACCCTGCTGTGTTTTTAACAACCGATCAGGTTGAAGGAGAACCGGAACATGACTGCCTGCAGACAATTGAAGAAGTCTACTCCGGCCGACCGGATCTCCGAGATGCGCCAGCGGAAGAAACGGATTGGGAAGTATATACCGACAGAAGCGGTTTCATCCGTGAAGGAAAACGTTTATCAGGATACACGGTAACCGCTACCCAGAAGGTAATTGAATCGCGAGCTTTGCCTTCAAATGCATCTGCCCAAAAGGCTGAATTGATAGCTCTTACTCGAGCACTGGAACTAAGTCGAGAAAAGCAAATCAACATTGGGACAGACTCAAAGTATGCTTTTGGAGTAGTACGTGCGTGTGGAGCAGCGTGGAAAGAAAGAGGACTGCTATCCGCACAAGGAATCACCATTCAGCATGCAGAACAAATGCTGAAATTGTTCGAAGCCATTCCAAAGCCAACAGCAGTCATGATAATGCACCGTAAAGCACGTCAGTCGGGTAGGACCGTCCCTGTGACAGGTAACCAGTTGACTGCTAGAGCTGCTAAAGAGGCTGCAGAAAAAGGCATCCTAGTACTAGTTCCAGAGCAAGTGTAAATTTACCTAAAGGTGCTCCAAGTTATAATGAAAAAGGTGAAGAACTAATTATTAAATTGCAGGCTAACAAAAATGAAACAGGATGGGCCGTTAACACCAACAGGTTAAATAAGCGTCCCACCCGCAACAATGAGAGAAATTGCCCCGGCTGAACATAGCAAAGTACACTGGGGAACAGAAAACCTTGTTAAACATTTACAAACGTGTATTTTGAATAGAGATATGATAAAAAGTATCCGAATAATTACAAGTAGGTTTGTATATGTAATAATCCCCAAACCAATAATAAAATCCTTTTTGGAATGACTAAGCGAGGAAATTCTCCAGGAAAATATTGGCAAATTGATTTTACAGAATTCCTTCAAAAAGAGGGATACTGATATATCCCATTTCTAGTCGATACCTTTACCGGGTAGCCTGAAGCTTTCCCTTGTCGCCCCAACGAAGCAAGAGAAGTAGTTATCATCATTGTTATAATCTGTCTCGCTTTTAGCTGTCTTAAACGAGCTGCGGCACGATCTCTGTTCAAGCGAGACTACTAAAAGAATTAGTATTCTCAAGCAGGAAGGGGGGGGGAATTGGTAGCATATTTCCGTACGTTCTGTATGGTATGTCTAAATATTTTGATGGTTTTAATATTTTGTACCAGCCGTGGAGACTGGTTTGCTGCTAGGTGACTGTAAAAGTGAGATTTGGTAAATAATGATTGGAAATCTTCTACTAACACTATGATTGAAACAATAGACAAAAGTATAGCTGAGCAATTAACTAGTAGAAGTAGTTACTGCTAAGTTTCGCCGTTCTTTGCGCTTAGGAGTAGATGTTCCTGTGCGCTAGATGAGAACAATGTTGAAACAGACCGCATGCGATTGAAACTGCGTTAAGCTTCAAGATGAAAGAACAAGGACAAGAATAAAGACTTGGAGGACAGCCAACGAGAACTTCAAATGGGTCGGTGGTTGTAAAAGCAGCCCTTCGACTCAAATCGATCCTTCGTTACGCGTGATCGGATGTAGGCAGTGCTATGATAATCAATTATAATCATTTCTATGAATATGTATACTAATCTGGTTAATATGCAATTAGTTATTCTATATAACCTGTTTGTGCTAAAGCTGTGGTATGCACGCTAGGTGGAATTATCCCCCGTGTATCCAGCGCTGCAATAAAGAATGCCTGCTTTCTAGCAGTCCAAAACGAGTCTTGGAGAGTTTTGTTGACCGGCTTTTCGGTATCACTTGTCCGTGGGTTGGTGTCTTTCCTCCCCCATGCGTCTGTGGGTGAGTGTCTTTCCTCTCCCCCGGTGTTTCTGTCAGTGGTTTTCTCTCGATCCCCACTCCGTGTGTCCGTCAGTCGGTGTCTCACCCCACCTCGTGTGTCCATCGGTGAGCGTTTTGCCCTGCCTTGCTTGTCCATCAGTGTCTTGCCCCGTCCCGCCTGTCTGTCGGTCTGTGTCTCCCCATTCCTTGTGTTTCCATCAGTCAGTGTCTCTCCTCTCTCTTTTTGCGTCCGTCAGTTGTTAACTCCCCCCCCCCCCTTGCTTGTCCGTCAGTCGGTGTCTCCCCCTGCCTCGCCTGTCCCTTGGTCCATATGTCCCCCCACCGTGCTCCGGCGTGTCCGTCGGTCGGTGTCTCCTCTCTTCTGCTCCTCCTGCCTGTCTGCAGTGGTTTATATTCACCCATACCCCCCCAAGTCGGTGGGTGTGGGCATTTCCTCCCTGAACCCCTGTTTGGCGAGCGCTGGCCATTCTTCCCTGCCCCCTGCGTGTGAGTAGGCAAGTGTGTTTGGCTTGGAGTTGCTCTGCCTGGGGATGTAGAGTCGTGTAGGTGGAATAGAAATAAGTGTCTACGGGTGAAATGTTGATGTGCCTAGACCGTTTAGGCACGGATTGTACAGTCATCTCGGCTCGAGTAGCCGTCGGCGGGCTGTGTGGACAGCCACGTCGATAGTGTTTTACGGAGACGATTGGAGCCGTGTGGCAGGGGTTGTTGAGGAGTAGTGAAGGGGATTTGAATCTCTAAAGGTGTTAAGTCTTGCACGTGATGGGCTTAAAGTTTGGCCTTTTTTTTTTTTTTTTTTTTTATGGTAGGCTGTAGTTGGATTCCAGATGGTATTCCTAGATGGAATCAAGACCTCTGGAATTGTTAAGCTCTTGCTTTGCATCCAGGTGACTTGTTCAGTAATTTTCTTTTTCAGATGAGGAGGGACAAGATGCGTGCCGAAGAGTGATAGAGGAGGGAAGTAGAGCACTGCAAGAAGGTGGGTCTGTGAGTGGAGTTGCAGGGAAGATGTGGCCGGTGGCTCTATGGCTAGTTTATAGGTTTGGGGTTTTTTCTTTTATTTTGAAGGTGCGAAGCGGGATCTCGGCACCAGAGGTGACTTGGACAAGCTGAGCCATGACTAAAGGGGTGAAGCAACAGTTCCTTTTGAGGTGTGGTATCGTTGGCAGAGTTGGAAGAGTCCCTTGTCGTTTGCCTTTTGCAGGCGGTACGCAGGCCTCGACGTGGCAAGCTGTCGATGGCAGAGGCGGGGCGGGCGAGGGAAAGGAGAGGGAGATGGGAATCGGTGCGGGCGGGCTGAGGTTTCGGGCGGTGTCTCGGCATGCGTCTTCTGCTTTGGTTTTTGCAGGTGGCGCACGCAGCCTCGGAGGGGCGAAGGCGCAGGCCGACGAGCGGTCCGAGAAGGTGAGGCGGTCGTCGGCCGGGTCGGTGTTGAATAGCAAAGTATTACGTGGCCCCTCGGTTAAGCCTTTCCTTTTTGTTTTGGAGGCGCTGTGCAGGCCACCTTTGCAATGGGATGAGCGTTTGAGGTGAGCTGTGGATTAGCGAGGAGGAGCGTGGGGCTGGCGACTCTTCACGTTCGTGTCTCTCTGTATCTTTGGTACCACGAGCGACGACGGCCGCAGGGTCCGACTCCGCAATGAGCGAGTAAGCGTAACGCGGTGGCACTTGTGAGGAGCGGGAAGTCGGGGAAGCAGTTGGCGTTGGCCGATGGGATGCTTACTCCCTTTTCTGGTTTGGTTTGGGTGGGTTGGTTGGTTGGTTTGGTGGTTTGTTTTTTTTTTTTTTACCTGCAGATGACGAAGCGGAGCCTGGCGACTGCAGGAATATCCCAGTTAGCCCGTGTGGTTTTTCTGGATAATGGATTCAGACCGTCGGCCCTCTGCAAGCTAAGTTGAGGGACCAGGGCTGGGGAGAGGCTGGGAGGAAGGGACGAAGCTGGGAATTGCAGGGAGGGGTTTTAAAGTTAGTGCAGGAGAGAGGGCTGTCCCAAAGCAGTCCCCTTTGCGCAGGCGAAGGGAGCGGGTTGCTTTTCAGCGCGAGACCTGCGTGTGCCGGGCAGGGCAGTTCCGGCCTGCGTCCGCGGTGGTGTGTAGTTTGTGTAGTCTGTCTTCTGTGCTTAGACCTTCCTCGGGTCTCGATGTCCTCGTCACGCTTGGCGCCGGAGGAGCGTGGCATGCGCTTTGGGCGCCGTCCCTGGGGTCTCGAATGCTCGTACTCATCAGCCCGGTGCCAATCAGGTGCTTCTTTTCTTGCGTTCGGAGCTCTAAAGCGTGGATTGGTCTCGGCAGCTTCCGGTCGGTCCTCTCTTGCGGCGTTCTTCCGGGCTGCGTCGGCAGCTCCGCTCTCTTGCCGTCCATTTTCTCGGACTGGGACTTCTTCCCCGCATCCTGACGTCCTTACGTCTAAAACGCCTGGCTTCTGGCGCATCCATCGTCTGGGTTTTGACAGTGCCATGTTGTAAGGGCCGTTACGTTTTACTCCTCGGGGTCTGCCGTATTGCTTCCCGGCCTCACGGTTGCGGGCCCCATAGGTCGTCTTGCCCGACGGCGCCTCCCGTCCGGAGGTCATTCTTTTTGCTGTGAGTTTTCTCTCTCTTTGAATCGCCTCGTTGGTAGCGTTCCACATGGCAAGGTTCTGCGCACAGGCGTGTTTGGCTTGGAGCTGCTCTGCCTGGGGATGTAGAGTCAGGGGTAGGTGGAACAGCGATAAGAGTCTATGGGTGAAATGTTGATGTGCCTAGACCGTCCAGGTGAGGGTTGTACAGTCATCTCAGCTCGAGTAGCCGTTGGCGGGCTGTGTGGGCAGCCGTGCCGATAGTGTTTTACCGAGACGATTGGAGCCGTGTGGCAGGGGCTGTTGAGGGGCAGTGAAGCGGATTTGAATCTCTAAGGTGTTAAGTCTTGCACGTGATGGGCTTAAAGTTTGGCGCTGGTCTTTTTTTGGTTGGGTTTCTTTTTTTTTTTTTTTTTTTTTTTTTTTTTAAAAATGGCAGGCTGTAGTTGGACTCCAGATGGTCTTCGTAGATGGAATCAAGACCTCTGGAGTGGTGAAGCTCTTGCTCTGCATCCAGGTGACTTGTTCAATATGGGTTTTTTTTTCAGATGCGGAGGGACAAGATGTGTGCCACAGAGCAACGGGGGAAGGCAGCGGAGCACCGTAAGGAGGTGGGTCCGGGAGTGGAGTCGGAGGGAAGATGCGGCCGGTGGCTTTATGAGATTGCTTTGCTTTGCTGTGCTTTGCGGGTTTTTTTGCTTTGCATTGATCTGTATTTGCCTTTGTCTTGCGTTGTTTTGCTCTGTATTTGTATTGACTGTCACGTGAGACTTGTCTCGCATTGTATGACCTTTATTGTGTTTTTTTCTGACATTGTAGTGCTCTGTGCTTGTATTGACTGTCATCTGAGACTATCTTGCATTGTATTGCTCGATATTGGTTTGCGTTGTAGTGTTCTGTACTTGCATTGTTTGCCATCTGAGACTGTCTCGCTTTGCATGGCCCTGCATTGTGTTTTGTATTGCAGTGCTCTGTACTTGTATTGAGTGCCATCTGAGACTGCCTTGCATTCTATGGGTCTGTATTGGTTTTGTATTGTTTTGGTCTGCACTCGTATTGACTGTCATCTGAGAGTCTCTTGCATTGGCCCTGTCCTGTTTTGTCTGGTATGGCAGTGCTCTGAGTTTTTTTGTCTTGACTGAGATAAGAGTACTGCCTTGTATGGCGTTATAGTTGCACGCGAATTGCATGGCTCTATGTTTGTGTGTGTATCGTATGTCATTGCAGAGACAGCATAGAAAGCTTAATGACTTTGGGTTCTTTGCAAGCAAGGAGTTGAGTGGATCGCAATTGGACTGTGAACTAGCATAGAGTAAGGCAGTAACTGGGCAATGGTTCATATTGTATATGCGGATGCTTTGTGGCAAGCCTCTAGAAACGGTCAAGGCCTCGAGGTCCGAGTAGCAGCGTGACGGGCCTCGGAGCGATCGGTAACTTTGGGACAGCTCTGTGTTTGTGATGCTCTGTTTTTTCAAGTGCCATGGAGGACACTGACTGTGAGAATGTGTTATTTTTGGAATAGGTGGGAAGCAGGGGAGGGGAGCGGTGGAGGACTTCTCTCTCAAGGATGAAGTGTCTTAATAAAAAGCTTTGTGTGTTGTTTTTGCAGGCGATGACAGGGCACGAGGTGCTTGAAGGAACCTTGTGTTTAGGTGACATGGCTGCTACGGAGGTTGGACTGTGACATGTGGCACTGTGAAAGCTAAGTATCGGGTTGAAAATGCACGGATGGTGGAGATGATGGTGTGTGTTGAAACATTGGTGTAACGGAAGGGTAGTTTGGAAGGGGAGTGGGCTCGGCCCAGGGTTTTTGCAGGTAGGGCGATTTTTGAGTCCCCCGGTGCCGCAGGCACAGGGTGATGGCCCTTTGATGGTGGTGGGCAGTTGCATGGATGATTTGAGAGTTGAGGGCTGGCATACATGCGATCTGAATGAGTGGTGTGTTGCGAACATGTGTAACCTTGTAGGGTTATGTGGTTTAGCCTTTTTATGTTTTTTCCTTTCAGGTTGGATGTAGAGTTGAGATGTTTTTCAGGGAATTAGAGAAAAAAAAAAATTAGAATTAAAAAAACCCAGCTGCGATATAGGTTGGTTTTTGGTGTCGTCCCATCCCGTTCCGGCCCCCCCTCCCACTTTTTTTTCCCCCTGGTCCTAGCCGCTCCATGAGGCGATGCTGATCCCCAATGTTTGGACCGGGGTCCGGCTCGGGCCAGGGTTTTCACAGGCAGGGCGATTTTTTTCAAGGCTCCCGGGAATAGTGTTCCCATGGAGCGCTGCCCTGGAATGTGGTAATTGCCACTTAGCACAGGGAATTATTTTGTTCAGCGGATGGTCTTTGGAAGACAGTTGAGGATTTTGCGGGGGGGGGGGGGGTGGGTGGTGGAGTTGGAGTAGATAGCCAGCATTGAGTATGCCAGGGTTGTGAAGTGGGTGAGTGTAACTGTATTTTTCCGTGGTGGGTTTCTCAAATCTTTGGGTGGTCTTTGTAGTTTGTGATGTAATGATATTTTTCAATTTTTATTTTTGTGCCTAGGTGTGGAAGTGGACAGTCTGTCAAGATGAGCAGAGCTCACTCGTTTTCAGCTTGGGAACAGGGATCGTGGAGGTAACGTCACCTCGGGGAGGAAGACCCCTGGACGTGAAGCGACAGACGTAACGGGAGCGAGGAATGTGGAAAAGACCACTCCGTAGAGAATTGCAGGCACTATATAGTGGCAATTCTTGTTAAGGTAATGCTAAAGTTTTGGAGTTTAAATGTATTTGTAAAAATAATGATTAAAAGAGGAGTGAAACTAACAGTGGCAAATATTTGACCAATGCGGCCATAACTCTTTTCTATACATTGTAGTAAAAGTACATTGTAGAATTGGACTGTAAATACTGACACAGCTGAATGTACGTGGAGTCAGTAATGGACCAAATGAAACAAAAATAAAATGAAAAAAAGGCAGGTAATTAGGTCTCCTTGTGAGAGTCACAGTACTAATGGCAATCACAAAAGCAAGTGCAGAGCGAAGCATGTGTGTTTAGTGCCCATAGGTCAACTTAGCTGTTTAAGTAAGTGAAAGTGTTCATTAGAATTAGGCATCCAAGGGAGAGTTGTAGATACCTCGAGGTAAATGTAGCTGCTGATGGGTTAATAGAAAGGGTGCGCATTACTGGCTCTAGTAATTGCACAACTTTGAAGGGGGTGCTGTAGCTATGTAACTGTGACATGGGCTCGGGTACTGTGTAACTTTGAAATTTGCTAGTGCATGGTGTGCTGCTGAAATGGGCTCGGCTACAGTGTAACTTTGAAATGGGCTCGGGTAGTGTGCGACGCCGAAATGGGCTCGGGCTCGGGTGCGGTGCGCTGCCGAAATGGGCTCGGCTACAGTGTAACTTTGAAATGGGCTCGGGTAGTGTGCGGCGTCGAAATGGGCTCGGCTACAGTGTAACTTTGAAATGGGCTCGGGTAGTGTGCGGCGCCGACATGCGCTCGGGTGCGGTGCGGCGCCGACATGCGCTCGGGTGCGGTGCGGCGCCGAAATGGGCTCGGGCGCGGTGCGGTGCAGCGCCGAAATGCGCTCGGGCGCGGTGCGCTGCCGAAAGGGGCTCGGGTAGTGTGCGGCGCAGAAATGGGCTCGGGCTCGGGCGCGGTGCAGCGCCGAAACGGGCTCGGGCGCGGTGCGGCACCGAAATGGGCTCGGGTAGTGTGCGGCGCCGAAATGGGCTCGGGCGCGGTGCGGTGCGGCGCTGAAATGCGCTCGGGCGCGGTGCGGTGCGGCGCCGAAATGGGCTCGGGTAGTGTGCGGCGCCGAAATGGGCTCGGGCGCGGCGCGGTGCGGCGCCGAAACGGGCTCGGGCGCGGTGCGGCACCGAAATGGGCTCGGCTACAGTGTAACTTTGAAATGCGCTCGGGCACGGTGCGTCGCCGAAATGCGCTCGGGTGCGGTGCGCTGCCGAAATGGGCTCGGGTAGTGTGCGGCGCCGAAATGGGCTCGGGCGCGGTGCGGTGCGGCGCCGAAATGGGCTCGGGCGCGGTGCGGTGCGGCGCCGAAATGCGCTCGGGCGCGGTGCGGTGCGGCGCCGAAATGCGCTTGGGCGCGGTGCGCTGCCGAAATGGGCTCGGGTAGTGTGCGGCGCCGAAATGGGCTCGGGCGCGGTGCGGTGCGGCGCCGAAACGGGCTCGGGCGCGGTGCGGCACCGAAATGGGCTCGGCTACAGTGTAACTTTGAAATGGGCTCGGGCGCGGCGCGGCGCCGAAATGGGCTCGGGTAGTCTGCGGCGCCGAAATGGGCTCGGGTGCGGTGCGCTGCCGAAATGGGCTCGGCTACAGTGTAACTTTGAAATGGGCTCGGGTAGTGTGCGGCACCGAAATGGGCTCGGGCGCGGCGTGGTGCAGCGCCGAAATGGGCTCGGGCGCGGTGCGGCACCGAAATGGGCTCGGGTAGTGTGCGGCGCCAAAATGGGCTCGGGCGCGGTGCGGCGCCGAAATGGGCTCGGGCGCGGTGCGCTGCCGAAATGGGCTCGGGTAGTGTGCGGCGCCAAAATGGGCTCGGGCAGTGTGTAACTTTGAAATGGGCTCGGGCGCGGCACTGAAATGGGCTCGGTTACTGGATAATATGTGTATAATATCTGGGGTTTTTTTTCATTCTGTATCTCCCTGTCCCCGTTCTTCTTCCTGCTCTTCTCTTTCTCTGACCCTTTGTGGTGCTCCCTACTCTTTCTATTTACGTCTTCTATTTCTCTGCAGGGGTCCTAATACCTCTCTTTCTCCGACCTCCTGTGTTTCTCACAGTCTCTCTCTATCTCTTGTCATTATTCTCATCTGTCACTCTGTCTTACTTCCTGTCCCATCATATCATGTTGTATCTGTTCCTCCTGCTTTTTTCTCTCCATCTGTCCAGATCCCTGTCCCTTTTTTCTTCTACTGCTGTCCCTCTGCCCTGCTTCCTCTTGCTATCTTTTCTGTATTTCTCTGTTCTATTCCCTCTTACATCCTTGCTAGCTGTCCCTTCTCTCTTTTCTCTCTTCCTCTATCTCTCTCTCTCACTGCCTATCACAGTTGTTTTTTCCTCCAGTGCTGTCCTGCTCTCTGTCCCTTTTTTCTCACTCTCGTTCTGTCATGTTCCCTGTGTCTTTTTTTTAACTTCTCCATCTCTGTCCTGCAGCCTATCACTATTTTTTTCCTCTTCCATCCCTTTGTCCTTCTTCCAGTCCTTGTCTCTCTCTCCCTTTGTTCTCCTTCCCTTCCTTTTTTCCTTTCTTGCTACATCTCTGTTCTGCTCCCTAGAATAGAATCAAATCGAATCAAATCACGAAATTTGGAAAAGACCTCTAAGATCATTAAGTCCAACCATCAACCCAACATGACCACGCCCACCAATCATGTCCCAAAATGCCACGTCTACCTGTTTTTTGAACACCTCCAGGGATAGTGACTCCATCACTACCCTAGGCAGCCTGTTCTAATGCCTGACAACCATCTCAGTAAAGAAATTTTTTCTGATATCCAATCTAAACCTCCCCAGCGCAACTTCAGCCCATTTTCTCTCGTCCTATCTCTAGTTACTTGATAGAAAAGACCAGCACCGCCTCACTTCAACCCCCCTTTAGGTAGTTGTAGAGAGCAATAAGGTTTCCCTTCAGCCTCTTTTTCTCCAGACTAAACTGCCCCAGTTCCCTCAGCCGCTCCTCATAAGACTTATGCTCCAGGCCCCTCACCAACTCAGTTGCCCTTCTCTGGACACGTTCCAGCACCTCAATGTCTTTCCCATAGCGAGGGCCCCAAAACCGAACGCAGTACTCGAGGTGCGGCCTCACCAGTGCCGAACACAGGGGAACAATCGCTTTTCTGCTCCTGCTGGCCACACTGTTTCTGGCTCATATTCTGCCAGCTATTAACCAGCACCCCCAGGTCTTTTTCCGCCGGGCAGCTTTCCAGCCGCTCTTCCCCAAGCCCGTAGCGCTGCACGGGGTCGTTGCGACTGAAGCATGGGAACGGGTACTTGGCGTCACTGAACGTCATGCGATTAGCCTTGGCCCATCGATCCAGCCTGTCCAGATCCCTCTGTAGAGCCTTCCTACCCTCAAGTAGAGCAGCTCTCCCTCCCAGCTTGGTGTCATCTGCAAACTTACTGAGGGTACACTCAAGCCCCTTATCTAGATCATTGATGATAAAGATACTAAAGAGAACTGGCCCAACACCGAGCCCTGGGGAACACCACTTGTGACCATTAGTCAACCAGATTTAACCCTGTTCACCACAACTGTCTAGGCTCAGTCATCCAGCTAGTTTTTTTTACCCAGCGAAGAGTACACCTGTCTAAGCCACGAGCTGCCAGCCTCTCAAGGAGTATGCCATGAGAGACAGCGTCAAAGGCCTTGCCGAAGTCAAGGTAGGTAACATCCACAACCTTTCCCTCATCCACTAGGCGTGTCGCCTGGTCATAGAAGGAGATCAGGTTGGTCAAGCAGGACCCGCTTTTCATGAACCCACGCCGGCTGGGCCCGATCCCCTGGTTGTCCCGCACGTGCCACGTGAGCGCACTCAAGACGAACCGCTCCATAATCTTCCCCGGTACTGAGGTCAGGCTGACAGGCCTGTAGTTCCCTGGATCCTACCCACCCTGGCCCTTTTCTGTGTCCTTCTCCTTGTCTCCCCTCTCCATTTCTCTGTCTTATTCCCTCTGCAGTTTTTCTTATTCTTTGATGCTCTGTCCTGTTCCTTGCCGCTATCTTTTCTCACTCTGTCTCTGTCCTGCTCCATGTCTTTTAATTTTGCCTGTCTTTCACTTTGTCCTGTTTCCCTGGCCCTTTTTTTCCTCTCTGTATCACCTTGTCTCACTCACTGTTCCTGTCTGATGCTGTGTCCTGCTCCTTGTCCTTCTTTCCCCCTCACCCCATCCCGCATTCTGCTTTCTGTCTTTCTTTTTTCTCTTTCTAGCCTTCTGCCCCAATGCTGCTTTCTCCACCGCTGTCCTGCTGCCTGCCCCTTGTTTCCTCTCACTGTTCCTCTGTCCCGCTTCCTGTCCCCATCTTTTTCCATCTTTATTTCTCTATCCTGCTGCCTGCCCAGTTGTTTCTTGCTATATCTCCCTGTCCACCTGGTTCTCCCTTTTCTCCTTTCTCTCCTCCTCTGTCCCGCTCCCTGGCCCTTTTTTTCTCCTCCTCACCTCTCTCTGCTCTAGCCCGTTGCTTCCCCCCCCCCCCCTTCTTAATCTCTTTGTACAGATCTGAACCTTTCTTTGTTTCCCATTCCCTGTCCTTTTTCTGTCTCTGTCTGTATGCCCTGTGCTCTGTCATAGTTGTCACTCCTCCTTTGTTTGGTCTCTCTTTCTACCCCCATCTCTGTCCTGTTTACTGACCCTACATCTTCTTGTTCCATCTCTCTCTTTCTTGATTTCCCTACCTATCTGACCTTTTCTTTTGACCTTTCCTCTCTCTTTGCTCCTCGGTCTTCTCCCTTGTCTTATTTTTCTCTTTCTACTCCTCTGTCTCGCTCCCCATCACTGTATTTTCTTTCTCCATTTCTCTGCCCCACTCCCCCTGCCTCTCTTTCTCCATCCCACCGTGCTGCTGCCCGTCCCTCCTTCCCTCTCTCCCTCCCTCTTTCTCTGTTGTTATCCTCGAGTCCTTTGCTGTCTCTCCACCCCTCTGTCCCGCTCCCCAACCCTAACTTTCCTCATTTTCTGTTTCCATTTCTCTGTCCTGATTTTGGTCCCTGTTTTTCCTCTGGCTCCATCTCCCTATCATTCTTCCTGTCGTTCTTTCTCTATCCCAGTGTCCTTCTCCCCATCCCTCTCTTTTTCTCTGTATCCATTTTCTTGCACCCTGTCCCTCGCTTGTTTTCGGTATCCCTATCTCCTTCCTCTTGTCCTTCCTTCCCTGTGCCACCTCTGCCTCTGGCCTGCTGCTCGTCACTGGTATTTCTTTCTCCCACTCTTTGTCCAAGTTCTGTCGTTCTCTTTTGCTCTCTGTCCTTCCTCCAACCTGCCTTTTCCTCCCTCTGCCCCTAATGCTTCCTTCTCCATTTCTCAGTGCCGCTCCCTGCCCCTTTTTTTGTTTCACTGTCCATCCTGCTTCCTCTCACAGTTTTTTCTGCCTTTATCCCTCTGTCCCGCTGCCTGTCTCCTTGTTTCTAGTTATAGCTGCCTGTCCAGCTAGGTGTCCCTTTTTTCTTTTCTCTTTTCCCTACTCTGCCCCTACTTTTTCTTCCTCTATCTCTGTCTGTTTTTTCCCCCCCTCCATCTCTTTCTTAATCTGCATCTGGTTCCCTCCACTGCCGCCAGTCCCGTTGCTTGTCCTGCTTTTTGTCTCTCTGTGTATCGCGCTTTCTATCCCCATTACTTTCTCCCTTCCCCCTTCCTTTTTTCCTCCTTTTGCTCTATATCCTTTGTCCTGTTGCTCATTAGTATTTTTTCTTTCCATTCCTCTATCCTGTTCCCTGTCCCTCATTTCTCTGTCCTGGTACGTATCATTATTTTTGCTGTCTGCATCCCACTGCCCTGTTTCCCATTCATCTCTTTTGGCTCCATTCTCCCATCCTGCTCCCCATCAGTATTTTGTCTTTCTCCAGCTCTCTGACCTGGTCCCCATCCCCCTTGTTTCTTCTCTGTCATTCTTTCTGCTTCCTTGTACCTCTCGCTCTGCTATCTTGCGTACCACATGCCGTTCCTCTCTGTTTACACCCCGCTGTCTCCGTCCCCTCCCTCTCTTTGCCTCTCCATCCCTCTGTCCTTGTCTCTGTTTTTTCTTTCTCCATGTCTCTGTCCTGCTGCCCAAGTCTGTCCAGTTCCCTTTTCCCCCCCTTCTCTGTTGATTACTCAGCTTTTCTTCCTCTCCCTATGTTTTCTTTCTTCATCCCTGTGTCCTGCTGCGTGTTCCCTCGCTCTCACTCCCCCAGTATCTTGCTGTGTGTTATTCATCCTTCTGCCCGTTGATTTTTCCTCTTGCTTTGTCCTTTTGTCCTGCTCCCTATAAGCATTTTTTAATTTTTTATATTTCTGTTCTTCTGCACATTGCCATTTTTTCGTTCTCCATCTCTCCTGCTCCCTATCCCCCACTTTCTCTCGTGTCATTCTTTCTTCTTCCCCGTGCCTGTGTTGTGCCGTATCCTTGCATCCCTCTCCCTCCCTATCACGCTGTCTTGCTCCCCATCCCTCTTTTTTTCTTTCTACCCTTATGACGTGCCCTGGTCTTTCTCTCTACATCTTTCTGTCATAGTCCTTATTTTGCTCTTCTTGCTCTTTTCCTCTCTCTTCCTCTATCCTGCTGCCCATCGCTATTTCTTCATTTTCCATCCCTTTATCCCGCTCCCTGTCCTTGTCAATCTTTCCCTTTGTTCTGCCTCCAGTCTTTGTTTTCTCTGTCTCCGTCCTTTTTCTCTCTGCTGCTCAGTCCTTCTCCCTCATCTTATTTTTTCCTTTTTGCTCTCCCTCTCTTTTTCTCTGTGACCCTCTGTGCTGTTCCTTTCATTTTCTTTCTCTAATGATCTGTTGTCTTACCTGTCCCCCCCTCACTGTCTCTCGCCCTCTATCCTGCTCCCCGGCCCTATTATTTGTTGCTTCGCTTTTCGTCCCACTCTCCGTCCCCATTTTCTCTGTTGCTCTCGTTGCCTCCCTATGCCAGCGTCCCAATCCCCATCCCGCTCTCTTTTGCAGTATCCCACTTTCTGGCTCTCTGTCTCTTACCTATTTTCTATATCCAGCTGTCCTTCCTCCTGTCTTTCCTTGTCCCTCTGGCCTGCTGCCCATCACCAATTTTTTTCTTTCTCCATCTCTCTGCCTCGGTCCTATCACTCTCCGCCTCTCCCTGTCTCTAATATTCCTTTCTCCATCTATGCCCTGTCCCTTTTCTCTTATTCTCTCTGTCTTCCATCCTCCCCCTAACTTTTTGTCTGCACATACCCATACTGCCTGTTCCATCGTTTCTCGCTATATGCCCCTGCCCAGCTCGCTGTTGCATTATACCCCTCTGTCCCGCTCCCTGGCTTTTTTTCTCATCCCGGAACTGGTTTTTATCTCTCCATCCCTTTGTCATGATTGCCGTCTCGTTTTTCCTCAATCTTTCTGGCTTGTTTCCTGCCTTCTTTCTCTCTCTCCCTCCGTCCTACTCCTGCGCGTACCGCACGAGGGAGCGAGACTACGCGTCTAGGAAGCTTTGTCTCGTAACAGCTGTGAGACACCCGCGTATTCTCTTAGGTGGAGGATAGCCAAGCGACCGGAGTTAACAGAAGAGGAAGGGAGGAGAGGAGGAGAAAGAAGCAGCTGAACTGGCAAATTCTCCCGGCAGCGTCAAGAGCGAAAGCTGCGGTGAGCCCTGGGCCCTCAGGGCCCTGTCACTCCTCTTGGGCGTCCCGGGCCCTCCCTTACCCCATTTTTTCCTCCCCTGTACCTCCTTTTTCCGTTTTTCTCTGAGCAGTTCCCTGTCCCCATGTTTTAGGTCTTCTCTGTCTCTGACCTGTAGCCCATAGCTAACTCTTTCCTTCTCTGTCTTGCTCCTAGCCACTATTTTTGCATTCTTCCCTCTCTGTCCTGCAGCTCATCGGTATTTTTGCTGTTTCTGGCTCACTCTGTCTGGCTCCCTGTCGTTCAAGGTCTCCCTTCTTGGCTCTGCAGCACATCACGCATCTTGTTCTTTCTCCATTTGTCTTTATCCTGCTCCCAGCCCCTCATTTTGAATTCCCTCCTCTTTGTCTTGTTGCCCATCAGTATTTTTTCCTTTCTCCATGTCACTCTCTCTTGCTTCCTGTTCCTGGTTTTCTAAGTCTTCTC
Source organism: Harpia harpyja (assembly GCF_026419915.1). NCBI lineage: Eukaryota > Metazoa > Chordata > Aves > Accipitriformes > Accipitridae > Harpia > Harpia harpyja. The sequence continues at coordinate 31,498 of NC_068954.1, read as the reverse complement.
TTTCTGCCCCCTAGACCGTCACTATATTTTTCTATCCCCATCTCTGTTTGTCTGGCTCCCCATTCCTCTTTCTTCATTCCGCCCTATCTGCCACATCGCCCGTTGCTTCTTTCCTTTCTGTCCATCTTACTGTCCCCATTTCTAAACTCTCCTCCTCTGCCTGATACACGCCTGATAGCTCGTTGTAGCCTTTTTTCTTTCTCTGTCTCTCTCTGTCCAACTCTCCTCTTTCTCATTTTTATTTCACCCCTCTCTCTCTCCCTAGAAGCCTGTCAGGACTTTTGCCCCTTTCAGTCTCTCCATCTGCCTCCCTGCCCCTGTTTTTTGTTTCCTCCACCTCTGCCCTGGTACCCATCAACATTTTAATTTTCTCTGTCTCTCTCGGTCCAGCTCAAGATCCTGATTTCTTTTTTAAAATTCCTCCCCCTCTGCCCTGCAGAGCACCGCTTTTCAAGTTGTCTTTCTTCGTCTCTCTCTCTCTCTGGCTCCCTGCCCCTGTTTTTTCATTCCTCCCTCTCTGCCCTAGAGCAGCTTCCCCCCCGCCCCGGCTCTCTCTTTCCAGTTCCCAGGCCCTGTTTTTCAATTTTCTCTTTCTTTGCCCTGTGCCACATTGCAATTTCATTTCTTTTGCGCGCGCTCTCTCTCTCTGGCTCACTACCAGGATTTTTTAATTCCTCCCTGTCTGTCTTGTAGCCCATTGCTGTTTTTTCTTTCTCGGTGTCTCTCTGTCCAGCTCCCTGTTTTTACTTAAAAAAAAAAAATTCCCTCCTTCTTTGCCCTGTACACATCGCTCTTTAAAGTTCTCCTTCTCTGCCCTGTGGCCTACTGTGATTTGTTCTTTCTCTGTCTCTCCTTTTTCTGGCTCTCGGTCCCTATTTTTCAGTTTCTCCCTCTCGGCTTGTAGCACAATGTTGTTATTGATCTTTCCTCATTTCTCTCTTGTCCAGCTCCCCGCCCCTGTTTTGTAATTCCTCCCTCTCTGCCCTGCGGCCCGTTGCTATTTTTGCATTCTCTATCCTGCTCCCTGGCTTGAGTCTTTAATCGCTCCCTCTCTGCCCTGTAGCCTGTTGCAGGGTGGTTTGGGGTTTTTTTCTTTCTTTCTCCGTTGCTCTCTGTCCAGCTCCCTGTACCTACTTTTTAATTCTTCCCTCGCTGCCCTGCAGCCTGCCACTATCTTCCCTTTGTCTCTCTCTGCATGGCTCCCGGTCCCTTCCGTTTTGAAATCCCTCCCTCTCTGTCTTGGTGCTCATCGCGTTTTTGTCCTTTCTCCGTATCTCTAGCTGGCTCCCTCTTACTATTTTTCAATTTTTTTCTTTCTCTGTCTCTCTGTCCAGCTTTGGATACCAATTTTTTTAATTCCTCCTTCTCTTCCCCGCAGCCTGTCTTTCTTCCCCCTGCCCCTTATTTGTCCCACCACCACCACCTCTGCTTCCCTGTCGCCATTTTAATTCCTCCCTCTCCACTCTCTGGCTGTTGCTATACATCCCGTGTGTGTCGCCCTGCATCTGGCCCCCTGTCCCTCTCTTTTCATTCCTCTCTCCTCCCTGTAGCCCGTCGCTATAACTTTCTTGTGCCGTCTCTCTCTGTGTTTGGCTCTGGATCCCTGTTTTTTCCTTCCTCCCTCCCCTCTCTCTGCCCTGTTGCCCCTGGCTATTTTCTCTTTCTCCATCTCTCTCTGTCCAACCCCCGATCTCTATTTTTTCATTCCTCCCTCTCTGTCCTGTAGCCCATCGCTATTCTTTCTTTCTCTGGCTCCCCGTCCCCGTTGTTCAGTTTCTTCCTTCTCGGTTCTGCAGCACTTTGTGATTCTGTTTCTTTCGTTGACTCTCCTTTCCCAGTCCCTCACTTTTAATTCCTCCCACTCTGTCCTGTTGACCCTCGGGTTCCCCCTCGCCTTTCTCCACCTTGCTCTTTCTTGCTTCCCGGCCCTGTTTTTTAATTCCTCCCTCTCTTCCGCATAGCTTGTCGCTTTTTTCTTTTCTCCATCTCTCTACGTCAGTCTCACTGCCCCCATTTTTAAATTCTTCCTTTCTGCCCTGTACCATGCCGATATTTTTGCCTTTCTCCAACCCTCTCTGTCCAGCTCCCTGTCCCTATTTATTAATTCCTCCTCCTTCCTGCGCCCAGAGCTATTCCCCGCGATTTCCATCTCTCTCTGTCTGGCTCCCTGTCCCCAGTTCTTAATTCCTCCCTCTAGCCCGCATAGCATGTCTGGACTTCCCCCTGGCTCCCCCTGTCTCGGTTGGGCTCCCCCTCTCTCTGCTGCCCCCCTCCCCGTTGCCCCCCGCCTCCTGTTGGTCCCCTCTTCTCTGTTGCCCCCCCCCCCGTTGGGCTCCCCCTCTCTCTGTTGGGCTCCCTCTCTGCATTTTAACTCCACAGTCTCTGTCTCGTAGCCCCACAGTATTTGTCTTTTCCCATCTCTCTTGCCTGGCTCCCTGACACTAGTTTTTACTTCCTCCCTACATGTCTTTTAGCCCATTGCTTCCCCCTCTGCTTTCTCTATGTCTCTGTCCGGCTCCCACTCCCTGTTCTTTAATTCCTTCCTCCTCCCTGTAGCCCACTGCTGGTTTTTTCTGTTCTCTATCATGCTCTGTCTGGTCCCCTGTCCTTTATTTATCAATTCCTCTCTCTCTGCCCTGTGGCCTGTTGCTTTTTCCCGTTTTATTTCTTCCTCTCTTTCTGTCCAGCTCCCTGTCCCTGGTTTCTCAATTCCTCCCTGTCTGCCCTGTCACACGTACGATCTTTTGCCTTTCTTCACCTCTCTGGCAAGCTCTCTGTCCCTCTTCCTTAATTCCTCCCTGTTACCCCTTCTTAATTCTTCCCTGTAGTGTGTGTAGCTATGTTGTTTGTTTTGTGTTGTTTCCCACCCCCCTGCCCCTTCCCTCCATCATTTGCTGTCCTGAGTCCCTGTTGTTTCATTCCTCTGTCTGTGCCCTGTTTCTTGTCACTTTTTCTTTCCTCATCTCTCTCAGTCCAGCTGCGCACCCTTGTTCTTTTTAACTCCCTCTCTGTCATGCTGCCTACACCAGTTTTTTTCTGCATCTCCATCCTGCTCCCCATCCTTCCTTGTCAGTCACTGTCCCGTTCTCTCTTCCTCCTCTCCCTGCTGCGTCTTTCTCCATCCCTGTCGGGCTCGCTGTCCCGTTCTCTGCCTCATGCTTTCTGATTACACCCGCACTCTCCAGCAGGCTGCCACTTTTATCCTCTCATCTAGCGTGCAGCACCCTGGTCATTTTTGGCAGCCTCCACCTCTGCCCACCAGCTCATCAGCCCAGAAGCCAACCAACTGACTGCCAAGGAGTCCCAGGGGCAGGGGGAGCTTTGGCGGCCCTGAGCAGACTCGCTCCCAGAACTTATTACACGCATGACTGCATAAACACTCGCCGTCTCCTTTGTGCTCCCTTTGCACAGAGCGAGGGGCTGTGAGGGAGTCCAGGGGAGGAGGTGATGCATTGTGGGGGTCGGGTGATGGCCCCCTGGTGGTCCTGCTGGGCTCCAGCTGTGGGCCAGGGCTGGAGGAGCCTCAGGTGCAGGCAGTGAGGATGATGGTGACAGTCCCTGCCTCTAATGGGGTGGCTGCCTGCAGAGGGGCCAGCACTGCCCTGCCCTGGCTGGCTGCAGAGAGGTCAAGGGAGGAGCGGAGCAGTTGCCGAGCTCTGCCGGGCCGCGACTGCGCCGAGGGAGAAGGCGAGCGGGGCTGCGTGATGCTCCCCGACCCTGTGTTTCTTCTGCCACGTCCCTGCGGGGCTCCTCATCCCTTTTTTATTGATTTCTCCATCTCACTGTCCTTTTCCCTGTACTTTTCCTTCTCTGCTCCTCAGCCTTTCTCCCTCATTTTATTTTTCTCTTTCTGTTCCTCTCTCTTGCTCCCCAACGCTGTATTTTCATTCTCTGTATCTGCTGCCGCAGTAACAACTGCCAAGTTGTCCCAGGGGAAGGGCGAGCGTACGGGCACCGAGCCCCGGAGCAGACTCACTCCCAGGACTTACACGCATTAACAAATAAACATTTGCTCACCACCCACCGACCGGTGCCCAGCCAATCCCCGAGCTGCGGCATCCCCTGGCCAGCTTCCCCAGTTGATATACTGGGCAGGACATCATATGCTATGGAATACCCTTTTGGCTCGTTTGGGTCAGCTGTCCCAGCTGTGTGGACTCCCAGCCTCCACTGGCAGGGCAGTATGAGAAGCTGAAACGTCCTCAACTTAGTATAAACACTGCCTCGTGACAACTAAAACATCACTGTTTTATCAACATTATTGTCATGCTAAATGCAAACTACAGCACTATACCAGCTACTAGGAAGAAAATTATCTCTATTCTAGCCAAAACCAGGAAACTCCCTCTGCTCTTTACCTCATTTCTTGTCAAACTTTCTTTCTATGCCTCCCTCTATCTAGCTCCCTCTTCCTCCTCTTTATTTCTTCTCACTCTTTCCTTTACCCTGTCAGTTTTAAAATTTTCTTTATACGTATGTCTCTCCCCAGCTCCCCGGCCTTATTTTTTAATTTGCACCCATGTGAATCGTACCCCGTCGCTTTTTGAATTTTTTTTCTATTTCTCCCTCTCTCTTCCTCCCTGTCCCTAGTTTTAAATTGTTTCCTGTGTTTCCTGTACCCTGCTGCTTTCTTGTTTGTTTCTATGTATCCCCCAGTCCGTCTCCCTGCCTTTATTTCTTAATGTTTTCCTATCTGCCTCATACCCTATTGCTTTTTAAGTTTTATTTCTATGTCCCCCTCGATCCAGCTCACTGTCCCTATTTTTGAATCCCTCCCTTTAGCTGGGGAAGGGTCTGCCCAGGCACACCCACCTGAGGGAGCTGACGAAGGTGAACCATCCGAGGAGGGAATCCAAGGGGGTCCCGCAGGCAGCCACGTCCAGCAAGGAACAGCCAGCCCCTGCGGCGAGGAAGTATCCCTCCGAGCCATCCCCGGCAGAGCGCGCCAGCAGCGCACGGCGCCTCCGTCAGCCGCGCGCACAAGCCACCGGGAAGCCTCACGGGAGAGGAGCGTCGAGGCACCTGCCGCCGAGGCGGAGAGAAAAGCATCGGGGCGGTGAATGTCTCCCACCGGCGTCAGGAGCTGCGGAGAGTCACGCATTCTGTCGCGTGCATCCCGCTCCGTCTCTGCCGCCCTTCCCCAGATCTCTGTCCGCCTCCCTGCCTGTCCCTCCTTCCGCCTCTCCCTCCACCAGCCCACCTGCCTGCCTGGCTCTCCAAAACTTGTTACTCTTCTGCCAACTCTGCCCTGTACCACTTCATCTATACATTTTTTTTCCTACGTTTCCCTCTCTGTGGCTCCTATTTTTTACTGCTTTCCCATGTTTCTTGTACCCAGTTGCATTTTAATTTCTCTTTCTATGTTTCCCTCCCTCTGATGCCCCAACCCTTTTTAAAATTCCTCTCTCTCTCCTGTACCCCATCACTTTTTGCTTTTTATGGTTCCTTCTATCCATCTCCCTGTCCCTATTTTTAAATTATTATCCATCTTTTGCTTTTGCTTCTTGTACCCAATCGCCGTTTAAGTTTCCTGTCTACATTGTCCTCTATCTATCTCCTCGTCCTTGTGTTTTTATTCTTGTCTGTGTTTCTTGTACTCAGCTGCTTTTTAAAATTCCTTCTATGTCTCCCTCTATCTGGCTCCCTTTCTTGATTTTTTATTTCTTCCCTATATTTCTTATACCCCTTTGCTATTTAATTTATCTTTCAACAATTCCCTTTATCTCGCTCCCTTTCCCTAGATTTTAATTCCTCCCTTGCTTCCATATACCCCGTCACTTTTAAAATTGTCTTTCAATGTTTCCTTCTACTCTGATCCCTGTTCCTGGTTTTCAGTTCTTTCCTGTCTGTCATGAATTACGTTGCTTTCTAAATTTTGTTTCTATGTCTACTTTTATCTAGTTAGCTGTCCCTAATTTTCAATTTTGTACTCTCATAATTCTTTTTGTTGTGAAATTTTGTTTCTAGGTGTACTTTTATCACGTTTTCTCTCCCTATTTCCTAATTTTTTTCCCGTTTCCTGTATCCTCTCGCTTATACATTTTTCAGTCTATGTCTACTTTAATCATGATCTCTCTCCCTGTTTATTAATTATTTCCTGTCTGTCCTGTGCTCTGTCGCTTTTAAATTTTCTTTCCTCATCTACTTGTAGCCAGTTCGCCGTCTTTATTTTTGAATTCCTTCTAGTCTGTCCTGTATCCCATTGCTTTTAAAATTTTCTATCTCTGTCTCTGTCTATTTAGGGGGTTTTGCTATTTTTTCAGTTTTTCCTGTTTTCACTTTTGAATTTTTGTTTGTGTTCACTTCTACACGCTTTTGTCTCTATTATTTACTTTTTTCCTGTATTCTATCTGGTCGCTTTTAAAATTTTCTTTGCGTGTCTACTTTTATCAAGCTGTCTATCCCTTGTTTTTAATTCTTTCTTGTTTGTCACATACCTTGATGCTTTTTAAATTTTCTTTATGTCTTTTTTTTTTTTTCCCTTCTCTTAGTTCATCCCCTGGCTTTAGAGGGTCTCCTCGGCATGTAGAATCATAGAATCATTGAGGTTGGAAAAGACCTTCAAGATCATCGAGTCCCACCATCATCCATGCCCACTAAACCATGTTCTGGAGTACCTCGTCTACACACTTTTTTAATACCTCCAGGGACCTCCATTTCCTCTCGTCCTATCTCCAGCCACCTGCTAGAGGAGACCAGCACCCACCTCGCTACACCCCCCCTTTAGGTAGTTGTAGAGAGCGATAAGGTCTCCCCTCAGCCTCCTTTTCTCCAGACGAAACCGCCCCAGCTCCCTTAGCCGCTCCTCATAAGACTTACGCTCCAGGCCCCTCACCAACTCGGTTGCCCTTTTCTGGACACGTTCCAGCACCTCAACGTCTTTCCCGTAGCAAGGGGCCCAAAACTGAACGCAGTACTCGAGGTGCGGCCTCACCAGTGCCGAATACAGGGGAACAATTACCTCCCTGCTCCCGCCGGCCACACTATTTCTGGTACAGGCCAGGATGCCGTTGGCCTTCCTGGCCACCTGGGCACACTGCTGGCTCATATTCAGCCGGCTGTCAACCAGCACACCCGGGTCTTTCGCTGCCAGGCAGCTTTCCAGCCGCTCTTCCCCAAGCCCGTAGCGCCGCACGGGGTCGCCGTGACCGAAGCGGAGGACCCGGCACTCGGCCTCGTTGAACCTCATACAATTGGCCTCGGCCCATCGATCCAGCCTGTCCAGATCTCTCTATAGAGCCTTCCTACCCTCAAGCAGATCGACCCTGCCTCCCAACTTGGTGTCGTCTGCAAACTTGCTGAGGGTGCACTCGATCTCCTCATCCAAATCATCGATAAAGATATTAAACAGAACCGGGCCCAACACCGAGCCCTGGGGAACACCACTAGCGACCCGCCGCCAACCGGATTTAATCCCATTCACCACAACCCTCTGGGCTCGTCCATCCAGACACTTTTTCACCCAGCAAAGAGTACACTTGTCCAAGCCACGAGACGCCAGCTTCTCAAGGAGTATGCCATGAGAGACAGCGTCAAAGGCCTTGCTGAAGTCAAGGTAGGTAGCATCCACAGCCTTTCCCTCATCCGCTAGGCGGGTCGCCTGGTCATAGAAGGAGATCATGTTGGTCAAGCAGGACCTGCCTTTCGTAAACCCACGCTGACCGGGCCCGATCCCCTGCTCGTCCCGGACTTGCCACGCGAGCGCTCTCAGGACAAACCATTCCATAATCTTCCCCGGTACCGAGGTCGGGCTGACAGGCCCGTAGTTCCCCGGATCCTCCCTCCGACCCTTCTTGTTAATGGGCGTCACGCCGGCAAGCCTCCAGTCCTCTGGGACCTCCCCCGTTGACCAGGATCGCCCATAGATGATGGAGAGCGGCTTGGCAAGCACCTCCGCCAGTTCCCTCAGTACTCTTGGATGGATTCCATCTGGTCCCACAGATTTGTGAGCGTCCAGAGGGCGTAGTAGGTCACTAACTATTTCCTCTTGGATTAAGGGGGGTTATATTCTGCTCTTCATCCTCATCTTCCAGCTCAGGAGGCAGAGTACCCTGAGGATAACTGGTCTCCCTATTAAAGACTGAGGCCAAGAAGGCATTAAGTACCTCAGCCTTTTCCTCATCTCTGGTGGCAACGTTCCCTTCTGTATCCATTAAAGGATAGATATTCTCCTTGGGATTTTTTTTACTGTTACCGTATTTGTAAAAACATTTTTTGTCGTCTCTTACAACAGCAGCCAGATTTAGTCCTAGCTGAGCTTTTGCCTTTCTAATTTCCTCTGCGCATGACCTAACAAGATCCCTGTACTCCCAAGTTGCTCGCCCTTTCTTCCAGAGTTGATAAACTCTCCTTTTTTTCCTGACTCCTAGCAAAAGCTCCCCGTTCAGCCAGGCCGGTCGTTTTCCTCGGCGGTTTGACTCGCGGCACGGGGGAATAGCCTGGTCCTGAGCCGTTAAGATTGCCTTCTTAAAGAACGTCCATCCCTCCTGGACCCCTTTTGCCCTTCAGGACCGTCTCCCAAGGGACTCTCTCAACCGGTGCCTCAAAGAGGCCAAAGTTTGCCCTCCGGAAGTCCATAGCGGTGGTTTTGCTGACCCCCTTCCTTGCCTCACCAAGAATTGAGAATTCTATCATTTCACAGTCGCTAAGCCCAAGACGGCCTCCGACCATCGCACCTCCCACCAGTCCTTCCCTGTTCGTAAACAATAGATCTAGCAAGGCTCCTCCCCTGGTGGGCTCACCTACCGGCTGCGTCGGGAAGTTATCTTCCACGCACTCCAGGAACCTCCTAGACTGTTTACTCTCTGCTGTGGCGTATTTCCAGCGGACGTCTGGAAAGTTGAAGTCCCCCACGAGAACAAGGGCACACGATTCTAAGACTACTGCCAGCCGCTTGTAGAACGATTCATCCGTCTCTTCAACGTGGTCAGGCGGTCTATAACAGACTCCCAGCACGATATCTGCCTTATCGGCCTTCCCTCTCATCCTCACCCATAAGCACTCCACCTTGTCATCACAATCGTGTAGCTCCGTGCAGTCCAAACCCTCCCTAACAGAGAGAGCCACCCCACCACCGTTTCTACCTCGCCTATCCCTTCTGAAGAGCTTATAGCCATCCATCGCAGCGCTCCGGTCACGGGAGTCGTCCCACCGTGTTTCCGTGATGGCGACTAAGTCGTATCTATCCGGCCGCACGATGGCTTCCAGCTCCTCCTGTTTATCGCCCGTGCCGCGTGCATCGGCATAGATGCATTTGAGCTGGCCTATCGAATCCACCCCTAATATTGGCACGCTGCCCCCAGGCTCATCTCTGGTGCACCTAGCCTTATCCCTTACCCCCTTCAAACCTAGTTTAAAGCCCTCTCTATGAGCCCCGCCATCTCACGAGCGAGGATTCTTTTACCCCTTTGAGATAGCTGGATACCATCTGTCGCTAGCAAGCCCGGTGCCACGTAAAACTCCCCACGATCAAAAAACCCAAAACACCACCGACGGCACCAGCCTCTGAGCCACATATTAACCAGGTGTGTTTTCCTGTTCCTTTCAGTATATTTCCCTGCCACTAAGGGATTGAGGAAAACACTCCCTGTGCTCCTTCCACCAATCGCCCCAGTGCCCCGAAGTCCCTTTCGATTGCCTTTGGATTTCTCCCTGCAATCTCATCACTGCCAACCTGCACAACCAGCAATGGGTAATAATCAGAGGTCCGAACCAGACCCGGGAGTTCCCTGGTAATGTCTTTTACCCGGGCCCCAGGGAGGCAGCAGACTTCCCTGTGGGACGGGTCAGGACCGCATATTGGGCCCTCTGTCCCCCTCAGAAGGGAGTCGCCTATGACAATTACCCTCCTTTTTCTTTTTTCACAGGCTGCGAGAATGCGTGGGGCTGCCCGACTGAGCCTAGGCACCTCCCTGGATAGGGCTTCACCTACACCATGATCTTCACAGACCCGGTCCTCAAGTTCCAGAGCCCCATACCTGTTGCGTAGGGGCAACCGGGAAGGTGAGGGAGACCGGGAGGGGACTCGCCTGCCTCCCCGAGCAGGGACCTGTATCCATTCCCCTCCAACTCTTAGGTCCCCTCCTGCCTGGTGGCAAGGGGGCAGGGGAACCTCCGCTTCTCGCGGAGCCTCCGTCTGCTGCGTCTGCCTCAGGGACGGTAGGGTGTGGGTCCACCAATCTATCTCCCTCTCACACTCCCTGATACTCCTCAACCTTTCCACTTCTTCCTTCAGTTCTACCACCAGGCTGAGCAAATCACTCACCTGGTCACAGCTCACACAAGAGGCGTCCCCGCTGACCTCCATCATTTCTGATAGACTCAGGCGCTCCCTGCAGCCAGAGACCTGGACAGCTGCACATTTACACGGGAGCTCTGTCTGCATCGCCACGTTTTTCCTAGCAATGGCTTTCACCCGAGCGGCAGCCATATCGGGGTCTCCTTCTGAGGCCGACGTCCACCGCTTCAGTAGCCTTCTCGAGCTGGGAAGGGGGGGGCTGCGCCCTACCTGCCCGAACTGCCGCGCAAACTGCCGCACCACACCCTGACACGCCACGCCCTGTTTGCCACGCTCTTGGTCGCTGGCGCTCCTCAGGGCCATTTAAATCTCCCGCAGTCGCCCCTGGCAACGCCCACGCCGCGTCAGCCTCTCTTACGAGAGCTGCCGGCTCTGCACCGTCCCTCTGCTCTTCCCCGGGGCTCCCGGGCCTCGGGAACCTCCCGGTCCGCCTCAACGTAGCGCTTAGCCGCCGACTTACCATTGCGTCTGCTGGCCTCGCCGCCGATTGATGTGATTTTAATAACTATATTGTTATTGCATTTAATGAGCTAGTTTCCTACCTAGTTTAGAGGCACATCTATCTTTTTCTGTCTACGCCTCAGAAAAATTAAGTTTAACTCCTTACCCGGTCACGTTGCCGATGTAATAGTTGTAGCTGTAGTACAGGAGCAGGTAGCGTCATTGCCAGTAAAGGTCGCTTTCTCTGTTCAGGGTCTCGCTTACTGTAAATTTAAGGCAGGTAAGAACGCTCCTGCTGCTCCTCCAGCTGACTTTATACCTTCTGGTGGTTTGCCCTTCCCCTTTCCCAGGGGATTGTGGGAAGGGTGGTGGGCGGAGGCTCGGGGTATTTGAGCCACAGCCTCTGCTGAGGGAGCTCATTGTGCTCCTGGGTTTCTCTGGTGTTGGTGCTCAGCTCATCCTTGAATCCTTTGCAGCTTTTGAGCTGGCTCAGCTCTTTGGGAAGAGGTGTCTGCTCGAGGTAAGACCTTCAGGACCGGTTAAGGTTCGGCAGCATGTGTAGTAGAAAGTAACACTTGTATGCAGCTTTTTTTTCTTTTTTTCCTTTCTTTTTTTCAGGTCAGCAATTTTGTTTTGAGTGTTCAGGGGTAGAAAGTTGGTTTAATAGTATGCATTGTTTGTTTGGGTTTTTTTTTAATTCTTCATGCATTGTGTTTTCCTGGAATCCCCAACTTTATTGAAAACGGAACCTTGTTTTATTTCACCAGTTCTGCTGTATGCTGTGTAAGTTGCTGATATCTCTCTTAACGGGACCGACGATGACGTTGTTTAGCAGGGGTTAGAGTGAACATCTTGTATGCATCCATATATGGAGTTTTAGTACTTCTGAAGAAAGCAGAAGGGCCAGGAGGCACAGCGCCTTTCAGGCTCTGGGATGCCTCGTCACCTTTCCTCATTGCCCACAGAACGCCGTGTTGTCCCTAGAACCTTTGCAGCTTGCGGCAGGCCCCTCGTAGATTACAAGCCTTGGGGCTTGACTTTATTTTGTGGGCAAGTAGCGGAGCTGGAACGAGCGGGGAAGCAAACACGGTGGTGCTTATGAGGAGGGGGGAGTTGGGCAAGTAGTTGGCGTTGGCCGGCGGGATGCTTACTCCCTTTTCTGATTTTTTTGTTTGTTTGTTTCATTGCAGATGTTGAAGACCAATGTGTCACCTTGAGGAACATCCCAGTTAGCCTGTGTGGTTTTTGTGGAGGATGGTTTGAGACCCACGGCCCTCTGAAAGTTAAGTTGAGGGACCAGGGCTGGGCAGAGGCTGGGAGGGAGGAACGAAGCTGAGAATTGCAGGGAGGGGTTTTAAAGGTAGCGCAGGAGAGAGGCCCGTCCAGGAGCAGTGCCGTTTGGGCAGGCGAAGGGAGCGGGTTGCTTTTCAGCACGAGACCAGCGTGTGCCGGGCAGGGCAGTTCCAGCCTTTGTCTGCGGTGGTGTGCAGTTTGTGTAGTCTGTCTTCTGTCCCTTAGACCTTTTGCGGGTCTCAATGTCCTCATTGCGCTTTGCGCCGGGGGAGCATGGCACGCGCTTTAGGCGCCGTCCCTAGGGTCTCGAATGCCCGAACTCATCGGCACAGTGCCATTGGAGCGTTTCTTTTTTTGCATTTGCAGCTCTAAAGCACGGATCGGTCTCGGCAGATTCCGGTCGGTCCTCTCTCGCGGCATTCTTCCGGGCTGCGTCGGCAGCTCCGCTCTCTAGCCATCCATTTTCTTGGACTGGGAGTTCTTCCCCGCATCTTGATGTTCCTAGGTCTTGATGACAGGCTTCTTGTACATCCATCCTCTTGGTTTTGACAGTGCTGTCTTTTAACAGGCCGTTACGTCGGACTCCTCGGGGTCTGCCGTAGAGCCTCCTTGCCTCAGTGTTTTGGACGCCGTAGGTCATCTTGCCGGATGGCACCTCCCGTCCGGGAGTCCTTCTTGCTGAGAGTTTTCTCTCTCTTTGAATCACCTTGTCTGTACCGTTCTGTGTTGTGTTGGTCTGTGCACAGGTGTGTTTGGCTTGGAGCTGCTCTGCCCGGGGATGTAGAGTCAGGGGTAGGTGGAACAGCAATAAGAGTCTAAGGGTGAAATGTTGATTTGCCTTAATTGTTTAGGCAAGGGTTGTACGGTCATCTGGGATTGAGTAGGCATTGGTGGGCTGTGTGGACAGCAATGTTGAGAGTTTTTTATGGAATTGATTGTAGCCATGTGGCAGAGGCTGTTGAGGGGCGGTGAAGCGGATTTGAGTCTGTAAGGTGTTGAGGCTTGCATGTGATGGGCTTAAAGTTTGGCTCTGGGTTTTTTTTTTTTGTTTTGTTTTTTTAAAATGGCTTGCTGTAGCTGGAGTTGTTAAGCTCTTGCTCTGCATCCAGGCTGACTCGTTCAATATGGGTTTCTCTTTCAGATGCGGAGAGACAAGATGCGTGCACCAGAGCTACGGAGGAGGGGAGCGGAGCGCCGTGAGGAGGTGGGTCTGTGAGTGGAGTCAGAGGGAAGATGCAGCTGGTGGCTCTATGACTAGTTCATAAGGGTTCTTTTTTTTCTTTTATTCTGAAGGTGCAAAGCAAGGAGCGAAGTGGGCTATCAGCAGCGGAGGCGACTCGGGCAAGGTGAGCTGTGACTAATGGGTTGAAGCAATCATTTCTTTGGTAGCGTTGTATTGTTAGCAGAGTTGGAAGCATCCCTTGTCATTTGTGTTTTGCAGGTGGTACACAGGCCTCGATGTGGCAAGCTGTTGACGGCACAGGTGGGGCATGTGAGTGGCTGAGGTAAAGGAGAGCAAGTTGGGAATCGGTGTGGGCAGGCTGAGGTTTCGGGCGGTGTCTCAGCATGCGTCTTGTGCTTTGGTTTTTGCAGGTGGTGCACGCAGCCTCGGAGGAGCCAAGCCGCAGGCCGATGAGGAGTTTGAGAAGGTGAGGTGGTTGTGGGCTGGGTAGGTCTTGATTAGCTAATTGGGTGGTTAATTAAACATTTACCTTTTTCTTTTGCAGGTGCTGTGTGGGCTACCTTTGGAATGGGATGAGCATTTGAGGTGAGTTGTGGATGAGGGAGGAGGAGCATGGGGCTGGTGACTTCTCATGACTGCTATGCTAATTTGGTGTGTCTTGCCGTCTCAGGTACCAGGAGTGATGATGGCCGCAGGGTCTGACTCTGGAATGAGCAGGTAGGCGTAACCCTGTGGTGTGTGTGATTAAGTGGGGGGTTGGGAAAGTAGTTGGTGTTGGCCGATGGGTTACTTATTGCCTATCCTGACTTTGGCTTTTTTTTTTTTTTGTCTTCACTGCAGGTGATGAAGAGGAACCTGGCGACTGCCCGATCATCCCAGTTAGGCCGTGTGATTTTTGGGGAGGATGGATTCGTACCCTTGGCCCTCTGAAAGTTAAGTTGAGGGACCCGGGCTGGGGAGAGGCTGGGAGGGAGGGACACAGCTGGGAATTGCAGGGAGGGGTTTGAAAGTTAGCGTAGGAGGGCAGGGCTGTCCAGGAGCAGTCCCCTTTAGGCAGGCAAAGGGAGCGGGTTGCTTTTCAGCACGAGAGCAGCGTGTGCCGGGCAGGGCAGTTCCAGCCTGTGTCTGTGGTGGTGTGTGGTTTGTGTAGTCTGTCTTCTGTGCCTTAGACCTTCGTTGGCTCTCAATGCCGTCATCAGTCTTTGCGCTCAGGGAGCGCGGCAGGCGCTTCGGGCGCCATCCCTAGGGTCTCGAATGCCCGTACTCATCGGCCCGGTGCCAATCGGGTGCTTTTTTTCTTGCACTCGGAGCTCTAAAGCGTGGATCGGTTTTGGAAGGAACCAGCCGGTTCTCCTCTGCGGCGCTCTTCCAGGCTGCTTTGGCGGCTCTGCTGCCTAGCCGCGTGTCATCTTGGACTGGGAGTTCTTCCCTGCATCTTGATGTTCCTAGGTCTTGATGACGGGCTTCTTACGCATCCATCACCTTGGTTTAGACAGTACCGTCTTGTAAGGGGCCGTTAGTTTTGCCTATTCTTCTTTGGGGCTGTCGTAGAGCCTCCTCGCTTCGTGGTTTTGGACGCCGTAGGTCATCTTGCCGGATGGCACCTCCCGTCCGGGTGTCCTTCTTGCTGAGAGTTTTCTCTCACTTTGAATCACCTTGTTGTTAGTGGTGTGTGTTGTGTGCATGGGTGTGTTTGGCTTGGAGCTGCTGTGCCCGGGGATGTAGAGTCAGGGGTAGGTGGAACAGCAGTAGGAGTCTATGGGTGAAATGTTGATTTGCCTTAATTGTTTAGGCAAGGGTTGTAAAGTCATCTGAGATTGTGTAGCCATTGGTGGGCTCTGTGGACAGCCACATTGATGGTGTTTTATGGAGATAATTGGAGCTGTGTGGCATGGGCTGTTGAGGGGCAGTGAAGCAGATTTGAGTCTGTAAGTTGTTGAGGCTTGCATGTGATGGGCTTAAAGTTTGGCCTTTTTTTTTTTTTTTTTTAAGATGGCAGACTGTAGTTGGACTCCAGATGGTCTTCCTAGATGGAATCAAGACCTCTGGAATTGTGAAGCTCTTGCTCTGCATCCAGGTGACTTGTTGTTGAATATATCTGGGGTTTTTTTTTCAGATGCAGAGGGACAAGTTGTGTGCCACAGAGCGATGGAGGAGGGGAGCGGAGCCCTGTAAGAAGGTGGGTCTGTGAGTGGAATCAGAGGGAAGGTGTGGCCGGTGGCTCTATGAGTAGCTGATAGGGTTCTTTTTTTCTTTTATTTTGAAGGTATGAAGCAAGGAGCAAAGCGGGGTATTGGTACCAGAGGTGTCCCGGGCAAGGTGAGTCGTGACTACTGGGTTAAAGGAACTGTTCCTTTGGAGGTGTCTTATTGTTGGCAAAGTTGGAAACATCCCTTGTCATTTGTCTTTTGCAGGTGGTATGCAGGCCTTGACGTGGCAAGCTCTTGATGACAGAGCGGGGTGGTCGAGCGCCCAAGGTAAAGGAGAGCAAGTTGGGAATCGGTCCGGGCGGGCTGAGGTTTCGGGCAGCCTCTCAGTACGCGTCTTCTGCTTTGGTTTTTGCAGGTGGTGCACGCAGCCTCGGAGGAGCCAAGCCGCAGGCCGATGAGGAGTTTGAGAAGGTGAGGTGGTTGTGGGCTGGGTTGCTGTTGAATATCAAAGTATTAGGTGGCTGCTCGGTTAAGGATTTACCTTTTGTTTTGCAGGCGCTGTGCGGGCCACATTTGGAATGGGATGAGCATTTGAGGTGAGTTGTGGATTAGTGAGGAGAGAATGGGGCTGGTGACTTCTCATGACTGCTATGCTAATTTGGTGTGTCTTGCTGTCTCAGGTACCATGAGTGATGATGGCTGCAGGGTCTGACTCTGGAATGAGCAGGTAGGCGTAACCCTGTGGTGTGTGTGATTAAGTGGGGGGTTGGGAAAGTAGTTGGTGTTGGCCGATGGGTTACTTACTGCCTCTTCTGACTTTGTTGGCTTTTTTTTTTTTGTCTTCACTGCAGGTGATGAAGAGGAACCTGGCGACTGCCGGATCATCCCAGTTAGGCCGTGTGACTTTTGTTGGAGGATGGATTCGTACCCTTGGCCCTCTGAAAGTTAAGTTGAGGGACCCGGGCTGGGGAGAGGCTGGGAGGGAGGGACACAGCTGGGAATTGCAGGGAGGGGTTTGAAAGTTAGCGTAGGAGGGCAGGGCTGTCCAGGAGCAGTCCCGTTCGGGCAGACGAAGGGAGCGGGTTGCTTTTCAGCACGAGAGCAGCGTGTGCCGGGCAGGGCAGTTCCAGCCTGTGTCTGTGGTGGTGTGTGGTTTGTGTAGTCTGTCTTCTGTGCCTTAGACCTTCGTTGGCTCTCAATGCCGTCATCAGTCTTTGCGCTCAGGGAGCGCGGCAGGCGCTTCGGGCGCCATCCCTAGGGTCTCGAATGCCCGTACTCATCGGCCCGGTGCCAATCGGGCGCTTCTTGTCTTGCGCTCGGAGCTCTAAAGCGTGGATCGGTTTTGGAAGGAACCAGCTGGTTCTCCTCTGCGGCGCTCTTCCAGGCTGCTTTGGCGGCTCTGCTGCCTAGCCGCCTGTCGTCTTGGACTGGGAGTTCTTCCCTGCATCTTGATGTTCCTAGGTCTTGATGACGGGCTTCTTACACATCCATCACCTTGGTTTAGACAGTACCGTCTTGTAAGGGGCCGTTAGTTTTGCCTCTTCTTCTTTGGGGCTGTCGTAGAGCCTCCTCGCTTCGTGGTTTTGGACGCCGTAGGTCATCTTGCCGGATGGCACCTCCCGTCTGGGAGTCCTTCTTCTTGCTGAGAGTTTTCTCTCTTTGAATCACCTTGTTGTTAGTGGTGTGTGTTGTGTGCATGGGTGTGTTTGGCTTGGAGCTGCTCTGCCCGGGGTTGTAGAGTCAGGGGTAGGTGGAACAGCAGTAGGAGTCTATGGGTGAAATGTTGATTTGCCTTAATTCTTTAGGTGAGGGTTGTACAGTTATCTTGGGTCTAGTAGCCGTGGGCGGGCTTTGCGGACAGCCATGCCAATAGTGTTTTAGGGAGATGATTGGAGCTGTGTGGCATGGGCTGTTGAGGGGCACTGAAGCAGATTTGAGCCTCTGAAGTGTTGAGGCTTGCATATGATGGGCTTAAAGTTTGGCCCTTTTTTTTTTTTTTTTAAGATGGCAGGCTGTAGTTGGACTCCAGATGGTCTTCCCAGATGGCATCAAGACCTCTGGAATTGTGAAGCTCTTGCTGTGCATCCAGGTGACTCGTTGAATATGGTTTTTTTTCAGATGCAGAGGGACAAGTTGTGTGCCACAGAGCGACGGAGGAGGGGAGCGAAGCAGCACAAGAAGGTGGGTCCGTGAGTGGAATCAGAGGGAAGATGTGGCCGGTGGCTCTATGAGTAGCTGATAGGGTTCTTTTTTTCTTTTTATTTTGAAGGTACGAAGCAAGGAGCAAAGCGGAGTATTGGTACCAGAGGTGTCCCGGGCAAGGTGAGTCGTGACTACTGGGTTAAAGGAACTGTTCCTTTGGAGGTGTCATGTTGTTGGCAAAGTTGGAAGCATCCCTTGTCATTTGTCTTTTGCAGGTGGAGCACACAGCCTCGGAGGGGCGAAGTCGCAGGCCGATGAGGAGTTTGAGAAGGTGAGGTGGTTGTGGTCCGGGTTGCTGTTGAATATCAAAGTATTATGTGGTTGCTCAGTTAAGCATTTGCCTTTTGTTTTGCAGGCGCTGTGTGGGCCACCTTTGGAATGGGATGAGCGTTTGAGGTGAGCTGTGGATGAGGGAGGAGGAGCATGGGGCTGGTGACTTCTCATGACTGCTATGCTAATTTGGTGTGTTTTGCTGTCTCAGGTACCATGAGTGATGGTGGCTGCAGGGTCTGACTCTGGAATGAGCAGGTAGGCGTAACCCTGTGGTGTGTGTAATTAAGTGGGGGGTTGGGAAAGTAGTTGGTGTTGGCCGATGGGTTACTTACCGCCTCTTCTGAGTTTGTTGGTTTTTTTTTTTTGTCTTCACTGCAGGTGATGAAGAGGAACCTGGCGACTGCCGGATCATCCCAGTTAGGCCGTGTGACTTTTGTTGGAGGATGGATTCGTACCCTTGACCTTCTGAAAGTTAAGTTGAGGGACCCGGGCTGGGGAGAGGCTGGGAGGGAGGGACACAGCTGGGAATTGCAGGGAGGGGTTTGAAAGTTAGCGTAGGAGGGCAGGGCTGTCCAGGAGCAGTCCCGTTCGGGCAGACGAAGGGAGCGGGTTGCTTTTCAGCACGAGAGCAGCGTGTGCCGGGCAGGGCAGTTCCAGCCTGTGTCTGTGGTGGTGTGTGGTTTGTGTAGTCTGTCTTCTGTGCCTTAGACCTTCGTTGGCTCTCAATGCCGTCATCAGTCTTTGCGCTCAGGGAGCGCGGCAGGCGCTTTGGGCGCCACCCTTAGGGTTTTGAATGCCCGTACTCATCGGCCCGGTGCCAATCGGGCGCTTCTTGTCTTGCGCTCGGAGCTGTAAAGCGTGGATCGGTTTTGGAAGGAACCAGCTGGTTCTCCTCTGCGGCGCTCTTCCAGGCTGCTTTGGCGGCTCTGCTGCCTAGCCGCCTGTCGTCTTGGACTGGGAGTTCTTCCCTGCATCTTGATGTTCCTAGGTCTTGATGACGGGCTTCTTACACATCCATCACCTTGGTTTAGACAGTACCGTCTTGTAAGGGGCCGTTAGTTTTGCCTCTTCTTCTTTGGGGCTGTCGTAGAGCCTCCTCACTTCGTGGTTTTGGACGCCGTAGGTCATCTTGCCGGATGGCACCTCCCGTCCGGGAGTCCTTCTTCTTGCTGAGAGTTTTCTCTCTTTGAATCACCTTGTTGTTAGTGGTGTGTGTTGTGTGCATGGGTGTGTTTGGCTTGGAGCTGCTCTGCCCGGGGTTGTAGAGTCAGGGGTAGGTGGAACAGCAGTAGGAGTCTATGGGTGAAATGTTGATTTGCCTTAATTCTTTAGGTGAGGGTTGTACAGTTATCTTGGGTCTAGTAGCCGTGGGCGGGCTTTGCGGACAGCCATGCCAATAGTGTTTTAGGGAGATGATTGGAGCTGTGTGGCATGGGCTGTTGAGGGGCACTGAAGCAGATTTGAGCCTCTGAAGTGTTGAGGCTTGCATATGATGGGCTTAAAGTTTGGCCTTTTTTTTTTTTTTTTTTTAAGATGGCAGGCTGTAGTTGGACTCCAGATGGTCTTCCCAGATGGCATCAAGACCTCTGGAATTGTGAACCTCTTGCTGTGCATCCAGGTGACTCGTTGAATATGGTTTTTTTTCAGATGCAGAGGGACAAGTTGTGTGCCACAGAGCGACGGAGGAGGGGAGCGAAGCAGCACAAGAAGGTGGGTCCGTGAGTGGAATCAGAGGGAAGATGTGGCCGGTGGCTCTATGAGTAGCTGATAGGGTTCTTTTTTTCTTTTTATTTTGAAGGTACGAAGCAAGGAGCAAAGCGGGGTATTGGTACCAGAGGTGTCCTGGGCAAGGTGAGTCGTGACTACTGGGTTAAAGGAACTGTTCCTTTGGAGGTGTCATGTTGTTGGCAAAGTTGGAAGCATCCCTTGTCATTTGTCTTTTGCAGGTGGAGCACGCAGCCTCGGAGGGGCGAAGTCGCAGGCCGATGAGGAGTTTGAGAAGGTGAGGTGGTTGTGGGCCGGGTTGCTGTTGAATATCAAAGTATTATGTGGTTGCTCAGTTAAGCATTTGCCTTTTGTTTTGCAGGCGCTGTGCGGGCCACCTTTGGAATGGGATGAGCGTTTGAGGTGAGCTGTGGATGAGGGAGGAGGAGCATGGGGCTGGTGACTTCTCATGACTGCTATGCTAATTTGGTGTGTTTTGCTGTCTCAGGTACCAGGAGTGATGGTGGCCGCAGGGTCTGACTCTGGAATGAGCAGGTAGGCGTAACCCTGTGGTGTGTGTAATTAAGTGGGGGGTTGGGAAAGTAGTTGGTGTTGGCCGATGGGTTACTTACCGCCTCTTCTGACTTTGTTGGCTTTTTTTTTTTTGTCTTCATTGCAGGTGATGAAGAGGAACCTGGCGACTGCCCGATCATCCCAGTTAGGCCGTGTGACTTTTGGTGGAGGATGGATTCATACCCTTGACCTTCTGAAAGTTAAGTTGAGGGACCCGGGCTGGGGAGAGGCTGGGAGGGAGGGACACAGCTGGGAATTGCAGGGAGGGGTTTGAAAGTTAGCGTAGGAGGGCAGGGCTGTCCAGGAGCAGTCCCCTTTAGGCAGGCAAAGGGAGCGGGTTGCTTTCAGCACGAGAGCAGCGTGTGCCGGGCAGGGCAGTTCCAGCCTGTGTCTGTGGTGGTGTGTGGTTTGTGTAGTCTGTCTTCTGTGCCTTAGACCTTCGTTGGCTCTCAATGCCATCATCAGTCTTTGCGCTCAGGGAGCGCGGCAGGCGCTTTGGGCGCCACCCTTAGGGTTTTGAATGCCCGTACTCATCGGCCCGGTGCCAATCGGGCGCTTCTTGTCTTGCGCTCGGAGCTCTAAAGCGTGGATCGGTTTTTGGAAGGAACCAGCTGGTTCTCCTCTGCGGCGCTCTTCCAGGCTGCTTTGGCGGCTCTGCTGCGTAGCCGCGTGTCATCTTGGACTGGGAGTTCTTCCCTGCATCTTGATGTTCCTAGGTCTTGATGACGGGCTTCTTACGCATCCATCACCTTGGTTTAGACAGTACCATCTTGTAAGGGGCCGTTAGTTTTGCCTCTTCTTCTTTGGGGCTGTCGTAGAGCCTCCTCACTTCGTGGTTTTGGACGCCGTAGGTCATCTTGCCGGATGGCACCTCCCGTCCGGGAGTCCTTCTTGCTGAGAGTTTTCTCTCGCTTTGAATCCCCTTGTTGTTAGTGTTCTGTGTTGTGTGTGTTGTGTGCATGGGTGTGTTTGGCTTGGAGCTGCTCTGCCCGGGGATGTAGAGTCAGGGGTAGGTGGAACAGCAGTAGGAGTCTATGGGTGAAATGTTGATTTGCCTTAATTCTTTAGGTGAGGGTTGTACAGTTATCTTGGGTCTAGTAGCTGTGGGCGGGCTTTGCGGACAGCCATGCCAATAGTGTTTTAGGGAGATGATTGGAGCTGTGTGGCATGGGCTGTTGAGGGGCACTGAAGCAGATTTGAGCCTCTGAAGTGTTGAGGCTTGCATATGATGGGCTTAAAGTTTGGCCTTTTTTTTTTTTTTTAAGATGGCAGGCTGTAGTTGGACTCCAGATGGTCTTCCTAGATGGAATCAAGACCTCTGGAATTGTGAACCTCTTGCTGTGCATCCAGGTGACTCGTTGAATATGGTTTTTTTTCAGATGCAGAGGGACAAGTTGTGTGCCACAGAGCGACGGAGGAGGGGAGCGAAGCAGCACGAGAAGGTGGGTCCGTGAGTGGAATCAGAGGGAAGATGTGGCCGGTGGCTCTATGAGTAGCTGATAGGGTTCTTTTTTTCTTTTTATTTTGAAGGTACGAAGCAAGGAGCAAAGCGGGGTATTGGTACCAGAGGTGTCCCGGGCAAGGTGAGTCGTGACTACTGGGTTAAAGGAACTGTTCCTTTGGAGGTGTCGTATTGTTGGCAAAGTTGGAAGCATCCCTTGTCATTTGTCTTTTGCAGGTGGAGCACGCAGCCTCGGAGGGGCGAAGTCGCAGGCCGATGAGGAGTTTGAGAAGGTGAGGTGGTTGTGGGCCGGGTTGCTGTTGAATATCAAAGTATTATGTGGTTGCTCAGTTAAGCATTTGCCTTTTGTTTTGCAGGCGCTGTGCGGGCCACCTTTGGAATGGGATGAGCGTTTGAGGTGAGCTGTGGATGAGGGAGGAGGAGCATGGGGCTGGTGACTTCTCATGACTGCTATGCTAATTTGGTGTGTCTTGCCGTCTCAGGTACCATGAGTGATGATGGCCGCAGGGTCTGACGCTGGAATGAGCAGGTAGGCGTAACCCTGTGGTGTGTGTGATTAAGTGGGGGGTTGGGAAAGTAGTTGGTGTTGGCTGATGGGTTACTTACTGCCTCTTCTGACTTTGTTGGCTTTTTTTTTTTTTGTCTTCACTGCAGGTGATGAAGAGGAACCTGGCGACTGCCGGATCATCCCAGTTAGGCCGTGTGACTTTTGTTGGAGGATGGATTCGTACCCTTGGCCCTCTGAAAGTTAAGTTGAGGGACCCGGGCTGGGGAGAGGCTGGGAGGGAGGGACACAGCTGGGAATTGCAGGGAGGGGTTTGAAAGTTAGCGTAGGAGGGCAGGGCTGTCCAGGAGCAGTCCCGTTCGGGCAGACGAAGGGAGCGGGTTGCTTTTCAGCACGAGAGCAGCGTGTGCCGGGCAGGGCAGTTCCGGCCTGTGTCTGTGGTGGTGTGTGGTTTGTGTAGTCTGTCTTCTGTGCCTTAGACCTTCGTTGGCTCTCAATGCCGTCATCAGTCTTTGCGCTCAGGGAGCGCGGCAGGCGCTTTGGGCGCCATCCCTAGGGTCTCGAATGCCCGTACTCATCGGCCCGGTGCCAATCGGGCGCTTCTTGTCTTGCGCTCGGAGCTGTAAAGCGTGGATCGGTTTTGGAAGGAAGCAGCCGGTTCTCCTCTGCGGCGCTCTTCCAGGCTGCTTTGGCGGCTCTGCTGCCTAGCCGCGTGTCATCTTGGACTGGGAGTTCTTCCCTGCCTCTTGATGTTCCTAGGTCTTGATGACGGGCTTCTTACGCATCCATCGCCTTGGTTTAGACAGTACCATCTTGTAAGGGGCCGTTAGTTTTGCCTCTTCTTCTTTGGGGCTGTCGTAGAGCCTCCTCGCTTCGTGGTTTTGGACGCCGTAGGTCATCTTGCCGGATGGCACCTCCCGTCCGGGAGTCCTTCTTCTTGCTGAGAGTTTTCTCTCGCTTTGAATCCCCTTGTTGTTAGTGTTCTGTGTTGTGTGTGTTGTGTGCATGGGTGTGTTTGGCTTGGAGCTGCTCTGCCCGGGGATGTGGAGTCAGGGGTAGGTGAAATAGCAGTAGGAGTCTATGGGTGATATCCTGATATGTCTAGATTGTTAGCATTGAGGGTTAAATGATTTTTCAGTCATTGCATGTCAGTAGTGGAGTGGATTGCAAGTGGTTTGTGGGGTAGAATATAGTAAGGCAGTAAGTGGGCATGGGTGTTAATATTGTGTAGGTCGACACTTTGTGGTAAGGTTCTAGAAATGGTTAAGGCACTGAGGTTTTTGCTTTTGGAATAGGTGGGAAGTAGGAGTTTGGAGCTGTGCAGGATTTTTTTATGCTGAGGGTGAAGTGTCTATTCAACAGTTTTGTGTGTTGGTTTTGCAGGTGATCACGGGGCACGAGGCGATTGAAGGAACCTCGCATTTAGGCGATGCGGCTCCTACGGAGGTTGGACTGTGACTTGTGCCGCTATGAAAGCTAAGTATCGGGTTGAGAAATCTATGTATGGTGCCCATGGTGTGTGTTGAAGCGTTGGTGTAATGGAAGTATAGTTTGTGGGGAGTTTGGAAGGAGGTTGGGCTGGGGCTGGGGGTTGATTTTTGAGACCCCGGGTGCTGCGGGTAAGGGGCGATGGCCCCTTGATGCCCTTTGGCGGCAGGATGGGTTAGTTGTGTGTGAGGGCTAGTGTGCCTGTGAGCTGAATGAGTGGTGTGTTGTGAATGTGTGTTACCTTGTAGGGTTATGTGGTTTAGCTTTTTAATGTTTTTTCCTTTCAGGTTGTACAGTTGAGATGTTTTTCAGGCAATTAGAATTTTAAAAAAATACAAGTAGAATAAAAAAACCCCAGCCGGGGGTTTTTTTTTTTTTCCCCCCGGCTGGGTTTTTTTTTCCCCGGTCCCGGCCGCTCTGTGAGGCGATGTTCATCGCCAATGTTCGGATGGGGGTTAGGCTCGGGCCGGGGTTTTGGCAGGCAGGGTGATTTTTGAGGCCCCCGGTGCCGCAGGCACGGGGTGATGGCCCCTTGAGGGTGGCAGGCAGTTGGATGAATGAGTTGAGAGCGAGGGCTGGTGTGAATGTGATCTGAATGCGTAGTGTGTTGTGAATGTGTTGTCACCTTGTAGGGTTATGTGGTTTATCTTTTTAATGGTTTTTTTTCCCTTCAGGTTGTACAGTTGAGATGTTTTTCAGGGAATTAAAAAAAATACAAGTAGAATAAAAAAACCCCAGCCGGGGGGGGTTTTTTTTTCCCCCCCGGCTGGGTTTTTTTTTCCCCAGTCCCGGCCGCTCTGTGAGGCGATGTTCATCGCCAATGTTCGGATGGGGGTCAGGCTCGGGCCGGGGTTTTGGCAGGCAGGGCGATTTTTGAGGCCCCCGGTGCCACAGGCACGGGGCGATGGCCCCTTGAGGGTGGCAGGCAGTTGGATGAGTTGAGAGCGAGGGCTGGTGTGAATGTGATGTTAATGCGTAGTGTGTTGTGAATGTGTGTCACGTTGTAGGGTTAAGTGGTTTAGGTTTTTAATGTTTTTTCCTTTCAGGTTGTACAGTTGAGATGTTTTTCAGGCAATTAGAATTTTAAAAAAATACAAGTAGAATAAAAAAACCCCAGCCGGGGGGTTTTTTTTTTTTTTCCCCCGGCTGGGTTTTTTTTTCCCCGGTCCCGGCCGCTCTGTGAGGCGATGTTCATCGCCAATGTTCGGACGGGGGTCAGGCTCGGGCCGGGGTTTTGGCAGGCAGGGTGAATTTTTCAATGCTCCGGGGAATGGCGTTCCCGTGGAGCGCGCTCCCCTGGAACGTGGTAATTGCCACTTAGCACAGGGAATTATGTTGTTTAGCGGATGGTCTTTGGAAGACAGTAGAGGATTTTGTTGGCAAAGGGTGTGGGGGGAGTTGGACTAGATGGCCAGCATTGTGTAGGCCAGGGTTGTGAAGTGTGTGAATGTAACTGTATTATTCTGTGTTGTGTTTGTAAAATATTGGGGTGCTCTTTGTAGTTTGTGATGTAATTATATTTTTCAATTTTTATTTTTGTGTCTAGGTGCGGAAGCGGACAGTGTGTGAAGAGGAGCAGAGCTTACTTGTTTTCTGCTTGAGAACAGGGATCGTGGAGGTAACGTCGCCTCGGGGAGGAAAACTTCAGGACGTGCAGCGACGGACGTAATGGCAGTGAGGAATGTGGAAAAGACTGATAAGTTTGGAAAATGCTCTGTAAACTTGGAAAATGCTCTGTAAACTTTGTAATTTAATGCAATGTGAAACAAATAAAAAATTTAGTACTATGGTGGAAGTCATTTTGTATTGCAATTTTTGAAGTTGCTATTGTAAAACTGTGTTGTGAAACTGTATAGTTGCTATTGTAAAACTGTGTTGTGAAACTGTATTGTAAAATTTTAAGGTTGCTATTGTGAACTGCTGTTGTAAAACTGTGTTGTGAAACTGTATTGTAAAATTTTAAGGTTGCTATTGTGAAATGCTGTTGTAAAACTGTGTTGTGAAACTGTATTGTAAAATTTTAAGGTTGCTATTGTGAAATGCTGTTGTAAAACTTTAAAGTTGGTGTTGTGAAACTGTAAAGTTGCTATTGTAAAACTGTATTGTAAAATTTTAAGGTTGCTATTGTGAAATGCTGTTGTGAAACTGTAAAGTTGCTATTGTAAAACTGTATTGTAAAATTTTAAGGTTGCTATTGTGAAATGCTGTTGTGAAACTGTAAAGTTGCTATTGTAAAACTGTATTGTAAAATTTTAAGGTTGCTATTGTGAAATGCTGTTGTGAAACTGTAAAGTTGCTATTGTAAAACTGTATTGTAAAATTTTAAGGTTGCTATTGTGAAATGCTGTTGTGAAACTGTAAAGTTGCTATTGTAAAACTGTATTGTAAAATTTTAAGGTTGCTATTGTGAAATGCTGTTGTGAAACTGTAAAGTTGCTATTGTAAAACTGTATTGTAAAATTTTAAGGTTGCTATTGTGAAATGCTGTTGTGAAACTGTAAAGTTGCTATTGTAAAACTTTAAAGTTGGTGTTGTGAAACTGTAAAGTTGCTATTGTAAAACTAAAGTTGCTATTGTGAAACTTTGAAGTTGCTATTGTAAAACTTTAAAGTTGGTGTTGTGAAACTATTGTAAAATTTTAAGGTTGCTATTGTGAAACTGTAAAGTTGGTATTGTAAAACTTTAAAGTTGTTATTGTGAAACTGTAGTGTAAAATTTTAAGGTTGCTATTGTGAAATGCTGTTGTGAAACTGTAAAGTTGCTATTGTAAAACTGTGTTGTGAAACTGTAAAGTTGCTATTGTAAAACTTTAAAGTTGGTGTTGTGAAACTGTAAAGTTGCTATTGTAAAACTTTAAAGTTGGTGTTGTGAAACTGTATTGTAAAATTTTAAGGTTGCTATTGTGAAATGCTGTTGTAAAACTTTAAAGTTGGAGTTGTGAAACTGTATTGTAAAATTTTAAGGTTGCTATTGTGAAATGCTGTTGTAAAACTTTAAAGTTGGTGTTGTGAAATGCTGTTGTAAAACTTTAAAGTTGGTGTTGTGAAACTTTGAAGTTGCTATTGTGAAACTTTGAAGTTGCTGTTGTGAAACTTTGAAGTTGCTGTTGTGAAACTTTGAAGTTGCTGTTGTGAAACTTTGAAGTTGCTGTTGTGAAATGCTATTGTAAAACTTCAAAGTTGCTATTGTAAAACTTTAAAGTTGCTATTGTAAAACTTTAAAGTTGCTTTTGTAAAACTTTAAAGTTGCTTTTGTAAAACTTTAAAGTTGCTTTTGTAAAACTTTAAAGTTGCTTTTGTAAAACTTAGATTTTGCAGTCCTGCAGTGCTTTAAAATTTGCAGTACTGCAGCGCTTAACTTAGATTTTGCAGTACTGCAGCACTTTAAAGTTTGCAGTACTGCAGCACTTTAAAATTTGCAGTACTGCAGCGCTTAACTTAGATTTTGCAGTACTGCAGCGCTTAACTTAGATTTTGCAGTACTGCAGCGCTTAACTTTAAAATTTGCAGTACTGCAGCGCTTAACTTAGATTTTGCAGTACTGCAGCGCTTAACTTAGATTTTGCAGTACTGCAGTGCTTAACTTTAAAATTTGCAGTACTGCTACATTTTTAAATTTTAAACTTTAAAACTTTAAAATTTAAAAAGTTTAAAATTTTAAAGTAAAAAATTAAAAAAAAAGCAGTAGAAGTTGGTAGACTCCCCAGGAGCAACTTTAAAAAAAAAAAATAAAAAAATAAAAAAATTTGCTCCTGGGGAGGAAGCCAATTTCTACTGCTGCACCAAACTTTATATTTTTAATATTTTTATTTACAGACCATACAGGTAGCTACCCCCCCACCTGTCCCTAATGAGGTAGCCACACCCCTAACTAGGGTTACACCACTCCCCTGGACCTGGGACCCCACCCAAACCCTAATTGGGGGACCCGCCCCCAATTAGCCCCCCCACAGCTTCACAGGGTTAGGGGACCCCTTGGACCTGGGACCCCACCCTAAACCTAATTGGGCAGACATGGTCCCAATTAGCACCCCCCAAACCCTAGGGTTGTGGTTAGGGGTCCCCGGGGCTAGGGTTAGCGCGGGCTAGGGTTAGGGGTCACCGGGGTCTGGGGTCCCTGCAAACACAGGGACCCCAGACCCCGGGGACCCCTAGCCCATGCTAGCCCTAGCCCCGGGGACCCCTAACCACAACCCTAAACACTCACAACCCCAGCATTGCATAACCCTAGACTGCAGTACCCCCAGTCCCCTGAAACCCTAGGGCATAGGAACCCTGACACCCAGGAACCCTAGTCCCCTGGAACCCTAGCAGAGGGGAACCCTAATTAGGGTTACACCTAGCAGACACCATTAGTGGTCGGACAGCGCCACCTGGTGGCCACAAGTGGGATTGCAGTTGTGGTTATTAGGGTTAGGGGTTGTGGTTATTAGGGTTAGGCCTAGGGTTAGGCCTAGGGGTTAGGGTTAGGCCTAGGGTTAGGGTTAGGGTTAGGGTTAGGGCGCCATTAGGGTTAGGCCTAGGGTTAGGCCTAGGGTTAGGGTTAGGGTCATTAGGGTTAGGCCTAGGGTTAGGCCTAGGGTTAGGCCTAGGGTTAGGCCTAGGGTTAGGCCTAGGGTTAGGCCTAGGGTTAGGCCTAGGGTTAGGGTTAGGGGTTAGGGTTAGGGTTAGGGTTAGGGTTAGGGTTAGGGTTAGGGTTAGGGTTAGGGTTAGGGTTAGGGTTAGGGTTAGGGTTAGGGTTAGGGTTAGGGTTAGGGTTAGGGTTAGGGTTAGGGTTAGGGTTAGGGTTAGGGTTAGGGTTAGGGTTAGGGTTAGGGTTAGGGTTAGGGCCGGGTTAGGGTTAGGGTTAGGGTTAGGGTTAGGGTTAGGGTTAGGGTTAGGGTTAGGGTTAGGGTTAGGGTTAGGGTTAGGGTTAGGGTTAGGGTTAGGGTTAGGGTTAGGGTTAGGGTTAGGGTTAGGGTTAGGGTTAGGGTTAGGGTTAGGGTTAGGGTTAGGGTTAGGGTTAGGGTTAGGGTTAGGGTTAGGGTTAGGGTTAGGGTTAGGGTTAGGGTTAGGGTTAGGGTTAGGGTTAGGGTTAGGGTTAGGGTTAGGGTTAGGGTTAGGGTTAGGGTTAGGGTTAGGGTTAGGGTTAGGGTTAGGGTTAGGGTTAGGGTTAGGGTTAGGGTTAGGGTTAGGGTTAGGGTTAGGGTTAGGGTTAGGGTTAGGGTTAGGGTTAGGGTTAGGGTTAGGGTTAGGGTTAGGGTTAGGGTTAGGGTTAGGGTTAGGGTTAGGGTTAGGGTTAGGGTTAGGGTTAGGGTTAGGGTTAGGGTTAGGGTTAGGGTTAGGGTTAGGGTTAGGGTTAGGGTTAGGGTTAGGGTTAGGGTTAGGGTTAGGGTTAGGGTTAGGGTTAGGGTTAGGGTTAGGGTTAGGGTTAGGGTTAGGGTTAGGG